>NW_026087631.1:45699103-46299103 GCF_022539395.1 Myiozetetes cayanensis
TATTCCCTATATAGGGAAGAGGGCTCTTCAGAGGGACCTGGACAAGCTGGAGAGTTGGGCTGATTCCAACAGGATGAGGTTCAACAAGGCCAAGTGCCGGGTCCTGCACTTTGGCCACAACAACCCCTGCAGCGCTACAGGCTGGGCACAGAGTGGCTGGAGAGCAGCCAGGCAGAAAAGGATCTGGGAGTTTGGATTGACAGGAAGCTGAACATGAGCCAGCAGTGTGCCCAGGTGGCCAAGAAGGCCAATGGCATCCTGGCCTGGATCAGGAACAGTGTGGCCAGCAGGAGCAGGGAAGTGATCCTTCCCCTGTACTCAGAGCTGGTGAGGCCACACCTGGAGTGCTGTGTCCACTTCTGGGCCCCTCAGTTCAGGAAGGATATTGAGGTGCTGGAGCAGGTCCAGAAAAAGAGCATCGAGGCTGGTGAAGGGACTTGAGCACAGGTCCTATGATGAGAGACTGAGGGATCTGGGGTTGTTTAGCCTGGAGAAGAGGAGGCTCTCTACACCTTCCTGAAAGGTTGTAACCAGGTGGGGCTTGGTCTCTTCTCCCAGGCAGCAATCAGTAAGACAAGAGGGCATGGTCTAAAGCTCTGCCAGGGGAGGTTTAGGTTGGATATTAGGAAGAAATTTTTTACAGAGAGAGTGATCAGACATTGGAATGGGCTGCCCAGGGAGGTGGTGGATTCTCTGTCCCTGGAGGTTTTTAAGATGAGACTGGATGTGGCACTTAGTGCCATATTCTAGTAACCGTGGTGGTAGTGGATCAAGGTTTGGACTTGATAATCTCAGAGGTCCTTTCCGACCTGGAAAAAAATAAATTAAAATTATTTAATATTTTTATGTATTTTTCTTGATAGTAGATGAGATGCATTCTTTAGGTATATGATGTAACAGCGTGTTTACTGGGATACATTTCTTAACAATTTCTTGCTGAGTATTCTAAAATTTCTGAAAGCAGACAACACTGTGAGTGGGAGGGAAATGATGGTCTTGATTCTGGACTCTGAAGTATGGTTTCTTACAAATGCAGAATTCACTGAATTACATGATTGTGTCCTGCTGTGGATAATGCTGTTATATACCCCATTTGGGGATTTTGTTGTTGAAAGGGTGTTAACTGAATAATACTCTTCTCTTTGCTTTTATAGTTGGTAAGATTTCTGAGAATATATAGCTCATTAATAAATAAAAATTAGGTGTTGCTGAATGAGTAGAGGAAAAAAAGAGACATTTCTGGTTTATAATTTGAAGACCTTTTAATCCTTGAATGAACCTGAACAGTCTGCTTTCTAAATCGATTTTCTTTAAATCCTCTTTCACAGCTAGTAATTTACAGTTGCTGTTCACAACAGCCTGAGAAGCTGGGGTGAGTGTATGTGTGTAGGGGAAGTTGTCTGAATTTAAAGAGCAGTATCCAGTCTTTTTGAACTAATGGCAGAGAATGCTGGTGACATATTGCAGGTGTGACCTGCCCCTTACACTAAGTAAACTTGAAAGCTCTTTTGCTTTCAGACTTTTCCTAACACAAATGGCTCTGCTTTTAATCAGGAACACTTTTTGTAAGTTCAACATACAATAGCCTGTTATTTCTGTAAGTATGAAGGGCAGCTTAAGCAAGTTTGACTTTTAAGGTGTGTTTGAAACTTTGCAGGAAAATGTTTGGGAAAAAGCATGGAAGTTGATTTCTACATTACTTGATCAATAGCACAATGTAAGATTTCTGCAGTATGCAGGTATTGCAAACTCTAGTTCTGTATGAACCGAATTACCCCTGAAGTAATTTAGAGTCTCTCTGTTTAAACTTCCTTTAATCTAAATGGAATCACTGAATTGCAGCACTTCTGGATATTTGCTTGTGGATGGAATTCACTTTTAAACTTCATAATGTTATATTATTTTTAACAGGATGATGAGTCCTTTAACTTGCATAACAGCAACAGTCCTCATCATGAGAGAGATATAAACCGAAACTTTGAAAATGAAATTCCACAGGAGAATGGCAATGCTTCAATTACACCTCAACAGATCATTCAGTCTTCAACTTTCCCTCAGGCAAATGTTCTTTCAAGCTCACTTGAGGCAGAGCATAGGTATGTATTTTGTTTTATAAAGTGTGTTCCGTCATGGTGAGTGTTTTAAGTTACTAGTGATGCCTGGGACAAATTAAAGAGGCCAATTTATAATAACAAGTAAATTTATTAGCAAGCAATAGATAAGCAAAACCGGCACTTCGGGGCAGCTGCAGGAACAAAAGCCCCGCAGATGGCTCGTGCCCGGAGATCCCCCTCGTTGTCCTTTTTGTATGGTCTGGCTTCCGCATACATATTCCTGGGTTGTGTTTTCCGCGCATGTGTGGCTCGGTGGGTCGGGGGTCTCACTCCGCGGGGCGGGGGTCTCTGTGATGAAGGCTCAAAGTCTTCCTCCATGTTCACGGGATGACCCTGTGTTTTGCTCATGCGCTGTAAGAGGTATTTTCCTTCTCCCCCTGTTTTATCAACACCAGTTTGTCATCCTGACTCTGTTATTTCCAAATAAGCAGGTCTGCACTCCCGGCTCCTAGCAGGATTAGGGTTATCGCTGAGTTATGCCAGCTATGCATAGTTTTTACGAACAAAGTCTAGCTAGTTTATCACAATCCCCCCTTTTTTTTTTTCTTATTGAAACTTTGTTCGTGAAATCTCTCTAACACATCTCTTGCCCATTGGAGAGTAAGAGTATTTTCTCCCTCCCCAACCTGTTCATATTGTCTTTGTAATAACATTAAATGTGTAGCCTCCAATTGTCCTTTTACAGCAGTTATTAACCAATTAAAGATACATGGACCAAAAGTCAAACCTATGAGTAATAGGATAAGGGGTCCTGCAATTGTGGATAACAAGGTGGTTACCCAGGGGGAGTAATTAAACATGGATTTATACCAACTTTGTTGCATTTTTCGCTCCCTTTGTCATTTTTCTAGTCCTTCTCTCAGCTTGGACATGGTATTTCTAACTATCCCTGTATGATCTGCAAAAACACAGCATTCTTCCCGCAACGCAGCACATAACCCTCCTTGTTGCAGGAACATTAAGTCTAGTCCCCGCCTATTCTGTAGCACAACTTCTGATAGTGTTCTTACAGATTGTTCTAGGGCTGTCATAGCTTTTTCTATTCTAGCCAAATCTTCATCCACTGCCTCTTTCAGAGATTGAAACCTTTGGTTTTGCTGTACGAGGGAGGTTATTCCAGCTCCCGCTCCAGCAGCTCCAATAGCCATAAGGGTTGCCACAGTGAGTGCCGTGAAGGGTTCACGCTTTTGTAAATGATGAGATTGAGTGGGTTGATAATCATATATATAATTCTCAGGGTGATAGATAAGCTTCGGTACAATAATCACCTGTATACAATACTCAGTAGT
This sequence comes from Myiozetetes cayanensis, assembly GCF_022539395.1. Taxonomy (NCBI): domain Eukaryota; kingdom Metazoa; phylum Chordata; class Aves; order Passeriformes; family Tyrannidae; genus Myiozetetes; species Myiozetetes cayanensis. Next base: position 45,702,507 of record NW_026087631.1, read on the forward strand.
CCCATCAAAGATTTTTAGAGACACACAAGGAGTAATGCCTGCCTGAGAACAAAGCCATTTTGCATTCTTAGTAGGTAATAACCAATCTGCTGTTTTACCTTGGTCTTTTGGGTCTTTTTCAATAACTTTACACAGGTGTTGTTTGTTTGTGGGGATGTTACCTATACACTTTTCCACCCCCGACACCTGCGACATTGTCAATCTGTCTGTTTTCCTCACTCCATAAGTATTGGGCTGGATTTGCACCATTAACTTTTCTAGCTTTACTCGCAATCCCAATTGCTTCATAAAAAGGTGGTCTGATAACATAACCAACAGTACTCGGTTATGTTGAGGTTGGTAAAATTCAGCACATGGTAGCTAGCTTGTAATATGTCCCATAAGGGATTGATTTTTGGTGCAGGTTTTAAAGCTTCTCCTTCTGCCTGGGCATCCTGGATAGAATTTTTGGCTGAGATAATCCTAGGGGTAGAGGCAATTAGATCCATACCTTCTTCTTCTTCTGTTTCCTCAACTATGTCTGGTTTTGGTCCAATGCCAGAGGGTTCGTTAAGTACTGGCTCTTTTTTTTTTAATTAGAATGTGTCCTTCCCTATCTGAGCGAGGGCCTGGTTCCCAGTACTTCACCCCCATATCCTCCCAAGAATCCATCCTAAGTCTCTTGCATTTGTGATGTTTAAGTACAAAACCTGACAGTTCCCCCTGTCTATTATTTCCCAGACCCTATCAATTTTTGGAGGTTTGCATCCAAATGGTCCCCATTCTGCAGTTAAAAACTTCTCTTTTCCCCCTCCTGGGGCCCAGTAGTTTGATATAGTCTCACAGCCCCAATAGGCACAATAAAAATGCTCCGGGTAATTACAATATGACTTCCCAGGATTCGAAGCTGGACAGAAATAATATCCCATTAGTTTTAAGCATGGTTGTATAGGGATTATCTCACACAGATGTACTCGGAAGCTGGGTGCTCCAGGAGTAGTGATGGTTCGTATTATTTGACTTCTATCAAACTGTATCAGGGACCATTTAAAGGGTTGATGGTTAATACCTGACTCCACAACTGCTTTAGCTATGGTGGGGGTACAGATCAGCAAAACTAACCAGCTTTGGAGTGATGCTGGAAATCTCTGGGGAATACAAATCTGTGTAGTGTCAATTCCTTTTTACCCCCACCTGGAAATGTATTCTGTCTTCCATTAACACCTGCCGAGAAATCAGACAACTCACACTCCTTTCCTGGCACAGCTCTGCTTCATTTGCCTACCCCTTTGCTTGAGGCAGAAAGGGTTTTCATCTTCTTAGCAGTAGTTGTGTTTCTCAGGGGTGAGTTTTCAGTCTGTGAAGATGTTTCCCAATCCTTGGCTTCCACAGAGAAGCTACACAGGTAATTATGTTATCTGGGAACACAAAACACTTGTAGGGTTCAGTTAGAGGGGGGGCTCTGGGTTAGTTGTGGACTGTTCCTTCTAATATTTCCCTCTACCCTTAGGGCTTATCTGTTTTGGTCCCCTTCTCCTTCTGGGTTAAATCCACCAGCACTCCCTACCTGAAAAATAATAATCCGTTTAGCTTATTCCTAAGCGAATCAAAATAGTGTACCTGCTTCTCAGCTCCACATTAACCTGATTTGTACACTTTTCAAGGTCTGGATGGAAACAATGTGGAGTTACAAGTCAGTTCCCTAGAAATGCCACAAGGGGGAAGCACAGCTTTACAATTTTTCCACAAATTTTCCCCAAAAAGTTGGTTCCAAACAGAAGGTCTAAGACATTTTTCCCTCATATATTCCCACTCATCTTCAAATATTTCCCACATCTGTGGAATCCCCAAATCCCTTCCACAGAGAGTAGTAATTATTTCAACTTTCCCCAGCTCGTGTCTAGTTGGGAACCAATATTCCCTGCAACTCATACAATGTATATGACGAGATACAGAATAACAAAACCATTTTACCCCACATAATTGGCATTTACATTCTACCCAAGCATCGTGTTCCTCATGAGGATGATACAGGCAAGGTATAATCCAGGGATTATACCTTGGGTATTGGTGTAGCACTAAGATCTCGGTTTCTACTTCACAGCAGAAAGGGAGAAATACAGGGTTTCCCACTATGTGATATATACCAGAGCCTCCTGTTTGATGTGGTATCCTCCATATAGTCCATGGGGCGCAATCAGTAAATATTAGAGTATTTTCAGGTGATATTGGAACCATTGATATAAACTATGTCTCACAGCCCTGTCAAGATTCATTCATTCCCTCTTCTTCCTTAGCATGAATTTCAGACTCCTTGGGGCTCCTGTTACTTTCCAGTTGTCTTCTCTTAGGGGTCCTTTAATCTGTGAGGCATGTGTCCACCCCTGTTCTGCAGTCCGGACAGTAGTTTCTGTAGTGCATCTTTGAAATTTATTACACTGTACCACTGATACTCAGGGCTCAACTGATTTAGCAGAGTATGGGGATTTGTGACCACTGGAAATTGACCTACAGTAACCGTTCGATCTCAGGTTTTAATCTCTTTCTGCATTCACTGGACAAGGGATATTGCTTAATTTTTACAGGAATTTCCAGGTTTTTAATGGTTACTTCAAATGGTTCAATATCGAATTTTCCCACAGTTTCTGAAGTATACCAGACTTCAGGGTTAATCTGTTTCTCATCCACCTCTGTAAGGGGGCACAATTTGATCTTTAATTATTTTTCTTCAAACTGTAATTTGATTCCCAACTCCACAATTAAATCTCTTCCTAATAGATTATATTCAGCTTCAGGTAATAGTAACAGCATCCCAGTCCCATATTTACAATTTGACTCTATCAATAAATTCTTTATAATGGGGACTTTGAAAGGTTCCCCTTTTTCTCCAACCACACTAACCTTTTCTCCTGATATCTCACATCCAGGTGGCAGAAATTGTACAGTCGACCTTTCAGCCCCTGTATCCACTAGAAAGGTCACCTCCCGGTGCTGGGGACCCACTTTTAAAGTTATCAAGGGCTCCTTTTTACCTGGGGTCCCCAGCATATAGAGCCCCTGACTCCCTTAATCCTCCTTAAACTCCTACATTCCCTTTTTATATGTCCTTTCTTTCCACAATAGTAACATTCCATCGCTTGCCTTTCCACCCATTCTTTTTCTGGTTTCTCAGCCCTTCTCACTCCCTCTTTCTGTCCTGCTCGAACAGCTGCCACTAAAAGGCTGGTCTGTCTTTTCTCACTCTCTGCCTCTCGTCTTACATACACCTTCTGAGCCTCTCTCAGCAATTCATCCAAACCCTTCTCCTGCCAATTTTTCACCTTCTCTAGTTTCTTCTTAATATCCACCCATGTATTCAATTGCTGACCTATCCAATCCTCAGATGACCTGAACACAGGCCAAAATACGTGTGGGTTTGTAAGGGGCTTCCCTCCCCATACCTCAATACAATAATGAATCATTTTCTCCTTTGACTTATTCTTCCTCCTGGATGAAATATTGCAGTATTTTATCATCTACCCTAATGGACTCTCTGGTGGTATATCCGGTAACTTATTCTGTTCTCCTGTTTTCTCCAGATATCCCGTCCCCATGGAACTAGCAGACTTGCTTTTCCTCTGTCCCATCTTCTGGGGTGACTTAATTCACACACATACACGCACCCTCCGTTCGTGACTCGCCCCCTCTCTGGGTACGAGAACTGCACTAGTAGGAGGTCTCCACTCACTTGGTCTCAAAGAGACCTCTCACACATTCGCACCCCAGGATTACCACCCCAACCAAATGGCTCGCAATATATATACTTACCTACTCCTGGGGTCTTCGTTTGGTCTTCATGCACAAAATTTAAGGGGTCCTGCAGGTTCTTTTGCTTATCTATTGTAATTTTAGGATGGTTCGTGGATCCGGGGTTTTGGTCGCGACCCTTCTCCGATTCAGGGCTTCCCGAAAGTCGGACAGGGCGCCTCCCAGATTGTGAGAGTCTGCGCCAAGAGACCCAGATCCCGGGTTTCGGCACCAAATTGTTATAAGTTACTAGTGATGCCTGGGACAAATTAAAGAGGCCAATTTATAATAACAAGTACATTTATTAGCAAGCAATAGATAAGCAAAACCGACGCGTCGGGGCAGCCGCAGGAACAGAAGCTCCACAGACGGCTCGCGCCCGGAGATCCCCCCCATTGTCCTTTTTGTATGGTCTGGCTTCCGCATACATATTCCTGGGTTGTGTTTTCCGCGCATGCGTGGCTCGGTGGGTCGGGGGTCTCACTCCGCGGGGCGGGGGTCTCTGTGATGAAGGCTCAAAGTCTTCCTCCATGTTCACGGGATGACCCTGTGTTTTGCTCATGCGCTGTAAGAGGTATTTTCCTTCTCCCCCTGTTTTATCAACACCAGTTTGTCATCCTGACTCTGTTATTTCCAAATAAGCAGGTCTGCACTCTCGGCTCCTAGCAGGATTAGGGTTATCGCTGAGTTATGCCAGCTATGCATAGTTTTTATGAACAAAGTCTAGCTAGTTTATCACAGTGAGCATGTTCATAAATTTTTACTAGTTTAGAAGTCAGAGTCTGAAAACTGAGAACACAAAATGTTTCATGAGTAATGTCAGATTTATCTTTTACACAATACCAGTTTAACACGGAATATACTTTGTTTCTATTAGACTTGTGTAAATTTGCCTTACTAAAAATTTGATATCTTTCTGTATAAAGAAAAGGCAAACTGCATAGTGACTTCATCCCTCTGATTTTGATCTAAATGTTTTTAGAAGGAACAATGCATGTAATTGCCATTTGTACTAGTAATACTTTAAATGCTGCATCTTATGTAAAGCTCCGCTGAGTTTGTTATCATAATTAAAATAATTAATTATTTCTGTAGCTGACTAGTTGACACTGTTGGTGATATCACAAGATAATGCACTGGAAGGCGAGAAAGTAACTTCACAAAAAGGATTTAAATTATTCTGTTATTAAACTAGCTGCACTAGTGATCAATAGAGATAAGAATAATGCTGCTGTAAAAAACTCAGTCTGGAGTTGAGCTTGTCATGAGCTTTGTCAAATTCTTATGTTTTTTGGCAACTACAGAATTGCAGTGATTGATTAGACAGATCTTTCTCTTTTTTTGTGATAGTCTATGTGTACACTTGGACTAAAGAACTCTCCCTTTTGTAGTACCTGCAGAAGAAACTTTCATTTCCTCTTATTCCTCATGAGTATGAGAAGTGCAATGACCCCTGCTCTGTTCCTTTTTTATACCATTGGCTATGGAAACAGAAAGCCATGGCTTAGTCCTATAGATGCTATATAATCGGCATAAGTGAAACCTGGTGGGATGAGTCCTGTGACCGGGGCGTTGTGGATGGTTACAGGCTCTTCAGGGGGCATACACAGGCAGGTGAGGTGAGAGAGGGATGTCAAATCTCATGGAGGGGCTGGAATGTATGGAACTTGCAGTTGGTGGAGTATTTGACAGCCTCTTAGGGATTAAGGGGCAAACAAAAGCAGATGTCTTTGTGGGAGACTGCTATAGGCCACCCAGCGAAGATGATAACACTGACTATCCTTTAAGGAACTGGGACACCTCTAAATCAACTGCCCCTGTCCTAATGGGGGATTTCAACTTGTGAGATGTTAACTGGGAATACCTTTGAAATGGGAAGTCTACAGAGATTCTACTTGCAATTGAAGGGAGGAAATCTGTGTGGCCAGAGTTCAGTTACAGATGGAGCTGGCCAGTACTGTAAGGGACAATTAAAAGGGCTTTTAAAAATGTTAATGGCAAAATGCAGACCAGAAATAACTGGATAAGGATGGGGACGTTTCCAAGATAAAGCAATCCTGTTGGTATCAACTTTGCTATGCAAAGTTTAATTTTTTGACACAGTTAACACTTTCAACCATTCTAGAAGCCTAGTGTCAATTTAAAGAAGCAATGGTACTGCTAAGTTTATACAATGTTGTAAAAATTAATTTAGGCATTGCCCTAAATTTTACTTACATTAACAGGAGCTCTGTAACTATTTACTTCACCAAATGCAGTGTTAACATCTGATCTTGCCTGCAGTAAAACTTTGTCTCAACTAGCTGTCATTGAAACTGGCATTGTGAGTGTTTTCCTGTATAGCTATATAAATGCATGTATTTTCTTGGAATTTTGGATGACTTTCATATTATTTCTGCTGCTCTCCAATGATTTAATTATTCTGGCTGTTACACTTCAGTTTAGTCCAAATGCTACAGAGGATGCAATTTCCATTTCTGTTATTGTCCTGCTGACTTATTCTCCTTCTTCTACAGTTCCAGGTTTATGTTCTGATTTTAACGAAAGTCATTAGTGGCTTTGATCATCTGCAAGTTTGCCCAATGCACATCCATTGTATTGGGATGTGAAATTTTTTTGGGGGAGGGTTATGTTAAAGTGCATTTTTTGCTGATGTCTGGCTGAATGAAGTGCCTGGCACATGACATTGGTTGTGAGTTTGTCTTACTTCCCTGTTTTAATATATTTACTGTTCTTCAGTTTTAAGTGTCCATTCTGGTATATATTTTAGAAACCTCTTTATGTTTTGTGAAATAGTTTTAATCTCCCTTAATGTTTAAGGTCAACAGGCGCCTGGTTTGCCTGAAGAAGGTGCTAATCCTTTTACCAAAAACTTCACAGCAAGCAAACTTAATATCGCCACTGTAAAATGTAATGGTGTCTTCACCCTCAGATAGCCCCTGTTTTCACAGCATCTTCACATGTAAAACCATCTTATTCCTGCTCAGATACTGCTGTCCTTCTTTTGGTATTAGCTAAAACACGTTTGACGAACGCTGAATTGGATAGGAATGGGGATCCCCGGAACAGGAGGCTTCCTTTTACCCCCTGCTCCGAGGGGGAGAGGTGCTCTTCCCTCCCCATCCACCCATGCGGCCTCATGGCCCCACAGAGGGACCACGGGGCCAGTCAGTCAGGCAGCAGGGAAGCAGGCAGAGCGAACTTTATTGATCTGACAACAGCTTAAGTACCTTTTGGAGGGATCACAAGGTGACCACTGGGAAATCAGGAGGTGTTACAAACAACCAATGATGACAAAGGGTTAACAACCAATAGATGAGTTTCTAGTTATCTCTCAGACATTCCACAGGTACACCGAGGTATTTTGGGAAGAAGAAAGGTTACGCAAAGGTTTAAAATCACCATCTTGGACATGTGATCAATATTACAAACTCCTGCATTCTTTTATATGTAGCAGAGTTACCCCAACACACGTTGATTATTGTGCCTTTGTATATCTCAAGCTTAGTTACAAGAGGAATCTTTCTTATTTCATTTCTTCCCCTCATCCCAAAATTCAGTCTTAGTTGTAGTCTGTGCTGAAATATCAGCATGTGCTGTTAGCTGAGACTCAGTTGTAAGGAAACCTGACACAACTCTTGATATTATCATGTGCCATAAAAAAGAAATTGTATGAGGCCATTTCATCCTGAATTGGTACCCTTTGATGGACACCACCAATACTCCTCATGACTGCTCTGTTATCCAGGAAAAGCTGTAGATTGCCTCAGCGTCAGTCTTTGTCTTTTCATTCTGTTCTCAAGGGGATACACTGCTGCCCTATTAACAGTTATAAGTTATGCTAAGGAAACACATTCTTGCTTTTCCACCTGCCACAGGTGGGAAGGTACCTTAGAATGAATGTACAGTTTTCACCATATGTAGTGGTAAAACATGGTCATCTGTGAGGGACCTGAGAACTCAACTTGTGCGCTTTTACGTATCTTTTGCAAGGCTTTGAAGCCACTTTTATGTAAGAGTTTGTTTAAAAAAATACTAACTTATTAATCAGTGCATTTGTTACAGGTCTTTGAACATATATATAGGCAGAGCTTGAATGAATGTGTGTAGTAAATTCCTTACGCTGTCCTTTTTAATTTAAAGGTTGTTAAAGGAGATGGGCTGGCAGGAAGACAGTGAAAATGATGAGACATGTGCCCCACTAACAGAGGATGAGATGAGGGAGTTCCAAGTCATTACTGAACAGGTAACACTAACTCAATGTTGCATTGTAAACCTGTGCTTGGCTACCCTAAATGCCTACCTTTCAGGAGGATCTGCAGTGATGTTGCTGTTTCATTATCATTTCAGTACTGTGCTTTTAGAAATAAAATTGCTTTAAAAACACAGGGTGCCAGTGCTGACTGTAGCTAAGGCCTATTCACAAAGTATCAAGGGAAGGGTAAGGGAGTGCTTCTGGGCAGTTTCAGCGTTGCTGGTAGTAGAATTGCACAGGTTTTCCAGCTCCTCAGCTTAGCCTGAAGAAAGAGAATCTTCTTTCAAGGTTTTTATGTAGTTCCTTGAGTACCCCAAGATCTGCATTTTCTCTGTTGGGAATCGAGAGACATTTAATTCATTAGTAACAAAGTATAAGGCAATCTAGACTAGATTTTTTCTTAATTGTTTTTTTTTTATTAGCAGGGTTGAGGGGTCAGTGAGTAGGACTGGAAAGGAGAATCGTGTGTGGTGTTAAACCTGAACCCACCTTCTGCATTATGTGTGGAAATGCAGTGATTCCTTTTTTACTGTAGAATCAGTTGTTTACTTTCTCTTCAGTGTCTTTTGCTTTCCAGTGGCATCAGGTAGACAGACTGGGATGATCAACCCTCCCTGCTGCTCCTCTTCCAGGCCCCTTTCCTATTGCAGACCCTGCCCTTCTTAGCACAAGTGTTTGCAGCACTGTGGGAGAGGGGACTGTGTTGAATGAGAGACCATTTGGGAGGAGGCATCTCTGGGGCAAGTTGGGTGGGAAAGTGGGTGAACTCTTGTTGACTGCAGGAGTTTAGCACAATTGGAAGTACTTGAATACAGGTGGCTGGCCCAGAAGTAAAGGTGCTCAGGGGAGTTCTCCTTTTTGTGTGTATATGAAAAGGTAGTACTGTGCATCCAGTGTAGCCCAGGAATGAAGATGTAGAGAATGTTGAATTGCAGCATATTGTTATGTTCTCTAAATATGTAATGTTTTCTCATTTCAGTTACAAAAAAATGGCCTTCGGAAAAATGGCATTTGGAAAAATGGCCTCATCTGTAATTTTAAATTTAGCCCTTGGAAAAACAGCACTTTCAAACCTGCTATGGAGAATGAGGATTCTGAGACGAGCAGCAGTGATACATCAGATGATGATGATGTGTGAAGACTTCTGTAATGCCTGTGGAAGCCCATTTTGTTCTCATGGAGACTGGGGATGTGTTATCCAAAAAAACCCATAAATCTAATTTATGTAATAACATGCCCAATAGAGGAAGAATGAGGGGACTTTCCTCTGAAGGAAGCAAATAATGTTTTGTTGGGTGTGTTGAAAATCATTATAATTTATCTGTAAACAAATGTTGTAGAATGAGGCCTTGGGTTGACCCAGCACTGACTTTCATCACTGAAGCATTTCTGACTAGCAATGTGACAATGATAAAAATCAGATTTTTGCAATTAATAATAAAAGCAAAGAATTGTGTAATGTCTTGCAAAGCTTCTGTCTTAAAATGTCTAAGAAAAAAGGGCAGCTTGACACAGCGTTTTGCTTGCCAACTTATTTCTTTCTTACAGTGGAAATCCTTGAGTCCACTTTGTACGCAAAAGGGGCAATGTAGCATGTTGGCTAAAATGAGCAAAGTGCACTAAACCTCTTTTCCTTAACTGAGCTATTGAACTGTTCTACTTCCACAAATAACTGCTCTTTAGCCATTTGTAGTGTCGTTGTTGTTATTAATGGCAAAAGACCCTGATGTTACAGTTCCAAATTTTTAGAATTAACCTTTGAATTGAAAGCTTTAAAGGGTATTGTAAGACCCTTATTCTCACACTGAAAACATTTCTTATGGGAAAATAAGCAGTGTGATTTTACTATTCAACATGCAGAAAAATCATTACACTGACTGGATTTGTCCACTACCTGGGAAATAAACTGATTTACAGAGTATTGTCTCAGTGCATAGCATCATCGGTATTGTTTTTAAATCTGCTAAGTTTTGTTTTCATTTATATTAAATGTACCCTGGCTGCCTTTCAGAATGAGGTGAAAATACTTTCATCACAGATCTTGCTTTTATAGCAGCAGCAGAATATCTGTGCAATAACTACCCGTTTTGTTTATTTTGTGTCAGACTTCTTCTCTATGATTGCACATTTAAAAACCAATATTGTATTATTTATAGTTTTATTTGGTTTATTTTAGCTGTTTAAATATTTTCCACAGTTTTACAGACTGTGTAGCATTAATTCATAAGCACAGCTGCTCTCAGTGATGTCACATGTTTATAACATAGCTCATATATATATAGACATTCCCCTTAAAGATATTTTTAAATTGTACTATTTCTTATAATAAATTATTTACAATTTAGAACTCTAAACCAAAAATATTTATAAAGTTGAAATTCTGTCCATATTTCTTTAGGAAACTACTTTTTTTTTTTATAAGGTGTCATCAATTTTAGGCCAAAGTTGGTATGCTTCCCTTTGTATTTATTAATTTAAACGGATATTTCTATTCAAGAGGTCAGTTTTTGTATTAGAACAGGCATGCAAATGTTGATATAGTTAGTTTTGGCATAGTGTATTGAAATACTCCATTTTCTAATCTAAATTTAATAGGATAAAAATATTTCTTTTTTAAAGAGAAAACTGCCATATCAATAATGAAGTCTTTCCTACCTGTGTGCCCTACACACCTTTCTCTCCTTTCCCTCTTGCAGTTTTTTTTACTGACTTTGACACCTTGGTGTAGTTTGTTCACTTTTTGGTTTTCACATACTATCAACAGGATCTTCTGCCTATCCTAATTATGTAGTGGTCTATGAATGCACTACTTTTAATACTAAGTAAAAACTTTTTTGCCTTGGTTTTCTCAGAGTGGGATGTAGACTCTTCACCCCCTCCTTATTCAGTTTAGTAACAAGTGTCACCTCTGTAATTAACCTTTTGGGAAGATAATGTAATTATGGAAGAATTGTGTTATAATTTTATAGACTTTGGAACTGAGAAAGTTCTCTTCAGAGAAAGTAGAAATACTAGTTATACTTGGTACTTCTTTTTTGCTAGTTTATATCCTGAAACTGGAGGTAGCAAAGGAAGTAACAGGAATTGGGCCATGGTTTTGTTTTGTAGAATGAAACACCTTTACAGCCTTTGTAACTTTTTCGTTATGTGTGGCTTCTTCACTGGTGTGTGCTGATACTTTTGGATTAATTTCTAGTCCTGTACAGTGGTCTGTTCTGCCAGTTCAGAGACCTGACAGAGGTCTGTGTAGTCCCTAGCTTAAGTAGTTGCCTGCCTGCTCTGTTATTTCTGTTTTCCCTTCACAGCAGTATGGAAGTGGGTAAGATTTGTTATTTCCACCAAGAAATTGGATAGCTTTATGTTATATTTACTTTTGGCAAAGCTGTATATTCATCGTCTTTTATACCACTTTAAGAAACTCTTTCTTTAGTCACTCTTTGTGGAACTCTTTTCAATTTTTTATTTTCCTGGGAAATGTCACTTGAAACAATGTTTGGTTTTCATATCTTATTTCCATAAAATGTATGAAAGCATTTTATTGTATTGTTCCCCTCCCTTTTGTTTAGTGCTTGATGAGATAAAGCAGAATGGAATCTGATGCTCTACCCTTTAACAGTGGAACTTTGTCCATCTTTGACTTTGTTCCTTTTCCAGGGCAATTTTAGTAGTTCATTGGCCTTTTTCTTCTCTCATATGTAAACCATGATCCATTCTTGGGATAAATCCTCTCTTGTTTTTTTTTGCTTGAGCAAATGTCTGCCTTAAAGGCTTAAGAAGGTGGTGACAAAGCTTGCCCATTGCCGTGGTAGCTACCAGTAAGTTTTGAATGGTAAAGAATGTCTGCTGGAGATAGTTTGTCAGTGTTGGGCTGAAAGAGCTTGACTTTATTGATGGTAATGACTGATTGCTGTACGCAGTCATGGCACTGCTGTATGGTTTGCAGTCCCTGCCATTTCATCATCCTGGCTTTATTGGCAGGGAAGCATCTGTTCCTGGTTCCCCATTCCAACCCTCTTCAAAAGTGAAGAGTAGTGATAAGTCATGGATTTTTCTCATCTGCTATTGATGGGGGATGTACCCTCTGCCTGCTGCTGGTGTCAAGGGTACCTGTGTTTATGGTGGGGAACTGGGACTCTTTTACTTCATCTAGAATGACCAGAGACCTCTATCACAGACTTGTGCAGGGTCTTCCTCTCTGTTAAGGAGGAAGAGGTGTAGTTATCTTTCCTGAAAAGAGTTTTAACTACAGTAGAAGTGTTCACTGATTCATATTGGATCCAGTCAAAATTCTGAAAAAGATTTTGACGGTCGTCCGAGTTCTTTGAGAAATGTTACCAAATGTGGTGGAAATTAAGTTTTATTCTCCCATGCAGTTGCCTGTGGAGGAAAAAAAAATCCACTTGATTTGCGAGGGGGACCTCAACTTTAGTGTTTCTTCTTTAAGGAATATCTGTTCTACAGTAAATACATTTAAACTGCTGGCTGCTAGAAACTGGAAGGATTTAGTCAAAGGATGTCTTTGTTTTCCCTTTTCTCTTTGCTGCTAGGCACCGGTTGAGGCAGTATAGTCAACTGCAGGGAACTTTTGCTCTGATTAAGAATTATTGCACTTGTACACCAAGAATTACTGGCTCATTAGGATAATAAATGTGTTGACTAGCTGGTCAACTTTCCTCATGCTGTTGTTTTTAGTAATCAGTGAGCTTTTTGCAAACTGAATGAGGTCTGTTTCATGCCCTGGATATCTGCAGCCTTCCCTTGAGGTGTGTTCCCCACATCTCTAGGAAATGCTTTTGCTAAACCAGCACTGGCAGTGATCTGCAAAGCAGTCTGGCTCTGGGTGAGGCACAGGGCAGTGTCAAAAACCCTTCTGTCTCAGGAGGTTTGCACTTCCTCAGAGATTTGTAAGCAACTTCTAGGGTCCATCCCTTGGTGGGTTGCAGTCTGGAAAAGATCTTCAGACAGGCTCAAGAAAAACTGATACCTTAAACCACTTGGTCAGTAGAGGGTACTGCTGTTTCTGAATTCAGTGCCTACCAAAGTCTGTTTTGTCGCAGTCTCTTGTGCAGATCAGATCATCTGATGGATGTGTGAGCTCTCACCGGACCTAAGTGGCATGCACTTCTGAAATTTCTTACCTGAGAGTAACCTTGGTATAGCAAATAGCAGGTCCTGACATGCAGTTCTGATCCTGCTTATACGAGCATGGTGTCTTTGGTATGGTGGCTTCCTTAGGATTCTTTTTCCTGCTGTGTGATAACTTGATGTCTGGGAGCTCTTGTAATCTTTGCATCTCCCATTGCTTCCTGCTGAAGACTGCTGGAGTTGTACCATCTTTATCAAGTCATAGAGCATCCTATCTGAGCTCAGTGCATCATGGATGGGTGAAATACGATAGAGCTTTGAGTAATTTAGCATACACGTTCACACACTGTGTTGCATACATGTGCTCTGTTACAATTTGAATGCAATAGAACGGGACATTGTAGAATTGTCAGGAATAATCTATTTTCTGTACTTGGCATTTGTACCTGTTGGTGTTACTGGTGGCTCTTACCGTGAGTGTAACATTCTTTCCTGCCCAGGGTATACAGGACTTAAAATATAGCCAGGCTGAAGGGCCTTTTCCTCAATTGTCAGGTTCACTTTTTTTCCCTACAACATTACTTTAGGTAACGAGGCATGATGTTTGAAAGTATAATGTTGGAAATGAGCTGATCTGTACAGAACTGACATATACTGTAAGCAGCCTGCTGAATCAAGCCACTGTTTATGCAAAGCTTCATTACCAAAAGCTGAGAAATACTTCTGTCTAAATTGGAAGGCTGTTTCAGATAGAAGCTCGGGTACAAATGTAAATTACACAGATACTTTACTAAATCCTCACATGAACATTTATTTTTCTTTGCTTCAATTTCTTTAATTGTCCATCTCTAAAGTGGAAGTGCACAAATAATCTTTGTACAGAATAAATACATTTTCATAGTTGAGATGAATGAATTAGTTATTCTGAAAATGCAATTTGGAGGGATCTGAATGATTCAGTTAAATGATAAATTAGTATTATTTAATTCTTAGTATTCTATTTTATAAACTGCTGAACAACAAGCACACTATTGCAGGTGAAAATGGTGATACTGTCTGTGGTTATGGCTACCTTTTGCTTCCAGTAGAAGGATCTGTTCAGTGTCACTTAACTGCCAAATATGCTGTGGAACCAGTTTTCCCTGGCGCTCACCAAGTCACTTGGGATGCAGCTGCAGGGTGGCAGAGCCCAGATGTGCTGAAGGCAGCCATGGCCCTGGAGAACTCAGTGGCAGAAGAGGGAAAGGAAATTTCAGTGACAAGGATAAATGGGACCACATGGGCTCATAATTCTGAAAGGAAAGGTCTGCAATATGTTTCTGTCCTGATCATATAGTGAGAGTCTTGTGTTCTGATGCCAGGGAAGTGTTCCTCTGTGCCTCTTAGGGGCCTGTCTTGAGCTAGAAGATTACAGCCAATGCTTGGTCCATGTGATGATCCCAAATTGTGCAGTTTTGTTATAAGAAATTCAACATCTCAGGTGGTTCAGATAGGGGTTTGATGTGGTTTTTTTATTTCTTGTCCTTTTTTTGGTTGGTGTTTTTTTTTTTTTTTGCTTTAATGTTAGGTTTTACATGTGAGGTTTAACAATGATCAAGCAAGATGTTGATTTTAGTGGATGTTTCTGAGAATTTCTATCTTAACCTTGGTAATTTACTTATGTGAAGAAAATGGACCACACTGTGGGCTAATCACAAGGATACAAAGAGGATTCATAGTTAATGTTGATGGACTCAGTACAGGAGTACAGACACAGTTAATGAGGAGGGGAGTAGTTCTGTGTTTTGTGCACAGCGTGGGTGATGTGTTAAGTAGATAAAAACAAAATACTGCAAGGCAGGTGTCCTATGTGCCAGGTGAATACTATGTGCTTATGCAATTAAAGACTAACAAGTAACACATGCCTGCAAGGCCTTGAGGGTTGCACAGGCTTGTGCTTCCTGGCTTTCAGCAAGGTTCTGTATTTCTCATGTTGACCTTAATTTTCTTTGAATACCTTTCTTGTGCCACTTAACAAAGGCGGTCCTGCTGTTAGAATAGTTTCTTTTATGAATGGGAAAATTAAGACTGAAAAAAAGAGATTAGAAATGAGCTGGACTGGAGCTTCTGCAAAATCCTGAAGGGAACCTATGGGTTCCTGAGGATGAGAGTACATGCTCCAAGTAACCCAGGGTGCAGAAGTGCCATTACCTAAAGGATGCATCACTGTCAGATTAGGGAAAAGCAGCTACAGTGTAGACTAAATGTGCATTTTTCCTTAAGGTTTTGGGGATTTTTTTTTAGTGGGTTTTTGTTTGTGTTTTGGGGTTTTGTTTGGTTTGTTTTTTGTCTGGCTGCTATTAAGACTTCTGAAAGGCAGATTGCCTCACCTTCAAATTTTTGGTAGATTTTGTGGTGCAGAAACAGCAAGTCCATAGCTAAAGGACCTGCCCAGAAGCTGCTCTGCTTGGGCTAAGGCAGCAGGACATAGACATGACACCTTCACCCACTAGGACTGGGTTCTTCCCCTACATGATCAACGGCAGGTAGCAACTACAGGTAGAGCTGGCCTCAAGGAGTGAGGGTGGAGAGAGAAGGCTGGAGCAAAAACTGCTCTAATCAAAAGAGAAAAACAATTTTTAAAGAAAAGTAGTAACCAAGAGTGAAGAGAACTCTGCAGAAACAGCTGGGTAAAATGAAGGATGGTCAGCTTGGCTCTGCTGAAGAGGGGCTTTGGCAGTGCTGCAGCTGTGGGTCACGAGCTGGGACTCAGCTGCCTGGTGGGGCTGTGGGAGCACCCTGGGGGAGAGGTAGCCAGTGACTCCTTGGTGCTGTGCTGGCTGCAGGAGCAACAGGAGCCATGAGGCTGGGGGCTCACTAAGGTTAGGGGGATTCAGAAACATGCCTGGGGAGGAGAAGCTGCAAGGAGGAGGATGAAGACAGATGGAAAGTGGGGACTTAAAGCTCCAGGCTGAGCTGGAGGGTTTCATAGGGCAGCCCATACCTGGTGCAGGCAGCAAATACCTGCAGGTGGGTGATTTGGTGTCTGAGTACTTTAATGGTGTTCAAGCCCAGTGAAAGGGTAAATGTGGAAGCAAGTGGAGGAAATGTGGGTGAAATTGTGCTGGCTGAGCAGTGATCTGCTCAGTGGTGTGTGAATGGAGGACACAGGGAGGTTAAGTAGAGGAGGCTGGTTCTGCAACTGCTTCATAGTTAATTTTTTAATAAAGTCATAAACCCATCTCTGCTATGTGAGGTGATTTAGGATTTACCAAATCAGGATGGGTAGACCTGGTTAACTAATACGTAGAAAACCTCAGCACAGAAGAAACTTTGTTGATTACCTTTGAAACAGTGACAATCTTGGCAGAACTGCCAGGTGACAAGGGTCATAGTAGTGTTGGCTTTTTTTGGGAGGAGATGGTGTGAGGGAGGTGGATGGTGATTGGGTAGAGCCCTTGCCCCACCAGGCATGCAGTGAGCCCTGTGGCGGGGGTGTGTGTATGTGGACTGGGGAAAGGTGTTTCCTAACACTGCTCACGTTGAGGGGTGCCCAGCAGCAGCGATGTCATGTATTAGTGTATGTACAGAGTGAGGAGCAATAGGCAGAATTTTGTCATGAAATTTTCAAAACAATAAGATATCCTATACAGTTCAGTGTTGCTGAGGGGACTAGCATCCCGTAGCTCCCCTCTACGTGTGTATTAATTTCCTGGGTCTACCGAAGGCACTTTACCAGAAGGTTTTCCAGTTGCGCAGGTATCTGCAGGCTCCAGGAGGTGGTGCTGGAGATCTTCGGCTCGCTCTGCTCCCTGCTTCTGCTCCATTACAGTTTCATGCAACTATGGTGAATCTGGTTTCGTTTTTCTGAACCAGTGTAACTCCATATTTTAGGCTTTTCTAATACTTTAATACCAACATCTAAATGCAGAGAAAATTGCACTGTTCCTAGAACTGCTCTATTTTGGTACAATGTATGTCTGTAGTCTGGTGTAAATGCCTGCCTGAAATGGCTGCCTGCTGTTCGCTGGAGATTTGCTAGAGAAGTTCTTAAGCACAACAGTCTGCATGTACAGATCTACTGTAGACCGAGGAGAGCAAGACAGTTCTGACATATTTTTAGCTACAAAAAGTCTGTGTACAAGAACATTTGTTTAAAGAAAAGATGGGTGCAAAATGTGTTCTGCTGTGATTCTCCCCTAGAGTAGATCCCCTATTTGAGGTTGCAATCTTATGCTGCAATGATGCTGTGTGAAAATCTGCAGTTAGGTTTGGGGAAGACTGATGTTTTTCAGTCAAAACTTGGCCTCTTTTCAAATATGTACTAAACAGTGTTCAGTGTTCCTAATAGGACAGGTACTTCTTTGCTTTTTTTAAAAAAAAGGCAGTTAAAATGGACAACAGAAAACGGTTTATTCTGATTCTGTTCATTACAAAAAGCTGACACTAGAGGACAGAAAAGATATAGTTGAGCTATGCTCTCATTTTTGTATTTGCAGCTAGATTGCTTCTTTTCAGAGTTAGCATGAGAGGCTTTTTATAGTCTGCAGCTTGCAGCTCACTTCAAGGAGTTTTCTTTTCCACTGGATTTTTGTAAGAAGTTTTAATCTCTGTCCTACTCTGTCGTTCTGGAGCTGATGGGAATGAGCTGGTGCTTGTTGGAAATGACCCATAAGCACAACAAGTTTTTGTGGCTTTTGGACAAAAATCTTTAAATCTGAGTTCCTAGCATTAAGTGCCTTTATCTGGACATGTAATTGCCTCATTTTTCAAAGATGGAGAGCAAATCCATTCCTATTCACCAGTGGGAGTAACAGATACCGTGGTTGAAAACAAGACTTCACAGCTTGATTTTAGCCTTCTAATTAAGAGCAAATTTGTTTTAGCTATCCAGACCTAAGGGAGTTAGGGAATAACATGTATTTACATGCTAGCCTGTGTTTGGGATGAGAGGTGATACTCTGCTTCTTGCTTGAGAGATGGACAGCACTCCTCCCCAGTTTCTTCTGTAATCACACTGTTTGGGAAGGAGATGCTGCAGGTGTTTGTGTCCTCAGTTAAATGCCCTCTAGTGTCTTGATCACATTTGTTTGTAGTTGTGAGTAAAACATCCTGCTGTAGGGAATAGGGATGTGTGGGGCTAGAAGGCTGCTTAAGGATTTCTATAAATAAAAATCAAGGGCTGTATGTGTAATGGAGGTCATGCACCTACACAGTACAAAGCTCTTTTATGCTAAGGCTTTGGGGATTCATGGAGGTCCAAGTGAAATAATGCTGCCTGCTGTTGTCTCCAGCTCCTTGGAAAACAGCAGGTATCCATCCAAGAATGGAGAATTAAATCCACAGGTCTTGTTCTTGTTACTTCTGTAGTTGTGGAATTATTCCTTCATCTGCCCACACAAGAGTTTTTGCTATATCTCTCATGCAAGCCTCCACTTTGTTCACCATTTAAATCACAGCCCAGATTTTCACTCCTTTAAAAAACCAAAAATACCCTAAAATACACTTGCAAAGAGTAATTTAAAATAAATCCTTTGCCCTCATCTTTTTCCACTCCTTCAATTACTTTTTCTGCCCTTTAAAAACAGCTTTAGCATTTCAATTCTCCCTTCGCTCAGCAGCAATATCCTGCAGTGTTTCAAACCTGAGGATTTCTCCTCATTATGCGAGAGGCAGAGCAGATTATATCTTTCACATGTTGATGTTTGCAGGGATGGTGCACAAGTTGGGGCGTGCACGGTGCCTTGCATGCACCGTAAGCAGATGGCATCACTGTGTAGCAGTGCTTGAGGCAGGACTGTGCAGCACAGGGAATTCTGAGAGCTCCAGACCCTTAAAATTACTTTCATTGCCTGTAAGACAGGCCCAAATAATTCCTTTTTATAGGAAAGAACATTTTGTACTCTATCTTGCTCTACTGGTAAAGACAGAATAAATAAAGCAGACCAAAACATGAGGGATTAGGCTGCTAGGACTGAAGGCGGGTGCTTTGAAGAAGACACTTGGGTGTGCAGTGGATGGACAATAGAGCAAGATGAAATGTAAGAGAGCTAACTAACCGTCTCATAAATGTCACTGCAAGATGTGATGTAAGCATGCAGTAGGTTCTGGAGGTGAGAGAAAGTAGGAAACGTACTTTTCTTCAGTTGAATTATCAAAGTCTTTTTCTGGTTAAACCTTTTATAACTTTCTTTTGGAAATGGTGTCGTGAGAACATAATGAAATCTATTAAAAATACTTATGCATTGTAAGTTTCCTGATTCTTTTTTTCTTATCCCACAGCACGCTCTTTAAAACCAATGCATATAAATGTGTGTGTATGTATATATATATAGAAATTTTTATGTTGTATAAGGACTCTGAGAACAAATTGTGTTTTGGTCCTTAGTTTCTTCTTGACCCATCTCATTTTCTGTGGAATGTGTTATTTTTTCTGCCTAGAAGTTTAACGCTGTTGTAGGCACAAAGGCCCAGGTATTCAGTGGTACATGGGTTAATGCAGTGGGCAGAGATGCAGCTTTTGCTGAAAGTACTTGGTTTGACACAACAGGAGGAGGTTCAGAGGAGCACCTGACTGCAGTTTTGTGTAAGCAGAATATGCCCTTATCCTCCCTCCAGGCTTGGTTTACCTCCCAGGAGTAATAACAAGTTACTATCTATGTTTGTTACTGATTAAAATCCTGCCTCGGTGAAGCAAAATATCAACTCTCTGCTAAGGCCTGAGTGCTCATAGGGTATTTTCAAGTGTGGTAGGTATGGAATGAGTAAGTCTAAATGAGGATCTGGAAGAGCAGATTGGGTGTAACTATGCTGTCTCCTTCCTGACCTGCCTACTCAATAACCTGCAGATGGCATCTGTACAGGCTTAATACTTGCAGATCTCTCTAACATCGTGTCTTCAATGGATACTTCTTGTGTTGGCCACTTGTTTTTCAGTATATACTAAAACATATGTTAAAATTTGTTGAGTAATTCTTTTTGAACTGGGGAGGCTGGTCTGTCCCTCTGACATGCTTTCTCTATGTGTGAGGAGTATTGCAGGGCACAAGGCTGTTGCTGGGGTCACTTCTGGGGTCACTGCTGCCAGTGCACCCACCAAGCATGGGAAAAATGGCTCCTCTCTTCGACACTTTGCAAGAAAACCAATTCTTTTTTCCCCTGAGATATGTGATTTGTATTTATGTTTGAGTAGTGAAGTGGCTTACTATGCAGGGAAATCGGAGGCAACCTTTCCAAAGATTATTTACCATATGTCAAAAAGCCACAGTGTGTAATTGAGAAACAGAGAACTCATCTCACACAGTCTTTGTACATACAGTTTAATATATTCTGGGGTTAAAGTGAACACTTAGTCCAAGGAACTCATTGTGTTTGTTGTTTTTATAGACCTTACAATGTGCTTAGGTTTACATTTGGGAAACAAAAGCAGCAATCAGCAGCTCTTGGCTTTTGTGTATCAGATCTTTCCTAAATGGAATGCAAATACACTTTTGTAATATTTAGCTTTATGTTGACATTATTTATTATATTCTTACCTAGCCATCACATGAATAAAATAAACCGGTAGGGGCAAGGTAAAATTTTTTTTTAACCAGTATTGATGTAACTTGTTACCTGCAGGTCTTAAGGCTTCATTTTCATCTCTGTTTATTAAACAATGAAAGTAATTAACTTTACATGTTATTGACTTTGAACATTTTCATATTGATTTAAGTAATTTTCACTTTTCTTTCTGTTAGAAGGATCTTCCTGTAAGGATCTCTTTAGTATTTCTACACTTGGATTATATAAACAGCAAAGCTCCTATGCATCAGAATAATATTGGATTTGTAGCCATGCAGAGAGAGCTTGACAAAACCATTTTTTATTTTCTACTGAAAATCAAATTTTCTTGGACCTAAGACCAGCAGTCAATGTTCACGTAAGTATGCTGATTTGTACTTTATGAGTTCTAAAATCTTATTCTATTCTGGTTCTACAGTCCTCAACAAAAGCACTGGGTTGAGCTAGTCACATAATATTTATGAATTTTTTATATAGCTGAACTGGAATTACACAGTTTTCTTCAGTAGGAACTGAGAGATCTTAAGATTTCACTGAATCACGGAATGTTGAAGGTTTGCAGGGACTGATGGAGGTCATCTTGCACAACCTCCTTGCTCAAGTAAGGCTGGCTGGAGCTGGTTGCCCAGGATCATGCCAACATGGCTTTTGAACATCTCCAGGGATGGGCAGTGAGTTCAGTCAGATTGCTCTTGCCTGTGGAGGTGATGTGACCCTGGACTGCTTGCAGTCCCCACCTTCTGCTGGGGATCATCTCAGGGCTGTGCCACCTGGGCTTCCTGCTGCAGTGATGCTGGTTGCTTGGGGCTGTGCCATTGTGGCCCAGCGGCAGACAATTTGGGGGGCTGTGATCGGGCCGGTCTCCAGGGGCTCTGCAGCACTGTGCCATGCTGTTGTACAGCCAGAGCAACCTCTGCCAAAACACAGTGTGCCCTGGCACTGAGTTCTGCTCTACAGAGCTGCTGAGGGGAGGTGACATTCAGAGCTGCCAACCATTCTGCTGCTTGGACATTTTCCCTGATATTGCTGCTGTAGGCACAGTGTGAAAGCACTTGTGTACCCCAAATATGATCACCCACAGAAGCCTGTAAAGCCACCCCGGACACTGCCAGGTGTTGGGTTCTGGCTGCTGCTCTGCCAGAACCAAAGCAGTGCTGTGAAAGGGTCCGCCACCAGCACAGCACTGTATGATTATGGTAACCTTGCCAAGCCTTCTGTGATTGCTAAGTACTAAATAACTACTGACAACAGAGAGCTGCCTGTGTTCACTGTATCACTTGGTCCTCTGTGTTTATCACCAGCGAAAAAAAATCACACAAAGGGAAGCAAACTGGAAGTAAAGTGGATAGGAAGGCACAGGAACAAGCTTTTCTTTGTCCTTGTGCAGTATTTGTAGGAAATGTTTTGGAAGGACTAAATACCTGGAATTTGACCTCCTCAGAGGTGGTCCTTTTGCAGATGGAACTGCTCTCCTGAGCCAAGATATCCAATAGTACTATGTTGTCAAGAGTGTGAGAATAATCTTAGGGTGGGGGAGGGGGAAGAACTAGTACTTGTAAAGAGACGTGTAACCCATGTCCAGCAGAGTGGTACCAGCTGCCAATGTGATCACATGGAGATTGTGGAGAAAAAGGTGGTTGTTTTTGTTTCTTAGATCTCTCCAGGCTGTTGAAAGTTCAACTGGGAACACAAAAATATTTTTGCCAAGACAAACAATCAAATGGATATTTAGGAAAGCAAAACAAAACAAAAAACCTTCAGAGTTTGGGAAAAACTTCTGAATGGTTGGAATCAGCAGCAGGTTAAAAGCTTGTATGTTAGTGGTAGTGTCTAAAGACCTAGTAATGTCAAACAATGTTTGGAGTGGGGTGGAGGTGGGAGCAGGGGAGAGCTATTGCTCCCAAACAGCTTGCAACCATTTAGTCAAGGCATAATTCACTGGAATTAAGAATGTGAAGAGGTTTGTGTGCAAGATGTGCCACTCACTTGAAATCAGTACTAGTGTCTGACCTGAAATACTGAATATTATACAAATCAAAGAAGTGCATATGTAACGAACTGGGAGGACAAGCGTTAGCTTTGCACTTCTGCTGTGCCAGGGCATGAAGAAAATGAGCCTTCCTTATATCCCTACACAACTTTTTCCCGTTTTCCATAGAACACTCCATCAAAACAGAGCCAGTCCAGGGTCTGTATCATCTCCAGAGTGAGGTTGTAGCTACTTACCACCAGCTATACACAGGCATTGGGAAACTCGAGCCAAAGTAACTGCTCATATTTCTGCTGGAGCTGGTGGTAGATCTGCCAAAGGAGACTTTTCTGCTGGCACCAGGGCCCCCTCCTTCCTGCGGGTTTGTGGTACCATCGGCTGATGCTGAGGAACATTGCCAGGCAAATTGGCTGGTGTACTCCTTTGTACTTATTATTCCTGTTGTTCCTGTTTCAGTGGCTTTTGTTGTGCTTAAGTAACAAGGTAATTTTATGTGCCTGCCTTCTGGTTTCTAGTGTAACTCTGGCCAACTGTCTTGTGATAATACAGTTGCATAGCCCTGGCTTTTAAAGCTTACAAACCTCCCTTTTCCCAGTGAAGGTGAAATTGTGATTAAATATTTCTGCTTATTAAAATGTACTCATAAAACAGAACTATTTTCACATTTTTCTGAACAGTCCTTGATACAATATTAACAGTTCTACAATTTTACTTTTCATATCACTATAAAATGGCTCTATTTTATATAGCAGTGGAATGAAGTGGAAAACAGGCAGCAGGTTATTTCCACAGCCATGCTGATGTTCCTCCCTCCTGTTGTGCACACTTCAGAAACAGGTCAGACTTTCCTGAGACACATTATTTTTTGTGAATATCTTTACAATCTGGACAGACTCACACAGAGCTATTAATAGTAACTAGGCCAGCAAGAAAAGGAGAGATCTGAGGTTTTAGGGGTTAAGCTATAGCAAAGATGGGAAACAAACAGCTGGAAATTCTTCTAATAGACACTTACTTGATGCTCTGAACACTGTGCAGGGGAACCAGTGCCCTCCCTACTCTCTCTCAGCTCCCTTCCATCACAGTCAATCAGATGTGCATGCAAATTAATGAACCCTTTTTCAAACAAGTCCTTAATCAAGAGCTGGTGCTGTAATAATTACATCCTAGTTCCTCGAGGGCTTGTTGAAGTACTTACTGCTTTAAGGACGTCTTTGGCTTGAAAGTGCATATGTGAGGGAGTATTTGGAAAGCAGTAAGTAGCTCTAACCTTCTCAGAGGTCATGTTTATTTTATTGTAATATTAATCATGCAGCATTTTAAAGTCAGACTCTGACAGCTGGGGAAGATTGTTATTTGTATGTATTCTGGTACAGGCGAGCTAAGATTAGCGTCTGAAGAGGATACACCTTGGAAGGGTTTGCTATATTTAAGAGCTGGTGTCAGGTTCTAAATCAATAACTTATTTGGGAGCTCATGCATGGATTTCATGAAGCGTGTTCCTGCAGAGGCTGAGGACAAGCATTCCCTGCATGCATGGTACCGTCACAGTGAGGTGTCACCATGAGATGTTACATAATGCATTGGAAAGGTACAGCTCAGTGACTGGGGTGGAAGAAGAGGTTTCAGGCAAATGCTAAGCATGAAGAAATCATGGCTCATCATAAACTGATTAACTGCTACTGTGCCAGGTATCGTGTTCAATATCTAGATACTGAAGTTAAATGGCTGATCCTGAAGGCCATGTGCTTTGTAATAGAAGGGTAAATGCTTTAGATTATTTGCTTATTGTAATTATTTATCCAAATAAGGACAGAGCTTCCCCCAGCCCCATTTAGCAGACAACATTAATGTCCAGTGTGATTTCTTGTTCCTTCACCTTGCAAGTCTGGCAATCATGGTTTTGCAGATCTGTGGGAGACGGCATATTGCCAGTGCCCACCAGAAGGTACAGTTTGCAGGCAGATTACATTTGATGTACTTGAAGACAATCAACTCTCTTTTGAAACATGGGGAATTTTTTCCACACCTTAAATTTAAGAAGGTCCATCTACGTCAAACTCTTGATTTCCAGGAAAGATGAAGGCTGTTCAGCAGGATTATATCAACACCAGATTTTTTTTTTAACCTAAACACTGTCTGACTAAATGCAAAAGCCTTAGCAGAAACTGCTGACCTTTTGCATGATTACAGACTCTGCCTGCTGAAGAACTGTAAATGAATCATCCTGCAGTGAAATGTAAACAGGATGCTGCCCTTCCATTGCCGCTTTGTTTACCAACATGTGCTCATTGAACTGCAATGGTATCAAATTAGGTGACAACAGCAGTTTGTAGCAACACAGGGATCTAGAGTCAGAGCTGTGGGAGTGGGCATTGCTCCCCTTCCCTAACCCCTAATTCCAAGCACAGACTGAAGCAGCAGAATTCTCATCATCTTCAACCAGGCCTGAATAATCCTGTTTTGAGACTGGTTAGGGTAAAAGTTAGCGGTGATGTCTGAAGTGCATGGAGTGCATGGTTTGGGATTCACTTCCTTTTGTTGAGGTTTCACCTGGTGCCAGAAAACCCAACCAAGTACAGCAAAACAGGAGTTGTTGACTCTACTTTCTCCTGGCAGATTTCTTGCCCACAGGAAAATGAAGCAGCAAATTGCCAAAGTAAGTCCTAAAAGCTAAAAAAACCCATGGAATAGAATAGCCAATATAACCATGCTGGTTTGGTTCACATCCATGCAGGTTGGCTGTGTTTCTGTTGAGCTTCCCCGTGCTTCTTTTTCTTTCTGCTTAATATGGGGGGAGCCATGGAAAGCCAACTTTTCCTTCTGTCTATGGAAACTACTTGATGTTGGATTGGAGCAAGGCAAGTAACTGCTTAGCTGAAATGGTTCAAGAAGGCCTTGAGCAAACAAAGGGAAATAGATTGAATACACAAACTCTGACTCAGGAAAGCCTGCAGGTACAACGTCCACAGAAATTATCACTATGGCAACCATTCTTCTTGTACCCACACTTCTGCTGCTGGGGAGGCAAGGTAGTCAGATGGATCTAATTCAAATATGAAATTATTCTTACTGGTAGATTTGGATTCATAAAAACAACTTCAGTTTGTTGCTTTTGATGGACTTTATGGTATTTTTGAAATCTATCATATGTCAAGGTTTGAGGTTCTTAAAACAGTTTGCTTGGCGTAAAAGCCAGCATCAGTACATAGAAAAATGTGAAGGCAAATAAAGAGGAGAGAGACCAGTGACATCTATGGATGAAAATTATTTGGAGATGCTTTAGGGAGTAAAGAATAAAAGGGTGCAAGGATACATAGGTGTTGGTAAAAACTGAATTATCAAATTCAGCTGTAGTAACTCTTGGCAGTTTCTGTGTCTTTTGCTCCCTGTTTACTCCCCTTTGGACACTCTTGTGTTATAAGATATCTGTTTTCAAAAGGGGAGATGCTTGAAAGAAGACAGAAATATGTTTGTGGGTCCCAAGCCGCAGGACAGCCGAAGAGTTCAAAGGTCATTAATGAATGAAAATAGCTCATGTTTGATTTGGTTTTTTTTTAAATACAAATTTGATAATCCTGGAGATAGTGTTTTATGATGTTTGAGTTTGTGTCTTGCCCTGATACCTTCCTCTTTGAAAGAAATTTAATTACAAAGGATAGTGACTCTAATTTCCAACACAAGCATAAGATTAAAATGGATGGCAGGAACTGGACACAGGAGTCTGAAATTATTCTGAAGCACACACGTGTGAGCTAGCAACACGTGCTGATGAGTCCTTCTCTAGCCCTGCCTGGCTGTTATGTCTATTTGTTTAGTTAGGGACTTCAGTTTGGTTGTCACAGCAGGCACACTGAAAACTCTCTGGTCTCTAAAGGTGTCACAGGGTGGATATAAACAGCTAAAAATCCTGGTTGTAGAGTTGTCACTTTTTGATGGAAATTTTCTTGGTGGAAATTGATGGAAAACTTGGGAGCAGGAGCACAGAAATGGATCTTTTCTCCACTACATTTATAAAAATGATCAAAACTCCACAGGAAACTTCAGGTCATCTTTTTTTTCCACTCTGTTATCCTTCCTGGGAATGTGGGGGCAGGGGAGCTCTGTTTATTTCGGTTTTCCTTTTTATGTAGGTGAATTCTAGGAACCACATTGAGTTCCTTGCAGAATATGATCTATGCTGAGACTTGTTTACTATCTGCAGGATGACAGGAATGAATCAGAAAAGTTTACATTCAAATTAGGTCTTTCATTCTCTATTATTTTTCAAAGTTTGCCTTTTCAAGTGAACAGGTGTATGCTGCAGATTCCTTCTAGCAAGAAATGAACGTACTATTTGTGAGATGGAAAACAGTGTTCCAAAAAGGCTCTTTATGTGACTTATAATGTTCAGTTGCAAAGTACACTTGAGCTGATTCAGCTTATTAAAAACTGGGAGAAAGACCCTGCAAACCTATTGGATTTTTTCTAAGGAAAACATCTTCTGGTGAGTGTGAGATGTTTGCTTGATGCATCTTATAAAATGTCTCCCTGGCTTTCAGACATTCTGTTTATATGCAATTTCTACTGCCTTTTTTTTTTTTCTTTTTTTTTTTTTTGTAAGAAAAAAGGTTGTTGGTATGGCTCTGCAGCTGAGGCTCTTCCAAGTGCTTTCATGCTAGCATGACTGATCACTGTAGCAGCTCATAAATCACCAACATGACCTGAAAATAACTAAGCCAGAAGGAAGCATACCAAGTACATACAAATTGCGTGTTGTTTGGAAATTGCATGGTTGATGGAAATGAAATGGTCTTTAGTGTGCATCTTATCCTGACAAAGCTCATCACTTGTTTGTTTTCTGCTGTTTTAAACTAATGGACTCAAGGTCAAACTTTTTAGGATTATGCAATTAAGTAGTTAAAAAAAAAAATCAAGCAAAGCAAAGACAGTTCAACTATTTTTTATATGCTCCACTTTTCCAGAGCCCTTTGCAATTTGTGCAACCAGGGCAATTAGGAAAAGTATGTGGCAGGAAGGCAGAGGACAGGACAGCATACGATGATTTCTTGAATGTAATAATTGTACTTGTTAAGAACTCAGGTGAGAACTTGCTCTCGGGCAGTGAAATGGATCAGGACTACTTTGTGTTCATCCTTTGATTTTTCATAGCTTCCTCATCAGTTGCCTGGTTCGGTCTGTTGTTGTGTGGTTCCAGGTGGTGGCTTGATTCCCTTTGGCCCTGCTCAAGCTGGAGCCTGTGACTGACCCTCATGCTGTGCTCAGCAGGACAGGGAGCAGGACAATGGAAGATGTGCATGAGTCAGTGCTAGAGACAGTCTCTTTTCTGAACACAGGATCCAAGCCCTGCTCTCCTGGAGACTGATCCTCCTTGCAAAGACCTGCAAGCCCTCAGGCTTAATAGTGAAAATTAAGTGTTGGAAATGTTGTTTTCTAAAAGGTTACCTTGTGTTGTCAATGCCACTTGCACTCATCTCTTATTTTGCCCTGGTTCTGGTGCATACTTGGCTCAGTGAGAGGTTTTGATCCTGCTTTAAAGTTTGCATCCTGCTGAGGGTAAGTCTCTACACTTACAGGGTTTTTTCTTGTAATATACTACTCATATTGTTTTATCTACATTGTAGATAATGTACCATATCTGAGCTCTTAAATTCACAACTATAACTTCTCTTACTACTAAATGTCCCTTACTTCACAACTATACACTGGAAATTATTTTCCAGCCTACTTCCAGGTGAACAGACTCTTTCAGAGTTTCAGATTTTTTGTGAGGTATGTCAGAATTTCAGAGTTTATTGGGACACTTTTATTTTGCAATAGTTGATTGAGTTTATGAAGCACAGTATGTCATTTCCATTTTAGCAATGATGAACTGTTAGGTTCACATGGGCTTCTAATGCCTTCCTAAGGTGGGAAAAAAGGTGTGGAAATGGGCAATTTCTTTCTATGCTTAGCATTAATGTGTATTTATCGGCACTCAACTATACGGCCCTTTAATTAAATCAGATAACAACTAATGGCCCAAAGTAGGTATTTTTCTTATCTATCACCCCCAAAGACACTTTTTAAAGAATGTAACAGCAAGATCTAAAGATGCTTGAGCAGTCTTGTCTCCTAGCCAGTGCCAGGTCACCAGCTGTTCTGATCTGTATGTGTTGCTGTATTCTCAGACAAGGGTGGCTGAACAGTGATTTAGCCTTTCCTAGCTGGCAGGGTTTCCTCATAATCCTTGTGTGCTGACATCACAGGTTTTGGCAGGTGTTTGTAAATCAGTCCTTGAGCGACTTGTGATACAGACTGCCTTCAAGTCTGCCAGTGTCCCACCACAACAATCATCACACCACCTCCCCAGGTTTCTTTTTTCCCATCCTAGCCCCTCTCTCTGTGGAGTTCCCAAGATGTCCTCTATCTCTGGGTATTTTGGTGCTTGGCAGAGAGGGACCGTCAGAGGCAGTTCAAGCATTGCTGTAGCTTGAGTGGGATCAGCCATGGGAAATTGAGCACCTCCACTGTGAGCAGCATCTCTGGAGTCTGTACCACCAATAATCTCTGTCTATGATACTTATTTGCTTTATAAACTCACCTTAAATGAGAAGGCAATCATTATCCTGCTCAGATAAAATATAAGTTAGTTTATATTCCTAAAACCCATTAATTAATTGAGGAGCTGACATCAGTTGCCAAGACTTCTTGGGTACCTGAGCTTGCTCTTGTGATGGCACAATAATTTCTTCACCATGGAAGAGGACAGTCAGTTAGGCCTTGACCTGTTTTGGTGAGATTTTGCTTTTGTCTAAAATGTGGGAAGGAACAGAAGAGACTAAAGGAGCGGGAAGAGGCATAACAGGGATGAGTGGGGAGAGAGGTAAAGGATGAGAAAATGCCCTCCAAGGGCAGGGGGAGTCAGGTCCACGTTGCGGAAAGCCTGTCTCCTCCTTTAGCTGCAAAAAATTATATTATTCAGGCTGCCTAATGTTTTCTTTTTTTTTTTTTTTTTTAATTAGAAGTTTCTTATTACTTTGACAGACTTTAACTGCATGGGCTGAAATAGAGGGTGTTGTGAGTCTGTCTCAGGTTGACTAGTGTATGTATTTATTTTTGAAGGGAGTTGGTGGAGCATGTACAAATTTTACCCATGGCTACCTGAAAGTTGCAGGCAGGGAACATGGAATGGGAAGAGATACAAGTGGGTGGGGACAGCTCCACTTCTCCAGAGTTCTGGTTTTCTGTACCAGCCTGTCTCTACAGTCTACCAGTGAGGGATGATTAGCTTGGCATGGGAAATAAAAATACCTTTGTGATGAGCAGAAAGAAGTGAAGCAGTGGCTATGAAATGGTGCTGAAAGAAATGAACTGCAGCAAGAATATCACAGAATCACAGAATATGCTGAGCTGGAGGGGACCTACAAGGATCATTGAGTCCAAATCTTAGCCCTGCACAAGACCATGCCTAATAGTTACATCATGTGCCACAGAACATCGTCAAAATGCCTCTTGACCTCTGACAGGCTTGGTGCTGTGACCACTTCCCTGGGGAGCCTGTTCCAGTGCCCAACCACGCTCTGAGTGGAGAATCTTTTCTGAATATCCAACCTAAACCTCCCTTGAATCCAACTTCAGGCCATTTTCTCAGTCCTGTCACTGGTCACCACAGAGAAGAGATCAGTGCCTGTCCCTCCTCTTCCCCTCACAAGGAAGCTGTAGATTGCAAAGAGGCCTCCTCTCAGTCTCCTCTCCTCCAGACTGAACACACCAAGTGACCTCAGCTGCTCCTTATATGGCTTCCCCTCAAGGCCCTTCACCATCTTCATTGCCCTTGTTTGGATACTCTACATAGGTTTAATATCTTTCAGCTGCTGTGGTGCCCGAAACTGCACATAATATTGAAGGTGAGGCCACGCCAGTGCAGAGCAGAGTAGGACAATCAGCAGGAAAGTAACAACATAATTATGTTGTCTTGAGTGTAGCTTGAATAGTGGGCAATGGGAATGTAGGGAAATGGATGGTTTAACAGAATCTTCCAGTCAGATAGTTATGGGTAGACTCCAAGGTCAGTGTAGCAGGAGCAGGGAGGAGAGGCCCAGGGAGGCCTCCCTCTCCCCCTCCAGCAGGGGAAAGACTGAAAGCCGAGCCCCCCACTGCCTGTGGAAGATTTTTGGGGTGAGGAGACCCCCCTGCAGCTCATGGAGGAGCCTACACTGGAGCAAGTGGATGCAAGAGGAAGCTGAGACTCTGTGGGAGGCCTAAGATGAAACAGAGTCCTGCCGAAGACCTGTGGCCCACACCCATGGAGTGAGAAACCTACACTGGAGCAAGTTGTCTCGGGTAGGACTTAGGGCCCTGTGGGGGATCTGTGCTGGTGCAGCTCATTCGTGGCCCAAGGGACAGCAGATTATGGAAGAACTGTGGCTTGAGGGATGGACCCACGCTGGAGAGGTCTATCGAGGACTGTCTCCCGTGGGAAGAAACCCCACAGGAAACATGGGAAGGACTCAAAACCATTACCCTCTCTAACCGTGGTGACAGCTATGGTGAAGCAAGTTGTCTTGCAGCCCATGGAGACCATCAGAGTGCAGGGAGAAACCTCTGCATCTGATGAAAGAGGGACCCCACAGGAAACAGGGGAAGGACTCAAAGCCATTACCCCCTCTAACCGTGGTGAAAACCGAGGTGAAGCAAATTGTCCCCTTGCAGCCCCTGTAACCCACAGGACAGCAAATTAGCAAGAGCTGCTGTCGAAAGATGGACTCAAACAACAACTGAGCCCCCTTCCTTATCCCCCGAACTGCTGGGGGAAGGAGGGAGAACATGGAGGGAAGGGGGAAGTGGAGAGAAGGTGTTATGTTTTAAGTCTGTTTTATTTTTTCACTGTTTAGTTCTTATTCCATTAGCAATAATTTAGCTTTTAGTTTAAGTTTGTTAGCAATAAATTTAAATTCTATCCATTTGAATCTGTTTTGCCCATGAAAATTAGTTAGTAAGTGAATCTCACAGTTCTTATCTCTGCTCAGGAATTCTCTGACTGTTTTTTTCCTCTCCTCCAAGAAGGGTAGAGTGGGGAGGAAGGGGGAAAAGCAGTTTTCAGTAAGTGTTTAAATCCAGCCAGGGTCCAAACCATAACACTTGCCTTTTTTTTTTTTTTTTTTTGGTACAGAACAATGTGTCACCCTAAACATTTATGAAATGTTTATGAACATTATATGAAAGAATTCATAAAATGAAAAGGGCAAAATAAGAACATAATGTTCTGAAAATATTAAAACAAAACAAATAACAGTAGTAATTTTAAGAACATTTTTCACCTGAAATCAACCTGAGAACCAATTCCAAAATATCAGACTTGTCTTGGCTATGAAAAAACATTCATGTCCCAACTACATGTTCAACTTTCATTCTGGAGTGCTTTACCATGCACACACTGGATTTTCAGTCTTAATAATAGTTTTCTCCTGCAGTGTGAGCTGGAAGCAGGTGGAGGCTTTAATTCTGGCTGTGCTGAAATTAGAGGGCTTGGCTGCCTTCAGCTTTTCACAGCAAAGGCCTGCTTATCTCTTTTGTCTGTTAAAGAGAGAAACAGAATGGAAACACAGAGTAGAGGTGGAAAATATTGTGTGGGAGCCTCTGGTCCAGGGCAGATGGTAGGTGATAAAAACTTGGCCCTGATGCTTGGCTGATGAGTTCCTTCTGGAAGGGACAGAAGGACCCAGGAGACTCCCATGCTGTACTTGCAGCTGGAGCTCAACAGGCAGGAGACTGAGTTCAGGGATATCTGAGGACTTTGCTGTTAAAAATATTGTTTTACTATAATAATTGGTAGCAAAAGTAGTTTTGACTGAGCAGAGACCAATAACTGTATGCAGCCCAACATTCAACTTGCATCAGATATTTTAATGAAATGCTTTCCCAGGTTGCCAAACTATTCCCCTTCATTAATAACATCTAAAGCAATAGGCTAGTGGTTTCTTTAATAAACCTATGTTTATATTTGCTCAACTGAAAGGACCTAGTTTTGACACATTTAATTACTGGTAAGAACCCAGAATAAAAGCTGAATTGTCTGAAGGATACCTCAGCTCTTCAGATGCAACTAGTAAATATTTGCTCTCAGAAACATGCTGTGGTTGATTCTGGTTCAGGTAATACTACACTATATATGCTTTCATCTACTGGGCTGTGGTTCCAGGAAGCCCTGATCAGTCATGCAGTTGCTAAATCCCTACACACACACACACATATATATATATATATGTATATATATAAAGTGCTCAACAGCGATGCACCCCTTACTTGCTTGAAGCTTCATGTATCTTGGGCCAATGCTGTACAGCTGCTTGTATAGAATATGTGCAAAAATCACTGCACCTTGCAGATAGGTAGTCATTCTTGTAATTATGTACAGCAGCTGCTTAACCTTGTAAAGTAATACTAAATTTCAAATGAGTATGTGAAAGGAAGTAAAGTAATAAAGCTTCAGGAATAGTTCTAAGGCAGAGTATGATATATTTGTATTTTGCGTAATTCTAATGCCTTGGAGAAGTAGTTTTTTTTAATAAAGGGATTTTGTTTGCTTTGTGCTCTTTCTGTTAAATGGAACATATCTAGGCTGAAGGCACTGAGATGCAATAAACCCAGACCATAAACAATCAACACTTAGGGAGTCACTTTTCAAGCTGGGACCACATCAGTGAAGAAAATCTGTTGGAATTAATACTTACCCAATCCATCTGGCAGTGTTGGCATGTCTTGTGGTAACTTTCATTGAAGATTGTTGTGAAATGTTTACTTTATTGTTTTTCTCCTCCTTTCCACATATTTCTTTTCAACTTCTGCTCCCCCACCCTGACCTGACAACAAAGAGATTAACCAGCCTCTACCACAAGTGCTCTGGAACAAAAAGAAAGGACATGTTTTTCTTTGTAAGGAGAGAAGGCTGGTGATGATCCTTGGCTCTGATTTTGCAAGTGCAGACAAATGTGGTTGGTTAGGCTTTTGTATATATGAAGTTAAAAGAACTACTCATGTGAGTAAAATCAAACACCTCAGTTTACAGAATTGAGGCTATGTTATCAGACATTTGGATGTTTGTTTGCTTTCAACAATTAATTAAAAATGATGGAGAATTGCTTTTCATGTGCCATTAGGCAAAACATCATTAGAATTGGTAATCTATAAAAGGCATTTAGGTCACAGATAATTTCCAGACTGAAATTAATTCTGCAGCATTTTAATGACTGTGCCCCTGGTGTGTGTTCTGGCAATTCCAATAATTCTATTGGGCTGCTTTTGTTTTCTTGTGTAGCTGTTGCTGTCTCTGAGAGACTACCAGGGAGATCACAGATGATGCCAACGTGGGTAGAGCTCTACTGACGTGGTCTTTAGGTCACTGAGGTAACAGATGGCAAATGTATTTAATTACCAATAATGAAATAATAAACATGAGGACAAATAACTCCTACTCAGTAGCCTTGCATTTAACTGATACTCTATCACTCTGATATGTTAAAGATTTCTCTTCCAGGACTGCCAAGGAGACATCACATAAGATAGAAAGCTCTTGTTCCACTGATTACTATAGAGGAGGGAAAATTCAGAGTGCTTCCTGACTACAAGCAGTAAGAACTGAATGCATTGGCTTGTAAATCAGAGAAGATACCATCATAGCATGCAGCTCAGATGAGAGCTCAGCCACAGCATTTTCTTACAGATTCCTGCATTCCTTTCTTATCAGTCTTTAACACAGAGACATGAATAGATGCACAGACACACTGAATAATATCACATTATGTCTTGGGCACAAAAAAAGGAGAATGTACAGCTGCCCTATTAAGCACTTCTCTTACAGAGGAAAGCTCTTCTTCTCTTTGGGTCATTTTATTTTTCATTAAAACAACCTCTTAAGTGAAGAACTGAGACTTAGAAGTGACTAAGGTTTTCCTGCACTGGCCAGTGTTCATGTTAATGTAGATGCTGCAGAGGTATAAAATGTTGAGCCACAAGCTCCAGTTCCTTATGCAACGAGATGGAGAAGGGCTTGCAGGAGGACCCTTTCTATGTGCTCCTGCTGCCACTATGTTCTATGTGTTCTGTGTGCTCCCGCTGCCACCTCAGCTAAATCACATGGGCTTCAGCCAGCACATGAACACTGTGAAGACAGTAAAACAACTGATGTATGTTGTGCTCTGTGAACAAAATAGCAATCAAGTCATTAGGCAGAAAGAAATGCTCAAGACATTTTCAATACTGCCTTGAAAGAGACACTTTTTGCCAGATGTATAGTCTGGTAGATGCCAAATAACCTAAAGGATGGGCACGTCCAGAAATTTGTCATCTCTTCCCCAAGTATAGTGTTTGATTTAATGAGACATTATCTCTCCCTGAAGACCTTGGCTCGCCAAATTGCTTCTTCTATGATTGATGTTACAATGCCCTTCCTGGACAGCCACCTCCAAATGCCTTTTCCGAGTTGCCTGTCAGATGCAGTGCCTCTCTCCCTGCAGGGTGACATACTTTTGTGGACTTCTACCATTGTCTTCCTCAGTTGCTTCTTTTTAGACTGAGGACTCTGAAACAATAAACAATGCAAAATTTTTTCTTAGTGGGAACAAATCTACACCTTTGAACATCTTTGTATCCCTTCTCTGAACCATTCTCAATTCTATTACGTGCTGCTGAACACACAAGTAGTGGAACTGCACACAGTACACAGTATTCAGTTTCTGGATAAACCCTGTATTTATACAGGGACATAATGTTGATCTTGATTTTAGTCTCTGTTCCATTTCCAAGAATTTTTATTATTCCATTTGCTCTTCTGATTGCTACTGAGCACTACATTGATGTATTTATGGAACTATTTATCATAATCTCAAAATTTTGCTCAAGTGGTAATGGTCAGCTTGGAAGCAATCATCTTACATTTAGAATTAGGATATTTCGTTTTTCTCCTTTGAGGCTGACTTAATAATTATCTGCCCTGAATTTCAGCTGTGTGTTATTTTCTAGTCATCTAGTCTCATGAGGTCCTCTTGAAATTGTTGAAGATTGCTCTTTTCAGCTACCCTGAATAAATAAGCATCAGAAATGCCACGACAATGCTGTTTCTACATCATTCTAAACTTGTTGAACACCACAAATCCCAGTGCAGACCCTTGAAGAATGCTACCTCTTCCCTCCCTTCATGGTATAAGCTGACTGTTTGCCTCCTGCTCAGTTTCGCTGGAAATCATAGAATCATAGAATCAAATGGACTGCAAAAGATCTCTGAGATCATCAAGTCCAATCCTTGATCCAACACTGCCACGGTTACTAGACCATGGCACCAAGTGCCACATCCAGTCTCATCTTAAAAACATCCACGGAAGAATCTACCACTGGACAGAGAATCCGCCACTTCCCTGGGCAGCCCACTTCAATGTCTGATTACTCTCTCTCTAAAAAATTTCTTCGTAAATATCCAACCTAAACCTCCTCTGGCAGAGCTTAAGACCATGCCCTCTTGTCCTACTGCTGGTTGCCTGGGAGAAGAGACCACCTCCTTTCAGGGAATTGTAGAGAGTGATGAGGACTCCCCTGCGCCTCCTCTTCTCTAGGCTAAACAACCTCAGCTCCCTCAGTCTCTCCTCACAGGACTTGTGCTTAAGTCCCTTCACCAGCCTGGCTGCTCTTCTCTGGACCTGCTCCAGCACCTCAAAATCCTTCCTGAACTGAGGGGCCCAGCCTGTAGCGCTGCAGGGGTTGTTGTGGCCAAAGTGCAGGACCCGGCACTTGGCTTTGTTGAACCTCATCCTGTTGGAATCAGTCCAACTCTCCAGTTTGTCCAGGTCCCTCTGAAGAGCCCTTCTGCCTTCCAGCTGATTGACACTCCCCAACAGCTTGGTGTCATCTGCAAATTTGCTGATGGTAGACTCAATCCCCTCATCCAGATCATCCATAAAGATGTTAAACAGAACTGGGCCCAGCACTGATCCCTGGGGGACACCACTGGTGACCGGCTGCCAGCTGGATGCAGCCCCGTTCACCAGCACTCTCTGGGCCTGACCATCCAGCCAGTTCTTAACCCAGCACAGAGTGCACCTGTCCAAGCCATGGGCTGCCAGCTTTTCCAGGAGAATGCTATGGGAGATGGTGTCAAAGGCTTTGTTGAACTCCAGATAGACACACCCACAGCCTTCCCCTCATCCACCAGGCAAGTCACCTGATCATGAAAGGAGATCAGGTTGGTCAGACAGGACCTGCCCTTCCTAAACCCGTGCTGGCTGGGTCTGATCCGTTGTCCATCCTGCAGGTGCTCTGTGATTGCCCTCAGGATGATCTGCTCCATAACCTTGCCAGACACTGAGGTCAGGCTGACAGGCCTGGAGTTTCCCGGGTCCTCCTTGCAGCCCTTTTCGTGGATGGGTATGACACTAGCCAACTTCCAATCATCTGGGACCTCCCCAATGAGCCAGGACTGTTGGTGAATGATGGAGAGCGGCTTGGAGAGCTCTTCTGCCAGCTCCCTCATCACCCTTGGGTGGATCCCATCTGGTCCCACAGACTTGTGAGCATCTAAGTGGCTCAGCAGGTCTCTAACTGTTCCCTCCTGGATTACAGGGGGCTATTTGGCTTCCTGTCTCTGTCTATCAGCTCCAAAGGCCAGTTGTCCTGAGAACAACCTGTCTTACTGTTGAAAACTGAGGCAAACAAGGTGTCAAGTACCTCAGCCTTTTCCTCATCTTTGGTGACTGTGTTCCCCACCATGTCCAACAAAGAATGGAGGTTTTCCTCGCCCCTCCTTTGCTATTGATGTATTTGTACAAGCACTTCTTGTTATCCCTAACAGAAGTGGCTAGACTGAGTTCAAATTGTGCCTTTGTCTCTTTAATTTTCTTTCTGCATGACCTAACTATATTCCTAAACTCGTCATGAGTAGCCAGTCCTTTTTCCCATAGTTGGCAAGCTCTCTTTTTTCCCCTAATTTCCTTTAAAATCTCCCTGTTCACCCAGGCTGGACATCTTCCTTGCCGCCTCACCCTTTGGCAGACTGGGACAGCCTGCTCCTGTGTGTTCAAGACTTGCTTCTTGAAGCATGTCCATCCCTCCTGGACCCCTTTGTTTTCAAGGGCTGTTTCCCAAGGTACTCCCTGAACCAGTTTTCTGAGTAGGATGAAATCTGCCCTCCAAAAGTCCAGTGTAGAGGTTTTATTGAGGGCTCTCTTTGCATCCCTGAGTATTGAAAACTCTGTTATTTCATGTCACTGTGCCCCAGAGGGCCTCCAACCACCACATCTCCCACAAAGCCCCTCTCTGTGAACAGCAGGTCTAGTAGGGCCCCACCCCTGGTAGGCTCATTTGCCAGCTGAAGCAGGAAATTATCCTCTATACACTCTAGGAATCTCCTAGACTGCCTCTTCTCCACTGTGGGGAGTTCCCAGCAGACATTTGGCAGGTTAAAGTCACCCACAAGAACAAGGGCTGGAGATTTTGACACATCCATCAGCTGCTTGCAGAATAATTCATCACCCTCATCATCCTGGTTGGGTGGTCTGTAACAGACTCCCACCAGGATGTCAGCCTTGTTGGCCTTCCCCCTGATTCTGATCCACAGGCACTCCACCTTATCGTTACTGACTTCAGGTTCTGCAGAGTCAAGAGAGTCTCTAACATACAGAGACTCCTCCACCTCTCCTGCCTTGCCTGTCCCTTCTGAAGAGCTTGTAGCCATCCATGGCAGCACTCCAGTCATGCGAGTCATCCCACCACGTTTCTGTGACGGCAACCACATCACAGCTTTCCTGCTGCACGATGGCTTCCAGCTCCTCC
Source organism: Myiozetetes cayanensis (assembly GCF_022539395.1). NCBI lineage: Eukaryota > Metazoa > Chordata > Aves > Passeriformes > Tyrannidae > Myiozetetes > Myiozetetes cayanensis. The sequence continues at coordinate 45,740,945 of NW_026087631.1, forward strand.
TGTTTGTTACCCACACTGTGTGCATTGGTGTACATGCACTTCAGCTGGGCTGCTGATTTCACTCTTGACCCAGACTTTCCGCCCTTAGGCTCATCTCTGGAGAGCCGGGTTTTAAGCCTTCCCCCTTCAAACCTAGTTTAGAGCACTCCTTGGTGAATAACCTTGCTGATAGTGTTAGAAATGCAGAGAGATTATCTGACAATCATGGATAGATATCCACACACTTGCTGATCTGTCCAGATGACTCAAAGAGGTTTGCAGAGCAGAATGTGCCTATCTTTCCTTAGGCTGCCTTTCCTAATTTGCTCTAAGACATTAACTCTCATTGAAGTTTGCCTAACATAGGTTGTTTCTCTTAATTCACTTTTCTCCCTATTATTTGAATATGCATGTTAGCTTCCTATTATCCACTCATATTGTTCCTTCACTAACTAGAGAACTTTATGGAAAATATTTGCTATCAAAGCCAAGATTTCATAGAAGATACACTTAAAAGTTTTGAGATTTCGTCAATCCAGAATCTACAAAATCTTTCAGTTCTCCTTCCACTTTATTTGAGATAGATACTTCTAATTTGCATACCCTTAGTCCCATCTTCCGTCTGCTGGCTGCATATTTTCTTTAATCAATATTTTACTTTTGATTTCAATTAGTTTTAGTTCCCATCTATTCATCCTTGTGGTATTAGAGCTGTTCTGACTTACATTGCGGAAGGTAGCCAATTGCTCATTTTCTGCTAAAATTCCACACTCATCATAACTCTCAAAAGTTTACACATCATCACTGTCCTTATTTACCTCCTAAAACATTGCTTCCTCTACAGTCTTTTTACTTTCTTGACAGCTTCTTTGACTAACTGGGAAATTATTCATACAAAACTCATTTTTTCGTACATGTGGGAGCATGTTTGGATGTGAACTGACTCCTGCCCAGTAAACTGCTTTACTATGCATTAGCTTAGTCTAGTAATAGTTTCTCAGAGTTCAGTATATGGTCATGCTTCATGCTAGTTTATAGAAGTTCAGCCTTGAGTAATATACTTAGTCAGCCTTTGGAGTGTGTAAATATTTCCCTTCAGTGTAACTCTATGAGTTGCTCTGGAGGATGGTGAAATTACATGGAAAATATGTGGTTTTGCGCTTCTCTCTAAAAGCAATTAGACTGTGCATAGTTATTACAGTTTGATGAGACAGAACTGTTGCTGTTTGATGAGACAGAAATGTTTGCTAAGGAGGGCCAGTTATGAGGAAGATCAAGCTCCTCCCTCTAAGCAATTGTAAATCCATAATTAAGGGTGTCCAGTCAAGGAAATAAGGAGAAAGAAAAAATAACAGCCCTTTATTAAAGAATATATGTGTATAGGCAGCACAACAAAAGAACAAAACCAAACAACCAAGTTCCCACCAAAACCAGTTCAGTCCTTTTTGCCTTTCTGCGCAATTCCAGCCATGACCGGCAGGGAGCGCTGTTGGATCTCTGGAGGAGCAGAGGCTGTAGTTGGTCCCTCGTGGTCGGCAGGGGGCGCTGCTGACAAGCCCCACATGGCCAATGGCGGAGCTCAGCTGGGCCGGGTGGCTCCGGACCCCAAGGGGGGCACCCACCCCTCGCCTCGAAAGGGGCAGCTAGCAAGGGACTGGGGTGTCAGTCCATCCAGCCAACAGCAGGGAGACACAGGAAGAAAGGGGAAAACTCACAAAATGCTGGCGGTCTCCGTAAAAGCGGAGGTGTGGTGAGGTCCTGCAGAGGCTCTCTCAGACTGGAGAAGCCAAAGGGAGCTCCCCCAGTTCTTGGCAGCTGAGCTAGCAGGGCAGTGGGCAGGACAGGGAGAGAGAGGAAAACGGAGGTGACCTGGGGCCCAAAAGCAGACAGAATGACCTCTCCAAGAGTGGAGCATTATTTTCTCCACCCCCCACCACTCACCCCCGGAGTTCTGCACCGTAACCCTGTCCCTCTCTACTGAGGGAGAGAAAAAAGAACCAAACCCCCACCCCGGGACTCGGCTAGAGGGAAACAAAAGAGTCCTGCCTCTTGCTGAGAGGAGTCGTTTAGCATATGAACAAGGCAGTCATTAAGCTGAGCAATCACCAAAACCTGAAAAACTGGTCTCCACCCTCAGCCAAGCAGTTGATGTGAAAAAATTACCAGAAGCTAATGAAAAAAAAAAAAAAAGGAAAAAAAAAAAAAAAAAGAAGAAGAAGAAAACCTATGAAAAGGATGTGAGCTAAAATTTATTCTAAATGTTTTTTCTTTGGGTATGACCACACTTGCAGAAAAGTCTGTGTGCTCTTGATTTGAATAATCACAGAATCACAGAATTGTTGGGGTTGGAAGGGACCACTGGAGATCATCCAATCCAACCCCAATGCAAGGCAGGGTCACCTAGAGGAGGTGACACAGGAACATGTCCAGGTGGGTTTTGAATGTCTCCAGAGAGGGAAACTCCACGACCTCCCTGGGCAGCCTGTTCCAGTGCTCTGCCACCCTCAATGTAAAGACGTTATTCCTCATGCTGAGGTGAAATTTCCTGTTTCTTAGTTTATGTATCTTGCTCTGCATCCTTTCTCTGGGCACCACTGAAAAGAGTCTGACACCATCCTCTTGGCATCCATCTTTGAGATATTTATATGTGTTAATGAAACCCCTCTCAGTCTTCTCTTCTCTAAACAGGCCCAACTCCTGCAGTCTCTCCTCATATGAGAGATGCTCCAGACACTCATCATGTTTGCAGCCCTCCATTGGCCCCTCTCTAGAAGCTCCTTGTCTTTCTTGTACTGAGGACCCCAGAACTGGACACAGCACTCCAGATATGTGCTGTGTCTACTCAACTCATTAGGGTTGAGTAGAGTGGCAGGATCACCTTTCTTAATCTGTTGGCCACAGTAATGGTATCCTGATGTCCCCCAGGATATCACTGGCACTCCTGGGCCAGCTCATAGCTTGTTATCCAAGACTCCCAGGTCCTTCTTGGCAGAGCTGCTCTCTAGTAGGTCAGCCTCCAGCCTGTACTAGTACTTGGAATTATTCCTCCCAGAGGCAGGACCCTACACATGCCCTTCATTAGGTTTCTCTCCACCCAACTTTTCAGCTTCATTCAGTCCCACTGAATGATAGCACATCCTTCAGGTCTATCAACCACTCCCTCCAATTTTGTATGACAAACGAACTTGCTGAGGGTACATTCCCTTGGTCCAGGTCACTGATAAACAAGTTGAATAAGGCTGGACCCAGTACTGATCCCTGGGAAAGACCAACGACAACAGGCCTCAACTGGATTCTACTTGGCTGATCATAACTTTGTGAGCTCTGCAATTCACCTAATTCTTGATCCACTTCACTGTCCATTCACTGCCTGAGCCCACCTCTGAGGATATTATGGGAGACAGTGTCAAAAGCCTTGCTGAAGTGGAGGTAGACAACATTCCACTGCTCTCCTCTCATTGACCCATCTAGGTATCTCATCTGAGCAGGCGATCAGATTGGTCATAGAGAGAGTTTGCTGCTGCAGTTGCAGAAGGAATTTTGTTATTGAAGCTGCCTGGGGCGTCCACTGTATGTAACAAATGGAAAGAACACAACGTTGCTATGGGCGTGGTGCTTCTGCTGCTTGCATAGTACACAGCCAGGCCCGGGGACTTAGTCTGTGAGCAGGGCGAGGCTCATCTGAAGTTTTAATTTTGAGCAGCACTATCTTTTCTGCAGTGACATGAGCCAGGGAAGGTCACAACCTTTCCTTGCAGTGGTACACAAGCAAAGAACCATTGTTGGCGCCTGCTGCAGCAAGGCTTCAACACAGCCCTGGGCAGGCATCATAATATTGTGTGTTGGTGTCTGAAATATAGGCTGCCAAATACTCAGATAAGATTGGTACATTTTCTCTTTTTCAGGGCTAAGGGTATGTTCTTATTGCTTTTATCCACAGATGTAAGATCCAGTTAGCTATGTGCTAACTTTGCACTCATGTAGCATGGGAGGGGGAGAGCAGGGGAAGTATGTTATGTACCTCCCTATGATGCATAACCTCACCTGTCTCAGCTGGTACCTGGATCCTTCATCTGCAAGGATAAAGCTCTGGTTGATGTTGGCAGCATCCAGGCTTCACCCGCAAGGGCCACATTTGCAAAGATTCTCAGGGATTGTGTACCCTTCCCACCTAGGTTCTTTAACCTTTTTAAGATTTTGTTGTTATTGTTATTTGCTTATTTTTATTTTGTTCTAAATCATGTCTGTGTATAGAATTGCTAGAAATGCAGGAGTTATAGCATAATAACTGTTTTTCTCTGTGTGTATATATGCATCTGTGTATGTATTTGTGTATAAATAAACTTCTAGTCCTGACATTCTAGGAAGTGTTGTTACAGCATAGTGGTCCAGATGGGATCATTATGAACATTGTATAAAATATATATCCTTCCAGATATAGCACATATGTTGCATTTATTCCTATTACAATAATACATCATTAAGACAGTCCAAGAATTGGGTTAATTGCTCTCCACTGCTAACTTGAAAGAAAGGACTTTTATTTTTCCCATGAGAATTTACAAATCAACCTCGTGATGTGAAACTAGATATTGATTTAACATCTTTTGCCTCAAACTAATTTTTAAAGGTACTAAGATAAAGTATTTGACAAGCAGTACTCTAGATGGTACAATGTTTAGACTCAGGCATAAAAAAGCACGTAGAGAGCATAACACAGTGAAAAATATATGACAACTGGTATTAATTAAATAGGTTCAGGTGATTATACCAAATTGAGGCAGCCAGAGAAAAACTCTTCAAACTGTTATAAATTGTGACCACAAATGATCAGAGTACCAATTAAAATTTATTTATTGTTTAGAGATAGCAAGCGGAATATGAGCAAATGCAGCGCTGGGCGAACAGGGGGGGTCTCCGCCCCACCAACTGCCGCGTTAAAACATTGAAAAAGTCCCTTTTTATGGTTTCTTAATTCCGTTTTCTTGACGTAGTGGTAGTACTCTTGCGCATGCTTGGGCTGTTACTAAGGGGTCTTTTCTGCCTTCTGGTGGTCGTCGAGGCTGAAGTAAGACGTCTTCTTCGTGTGTCCCTTGTTTGCCCTTTTTGTTCTGGATAGCAATTGCCTCCTTATATGGATCGTCCTTGTAACTCTAAGAACCTTTGGCAATCTTGTCTCTTACATAACTACTACATAGTCTCTTGAGGTTTAGTGTACATTTTAGCTTAGTATTTTTAGCAAAAGATGCATCCTGTTTGATAAACTATATTTCCCACCTTAATTTATTACAATCCCCCCTTTTTCTTTTTATACTTGAAATTTGTTTATCAAACTTCACTACTTGATTCTTCCTGAAAACAGGTAAACTTTTTCTCACATTTGTCACAATGATTGTAACAAGCACAATGTAACACATCACAGTTACAATAATCATCATCAAAGCGATTCATTGGTATATAATCATCATCGGGGTTTTTTATTGGTACAGCATTATACCTGGAAGTAAGTATGAATAGTTTTGCAGTTTCAAAGCGTTCTTTCACAAAGCGTAAGATATACTTTATAATACATGGTCCAAACATCAATCCTAATATAATCATGATAACTGGTCCTGCTAAAGTTGAAAGTAAAGTAGTTAGTCATGGTGATGTACTAAACTAGTGTTCATACCATGAGCGGCTGGTCTCTCTATCCTTTTTCCTTTGTTTTCACATCCCCAATATCCACAGTAGAAATCTTAGGTCACACAAGTAGGTATGAAAGGCAGGGCTGCCGGACCCAGTAAAAGTAGCAAGTACTTTTTGATTTTCCCATTTAATTAAACTCCATTTGAATGGTTCATGTGGGTTTTTTTGCATATGTAGGAATTACAGAAAGCATTAGGACTAGAGTTGAAATGTAAAGAGTGCCTGTATAAAGGGTGTCTGGTTTTGTTAAATCAAAGTTTTTATTCATGCCAGCTCGTTTACCTTCACCAGTCCTGGGGTAACTCAGCCATTGTAGCTTGGGTGTCCCACAACTTAGGCTCTTTCCTTTTTCGGGTCTTCTTCCTCTGCCTCGCCCGTCGGCTCGGTTGTTTCGAGTCACGGGGTGTTCCATCTTCTCGGCAGCAGGAGTCCCTGGTAGGAATATGCCTCTTATATTTAGTGAGACGTGCTGTATAAGCAGGCCACGAGGTGGCTTTTACCATAAACCCGTTACACCGCAAGGCTTTTATTTCTCTTCGGCACTGGACTTTGACTATATCTGCCACAAAAGGAGCTGGTTCATTTGGGTGATAACAAAAATATTGAGGGTTGATTCCGAATGTAAAGTAATTCCACCACTCAGGGGATCTCCATGGGACCCCTCTTTCTTCTAAGTGATGTAATGCCCAAATAGTAAAACTCCGTTCGAATCGATAGCACTGGGTACAGACTCCTCTAGGAGGATACTCGTACCTACAATGCTTCCACCACTTTTCTTGGCACTTTTTACATTTAAAACAGACAAAAGGGTAACACTCACAACCTGGGGTATTACACCTTATACGTACATCCAGATTATATACTTCTCCTGGATTTCCTAAATTTATATACCTCCTATATGTGATGTTGGGGCTAATATAGTCTAACAAACTCCTTTTCCACACTTTACAACTTTCCATAAATAATATATAAACAAGGATACAGCAAATGCAAAAATTAATCCCAATAAACATTTAATTCCAAAGGGTATGACATCAAATGAATTTTTCAATATCTCTGTCATAATTTATCTTCTCAGAACCAACTTAGTGTCTCCAGGAATGCTGATTATTTTCCAATGTGGGGGATTCACTAGTCTTTTAATACGACTGGCATGTGTCCATCTGCAGTTTTTCTTTATATGCCCCCTCTTCCCAGCATAAAAACAACTTCCCTGTTCCCACCTAGTCACTTCTTCCACTTTACCCTTTTCTGAAACTCTTCGGTCTCTGTGCACCCTCCTGCGGTTTTCTCTCACTGCTGCCACCATCATTTTTACTTGTCTCATCCTCCCTTCTCACGTACACTTTTTGAGCCTCCCTCAACAATTCATCCAGTCCTCTGTCCTGCCAATCTTCTAACTTTTCAATTTTCCTTCTAATGTCTTCCCATGATTTTGCCACAAACTGTGTTTTAAGTAACGCTTGTCCAAATGGATTGTCGGGATTAAAGCCTGAATACAGCTGGAGAGCCTTTCTTAATCTTTCCAGCCATTCTGTTGGACTTTCATCCTTCTTTTGCATTTCATTAAAGGCTTTATTAATATTTTGCCCACGAGGCACAGCCTCCCTAATGCCCTGAATCACTATTGTTCTAAGATCCTGCATATGAGTCCTGTGGACAGGGTCTTGATTATTCCAATTGGGTTTCTGGAGTGGCCATTTTATGTCTGCCTGGGGTCCCTGGGCATGTTGTGTATCCCAAAGTCTCATCCCAGCCCGTCTGATCATATCTCGTTCCTCAGTGGTAAATAATTGGCCCAAGATGGATTGCATCTCATCCCAAGTATAAAGGCTGGGTCCTAAGAACTGATCTAACCTTTCAGCAACTCCAAGGGGGTCCTCAATCAAATTTCCCATCTCAGTTCGTTTAAATTCTCTTAAGTCTGCAGAGTTCAGGGGTACTGATATATATCCAATAGTAGGTTGAGTTCCCCCCATGGGCATTTCCCTTAAAGGATACATATGGGCAGTTCCCCTCTGGCTCCTAGTTCTTCGTCTAGGAGGAGAATCGGGCTCCACATTTAGTGGGGGGGTAGGTGCTCTAGGGGCTACTGGGGCAGGTACCGGTGGTGGAGCATATGGTGGGGGAGTCAGAAGAGTGTCATCTTACTCCTCTTTCTTTTTTGTTCGCTTTTCCTTAAGTTCACTTATTGCATAAAGTGTAGATACAGCTTGTGGTTTTTTTTTCAGCCAGACTTCTGCATACTGGCTTTCTTCTGGGTTAAGAGGCGTCTTATTATTGACCCAAAGGTTTAATTTTTGCCTCACCCAGTCTTCTTCCAACCCATATACCGGCCAGAAGGCATTCTGTGAGATTTTCTTCCCTCCCCATATCTTAGTACAATATAATATCATCTTTTGTTTATCTTTCCCTACTGTCCCAGGGAAATGTTTCTAATTGTCTAAGATATAAGCTAGAGGGGTATTCTTAGGTACAGAGGGTACCCGTCCCATGGGAGTCGAAGGCTTGCTACCCTTCGCTCCCATCTTCTGGAATATCCACAATCACACATGCACTCGCTGCTCCCCTTATTCCTGGCCCAGTCCCTCGCGGGAAATGGGAACCGCAGTACTAAAGGGTCCGCACTCACTTGACTCAGTATATCGAGCCTCTCAATCGTTATATTCCAGAAAAACCAACCCCGCCCGGACGGAAATCCCCGCAAACTAAAGCGCAGTATACTCACGAATTCCACGTCTTCGTCCGGACTCCTGTGCACAGAATATTATGGCGTTTAACCGGTTCTGTCTTTGCTCAATATTCCGAATTTGGGTTCGTCGGTAAGGTTGCAGTAAGCCGTCGGTCTCAAACGGGGCCGCGAAGAAGCGCGGGGCGCCTCCCCGAAGAGCCGCAGCCACTGCTCCTTATCCGAGTCACAGCGCCAAATTGTTATAAATTATGACCACAAATGATCAGAGTACCAATTAAAATTTATTTATTGCTTAGAGATAGCAAGCGGAATATGAGCAAATGCAGCGCTGGGCGAACAGGGGGGGTCTCCGCCCCACCAACTGCCGCGCTAAAACATTGAAAAAGTCCCTTTTTATGGTTTCTTAATTCCGTTTTCTTGACGTAGCGGTAATACTCTTGCGCATGCTTGGGCTGTTACTAAGGGGTCTTTTCTGCCTTCTGGTGGTCGTCGAGGCTGAAGTAAGACGTCTTCCTCGTGTGTCCCTTGTTTGCTCTTTTTGTTCCGGATAGTAATTGCCTCCTTATATGGATCGTCCTTGTAACTCTAAGAACATTTGGCAATCTTGTCTCTTACATAACTATTACATAGTCTCTTGAGGTTTATTGTACATTTTAGCTTAGTATTTTTAGCAATAGATACATCCTGTTTGATAAACTATATTTCCCACCTTAATTTATTACAAAACAGCTGCTTCAGTGGGAATATTCAGTTCTGCTCCAGGGTGATCTGACTGAATGACACATGATTTTTGAACAAGGCAGTCTAATCCCTTCTGCTGCTTTTGCTTCATAGGGGAGTCTTTGTGCTCTTGTAGCGGGAAGCCGAGGAGCAGGACTCATTCTTCTCTGTCCATGCTTTACAGATTACAACCGGACTCCCAAAGGTAAAATTCATAGGCATCTCTTCTAAAGAAAAGGCAACCTTGTCCCAGTGTATTTCTTGAGTAATTAATGCTTTGGTAGTAGTTCCCAGCCCCTTCCTGGGCCACCAAGTCTCTTACTTTATCATCCATACTCCAGAGAATGCAATTGATCTCAGTTATTAGTTATTAACATTAGTAAATAGGAGTGGATTGACTTATTTTCCATTTTATTTACACATAATAGGGTACTGACACAAAAATTATGTAAAAAGATATATTAAGAGATACCTGGGTTGCAAAGATAAGGAACATAAGGAATAACGGTGTTTTGACCGTCTTATTTAGCATATGCATTGCAAAATCATCATCTCTAATTACAAGATGATATATTCTACTTCTGGACCAGGTCTTCTACCTTATCTAATACTGAGCACTCAGCTGCTCTGAATCCTCACTGAAGCTGTAGAGCAGACAAGGCTCCTTTTCCCCAGGATTAACCTTATTTACATTGCTTTTAGAGGTATCTACCAAAAAAGTCATGGAAGAACCCTGGCAAACCAGGGCAAAGTCCCTGTCCTGGTGAGGTCTGCTGTCATTCATCTCATGGGGCTCTTACCTCTCCCGATGGCTGGTTCAAACCCTGTTCTTCCAGCCCATATGAGGGTCAGCAAGGAGGTCTGTTGTTGACTAGCACCTCTGCCTGAGAGCCCCATTTCCCAGCCAGGCCAGACAATGCCCTGCCACAGACTTGTTGAAGGCTGCAGAGGGGGTCAGCTGCTTCTGAGAGTAGCTGGAGCTCTGGGCAGCCACAGCACATGTAGCAAACCTCTGCTGTGTTAAGTTGCCCCAGTCTGGACAGATTTTTATGGGAACTGCAAAGATATTTTAAATAACCAAGGTTGATCCTCCCTTCCTTATCTCTGTCTCATATTTGGCTTTGATATTAGATATCTTCTAAGAAGGATTCACCAATTTCAAGTGATTTTTTTTTCCCTGACTCTCTTCTCAAACAAATGTATCTGGTTTTGCTGAAAAACCCCACAAAGATTGTAATGGACATCCAGTATGGAGAACTTAAACTGGTACAGTCTGTCTGGGAAAGCTGAAATGGGGAATATAAGCCTAAGCATGTGTTATATTCCAGAGGAGGGTTAGCTAGGTAATTAAGCACATGGCGTGTTAGTAGTATTTATGATGTCTTCTGGGGAGAGTAACAGCACCTGCTATTGGGATATTGGGACTGCTGTATAAAGACTGGTGATGCATTCTTTCTATTCACATAAGGATTTTTGTAACACCTCCTTAGTTTATTAAAACCAGATAGTAAATCTTGAATAAAATAATGACAATGATCCCAGAATAATTAACCACAAGTGAGAAAGTCTGTTTAGTTTAAAAACACACATACTGTGACATCACATTTATTGTGATGGTCACTGTCATCTCTGAATGTGCATGTTGACTTATTAATGATTTTGAAGCATAGTGAATTGTTATATTTTCCTGCAATAATTAGTATTTCTTTTCAACAGCTGTTGAAAGTTGTTGTTTTTGTGATACTGAATAAATTATTTTAGGTACAGGAAACATTAACAGTGAACCATCTGTTTTGGGATACATTAAGAGCTCATTTAAGATGGCACTGAATAATCACATTCTCATTTCGAAGTTTTAAAAGGAGAACTTGGTTTTTAAACAACTGATGGGTCATGTTAATGTTTTGTGTTTCCCCCCCCTTACAGAATCAATAGTGTTTCTCTGTGAAAGAGAATAATTCTATTATGTGGATGTTTTTCAAATTTTAACCTTCCCTAAATCATTTGTGTTCCTCCAATCCCTGGAACAAGAAGTAATACATTTAGAAGGTTTGTGATGGGCAGGTGCCTAAGTTTTTTGAAGTATCCTTATAATCCTAATACTTGTAAAAAATCTTGATAAAGCAGCTATAAAAATGCAATGCATACTTTCATAGACCAGATGTTCCCCTTTATTAGGGAGCAGGATAAGCCTCAGGATTTCCTTCTCATCTGTGCTCCTTCTCCAAGAGATGAAGCCAGTGGGTGTCTCCCCATTGCTGCAAGTGTGGCACAGAATCCAAAGCCTCTGAAAGCCATTCTCTGTGCAGATATTAGAGCTGGGAGATACTTACATGGCATGCGTGTCCTGTGCACAGCATGCCTGGGTGTACTGGCAATGTGTAAACCAATACCTAACAAGCCTTGGGTATCCAGAACGACATTTGTGCTCTTCGATTCTGGAGGAAGCAAGTGGCAAGGGTGTTGCAGAAATGAAGGCACAGTAAACAGAAGTCAACTGAAGGTTAGGTTTTTAGCCATGCAGATCATCTTATGTTCCCTTTGTTGCCAGGACACAAAGCCAGTTCTCTAAGTTAATTTGTTCCCCTTAAGATACATAAACTGAACAGGCCTTTGGGGGTTCACATGCTTTTAAGCTGACTGTGGAGTAAACCTAGGAAAGCAAGCTAAGATTGGACAACTACTTTGTAGGTGACTATAGGCAGAATGAATGCCACCCAAGGCAGAGTAGCTCCATACCTCTCACCCATGCAGCCTGATTACCTTGTCTCGTTTGGTTTGACTTGCTTCTTTCTATGTACCTTTAAAAAACAAATGCATGCCAATTTGAGCAGGCAGAGTGCCTGTAATCTTGAACTTCCTGTAGAGGAGATGAGTATCTTTTATGTACAGTGCTTTATATACTGCTCTTCTATACTGCATCCTTTTGTGTCTCTCATACAAGGAAAATTAGAACCGAAATGCATTTTTTTCCTATTTACATTAATATCTGTAGATATGATAAGGTAGACAGTGCTCCACAGCTATAATAGTCCATCTCTTCAGTATTTATGGTACAGCAAAGAGCAAAAAGACATTTCCATCTGATTGATGATAATGAGGACAGTACCAAACTTTCTTCTTTATGTTTTTGCTCAGTAAGATATGTAGTTTTCAAACAAACTGTTTTTGTAAACAATTTTGAGGAGAGCTTTCATCTGTTTCCTACTTCAAGAAATCAGAATGCTGGTAGTCAGTATTTCTACTGAGTACCAAGAAATACTATCATAATCTATCCTGAATTTTTGAGGAACCAAGTGGGCTAGATGTCTCTCATAATTCCCAGGGTAACACCACATCTTTTGAAAGCAGACTACCTGTACATGTAAGTCCTATAATATTTCATCGCTTGTGGGAAGTAAAAGGTCAAGGTGGTTTGTGATAGATTTTGAGACAATTTAATCTGCAAAAAATGGAAGTAATCTTCTTTGAACAGAAGCTCTTATTTCATAGGTACAAATATTTTTCAATAGTTGCTCCCTCTCAGGTTTTATCTATGTGGTAGTTTTGAGTAAAGTCTCCATGTATGGACTATGTCTGAAGTAAATATGCAGTTTTCTTAGTATGACATAGCAGGGGAGCCCTTGTTGTTCCCTTGTTGTACTGGATGCATGAGGGTGATATCACTGGCTTTATCCTTCAATGTTCATCCCCAAAATCCTCTCCAGTGGGCCAATTGGCTTTCTCAAACCAGCTAAGAAAAAATCTGAGACCTTGACCATCTCAATAAAAATAGTGCCTGGTGGTGTGTCCTCCAACAGACAGATTACTCCAAGAACTGAAGAAACAGCCTTCCCTATATTAGCATCTGGGGAATCTTCAGTGCTTCAGTACCAGCTGTGCATGACAACTGTGTAATGTAAAGCTATCTTTACTAATGCTTTATGGTGAAACTACCAATGAATGTGGTTAGAGATGGCTGGTGAGCACTGAAGCAAACCTGGATAGTTATATGGATAGTTCTAACCATCTCTGGTTAGAGAGGGCTGAGCTGGAGTTCATTACCCATAGCAGCCCTCACAGTGTTGTCCTTTGCATTGGCAGCTTAGAAGGGTGTTGATAATACACGAGTGTTTTGGCTACTGTTGAGCACAGCATCAGCATCAGCACTGTAACATTTCTTCCTTAGCTGAGGGCAAGATCCTGGGAGGGGATACAAGTGGGCCAGCTGACTCAAACTGCCCAAAGGGATATTCCATACCATATGATGTCAGCTCAGATATAAAAAGATGAGGGAAGGAGCAGGAAGGAAGGCATTCATTGTCTCCAATGGCTGCCTGCTGAGAAACTGTCATGTGTACTGAAGCTCTGCTTCTTGGGAGCGGCTGACCATCGCTGCCGACGGGAAGTAGAGAATAAACCCTGCTATCTTTCACTTCCACATGCACGAGCTTCACTTTACTTTTTGCTTTAAATAAACTGCCTTATTCCAACCCACGAGTTGTTTTTTTTTTTTTCCCACCTTACTCTCTCCCCTGTCTGGCTGGGAAAGGGAGTGATAGAGTGGCTCGGTGGGCACCTGGCGTCCAGCCAAGGCCAACCCATCACATTCTCTCAAATAAGAGGCCTTGTCTCTAAGAAGAAGATGCAACAGTGAATTAGGGCTCAGCAGATCACTGTCTGCAAAACAACAGTCAGTTCAGAGGAGAGAGCTAAACCATACCAAAACTTTTTCTTTAAAATGCCAACAAACTCTTCATTAAAACAGAACATTTCTAAACTCAAAAGGCTAAGTAATTTCTTGCTGGAGTTTTTTATTACAAAATACTATTAAATCACAGTAACATACCGTGAATAAAATGTTGCTATCAAACTTCCATGAGCAAGTGTTAAGAGGAAAAAATGTTTTTTTATACTTTCCCCACAACATCTCTTGAAAAATGTTGTTGTAGGATTTAAAACCCTTTAGTCTTCTGATCTGAAAGACAGTGTGTTTTTAGTAAAAGAAAAGTATAGGAGTTACAAGACTTGTAGCACAAATATTTTAGCAAATTGATGCCAGAAATTACATAGCTGCAAGCTTAAAACTTCCAAAATTTATTAAACTAATAATATAAATAAAGACAATATTTTGTCCCCTGAATGCAGACATGAAGGAAAGTACATTACGTTAGATTAGTGATCTAATCAGTACAGGAAACCTCAGCATGGAAACCAGTGTACCCAGATGTACTGTCTTTACAAACAAACTTACCAGTCTTACAGTTATGGATTGGTCAACATTCCAATCAGAAGTGATTTACAAAATCATAAAAATTTTCTAAGATTTGTGCACGCAAACCAAAAATGGAAAGTGGTTATTATTAAAAGATGCTTTCATAGGAGAATATGGTGGAAAAGCCTTGTAGCTGTATTAGTGTCTCTTCAGTTTTTGCTTGTCTTATTTTTCTTCCACTATTGTATTTTAAATGCCAGGTTTTCCATGAGATTTTTCAAGAAATAAGGTAATTTTCTTAATGTTATTGTTTCCTTACTGAATTCAATTTTTATACCTGTAGAATTTATGGAATTCCAGGATTGAAGTTCTAATAAGTCTATAAGGAAGTGATTGCTGTTATGTATGGCTTATGACAGCTTTTGAGTGATGATATAAGGAGTTCATCTTACACACTTCATAGGAAATGCTTGCAAACTGCGCTGTTATTCTTTACAGAAGAGATCTAAAGATGGACTGAACCAATATTTTTCACTTCTACTGCTGAACTTTTTATATTAAAGTTTTAAAAAGTTTGTCCTTAGTTGCTTTTCACTGGACAATTATAAAGATTGATGAGGTTCATTTTAAATTAAAAAAAATAAAAAATTTAAAAAAATAGGATTTGATATGAACTGCCCCCATATTTTAGTGAAGCTTCAGCTAGAACTTTTTTTTTTTTTTTCCCCACAAAGGTTTTCCTTATATATGGCTAAATCTTGGTAGTAGGAGGAGAAAACCCTGTTGGTTTTTTTTTACCAGGAGCTGCAAAGGTATTAAAACCTGATCTGGCGCATCATACATTTTTTTTAAAAAAAGAGCAAAAATAAAGGTAGGAACACAGTTCTAAAAACTAAACTAGAAAGATGAGCTTTGTTATTATAAAAGAAAAACAAAAAAGTAGGAGATTGCTAAGCTTCATTTTTCCCTGAGCCACCAAAATTTAGGGCCTAGTGAAGTCTAAATTTCTCATTTTGTTTCTCTCATCCCTATAAAGAAGAAATATGAATGATGGCAATCTGTAGAAGTCTTCTGCCAATGTTTGTCTCTACAAAACCAAATGAAGGGTAATTGAGTCTGCATTGTTAGGGTAGCACTTGCGATCAAGCATTCCACTCTTGAACCAACTCTGAAACATGTGAAGAAGAACCTGGGTGAGCTCCTTCCTTCCAGTCTGGAGGCAATGGGCAGAAGGTTTGACTGAAGAAAGATAGTGATCGTCACATCAAGGATTCAGTTCAGCGTGAAAGTAGGGTGCAAAGCAGGTCTGCAGGATGCTTGTGGGTGCAAGGAGGAGTGAAGGGAAGGAGTGTGAATAAGAAGG
Source organism: Myiozetetes cayanensis (assembly GCF_022539395.1). NCBI lineage: Eukaryota > Metazoa > Chordata > Aves > Passeriformes > Tyrannidae > Myiozetetes > Myiozetetes cayanensis. The sequence goes on from NW_026087631.1 coordinate 45,756,581, forward strand.
TGTTGGAGGGGACCTCTGGAATAAGAATGAGAAGCTGAGCAAGACAGAAGGGGGAAGATGGCAAGGAGAATCAGAAATGGAAAGACCTGCCCTGGGGCAAGAGTGGAGTGTTGGGACCATAGAGACACTGTGCCCTAATGGCATAGAGGCTTTTGGACGTGAAAGTTATAACTGTGAAAAGCCTTGTAAAGAGAGATAAGGCCTTTCCTGCTTACCACCAAGGCCATTGTAGGGCAAAACAGAGAGAAGGGTCTGTCTGAACCTGTTTTTCTGGTAGCTCTAGAAGAAGGAAGGCAGCAGACTGTGCAGAGGATAAAAGCCAAGATTTTGGAATCGAACTGTAGGAAAGGGTTTGTATGCTCTAACTTAGAATGTGAAAATAAATATTTATAAATGGATTTCCATTAGAACAGAGAGGACCCAGTAGGCTGAATGTTCTGGATGTTGAGCTGGCAAACTGCCTGTTAACTTGCAGTTCTTGTCATGTGATTTTTCCTAATAGAGTATGTTTCTTGAAAGCTAATTGCATCATCTCTACTCTGCAATAGTATAAACTTAGGAGATAACAGAAAAATGCAGAGGCGATGGGTTGCTCATAGCTCTGATCTTGTAATAACAAGGCGTATTATTATTTACAAAATAACTGATTCATTCAGAGATGCTCCTCTTTTGAAATATGACGCACCATATGTTCAGTGACTCAGTTTTTCAGATGTTATATTTGGTTCATTAAAATCTTGAATTCTGCTTCTACTCCTTCATAATTTTTTTGTTGCTTGTCCATATAAAATATTCAAAGTAGTACTTCACAGGCAGCTGTAAGCCAAATTGCTGATAGCAAGAGTATGACCATAAGCCGCCATCCCCAGGATTTTCAGTCAGTGTGAATGATCTGTTTTATGTATTTAAAAACTTTACTAATCCAGCTGCCACTGTAGTCAGCAGGAGGCTTTTCCAAAGTGAGTAACAGAGGGTCTGCTTCCCTCTTTATGTGTTGGTTTTCATAAAATAGGACTTTAGCCCTCAAACCGGAAATGAGTGGAGGCCTTTGATTTTGACTGATCAAAACCATAATGAGAAGGGCTGTTGATTTTGTGGCTGTTCTGCTTGATCTAGCTTTTGTCTGAAACTATAAATTTGTAGTGAAATAACTTCTCTTCGTTAGCAGGATCTTAGCTGTTGTACATGTGTGGTTGTGAAAGGGTTGTGCTGCGGCTGGGACAGGACCCATCATACATCCCAGGTTTTCAGGAACCAGGAAAAGAATTTCTGTTGCTTCTCCGCTCCCTTCCAGTTGCCAGACATTCATCCTGAAGTTAGCAGAGAACTAGTTTTCTAGTAAATATATCAGCCACTTGGTATTAAGGGCAAATACATATAATACATATAATACATATAAATAAATACATAACTCTCCCCCCCATTAAAGTAAGATTTTCAATCAATACCAATTAATTGTAGTTCATTTTTAAAAGGGCCATTCCCCATGCCCAGATTGCAGCATTTTGTCCAAGCAGGGAATGTTATTTCTTCTTCCTCACCAGGGAACTTAAAGTACAAAATGTTGCTGTTTTATTAAATGTACTACTGGCAAACTTTTAGGCAGTATATTTTTGTTATTTAGCTAGTCACTCCTAAATTTAATGGTGATATTTAAATGTCAGTAGTGCTTATTTTATTGGAAAATTCTGTCTGTTTATTCTCTCTGGTTAGATTCATAGGTATTAGAGGCAGAAACGCATTGCAAGCTCATTTTTTGTCTCTGTTGCCCAAGGCAACTTCTGCAACTGCAGAAGGAGATAATGTCCTATCAGCATTAACTTTTATGCCGTGACATTCTGCTCCCAGCTGGCGTGGGAGAGTTAATTATGGCAAACATATGGATATACAGGGAGGTAGCATTTCTGTGTCAAAGCCAAGCATCAAATGGGATTGGAAAAGACTTTTTGCGTGGGGATTGGAAGTTATACATCCTGTTTCCATCCCTTGGCCCATCAAAAGCAAACCCGTAAGGGAAGGGAGCTCAGAAAACACCCTGTGGCCTGCGTGCTGGTGCTTGCTGTTGAAGTGGCTTAAGATTGCATTGTCCTCAGATGTCTTCCCTGCCCCACTGCGAGAGGCTATTGCATGACTGTGGAGTGGGACATGCACATTGCACTCCAACCAGCAGTCAGAGTGAAGTCACTCAGAGCAGGAGTAGTTTAGATCTGCCTGAGAGCATCTGTCTCCCTGTCCCTACTACTAGAGTAGTAAACTGCAGGAAGTGGGCTGCAGACATCATATGTGTAGGTGGTGTCTAAAATGCTGTGTGAGGAAATATGGCATATTGCATGCCCTGAAGGAGCTGAGGAGTAAGCTGTAGATTAGGAGTTGGGCCGTGTGATGTTATTTTGTGCCAGCAGCCACGAATCATGAAATCCAAGAATGAAGTTTGGTCTGTGCCACCTCTGTGGCTCTCTGGGTAACTGTGTCCCAACAGACTACACAGTGGTTAAGGAAAACATTGGTTAAAATTTTGTTTTGTTAAGTGTGGTTATACAGAATGCCATCTTTTAAAAACTGCTTTGTTTAATAGTGGTTTGAGCACAGCAATTTAGCATGTGGCTTTGAAACTGGGAACATCACATGAAACATTAGGCTCTGAGTTCACTTTAGTAGCTCTCGGTCCACCGCCCACCACATTCAGAGCTCTGAAGCTGTTTCATTATAATCCCTTGTTAAAGCAGCTCCATTCAGCTGTTTGAAGTCTGGGACTGAATTCTGCTATATAAGCTTTTTAGTCTAGGGGCAAGCTTTATCTTCTTCAAAAGGAAGAAAGAGGTTTGTAGCATTTTAGTGGGCTATGATTGTTTCTGGTGCAATTTGATATCAGTGAGACTGTACTAAGCCTGTCTCTGGCATCAAGATGCCAGAACAGTGATACTTGAAGTGACTTTCATGTTGTAATTAAAAAATAAATTAAAATAAAGTAAAATAAAATAAATAAAATAAATCATGAGGTTTTATTTACTGCCTAAATGAAAATTTAACTACCAAGAAGTTGGGCTTATTACTGGGTGTTATTGTGAATTAGGTTGGAAATAACTAGATAAATATGTGTATAAGTGCATATAGTCCATACAAGAAGTAGCATTGATCCTTAGAGATCTCAGAGCAGGAGACAATGACACTGGAAGTTGCAATTTGCTTTTGTCTCTCTATACAGGATATAACTCTTTAGCAATTCCTTTCTGTTACAACACAGCTTCTTCAATATATTACTAGTCTTTGGGATTTAAGGGTGGTGGTGGTGGTGGTCTGTCCTTACTTGCTCCCACACAGAGAGCTGGAGACAAGAAGTCTGCACAACTTGCTCCCTTTACCCCACATATCTGCCTTCACGTTGGCAGGAGAAAGTACAGAAGGGTTGTTGTTTTATGGGCCAGCTGTATAGGCTGGTCCCAAATGGCTCCTTGGTGTCATTGTGCAGCCTGTCCTGTCCCTCTGGAGAGACAACCATGAGTCTCCCTATGCAAGGCTGTTCTTTACATGTGTACCCCAGGCAGGGCCTTTAGACTCCCTGCTTGAACCTGGCCCAAGACCCATCTGTGACTCAACAATCCATAGTGGGCATGCTAAAGACCTGCTAGCACCATGAATGCAGGTTGCACTCATATTGTATCTTAATGTTCCTGCAAGACCAGAGCAACTGTGTTAAATGGAGCTGAAATGAAGAGCACAGTGTTGACTACATTGGCTCTTATTTAATTTGACTAAATCCTCTTTTGCCCCTCAAATGTTAGCCCATGTCAGTGAAAACAAACATTTACAACACTAATAAAAAATGTAGTTGCTCTGGCCACCTTGACAGAAATTCTTAGAGTGTTTTTGATATCTTTTTCTCTCATCTAAATCAAAAATAGTCATCATTAAAAAAAAAAAAACCCACAACACACCAAAAAACCCAAACCAAAACAAAAAACTAAACCTAAGAGAATAAAAACCTCGTAGAATACGTGAGAAACCCAGTTAAGACTTAATTACTAGCCTTACACAAGCAATTATTTTCTTTGGTCTTTGAAGATCTCAGGTCCCTGAGTGGGGCACTTTGGGAGACAGTGTGTCTCTGCAGCTGCATCCTTTCAGTTTGCATTGTTCCAGGTGGCCACTGATGCAGGATCCTGGCTGCCAGCTGGCCTCACCATGCAGCCTGTGCTGGGCTGCAATGCTTTCCACTTACTACCCCTCTGAGCAGACAATACAGATTTCCCATTTTTATTTTCTGTTCATTTACTCAAACTCATGGTTAGTCAGAAGGTAAAGGTAATTTTATTTCATGATGCTGATCTTCATATATAAATATTAGATCTAAAGAGAGAAAACTGGAAGTGGGGTAAAAAAGTCACTGAGTTCCTTGATTTGTTCCTGCTTCCTTTTGAAGTTATTAGGAATCTTGTCACTGTGGGAAGAGGAACAGAGTCCTTTATAATCAAACAAGACTTGCTTTCATATAATTAATGTCTGAGATCTGTAAACATTGTATAATGTACACATAATATATATCTGCCAAAGATACGTAAATTCATATATACTGCTTATAAGGAAACCCCACATGTACTGCTCATAAGAAAAGCATCTATTTCCCATTTTTGGCTAATATTACCACATTCTGTTTTTTTTCTAATGGCCATAAATGTAGTTATGAAGGGTAGTTGTAGTAGGAGACTCCCTTCTAAAGGGAACAGAGACCCTGATACGCAGACCAGACCCAATCCACAGGGAAGTCTGCTGTCTCCCAGGGACTCAAATAAGGAACATCACTGGAAAACTGATTATTGTCCACTATTGTTTGTTCAAACTGGCAGCAACAAAATAACAAAGAGAAGTCAGAGGGCAATCAAAAGAGACTTCAAGGCCCTAGGGTGATTGGTAAAGGGATCAGGAGCACAGGTAGTGATTTCCTCGATTCTTCTGGTACCAAGGGATAATACTTATAAGAATAGGTGGATCCATCACATCAGTGAGTGGCTCCGATGTTGGTATAATTGGAAAATTTTGGGGTTTTTTCAACCATGGTCTGTTTAACACCTGGTCTGCTCACACCTGCTGGGACACACTTTTCTCAGAGGGGGAAAAGAGTTCTAGGACAGGAGCTGTCAGGGCTGGTTGACAGAGCTTTAGAGTTGCTTGGAAGGAGGAAAAGGACAAAACCAGTCTGGCCAGTGATGAGAGATGGGATGGTGTGCCAAAATTTGAGAAAACCAGCACTTAAGGGGATCCCTCAATCTGCCTCAAGAGGTGTTGGCTACAGCGTACCCCACCTGAAATGTTTCTACACCAATGCACGCTGCAAGAGGAACAAACAAGATGAGCTCAAAGCTTTGGCCCAGTCCCAGAGGTTTGACATCACTGGCACAAGTGAAACCTGGTGGGATGAATCCTGTGACTGGAGTGCCCTCTTGGATGGTTACAAGCTCTTCAGGAGGGATAGACAGGGCAGAAGAGCTGGAGGGGTGTATGTAATGTAGTGGAAGGGTTAGAATGTGTGGAGCTCACAGTTGGCCATGGCACAGTGGAGAGCCTCTGGGCAAGAATCAAGGGACAAACAAACAATGAGGATGTCATTGTGGGAGTCTGCTCTGGACCTCCAGACCAGGACAATGACGCCGATGAATTATTCTTTGAGGAACTAAGGGGCACTTCCAAGTCAACTGCTCTTGTCCTTAGGGGGGACTTCAGCTTGTCGGAAATTAAATGCGAGCATCACACAGCTGGTACAACTGAGGCCAGAAGATTCCTAGAAAACCTGTATGACAACTTTGTGGAATAGGTCCTAGGGGAGCCAACTCAGAAAACTGCCCTCCTGGATCTGCTGCTTGTCAACAGAGTGGATCTCATGAGCAATGTGGAGATCGGTGGCCATCATGGCCACAGCGACCACCAAGTGATCAACTGTAAAATCTCTGTTGACAGGAGGAAAAGTGCCAGCAAAACCTCAGCTCTGGACATGAGGAGAGCAGACTTCAGGCTGCTCTGGGAATTAGTAAGTAAGGTCCCCTGGGAGAATGTTTTTGCAGGTGCTGGGGTCCATCAATGCTGGTCCCTTTTCAAACATCACCTCCTAAGGGCAGAGCAGGCAATTCCCAAATGCTGGAAGTTAAGCAGATGAGGCAGAAGGCTGGCTGGGATAAGCAGGGATCTTCTCTTGGAAATAAGGCCAAAAAGGAAGGTATATGCCCAGTAGAAACAAGGTCAAGTGACACGGAAAGAATTCAGAGATGCTGCTTCCACTGTAGGGAGAAAATTCGTGTGACCAAAGCTCAAGTGGAGCTGAAGCTGGCCAGAAATGTGGAGGACAATAAAAAGAGATTTTTTCAAATACATTAGTGGCAACTGGCAGCGTAGAAATATCATCAGCTTGTTACAGGATGAGAATGGACACCTCCCTAACAGGGACAGAGGCAAGGCAGAGGTGTTTAATGCTTGCTTTGCCTCTGTCTTCAACACAGATGATGGACCTAGAGGGTCTCAGTGCCCTGAGCTGGAGGACCTTGACTGCAAGAATAATCAACTCCCAGTTGATCCTGAAACTATGTGGGGTCTGCTGCTCCAGCTGGAGCTCTACAAGTCTCTGGGGGCTGATGGGAATCATCTTAGAATCCTCGAAGAACTGGCTGATGTAATATCAAAACTTCTCTTGATGATTTTGGAGTGGTCTTGAGAATCTAGAGAGGTCACAGCTGACTGGAAGCTCCATAGCATTGTACAGATTTTCATGAAGGGTGAGAAGGAGCACCCTGGAAACTACAGGCCTGTCAGTCTCACTTCAGTGCCTGGTAAAGTTATGGAGAAGATTATTCTGAGAGGTGTTGAAAAACACCTGAAAGACAACCCAGTCACTGGTCACAGCCAGCACGGCTTCATGAGGGGAAAGTCCTGTTTATCAAACCTGATTTCCTTCTATGACAAGGTAACCCACCCAGCTGATCAAGGAAAGCCAGTCGATGTAATTTTTTTTGGATTTCAGTAAAGCTTTCAATAATGTCTCTCACAGGATCCTTCTGGACAAACTGTCCAGCACAGCTGGATAAACACATCGTGTGGTGGGTGAGCAATCAGCTCACAGGTTGAGCACAGAGGGTGATAGTGAACGGGGTGACATCAGCCTGGTGATCTGTCACTAGTGGGGTTCCACAGGGCTCCATCGTGGGCCCAGTGCTCTTCAACATCTTCATAAATGATTGGGACACAGGACTGGAAGGGATACTAAGCAAGTTTGCAGGTGACATGAAACTGAGATGAGCTGTTGACTTGCTCGAAGGCAGGGAGGCCCTGCAGAGAGAGCTTGACAAATCAGAGCACTGGACAATCACCAACCAGATGAAGTTCAACAAAGGAAAGTGCTGGGTTCTGCACCTGGCATGGGGCAACCCTGGATGTTTGCAGAGACTGTGGAATGAGATGCTGGAAAGCAGTGCCATGGAAAGGGACTTGAAGGTCCTGGTCTAGGGCAAGTTGAATATGAGTCAGCAGTGCCCTGACAGCCAGAAGGGCCAACCGTGTCCTTGGGGGCATCAGGCAAAGCATCACCAGCCGGTTGAGTGATGGGATTATCCTGCTCTGCTCTGCACCTTGAATATCATGTAGTTTTGGGCACCACAATATTAGAAAGGTATTAAGCTGTTGGAGAGTATCCAAAGGAGAGCAATGAAGATGGTGAAGGGCCTTGAGGGAAAGCCATATGAGGAGTGGCTGAGGTCACTTGATCTGTTCAACCTGGAGAAGAGGAGACTGAGGGGAGATCTCATTGCAGTTTACAACTTCCTCATGAGAGGATGTTGGGGGCAGGCACTGATCTCTTCTCTGTGGTGACCAGTGACAGGACACAAGGGAATGGCCGGAACCTCTCTCAGAGGAGGTTTAGATTGGATATTAGAAAGAGATTCTTCACCCAGAGGATAGTTGAACACTGGAACAGGCTCCCCAGGAAAGTGGTCACATAACCAAGCCTGACAGAGTTCAAGAAGCTTTTAGGTTATATTCTCAGACACATGGTGTGTTTCTTGGGCATGGTCCTGTGCAGGGCCAGGAGTTGGACTCGATGATCCTTGTGGTTCCCTTCCAACTCAACATATTCTGTGGTTCTGTGATTAAAATTATCTTCTCAACACACTCAGTTTGCTGGCTCCAATGGATATCTTCTTGAAAAAAGAACATTTTTTTTTATGTCCTTTAATACAAACTACTGAAAGGCTTAATTCAAATATCTCCTGCTGTTCATTGACTTTGCATTGTCTGCACAGCACTACAGTCCAATCAGTAAGAGAAGCAATGCTTCCCTGTGATTGCCAGCATAAATCTGCAGCACCTCTCCTATAAGGAAAGGCTGAGAGAGTTGGGGTTGTTCAGCCTTGAGAACACTCCAGCAGGACCTCATTGTGGCCTTTCAATTAGTACAAGTGGGCTTATAAGAAATATTGGGTGAGACTTTCTAGTAGGATGTGTAGTGATAGGTCAAGGGGTAATGGTTTTAAACTAAAAGAGGGTAGATTCAGTCTAGATATAGAGAAGAGATGCTTTGTGATGAGAGTAGTGAAACACTAGAACAAGTTTCTTAAAGAGGTGGTGGATGCTCCATCTGTGGAAACACTTGAGGTCAAGTTAGACAGGGCTCCTAACAACCTGATCTTTTTGAAGATGTTCCTGCTCATTGCAGAAGACTTGGACTAGATGGTCATTACAGGTCCTTTCTAACCCAAGGTATTCCATGATTCTATAAAAATGCATAGTGCAAACTTGAACTCTAAAAGTTTCAGAAAACATGGAAATCGTAAGGAAGTTATAATGCACTTAACTGTGATGTTGCAGCTCTATGACAGCAGGGAGCAGCCAAACTGGCCCCTGGTCTTCAGTGATGCTATGATATCCACATTGTGGCTTGTGTACCCATAATCCTGTGGGTAAAACCTCATGCTTGCAGTGACACTTTTGGACTACTGCAATTTTTCTCTCTTGACTAAGGTAATCATGACAGAGTATGTTACAGACCTCTCATCAGGTGAATCCAGGTTAACTGTGCCTTCAAAGGCTGATTTTGTACAATAGAGGCTATCGCTGGCTCTTTATGCAGGAAGGGTGTGTAACATAAAAGAAAATATATGGAAATAAACTGATTTACAATTACTTACAAATAAAAAACCAAAATACCTGGGCATTTACATTTTTATTATATTTCTTAGAGTGTCTAGTTTGTGTGTATTAAATTATACAAAAGGTGACTGCTGAGGATGGAAGTTTCTCTGTGGTAAGAGGGGGGAAAAAAACATTTTCTATCCACAACTCTCAGGAAAATACCTACACGGTTTTCTCTTTTGTCTTCTGTTGGGGAAGAGTCAGCCTATTCCTCTGTCAAACAAAAGAGCAAGGAAATGTAGTACTAGAATCAGTTATAACACAACATGGTAATTATAGACCACACCCAAAGATATAGCACCCCCAGTCTTTGTGAGAGATGGTAGTCAGGTTCAGATACCATAGCTTAACTCATTTTTGTTTAGTGCTGTTCTTACCTCCCACATCATAGAATTCGTATTCATTTCCTGTATTTCTGTTTTCTGTTCTTCCTATTATAAAGCACTTTTAAAATTGAATTTTGTTACAATATATTATAGCAGTAGCATTAACTTGATGACAGATTTTTTAAAATAACTTTTTTTTTTTTTTCTGATCAAAGAACCACCACAGGAAATCCGATAAAGAATCAGAGGCTTCTTCCCCTGGAGCATATTCATATTTTTCGTGTTTGTATTTGCTGTCATCAGCCACAATTCTGTTTCAGATCAAGGGTAAGGGAGCTTTTTTTAATATGGAAGGATAGGGCTGAATCCCTCAAACTTAAAACAGGTACCATTTGTTTCACTTTAAATCACCGTGAGTTTAAAAATTATTTAAAGCTTTTCATTTTCTGTATGACCAGAAAACATTCAGTTCATCTCCATGTTCAAAGTAATGAACTATGGAAGAAGCAAATTATCATGTGTTGTTAATTCTCTAAAAGCAATTATATTTCCAGCAGTCAGCTGGCTTAAATTAAGACATTATTAAGCTTTCATGTCTAGAAAATATATGCTTTGCTTTGAAAGGGTTGAATAAACTCAGCACTTTTTTTATTTTTCTTGGATAAATGCCTTTTGTATATGCCTGTACATGATGATTTTTTTTTAGATACAAAGAGATTAAGAGAAGGGAATGGCTGGGGGGAGCCTGCTCAGTCCGTCCTACCGGTCTTTACTTGCTCTTCACGACACTGTGCCAGGAACCTGAAGCAGCCTCTTGGGAAGGTATTTGCACCCCTGGGTGTATGTATTAGCAGAGCACCATCAGTCTGAAGCTTTTTGCAGCAGAGGAATTACTGTGCTGGGATTTACAAGCTCCCAGTTCTGACTTCAAAGGACCATCATTATTTTGGTATATAAATTCTTGTAGCAGTAGGATTTTACTCTGCTGACTGTTTCGAATAAGGGTTTTTTTCAGATATGGTTCTCAAACTGAACCGGAACCCTAAACTATTTTCCTTTAGCTTAATAAGGTTAAAAATGCCCCAAGAATCATACACAGTCCTCTAATGTCAAATGTTGACATAATTCCATTATATGAACATTAAAGAACAAGATCTTTCTTGTTTATTAGATGTATGCTTGCTAGATAAATGTGGGTGCATGAGAAACTGTTGTTACGCTGCACCACTTGAGTGAGAGGTCTCATTCTACACATCTGTCCTCAAGCAAGCAGTGTGGGATTATCTGTGCTGAAAGGAAATGTATAGCCACATCCTACAAAAAATTGCAGCTGTCTTTGTTGTGTCAGCACAGGCCATACAATATCTCTGGTGCTCAAGAGCTGCTCTTCTGGGTTAATGGTGTCACAGAGGCAAAGCTGTCAGTACCTCTGCATTGTCAGCATTTTCCTCTGTTATCATTAATGCAATACAACACCCATGACTGCCCCTTGGGGAAACAGAGAGGGGAGAAACTGTGTTGTCACAGCAAATGCACTCTGCTCTGGCTCCAAGGGGCACTACGGTGCTTCCACCGACTCTTCTTTCCTCGGATTTGGGCATGAGTGGTGGTGGAGCCTCCCAGCCAGGGCCCATGACTTTTTTCTTCTGAAACACTCGTACCTCTGCATGCCAGTGCACCCTGAGCACTGTGGCTAAAGAAGAGCCTTGCCTGGCTTTTCCACATGTCTCTGCTTCCCATGAGCACTCCCAGCCTCCCTCCCTACACTCAGTGGTTCTTTTCAGGCAAGTGAACCAAAATCATGGATTTGCCTTCTCCGAGGTGTTCTCCCCACAGAATTCTGTGTCCCTTAGTGCCTGATTGGAAAACAACTGACACATATCTTAAAACACTGGAAAGATTCTGAGTCAGCAAATTCTATGAACAGCTCCCGTAGAAAGCCTCATTTCAAGCCCTGGTATATCCACACTAACATCCCCCCAGTTTCAACTCTGAAAACCCCAAAAGCTAGATGCATCCGACTAATCTTAGTTGCTCTCAAGCTGGCTTTAGCTTAGCACCCATCATAATGATCCTGTTTTGAAATGATCAAGAGACTTGGAAGGAAATAAGAAGGAAGGGAGTGAGGAAGAGAATAAGGGCAGGAAGAAGAAAATTGGAAGGAAAACTGTTATTTGTTTCTGAATTCAGAGTGATTTGGTATTTAAGTACTCCCAATATGTAGGGAGGCAGGGGAGAAGGCTGGATAGTGAGAGGGAAAAAACAGAGATACTGATGTACATCATCATCATCATCATCATGGCTAGGCTTCGCGAATGAAGATTTGAGAAGGGCTCTGCCCACGCTTGCTACAAGCGTGCTGATGGCTAAAAAGGCCAATGCGAGATAGACAAGTCCGGTTGCAGGAGGCACAGCAGAAAGACTCCCCAGGTGACATCGACGAGACGCGATTCTTTCTGCATTGTCTTTTCTCCTCGAGAGTGATCCTGCGTGTGTTCTCAAAAGCAGCAGCAGCGTTATAGATGGTGTGTCTCCAGGCCTCCCGACTGGAGGCCAGGGTAGACCAATGGTGGTGATCAATATGGCCAAGGCTGAGGGATTGTTTCAGGGGATGTACATCAGAGCCATACCTAATAGGCCACGCTGCATGCAAGGTGGTTTTGAAAGTCCCTGGTGACAGGAATGTTGTGCAGGCTGTGTGAATTGGGCTTGCAGGACACTGCAAGAAGTTTTTTTGAGAGTACTGGCCACATTTCCACTGAGATGCCTCTTCTGCTTCCAGAAATGGTCTGGCCTTGAGAATAGATAGTCATGTTTTTGAAGTGGTGAGCTTGAGCTTGACTAAATCCATGTTGCCCCTGAGGAAAGCTAGAAACTTCTCATACACAAACTTCCTTCTCTGTGTGCCAAAACGAGATATTGGAGTGCTAATTCAACATCTTTGGACACCATGTGTATGCTGAGGTAAAAAGAGGAGCAAGCAGCATTTTCTGTATCTCTGTATCATCCCACTGCATTTTCAGCTCCACACAATGCTTCTAAACTGGAACATCACAAAGAAGAGCTTGTGGACTCTTGTTCTGAAGAGTTGGAGGAACACTCCTTGGGAAGATAAGAATCATTTTCCAACTCAGCTGGCATCACTGAGCTCAAGAAACCTGCCCTGCTTTGATTAGCTTGTTACTCTCACCAGTGTTTTCGGGAGAAAACCCTGATTTATAAATCTTCAGACTACAACTGAGTGAAAAACTAAACTTCTCTTTTATTCCAAACCATCTACACCATCTCCACTTGCCTTTCAATGTTTTTAGTGTAGAAGGCAGCTGAACACCAAACATGGTCTTACTGTTCTTGTTAGCTGTTCTAACCTTATACCACACCTATCAACGCCTCTTTTGCTTGCATTTTTAACTCCTGCACCATAGCAGGAGTCATTTTGTTAACTTCTGGCAAGAGCTTAACAGCCTTTGAGAAGCAAATCCAGGATTCTTATTGCAGTGACTGAGGTCTGTCTGCTCGGCCAGTGGGGTGGCTTCTGCTGTTCCTTCTCTACACATCAAGGAGAAGTGAAGGCTGGTTCATTTTTAAATTATTTAACATAAAAATATTTTTTTTCCACTCCATTTTCATCCTCTGTCTTGCACTGATTTTGACTGTTTCTTTATTCCTGCGGGTGGATTTCTTGTGTAGGTTTCAGCCTAATGATGCCTCCTGATCAGAATGGTCAATTTTGGATCAGTGAAGGGTTTTGTTCTTATTGACTCTGTTAAGTGGTGGTTAAACAATTTTTCATTATTTTGCTACTTGAGGCTGAAGTCATAAGCTTAAAAGGAATTCCAAAACTGGTGTAGCTTGTGAATTATTAAACTGGAAAGAAAACCAGAGTGCTATGGCATGAATAAGCACACTAGATGATTGTGAGACGTTACAGAGTGCTTATCTGAGATCTACCACTGAGGTTCCTCTGTCTGAAAAAAACTTTTTTTAATTTCTTGGCTTTCTTTGTCATCTGTAAAACAAAAATTTGAAGGGCAAAGCTTATTTTTACCAACTCTTATTGATACTTGGAAGTCACTGAAAACCACTCAAGAACACTTACTACATACTTGAACTACAGAATTACGTTTTTACTGACCTCACCATTTTTGACTGTCTCTCTCAAACCTTTGCCTTTCTAACAGTATTCCAAATAAAAATTGTTAGAAATGTGTTTTTGGAAAGAATGCCATCAAGACTTTTTGGGCTACAGTAATTTGCCTTCAGGTCTACAGAACTGAAGGAAACCTGGAGGTATCCATGACCAGCCCTGTTGTGGCAAGTCTAGAGACTTAGAATCATACGATGGTTTGGGTTGGAAGGGACCTTAGAGGTTGCCTAGTCCTAGCCTTCCTGCCATGGGCAGGGGCACCTTTCAGTAGACCAGGGTGGTCCGAGTTGTTCCAGCTTAGCTTTTAACACTTCCAAGGATGGGAAATGCGAATATGGAATTGTCCTCCCTTCACCTCTCAACTAGAGCTCATTCTATCCAAAAGAATAGTTGGAAGGAGGATCTGGGGAACTACAGGCTTGTCAGACATGATCTCAGTGCCTGTCAAAGTTGTGGAGACTATCTTAAGTGACATCACGTGGCATATACAGGACAACCAGGAGATCAGGCCCAGCCAACAGGGTTTAGGAAGACAGCCCTTGCTTGACAAATCTGACCTACTTTTATGACCAAGAGACCCACCTAGTGGATAAGGGAAGGCCTGTGGATGTTTTCTCTCTGAATTTCAGCAATGCCTTTGATACTGTCTCCACAGCATTGTTCTGGAGAAGCTGGCACCCATGTCTTGGACAGGTGCACTCTTCATTGGGTTAAGGGCTGTCTGGATGGCCGGGCCCAGAGAGTGGTCGTGAATGGAGTTACATCCAGCTGGCAGCCGGTTACAAGTGTGTACCACAGGGATCAGTGCTGGGCCCAGTCCTGTTCAGTATCTTTATTGATGATCTGGATGAAGGCACTGAGTGTACCCTCAGTCAGTTTGCAGGATACACCAAGTTGGGCAGGAATGTTGATCTGCTGGGAGAGTAGGAAGGCTCCACTACAGGTTTGGGGCAGAGTGGCTGGAAAGCTGCCCAGTGGAAAAGGACCTAGAGGTGCTGGTCAACAGTGGCTGAACATGAGCCTTCAGTGTGCCCAGGGAGCCAAGAAGACCCATGGCATCCTCATTTGGACCAGCAATAGTGTGACCAGAAGGACAAGGGCAGTGACTGTCCCCCTGTACTGGCCACTGGTGAGGACATACCTCAACTCCTGTGTCCAGTTCTGGGCCCCTCTCTGCAAGAAAGACATTGAGGTGCTGGAGTGAGTCCAGAGAAAGGCCATGGAGCTTGGGACAGGTCTAGAGGGTAAATCCTATGAGGAGCATCTGAGGGAGCTGGGATTTTTTAACCTGGAGGAGTTTAGGGATGACCTTATCAATCTCAACAACTATCTGAAAGGAAATTGTAGCGAGGTAGGGGTCAACCTCTTCTCCCAGGCAACTAGTGACAGGATGAGAGGAAATGGACCTCAAGCTGCTCTAGGAAAGGTAGCGGTTGAACATCAGGAGGGGTGAAGGGTTGGTAAGCATTGGAATGGACTTCCAAGTGAAGTGGTGGAGTCACTCTCCCTGGAGCCATTCAAGAAATGACTGGATGTGGCACTTAGTGCAGTGGTTTAGTTGAAAAGGTGCTTATTGGTGAAAGGTTGGACTCCATGATCTTTTAGGTCTTTTTCAGCCTAAATGATTTAATGATTCTGTAAATGGCTTACAGCTTCCTAAAGCTCAGCATGGTTAACCAGCTTTATATTTGTCCCTACCGGAATGACTGCTGCCTTCTTTACTGTTGGACCTTAGCAGCCAAGGCTTCTGACTAACTCCCAAAGATCTGCCTGTTCTCAGTTCAGGCACAGCAAGCCTAGAGGACACAGCACTGTCTTAGATGTTGGGGATGGACTACACAGCCTGAATAGCATGGGCTTTTAGAATAGATTTATGTTAATAAAGCATACCAATGATTTCACAAGGAATGTGCTCAGAAGATTTGGGAAAACAATCATAGCTGCATCAGAAAATGGTGAAACACCTGGTCTCTGTCAAATTTTTTTCTGCCATTTGATGGCAAAAAGGCACAAAAAAGAGTTAACAATGGTTCAGCTGGTATACCTTGTCCTGTTTGCTCTACCTGTTCTGCTAGAAGAACATTTTAGGAGCACTGATTAATATCATGTTCTATTCTACTCACTGGACTAAATTCCTTGTTATAGAAAGAATAAGAGCAGTATACGCAAGGTAATAAATTAGGTACACTAGACGTTTGAATAAGGTGTAGAAGGCCCAGAGCCAGGATTCTGCAAGCTTAAAGAATTCAGGTCACCTAATGAGGTCAAATCGAGGAGGACATCCGTGGCTACCACCAGAGGGATGAAGGTGCAAGGAAAAGACCCCCACAGTAGAGGACTGCACGTGTCTGGAAAAACTTCTCCCAGAGACTATCCTACTTATTAATATGTATGTTAGATGATGTAACCATGTATCTAAAGTGTATAAAATGGCTTGGTTTTGCACTTTCCACCCAAGCAAGTTTGTCCAGCGTGAGCTGGCTTGCTCCCAGTGTTGAATAAACAAATACCTTGTTGTTTATAGATTAAAACCATCTCTGAGCAGTTAATTGTTCCGAGGTTTTTTGGCATCATATAAAATCCAAGTGTTTACTATCATCACTGTAGACAGCAAAGCTGGGAAAACACCGCAGCAGTTCTGTGGAAGAGACTGTGGTACCTGCATTGCACAGAACACAGATAAGAGAGCAGTACACTGTTAATGAGCCTTGTAGGCAGCAGGGGAGGGAAGACACCACAGTACATGAAGGTCAGGTTCCCTTTTGAGCTTCATCAGTGTGTTTAATGCCATTAGAACTAGCCTTTAAAAATAGTCAAAAAATACCAAATGAACAACCAATGTAAGTCGTGTCAGTCTTTACAGTTGGTGGAGCATTGCTGTAATGGACAATGCTTAATCTCCTGTTTTATTAAATTCCTCAGTGGTCAAATATTTTTTTCTATATTTTTTGTGAGAGGTTGCTACCAGGCTGAGAGGCATGAAGGTAAAGGGCTGGCAGATTCACTATTTGCTATATTATCCATTGCAAAATAGAACAACAGTAGTTCTGTCATAAATTTTCCTCCAAGTAGGTCTGAACATTAAAAAGTCTGCACATAGAAACAAGACAGGAGGTTACTCCTGTAACATCTCCAGGACTGAGAGTCCCTCAGCTGAGGCTGCTGCATCTGGGTTCCTGAAATGTCACCAAGGTGATGGGGGAGAAAATGTACAACAATGTGTTTCATTAGCTCCATCACTAGAAGTTTGAGGAAGACAGTGTTTTCGTATTTAATGGCTAGCAGAAGATAGTAACTGATCAGGAAAAGATCAATCTGCTGTTACTCTTGGTCACATAGTTCTTCTTGACCACAGAACTATCTGGAATGTTCTCTAAATGGTGCATGAACCCTGCAGAGATAACTTATTTTTTCCTATCAAAGGCTGAATCAATGTATCTAATCAGTTTTAGGAACTGTTTTTCTGTTTTTCTGTTTTTAAACTGGTTTTGGAACTGAAAGAACCTTGTTCTTTCTTTCTTCAGATCATAGCAATCTACTACTCTTCACTGGTTTAGCTTAGTGGTTGAAATTCCTCAGCAATAAACCGTTTAAGACACCAAAGCACAGGTTGCTTCTAGTTTGGGCTGCTTTCTACTCAGTGTACTGCTCTTTCCCAAGAGTCCATCTTGAGACTCCAATTCCAACCATCAGAGAGCTTTCCTGAGACAGATTTTAGTCTAAGTATGGGAAGCATACGGGTAGCATAAGGCCAGATCTGATTCAACTTGATAATGGCTAAAATTTCTACTTTGGTTCCTGTTACAATGGTTTTCATATCCCAGATGATAAGATCCCTCTCTGTTGTGGGCCTCATCAACACTTGTCAGGATTAGAATGAACTGAGAGTTTGGATGACCTTAGAGACTGAACTGATCACCTTTGGATATATATTAGGGGAAAGTATTTCAGTGAGAAAGCTGTGCTTAAAACTCGGTGTTTCCTTAGTTAAGCGCTTTTAGCACCTTCTACAACACTTGCTATGGTACCACAGTGACTCTGTAAGTCAAAGTACAGCATCACTTTTAAAGTCCCAGCTTTCTTGACTCTCCAGGGGCTTGACAGTAAAGGCTTCCAGAAGTTCTTCCCCAGTAAAGGGTGTATTTCCAGGCGGTCTTGCTCAGTTTGGATGGAGGATCAGCTGGACTTTCATTTACATCTTCCTGTCCAAAATACAAATGTAGGACAATGTTAGAGAAAGAGGCTCTAGAAACTGAGAACACTGGCAATCCAGTAAACACAAAACATAGCATTGCTTACTTCACTGAATTGAAGCGGGATCTACATAGGTATTAGAGAACAATTGGAGTCACACATGAGAGAAAACACAGAGCTGTCTGCTTTGACATTTTTTTTCACTCATCTTGGCATAAGCCAAACTGTGAACAGGGAACACAGTTAGAAACTATTCTGGAAGACGATGATTCTGCTTCCTGTGTGCTTCAGCATGATCCAACATTTAGCAAGATGGCAGCCATATAGAAAACTAGCAGAGCCGACTCGTTCCACAGCTCAGCTTTCCATAAACGTAGCATTGCCTCGTGTCCCTCAAAGACCAGCTTCACTTACACCACCTCTGGTGGTGTATTGAATAATTATTGAATTAGGAATTGAATAAAGAGCAAAGCCTCCAAATTCGGCCATGTGTTTCTGGGAACTAAATAAAAATGTAAGATGGGGTGAAATCATCCTGGATGAATCTGTCAGAAGCAATGTTAAATTACTTGACTTCTCCACTCAAAGGAGGAGTGGGAATACCACTGGTTCATGAGCTTGCCTCAGCTTGCTGGGAGTGATAGCCAAGAGCTTTCCTCCTGTGTCAGAGGCATCCAACACTGGAGGAATGGTGACAAGGGATATTATTAGGGGCAGAATGGTGGCTGAACTTCACAGTACAACCCTGGGTTGTACTTTCCCAACATACAGGCATTGTAAAATGGAAAAAAAGAATACCATAACCACATGGGGAGAGAGAAACAGCTTGGAGTGAACATTGCCATGTGACTGGGCAAGAGGATGCCTCTTGGTCATGGTACAGGCCACACTACTCCTTGCAGTGCGATTTATTCAGCTAAGTCCTACTTCTTGAGTTCCCCAACTGACTAATGGGACTTTTCAGCTCACAAACAGCAGCTTTCCTGCAGAGAAAGCATTGCTGAGACTCAGAGAGAGAAACCTGAAATCCAGATGAGGTTCGCCAAGCACAGTGAGAGGGCCAAGGGCAATTCTGGGAAGGCAGCAACTCTCTTCTCTAGTACTTTCACTACAAAGTTGTGGGTTGTGGGTTTTTTTTGTTTTCCTTTTTCCTACCCCGCCCCCCCCCCCCGAACATGTACAATGTGTTGCAAGTGCACTGCTAGATGAAAGGATTGATCTTCTTACTGAAAGAGAAAGTATTAAGTAAGTACTAAGTACTGATTCCAACAGGATGAAGTTCAACAAGGCCAAGTGCCGGGTCCTGCACTTTGGCCACAACAACCCCCTGCAGCGCTACAGGCTGGGGACAGAGTGGCTGGAGAGCAAACAGGCAAAGGGACCTGAGAGTTTGGATGGACAGGAAGCTGAACATGAGCCAGCAGTGTGCCCAGATGGCCAAGAAGGCCAATGGCATCCTGGCCTGGATCAGGAACAGTGTGGCCAGCAGGAGCAGGGAAGTGATTCTTCCCCTGTACTCGGCACTGGTGAGGCCACCTCTGGAGTGCTGTGTCCAGTTCTGGGCCCCTCAGTTCAGGAAGGACATTGAGGTGCTGGAGCAGGTCCAGAGAAGAGCAACGAGGCTGGGGAAGGGCCTTGAGCACAAGTCCTGTGATGAGAGGCTGAGGGAGCTGGGGTTGTTTAGCCTGGAGAAGAGAAGGCTCAGGGGTGACCTCATCACTCTCTACAACCCCCTGAGAGGAGGTTGTAGCCAGGTGGGGGTCGGTCTCTTTTCCCAGGCAGCTATCAGTAAGATAAGAGGGCATGGTCTCAAGCTCTGTCAGGATAGGTTTAGGTTAGATGTTAGGAAGAAATTCTTTACAGAGAGGGTAATCAGGCATTGGAATGGGCTGCCCAGGGAAGTGGTGGATTCTCTGTCCCTGGAGGTTTTTAAGATGAGACTGGATGTGGCACTTAGTACCATAGTCTAGTAACTGTGGTGGTAGTGAATCAAGGGTTGGACTTGATGATCTCAGAGGTCCCTTCCAACCCATCTAATTCTATGATTCTAAGGCATCCTGAAAGGTTACACTTGACTAATCCTCCCTGAAGACAGCTGATAGCTTCATTCTGAGTAATTCCCACAGCCAAACAACTCTTCACCCAAAATTCATTCATACTGCATAAATAGCACCCTATCCAGCCCTGTTCCAAATGGCTATTTTTTCAGCCTTTTGTTGGTCACTTGTAGCTGCTCTCAGGTGAACTGACATTTCAGCATGACACTGTCTCCTCTTTATTGGCAATTTATTGAAATCATTTTAGGTAAGTGGTCAGAGCTGAGCATGAACAGAATTTTTACCGTGTTTTTGACTAAGGAAACCACAAGAAAGAGACTTGTGAAGTGTTTTGACAGGTTTCATCATAGCCTGGATGTTAAAAAGCAGCTGAAGCAGCTGTTTGAGGCCTTGGAAAGGGAAAGGTCAGATAAACTTCATTAACTTATATGACTCTTGCTGGGACTTGACTGGTAACAAGGGCTGAGTTTAGATCCTAGGGGTCATACGGATGCCCATTCGGAAGCTTGGGAAAATGAAAACTAAACTTTCCGGTCCTGTCAATTTTCTTCATTTGCAAACATGACTTTGTTGATTTTATTAACAATGTTTTGCTAATGAAAGAAGAAAGGTAAATAAACAGCATAATTGACAATATTTAACTCCTATTGTATTATTATTTAATATTCGTCTTTTTTTGAGGGAAGCTGGTTAGCTCAGCTCTCAGTTGTCTCCCTATGTCTGGCAGCAACATCTCCCTTCCAGCCTGGAAACATAGAATCATAGTATGTTAAACGCTGGAAAGGACCTTAAAGACCATCTAGATATGGTCCCCCCTCCTATGGGCAGGGACACCTCCCAGTAGCCCAGGTAGCTCAAGGCATTATCCAACCTGGCCTTGAACACTGCCAGGATGAGGCCATTCACAACTTCCCTGGGCAACCTGTTCCAGTATCTGATTATCCTCACAGTAGAGACTTTCTTCCTAATATCTGGCCTAAATTTCCCCTCTTTCAGTTTGAACCCATACCTCCTTGTCCTATCACTGCAGTTCCTGATGAAGAGCTCTTCTCCAACCTCCCTGCAGGCCCTCTTCAGATACTGGAAGGTGCTATGTCTCCATGCAACCTTCCCTTCTCCGCGTAACCTAAAGAGACTGCGGAGAAAAAGACTCCAGGCCAATTTAGTGTATAAGATAAAAGGAGCGGGTCCTTTTAATCAGGTCCACAGGCCCAGGGGAATACACCTTGACGTGTGCATACCCAGACAGTGGTCTTATGATTTGATAATAAGAACTGTCCAATCCCAGATCTATCTACCTCCTGGTTCTGCCCAGTTCTGCCCCCTGACACACCTCTTAGGGAATTGGGTCTGGGATCTTTTCAGACCCCTTCTTCCTCATCTTCATCTTCATCACAACACATACAGTCCTTGGAGCTCCTCCAAAGTTCTGGGCTTGAAGATTGCTTTAACTGTGTGGTATCTGGTTGTCTGGGCCTAGGGTGCAATGTTCTTAAACAGAGATGTTTTTCTACAATTCCACCTTGGAAAGAAGTATAAACACGCTAAAGGGATTTAGAAAGTTTAATATAAAATGGGGCAATAGGATTGGGTATTTGTAAACTACTATGCTGAAGTGTAGGGGATTATACAGTCACATTAAAATCTACTTTTACTACACAATTACTTCTAAAATCTACAAAAGTTAAAAAATCCAAAAAGCTCTGAGGTATCATCCAGACTGAACAGCCTCAACTTTCTCCCCTGTCTTCATAGGGGTGGTGCTCCAGTCCTCTTTTCAACTTTGTGGCCCTCATCTGAACTTGCTCCAGCAGTTCCATGTCTTTCTCATGTTGGGGTCACCAGAGCTGGATGCAGCACTCCAGGTGGGGTCTCACAAGGTCAGAGTAGAGGGACAGTATCATCTCCCTTGACCTGCTGACCATGCTACTTTTGATGCAGCAGGATTTAATTGGCTTTCTGGGATGTTAGCACACACTGCTGGCTCATGTTGAGTTTTTCATCAACCATCACTCCAAGGTCCTTCTCTGTAGGGCTGCTCTCATTCACTTCTCCCACCGACCTGTAGGTTTGCCTGCAATTGCCATGGCCTAGGTTGGTCAAGTCTTGCTGAGCAGCAAGATCTGATTCAGGTTGGGAGCTCCCTTACCATTACCTCTCACTGATACTCACTCTCCAAGCTAGAGACAATTTCTACTTTTCCAGCTCTTCAGCAGGACTCCATAGAACGTCTCACATCACCCTAGCCCTTGTGAGTTCAGGACACCCTTCACCTCATTCTTGTCTCTCACTTTGGAGCAGACCTCTGAATGGATTCTGATCTGTTTTTTCTTTAAAGAAAATTTTGTATCAAAGCCCTTTTCTTTTGCCTCTCTACCATTTTGGTTTTGGTTTGTTCTATTTTTTGAGGCTGTAACTTTTGCATTCCTGTTGTGGAAGCCGTTCCCCTGGTGAGGGTGACCACCTTACCCCAGGGACACTGAAATGGAGCTCCTTGACCCAGACTTCTATCCCCCCGAAATGCCTTCCAAACAAATGAAATAATATGTGCAAAGTAAGCATGCCTCAGACTGGTTGATGAGTTCCTTTCACTTATCTATCCTCTTTTCTACCAGAAAGCACAGAATCAGAGAATCACGGATGATCCTGAGCTGGAAGGGACAGACTGGGATCATCGAGTCCAACTCTTGGCTTTACATAGGACACCCCAAGAATACCAATGTGTGCCTGAGAGTGTTGTCCAAATGCTTCTTGAACTCAGACAGGCTTGGTTCTGTGACCACTTCCATGGGGAGCCTGTTCCAGTACCCAATCACCTTCTGGGTCCAAAACCTTTTGCTGATATCCAACCTAAACTGCTCCTGACTCAGCTCAATGTTGTTTCCTTGAGTCCTGTCACAAGTGAAGAGATCAGTGCCTGCCCCTCCTCTTCCCCTCACAAGCAAGTTGCAATGAGGTCTTTGCTCAGTCTCCTCTCCTCCAGGATGAATAGACCGAGTGATCTCAACCACTTCTCATACAGCTTTGCCTCCAGGCCCTTCACCATCTTTGTTGCCCTCCTTTGCACATTCTATAAGAGCTTAATATCTTTCTAATATTGTGGTGCCCAAAACTGCACACAATATTCAAGGTTAGGCCACCCCAGTGCAGAGAAGAGAGGGACAGTCCCCTACCTTGCCTGGCTGGCAATGCTTTGCCTGATGCCCCCCAGGACACAGTTGGCCCTCCTGGCTACCAGGGCACTGCTGACTCATATTCAGCTTGCAGTGAGTCAGTGGAGTACTCTTTACTTTTTTGCATTTCCTTGGGGTGATGAGACTACTGCACTCTTGCTAAAGAATGGTTGACAAATGTTAAAAGAAAAAAACCCCTGAAATCTCTGATAACAGAACTGCAAACAGAACTGCATAGACAGAGGTCATTTTCATGGCTGGGGACACAGTTCAGGTCAGCAGCATCTCCCTGGAGAAACATCAGCATTTCTGGAACTTCCTGAAGAAGCTGCCAAGGCCTACATTTTGTATAGCTCAGGCCAGTTGCTCCTAGTTATTAGCAGCTGTCTGAACCCACAGTGCTTAAAATTATAGTTCATGCATATCCCACTCCCAGGACAGCAATGAAAATAAATGCATTAATGATTCTGAGATACTTAGTTTAGTATATGATGAATGCAGTAAGTATGTAAATATTTCCTTTTTTTTTTTTTTTAAATATATATATAAATATATATATAAAATATGTTCTCCTTGGAATGGGGACATGTGAACTTGAGAAAATGCACTTGTTTTATATTTTATAGTACAGCTTCTTTTCAAGCCCTGGACCATGCTAAAGAACACACACCTATTTTTGTGCATCCACAGCAAGTCAGAAATGACTATGGAGGATTAGGTCAATTTCAAACAAGGGGCATAAAGGGGTCAGTAAGGACCCACTCATTTTTTTTTTCTTTCTGTAGTCACCCTGCCAGATCACCCAGGAATGGAAGCAGTAGGTCCTGTCTTTACTTAGTGCAGTGTTTATTAGAAACAACACTGATGGCTATCTCTAGACATACTCTTTCCAACCAAATAGAAAGGTCAGG
This sequence comes from Myiozetetes cayanensis, assembly GCF_022539395.1. Lineage (NCBI taxonomy): Eukaryota > Metazoa > Chordata > Aves > Passeriformes > Tyrannidae > Myiozetetes > Myiozetetes cayanensis. The sequence continues at coordinate 45,780,560 of NW_026087631.1, forward strand.
TTCTTGGAAAATTGAGTGGGAAGATCTCAGAATGATTTTTTTACTTAAGTTGCTCTTAAGTACTTAAGTACTACAGGCTAACCTCACATGTTTTTCCACTGTACTACACAAATATTAGCATGTAATTTGTGATACATGGTTATTACTTCCATCTCCCCTCCAACCTGCCAAACCGTGTTGTATTAAGAACACAAATTTCATTCCTTACATTATGATTCTCACAATGTAGCTCTATTCACTTCTTCAGGATTTCATAAATCTTATTTTAAATTGAATTTTAACCTCTGGGAGAGGAAATGGTTGATGACTGGAGACAAACAAGATCCTGAGGTGAACCCGGTCAACAGCAGCAGCAGCTTCCCTCACTCAGTACTATTACTCTGTCTCAGAAGGGCTGGCACAAGTTATGAACAGTTAAACTTCCATGTCTGGTGAAGCATTGACCTCTCTGCAGAAGTAATCAACAGCAAATCAACAGCATTAGTGCCAACTGTGGTGCATTTTCAGGGAAAAAAATCACAGATTCATATCAGGAAAGTCAATTGGTCTTGAACATAAAGGCCTCTTGTTGACACAAGATGTTGTTTGCTGGACTGTTTTAAGTTGTGATTCAGAAGTTGTGATCAGAATTTCTGATTTTGATTAGCAAAATCATCTCCTCTTCATTTGGAAATGCTCATCAGAAATAAATATTGTTACTGAGTCTCTCCCTTTGATTAGCTTTTTTTCTTTAGAGATATAATGCAGCCTGTCTGAACATATGCGATATGTTCAGATCTAGATCAAAGTTTTATTGAAACCACTGCTTGCCATGTTACTTGTAAAACCCACTTGACATTTACAGGTCCTGTTTTTGTGAAGAGGAATTCTCCACGGAACCTCTCTGACACTTGCTACAGTCACAATAAAGTGGAAACTCATTTATTCTTGAAGTGAAACAAAAAATGCAGATACTACAATTTAAATAAAATAAATCTGAACAATCCAGTTTGTTATCTGATACCTTCTTATGATTTTGATCCGTTTGGATACTACTGAAAAAAGAGGCATAAATTTCATCAAATGTGACTGGAAACATCCTGTCACAGGGCTCAAGCCAACTCATCCATCCATAATGGCAAAGTATTTGGCATCCTGAGAGTTTGGATGTGAACAAATAGAAGACAAACAAGGAGTACTAATATTCTCTATGTTGTTGAAGGGGTGGAATCGGCCTCCCTTGGAAGTCGACATCTTCCTGCAAGCCAGCCAGGGCACCCAAGGCATTGCTGAAGTTACAGTCATAACACACTACTCTAGACAACCCAGCCTATTAGCTTTTAACCTCATATTTAGTCAACTTTCAACATTTTCCAGGCTTCCAGGTCTCTGATGTGGCAATGGGAAGTAGGTTTGAGCTATTCCCCATCTAGACACATTTATGGTTCCTGACAGTTTTGATCAAGACTTCATGAAATTTACTCTCCAGAAGCATTTATGGATCTGTCTAGTTCTCTGATCAGAGCATCTGCAGCCTGGAAAGGTTAGGAGGCCCTGTGAATGCACCATAATTACAAGGCCCAAACTCAGAAATACAATACCATCCTGCCAGGTTAGGATTCAGTTAATTAGAAAGGAAGGCTAAGTTAAGAATATTTTCTGCCCTCAGATTTAGAGATCTGCAACTGACAGAAGCTTTCAGATAATCCATTTCACCTTAGTTGTATGCCTGAGCTTTTGCCTCCTCAGGTTTCACTGCTCCTACTCCTAGCAATGCTGCATTTTGGGCTGTTCCAGACTATCCTTTCCTTGAGTTGTACTGCTCAAGTCCTTCATATTGTGAAGCAGACTGGGCAACAAGACTTTTCCCTGATGAAGAAGTGATGAAAGGATCTATTGGAAAGAAACACCAGATGGATGTATGCCATTAATTTTCGCAGGAGATACACTGCTACAAAACACCCTTGTCATGGCTCTGAAAATCACATCCAGCAGAGATGCACACCATAGGTGAAAATGTCTTGTAGACAAGGTCAATGGCTGTCTATAATTCCCTTCTGTCAGGAGGAAAAGTATGTTGTTATCCTTCCTATAGCTACCACTAACACATATCCATTCCTTCTGGTTGCAGCCTTGCTGAGCAGGCTGTATCGTGAGACACATTTGATGGCTGAGGCACTTAATGCTTACAGTGTTCCACTCAAGCCTTGCAGTTAGTTAATACTTCATATAATGATCTTTCCAATTTTAAGCCCAGCAAGTCAGCACTATGTGAACCAAGAAACTACCTGCTAAGGTCACAGGTACCAAACAAATTTTGCACAATCCCTTCTCCCTTTTGTTGACTTAAGAGCATATTAAGCAGCTTCCAAATTCCTGACAAAAAGCAGAGCCTTGTTGCAGAGGGTCCAGCTTTCACATACTCTTGGATTTAGTCACAGAATCATCAACACTGGAAGAGACCCTCAGGTTTGGTACCTAAACTAAGTACCTGAGGAAAGTGAGGAAGGAGACAATTGCTGGAAGGAGACATTCAACTACTACACCAACCTCATGTACACAGGATCTAGAGTAGAACAACAGTTCAAAATTATTACCAGTAGGGAAACATGCCAAAGAAGAAAATTCTCTGTTCAGACATCTGGCTCCAGAGCCAATGAAATGTCCTTCATTATCCCTGAAAGATGATTTATAACCACGTTTTTAAGCTGCAAACAACATATTCCTAGGGACAACAAAGGGGAAAAAGTACATGGATAGCTGCATTTATTATAGCATCGTAACAACTGTACCTTAAGAGTGTAAACAAACCTAAGTGAAAAGAAGTCACCTCTTTAAGGGTGAAGAAGAAGACTGACTGGTATTTGTTCTGGAGACAGCAGATGAACCCAGACACCAATTCAGCTACAGGCTGTTCATTTCAGCTATAGGATACTCACTGAAACAGCCTGACAGCCGTTAAAGTTTCTTATGCTCTGTTTGTGTGTAGAAGGCTTCTCTGCTTTGCTGGATTCACTCTTCACTGATTAACTTTACCCTTTGGAGAAGTAAGGGCAGTGCAAATCCAAAAGTTCCTTTCAAATCAAAATGTCTTAAGAAGAATTAAGGTGCATGAAAAACTTTATAAAGCAGAAAATGTCAAACTTAGCTACCAGTATTTTACAACAGGTGATATGCCTATAGACCTAGGGAGGTTAGGCAGTATACAGGGCATTACAAAGGGATCCTGCTAACAAGGTCGGACTAACAGGATCACATTTGGAAAGGCATAACTACAAGGCAAAGTATCTGTCCCTTTAATACCTTAGGTCTACAAGTTCACCCAAGTGAGCCTCTGGGATCAAAGTCACAGTCTATTATGAGTACATGTAGAAAGTCAGTTGAGCAAGAAGACTTTATTGATACATAATTGTTTTCAGAGCAAAATTATTCAAACGCTATTTATGTCTGCTTGCAATTTTTTGGAAACATATTAATATCTCTTAAAACAACAGTATTTGTTTTCACTGTTTCCTAAGAGCAGTTATAGGTTACTTTGCTCTCATTCAGTTGTGCTTAATGTTGGTACCTCAGCAGTGCCCCAGACTTTCACTGAATTATGCCATTTTTGTTCTTAACCTCCTGGTGGAAGCTTCAGCCATCCAGAGGACCATGTTAATAACATAGTAATTCACGTCACAGCTACTTTTCCTCAGGAGATTGCCAGTTACTGAAAGATAGTTGGAGTGATTACAACTCCTAAATCATTTACTTGTTTTCCTTTTGGTTATGGAAATGTATTTTTAATAGGCCCCCTATAAAGCAAAACTCAAGATTGTTGCTGCTGTTTAACCAACCCTGATTTGTAACTTGTAATGTTATTTTAACTCATGAGTTAATATGGTTAGCAATGAGTCCTTCCTTTATCTCTTAAGTGTTTATTTAAGGCTTTTCCTTAGGGTAGGACATAATGACAATCCATAGCAAGTTAATTCGATTATTATATGGTCTGTAAATTAGGCTTTAAACTGATGTAGGAATGAACAGCATGAGGCTTTGTTAAGCATCATTTGGGATCTTCATGTGTTTTATCTCCCACATACACCAATAACTGACTAATTGTCATTCATCACTGCTGCCAAAATCAGGATTCTCTAGCTATGCTTCAGCAATGAGAAAGAATTTCCTTCGCTGATTTTAGGTGGTGGATTATGTTCAAACCCATGTCATAAAAATACTTTGACAGAAAACGCTATTTCTGTTTCCTATCTCTGAATGATTTAACGGCTAAACTTGAGGACTTGGGGATGAAATTAATTCAGTTTCTATTTGGCGCTGAACATATGCAATGCATGGTGCTACTGAGTGTGGCTGCAAATCTAAAGAGGGAGATTTTCAACAGTTGTTTTTGCTCTTTCTGTTCATGCTGTTATCAGGGATGTCATGCTGTTGCGTCTTTGTTACAGTAGAAGATGCCTGGTTATTGATCTGCTAGGCACGGTTTATTTATTATACTAATTGTGTGCTCATGTTAATTTTGCCACCTTGCTAGGTGTGGCAGAGCCTGGTCTTGTTATGCTATCTAGGCATCTACCAGCTGGTGTTTTTCTAAGAGCAGGACCACAGGACATTTGGAAAGATTTGGTTTGCTTTGTGTGGATGAATTTTCCTGGTGACCTTGTCTCACCGCCCCACCTATATCATTGTAGCCACTGGATCAGATTTATATAGTGAGAGCAGAAATGGGGCTGCAACAACCAAATTTAGCCTGGTGTAGATGAGTTGTGAGAGGGCTTGCTGACTTGTCTGCAGATGCGGGTCTGCTGTTGCAGACAGGAGTGGAGCTCCTCTACAGTGTGGGAGCCTGGAGCATTATCACTGCTGAAAATGTCACTGTCTCACCTTTAGAAAGCTGTTTTGCATCCCTTTCCCTTATTGCACGAGGTGTGTCAGAGTGAAGGTCCCTTTAGCCCAGAGTCCTGTCTCCCAGACTCACCCTTGATGGGCATTCAGATAAAGAAGAAGCTGGTCATGTACTGAGTACTGAATTCTTCAGACTCTCTCTTCATTCAGGAGAATGGACCTCCACTGGCTAATTTAACTTCTTAGTTTTTATTTCAACTTCTATTTTATTTGTTTTCAATAGATTCCTAGTGGGCATAAGTCAGCAGGGCTCTGTGGGATCAGATTTTACTAGATGAGCATTTGTCCCTCGGAATTACAAATGTGGTGGATCTTCAAGGCCTGTAAAAGTTTACAAACAGAGTTTCTCCAGTCCTGAGTGATGTGTCAAATTGCTTGTTCAACTTCACAGATAGCACTGCATAGGAAAAAAAAATTAGCTTAATCTGATTAGGACCACTGTGATATGCATTTGTACAGTTGTGCTGCTCTGATATCTGTGGTCAGTGATTATAGGAGCAGAGTGGACAAAGTGAGTACAGATATGATACTACTTCCACACTGCTGCTGTCTATTGTTGTAGAAGCTTTGTAATTTGCATCCTCTGAAAGCAGAGGTCCTAATTAAATTAAATTGTACCTTGAACATTTTTTACTGTTGACAGCCTTGGCTATTTGAAAGTTTCATCCTTCTCTGTTCTTGTACATATTTGTAGCAGTTGTTTTGCCACTCAGTTGCTCACAGCTTTTAATGGCATGGTGCAGCACATCCTCACATGGCAGAAATCTGTATAGTTTTTACTGAAGTAGTGAAATTGTATCGACTTATGCTAGCTAAGTATCTGATTTTTTTTTTTTTTAATGACATTAGACCAGATGAAAAACCTTGTGGGGTATCTCAAGCATACAATTGATTCAGTTTCCATTTGAGGAAGCTCTTTGAATTACAACCCCTTTTAGACAAAAACTTCATTCTCAAATTATTTTGGTGTTAATATGGTCCTTACTGGCTGAGTTTAGGCAAATCAAGCTGAATATTTTTTTACCTATTGGAGTTTTGTTTTTTTATTAGGCTGACACATTCTTCTGTCCAGTGACTGACTGCTCCAGCTGTAACAAGGACAGTGGTACTCTATAGTGTAAAGAACTGAAAAAAAACCCCATAGCTATGTTGTAAAGTTATTTAGAGAAGCCATCAAAATACAGAGGAATTTGAGTATGCACCCATGCCTATGCAAAGAAAAATAGAGAGGCATCTGTTAACTTTACCTTTCTTCTGTAGCAGAGGAAAGGTATAAAGATGTTCTCATAGAACACTTGCAGGATGCCACATGTCTGAGTGGTCCTGGCTGCCCACAGCCCCTGCTGCTACAGTGGGGGTGCTTAAATGGAGGAAAGGGAAGCTGGCAGCCATGGTGGTTTGAAAAGGGCAGAGAACTCCCAGCAGGAAGCAACAAAGAAGTGTTTTCTTGTAGATGGCTGTTTTGGGCTTCCTGCCACCTTAATCCTAGCAGCTGTGCAAACAGAAACCAACAGCAACAGGCCAATAGCCTCAGTATGTCTGGTGTTCTCCATTCTCTTGAAATATTATAAGACTTATCAAACTTGACTGGAGATGGCCCTGAAAAATCTGATCTGACTCTAAAGTTGGTTTGACTTTGAGCAGGGCATGGAGATGACAACCTCCAGAGGTCCTTACCAAGGTACATCACTCAATCTCAGTAGCATGCTAAAGACTTCACAGCCACTGAAGCAGCAGCAGGTTTCCTTCCTCTGAAGAAATTTGCTAAAACACGGAGAATATTGGTCTGTTAGATGTTCACCTGACTTCTAAAGCCTATTCAGTATTACCATTCCTAGTTCCAGCATAAGTCCAGCTACAGGAGTCTGGAAATGGTGGGTTGGAGCATGTGAAGATCATACATATCTTTGATTTTATCTGCTCTGGCCCACTGTGGCCACCCTCTCTCGTGGGAATTCCAGTCCACTGACCACTTTGGACTCCAGGGTGCTTCCACTGTGCCTACCAATCTAAGGCTGGGCTAGGGGCTCCAGGGTGTGGTGTAGGCCATGCTCCCAGGCTGCCTTTGACTGACAGATGCTCTGGGGTCTCCCAATGAATCTCAAGGGGCTGGCATGTGGGACAAGGCATGACCTCACTTCCATGAAATTTGACTTGTCCCTTCCCCATTTTCCTATTATTTCCTATTATTTTTATAAGGTTTTTATTTTCCCTTTTCTTAACATTCTTTTAAATTTAAAAAACTGAAGTTGTCCTGCAATGAAAAAGTGTCCCAGATCTGCCAACTTTAATTTTATGATGTAAGCTTATGTAAAAGGATTTCATAGATCATATAATATCATATAGCCATTACAATTTCTGGTAGTTCATTTGTTTCAACTTCAGAGCAACTCTATTAATTCCTTGTGATCGAATGACACAGGGACTTCTGGCTTGATGGACAGAAAGTGCTTTTATTGCTAAGGGTACAGGGTTTTTATCTCACTTTTAAATGGGATTGGTTGAGCAAATCAAGGCAGAACACAGCTGCAACTCACACATCAATCATACACAGGCCGGCTGACCGTGCAGACATCACACACACAGATCTTGGAGTTTCAAGTTACCCTGCATGCATCCCTCACATGGTAAATTACAAACCAAGAGCTCAACTCCATTCCGTGGACAGTAAATCAAGACTTTAGATAAACAATATAAGGTCATCTAGACATTTCCCAGGCTTTTCTGATTTTCTTCCTTTCTTGTTCTCACGCTGACTTGCTACAATTCCTCAATTTCTACAGTAATTGTCAGATTTCATTTTGAGAGTGTGTAAAAGACATAACATGCATCTTCAGGTACAAAAGCAAGGATGTGTCACTTCTATCTAGGTCATATATGAGAGATCTGCTCTGAACCTATAGGATTTCTACTTTTATACTACAGTTCATAGAAACAGAATCATAGAATATTCTGAGCTGGAAGGTATCCACAAGAGTAATTGAGTGTGACTCCTGGCCCCACATAGGACAACTCCAACACCCACACCATGTACTGGAGAGTTTGTCCAAACGCTTCTTGAACTCACATAGGCTTAGTGATGTGACTGCTTTCCTTAGGAGCCTGTTCCAGTGCTCAACCACCCTTTGGGTGAAAAATATTTTCCTGATATCCAACCCAAACCTCCCCTGACTCAGTTCATGCTGTTTCCTCAAGTTCTGTCACTGCTCACGAGAGTGAAGAGATGAGTGCCAGTCCTTCCTCTTCCCCTCATGAGGAAGTTGTAGACTGTGATGAGGTCTCCCTTGGTCTCCTCTACTCCAGGCTGCACAGACCAAGCAATTTCAGCTGCTCCTCATACAGCTTCCCCTCCATATTCATGGTCCTCATTTGGGCACTCAGTATTACGTTTATATCCAGGACTTGAGGTGAGGCTGCACCAGTGCAGAGCAGAGCAGGAAAATCCTCTCCCTTGACTTGCTATTGATTCTATGCCTTATGCTCCCCAGGACATGGTTGGCCCTCTTGGCTGCCAGAGCACTGCTGACTCATATTCAACTTGCCATTGACCAAGGCTCCTTTCTGTGGTGCTGCCCCACGTCCTCTCCCTACCCAGTCTGAGGTTGCAGGGCAATGGGGAAGGGAATGGGGCAATACCAAAGGTTGTCTCATTCCATTTACAAAATTCAGCACTTTTTCTTGTTAAACTTCATGCAGTTGGTGATTGCCCATCTCTCTGATGTGTCGAGGTCTCTCTGCAGGGCCTCTCTGCCTTTGAGAGAGACAGCACGTCCTCACACTTTAGTGTCATCAACAAACTTACTTAGTACACCTTCAAATTCTGCATCCGAGCAGCTTATGAAAAGACTGAACAGGGCCTAGAAAGGAGCTCTGCGGAACTCCACTGGTGACAGGTGGCCACCCAAAGTAACCCCATTTACTATAACCCTTGGCCCCTGATATGTCATCCAGCTGTTCACCCATCACATGATGTATTTGTCTAGATGTATTTTTTCCTTTAGTTTTTCCTAGGCAATGTGGTTTGCATGGTACTGCTTTTTATCCTTGTTATATCTTCTGTTTGAAATAGTATCATATTGCAACTTGTCATAGAAGTTGCCAACTTGGAAGCACATTAAAAAAAAAAAAAAAGAGACATTGCTTTGATTACTTTGGCCAAACTTGATATATTGCCTAAGGTTGAATTAACACTCTTATTTTCATATTTGTATCCCACTGCTTCAAAGTCCAAATAGCCTTATGGCCTTTTGATATTGTGAAGGCAGTTCCGGTATGGAATGAGCAATGTAATATTTGAATGGAATGGTCTCTTCCTATGTAGTGGTAACTAGAGCCTGGCAAAAGCAGAGCTTTGTTTTACTGATTGTTTTTCAGAAGCATCCAGTATTTCAGAATAGTCCAAATTATCTCTGAACTTCTTAGGGCTGCAAAATTAGCCTAGATAATCTTGAAAGAATAAATTGCCCTTAGTGTTTTCAATAGTTTCTAGTTACGTTGTACGACTTGTTTTAGTGGTTTTCTCTGAACACTGCCTTGAAACTCCCAAATTAAAGGCATATGAAAATGAGTAATAATTTATTACAAAAGTAAAATGAGATAATTGCAGACTGCACCTGAAAGCGTTGTGCATCCGTGAAGAGTCCTTGTCTCAGAAGGTAACCCAAAGGTTGTTGGAGGCCATGTCTTCTGTCTGGGCAGAAGATGGGAGCAGTACTATTGCCCAGCAGAAGTTGGTCAATTCATCTTCTACAGCACTTGGTGGTAACTCACCATTAAAGGGTGCATAAGCTACATAACAGCTTTCTCATACTAATACTGACATTATTTTGATATATCTGAATTTTGCATCTCTTCCCAAGTGAAGGCTTTGGCAAATTGATTTATATTGACTTCTGTGAAAAGACAGTATGTTTCTACTTACCTACTTGGTTTCGAGGGGTTGTGTGTGACAGCAAACACATACTCTTATTATCTGTAGAGTGCTTTGAAGGAAAATAAAAACAGGGTCAGATTTTGATCCTTCTTGCAAAATGGAAATGAAAGAACTAGCAACGTGCATCTGGTTTATTTGAAGACTAGTGCCTGCACCGACATTTATAGTTCAGTAATGAATCACATAATATCTTCATTGATGATCTGGATGAGGGAATTGAGTGCACCCTCAGTCAGTTTGCAAATAGCACCAAGTTGGGTGGGAGTGTTGATCTGCTGGAGGGCAGGAAGGTTCTGCAGAGGGATCTGGACAGGCTGAATTGATGGGCTGAGGCCAACAGTGTGAGGTTGAACAAGGCCAAGGTCCTGCACTTGGGTTACAACAACCCCAGGCAGTGCTACAGGCTGGGGACAAAGCGGCTGGGAATCCTGGGAGTGCTGGTCAACAGTGGCTAGACACGAGCTGACACTGTGCCATCCTGACCTGTGTCAGAAGTAGTATGGGCAGCAGGACTAGGTGAGTGATCATCACCCTTTTCTCATCACAAGGTCCTATGTTTTGTTTTGGGCCTTTCACTGAAAGAAAGACACTGAGGTGCTGGAGCGTGTCCAGAGAAGGGCGACAGAGTTAGTGAAGGGTCCGGAGCACAAGTCCTGTGAGGTGCAGCTGAGGGAGCTGGGGTTGTTTATTCTGGGGAAGGAAAGCTCCCCTCAAAGGGGACCTTGTCACACTCTACAACCACCTGAAAGGAAGTTGTAGCCAGGTGGGGGTCGGTTTCTTCTCCCAGGCGACTAGACGTGATATAAGAATTGGCCTCAAGTTGCAACAGGGAAGGTTCAGTTTGGTCGTTAGGAAAAATTTCTTCACCGAAAGAAGCATTGGTTAAGCACTGGAACAGACTGCCTAGGAATGCTGTGGAGTTGCCATCCCTGGAAGAGTTAAAAAACCACGTATACATGGCAGTTCGTCCTGCAGTTTAGTGGGTATGGTGGTATTTGGTCAGAAATTGGACTTCATTTTAGAGGTCTTTACCAACTTTAATGATTCTATGACTCTATTATCTTTGACAGTCAAAAAGTTTAATGCTATCAATGGTCCATTGCTACACCTCCAAAGTTTACTTGCTTGGGTTGCAGGGGAAACAGCCTCTACCCTGTCATGGATGTAATACCTAGGACTGCTGGTTTGGATCACTAGAATAATCCAGATTATTCTCTTGTGCATATGAGAGTCAAACTTGACCTCTGGGATTAGACTTATTGAGGCTGCCAAGTCAACTCTTCAAGTATTTGTGGAAATATAAATTGCAAAGACTTTCCAAGGTGATGGGGGAGTTCTCCCTGGATGTCCCCTGTGAGTTTTCTTAGGTGAAGGAAATGTTGCATCTCAGTTTTTGCAAAATGTTGCCCTTAATGTGTTGTCTCACTTTGTCCTGATCTCAGAGCTCAAAACTCTCATCTCTCCAGGCCCTTGGTGAGGTGGTAGTAGGGAATAAAGACCAAAATTCATGCTCTGTTTGAGCTTTCTTATGCTTGGCAGCTGCTTCCAGACCTCTTTATTTAATCACATTTTGTGAAGGTTTATAGAGTTGTTTTCAGTGAGATTTATTTTTAGATGAAGGCAAGATTTTCTTTTTAGAAGTATCTTTGATGATAAATGAAGGAAAAGAACTGAAAAGCTGTAATTCAGTCAAGACATTCACTTATGGCATAGGTTGTGGTAGCAACTTGATGGAATTAAGGTTTTTCTCTTCAGTTTAGAAGCAAGTACTTTCATATCAAGGGCAAACTAGTAAATTATTATTTTAATTTTTTTAGTAATGACAAAATTTACTTTTTTTTCCCCAATAAATATAATGTAGAAAATAATTTGTTTCTAAATACAGATGACAAAAATAACATACTCTTAAATTCAGAATGTATGATGATTATTTCTGTTATTTTGGTTTTGTGTTATTGGTTTTGGCAGTACATGTGAAAATGAAATGTTATGGAGAAAATTAAAATCAGAGATTCTTTAAAACTTTATTTATAATGGCAGGATACAAGCAATTATTGTGATTGAAGGAATGAAGTTGATATATCAGAGATGATCTGGTTGGAAACATCTGACTCATCTTTGGTAAAGAGAGTAGGAATAAAGCTCTGGCAAACTGCCTTTAACCTGGGGCATTTTGTACTGGTTGTTCTCCCCCACTGCTCCAGGGACACTTGTGATTTCCAAATTCCTTTCTGCTCCACCACAGATAGTACCTTTATTTAAAGCACATCTCAGGCAGCAATCTTCAGCAGCTTAGGAAAATTAGATTTTACTGTCCCAATGTGTTCAGGTTGGGCAGCTTCATTTGGGGAGAAGCTCTGCAGACATGGGTGTGCTGGGCTGGCAGTGCGACAAGTGCTGCTCCTTGCCAGGGCCCATACTCCCTCTTAGTTGCTCTTCTGTTCCTTCCCTGTGTAGCCAGTGTTCTGGTGTGGAAAAAAAATTACTATTTCTCTCTCTTTAACAAGTTGTTGCCTGTAGGAGTTGTCTGCTTTGTGCATGCACTGTCAATCATGCTATAAAATCACATTTGGCATGATTTCTCTCTTACAGTAGATACTCACCACTGGTTGGATCTTTTTACAAGCACTTGGTTGCTCCATCTCCTAACCTTAAATGATCAGCCATTGGGTTTGGCTTGCAAGTCCCCAGATAAATGCTTTAAGATACAGTGAAAAGAAAGCAAAGGGGCCCACCCTGTAATCAAGAATGGATTGAAGAGGAGATCCAATTCAGTCTTCTTCATAGTAGCATTATTCTTAATAAAGGTTCACCACAGACAACAGACATTGAATTCCTGAGGTGGAGTTTTGTATGAGCCAGTACATTGGGAAACTAGAATAAATCAACAATTTGTAAAGTAGAATATGGATTACATTTATTTTTTGCTGCTGGAATGCTAAATTCCTTTAGCTAATCCTTTAGTTTGCCTTTCCACGTCAGCAGTTTTCTGCATTTACTCTGTTGCCTCTGTGTTTTGTACCTCAGGTCGTAGACAATCCTGACAATGTGGCTAACTGCTCCTTAATTTTGATAGATAGTAGATTATGTCAATCTGTTACATATGAGAACAACTGGCTTCCTTTATCTTGCTGACTCTCTGACCAAACAGATTATGGTTAGCTAGCTTGTATCGAGGAAGACTATACAGACTATACAGCAGTTGATGCTGCCAGGGTACACTAAAGATACACTAAAGAATGGTTACATTCATTGTGGCCCCTCAGAACCTTGTGAGTAACTGAAGTCCCTTCCCTATGTTACACCTGGGCAGAGGAACAGATGAGACAGTTGCTGTCAGAAACTTCCTGAAGTCGTTGTCAAATTAGACGAATTTCATCAAGAACAAACATATTTTCAGTTGAATCCAACCAACAGATGGCTAGACTGTGGATTTGGCAGGGAAGGCCCATCCTTGTGGCTATGTCTGGACCATCCTCTGTGTGGAAAGAACAGTGCCAAAACTTAGATTTTGTTGATTCTGCAGTTGTTCTGGTGGTCTAACAGAGGTGGTTTTAAAATGGAGCTGCAGATGTCTCAGCTTCCCCTCTGTGCCTGGGAAGATCATGGAATACATCCTCTTAGAAGCTATGCTAAGGCACATGGAAGACCAGGAGGTGATTTGAGACAGCCACCATGGCTTGCTTCACCAAGGGCAAGTTCTTTCTGACCAACCCAGTGGCCTTCTATGATGGAATGACTACATTACTGGACAAGGGAAGGGCTATGGATGTAATTTATCTGGACTTCTATAAAGCCTTTGACACAGTCCCCCCCAAACATCCTTCTCTCTGAATTGGAGAGAGATGGATTTCGTGGGTGGACTGTTCATTGGATAAGGAGTTAGTTGGACAGACACATTCTGAGGGTAGTGGTCAATGGCTCAGCTTCCCAGTGGACATAAGTGACAAGTGGTGTCCCTCAGAGGTTTGTATTGGAACCAGTGTTATTTAATATCTTCATCAATGACATAGACAAAGGGATCAAGTGCACCCTCAAGCTGAGTGGTGCTGTTGACACATCTGAAGGATGGGATGTCATCCAGAGGGATCTACACAAGCTTGAGAAGTGGGCCTATGGGAATCTCAAGAGGTTCTACAAGTCCAAGCACAAAGTGCTGCACCAGGATTAGGGCAACCCCCAGTATCAATACAGGCTGGAGGATGAAGGGATTGTGAGCAGCCTTGCTGAGAAGGACTTCGGGGTACTGGTGATGAACAGATGGACATGATCTGGCAATGTGTGCTCGAAGCCCAGAAAGCCAATGAGTAATAAAGTAGGATATGGATTGCATTTAATTTTTTCTGTTTGAATGCTAAATTTCTTCAGTTAATCATTTGGTTGTTTCAAAATCCAAAATATAATTAATCTTTGGCTGCATCAAAAGCAGCGTGTCCTGTGGATCAAGGGATGTGATTCTGTCCCTCTACTCCACTCTGGTAAGACCTCACCTGGAGTGCTATATCCAGCTCTGGGGTTCTCAGCACAGAATAGGCATGGACCTGTTGAAGGAGTTCCAGAGGAGAGTTATGAAAATGATCAGAGGGCTGGAACACCTCACCTCTGAAGACAGGCTGAGAGCTGGATTTGTTCAGCCTGGAAAAGAGAAGGCTCCAGAGAGATCTTATTGCAGCCTTATAGGGGGCTTTTAAGCAGATGAGGACAGATTTTTTAGCAGGGCCTGTTGTGATGGGACAAAGAGTAATGGTTTTAGAATAAAAGATGGTAGATTGAGTCTAGATACAAGGAAAAGATTTATTACAATTAGAGTGTTGAAACACCAGAACAGCTTGCCCAGAGAGGTGGTAGATGTCCCATTCCTGGGAACGCTGAAGGTAAGGTCGGACAGGGCTCTGAGCAAGTTAAAGATGTCCCTGGTAAGTGTCGTGAGATTTGGACTAGATATTTAAATTTGATATTTAAAGGCCACTTCCAAACCAAACCATTCTATGACTCTATAGTGGGGGAAAGGGTTTAGAGATTTTCTGTGTTGTATATTGTGCTGGTCAGATGTATAACCCACAAGGAGCCACACTCTGACCCTCATCCTTCCCCTTCCTCAGAACAAGTTGCAAAAGCTGTATGGGTGTTAGAGAGGAGAAATTGCAGTCCATGCAGATAAAGCTCCTTGTGTAATAAACAGAAGGCTCTCCATAGGCAGATTATCAGGATTAAGACTCAGTCATGTTATAACTAAGTCAAACTATTCAAACAGTCTTTGTGTCCATAAATAAGTTATTTTTTGTTGTGTGAGTTTCATAAATTCTAGCTCACTTTTAAGACTATTTTCTGCAAGATAAGACATGCAAACCATGTTGTGGATGCATCAACACCATTTTTTGGTGCTGATTGAATGAGAAATTGTGTCTTCTCCGAAGAGTTTTGGTTTACTTTACTTAAAAACAATAGATCAAAAATGAGGTTTTTAATTATCAGCTCATGTCCAAACATACAGGGAATAATTTGTTTACTTCTACCACATACCAATAGTAAATACATGAAAAAAGTCCATTTTTTTCATATGGTGGTATGTAGCACATACCTTATGTAGTATAGAAGGGTCAAAAGACATAATAAATGATATTTGATATATTACATCTTTTGCTTAAGCAAATTGATATCAGTGGGCTCCACTCACCTCCTGTTTGCATGAATATGGAGGATTTTTCTTGTTCAGGCAAACTTGAGGCAAGCAGGATCAGCCAAACCATTTTCCTCCTCATTTTGAATATCTACATCCCTTGTTTTGTGTTTACTTTTTGAAATCCCTTGGTTCCCTTCCAACTCATGATGGGCACAAAACATCTCGGGTTTCCATCTCCTGCTGTGCTATTCCTTAAGTGCTTACCCTCGCTGCATTCTAATTAATGAGGATATCGCTGTCAGGGGCGCAGATAGCGGAACTGGAGATAAAGTAGTCCTTCACATCAAACTGTGAGTGTTAATAGATGTAAATAAGTTGTTGAATATTCTTAAAACTGTTGTACTAGGGAAAGGCATGCTGCCTCTCTCCTAGTGGAGTTGTTATGTGTCCATCAAACTGATCTAGGTGACTGATGTGATTTGAAGTGCCTTGGCAGATACAAAGTGAGTCAGGGAGTATCTACATGCAGACCTTTTAAATAGAAGAAACAGTTGAGGAGGAGGAACTAGTGGCAAAGGGTTTAGTGGTAATCTGAGGATTTCTGCCCCTCAATATCTCTAATGTATTGGGTGCTCAAAAGAGGAATTCAGTGGTAATGAAGATTTGACAGGGCGCTGAGTGCTGTTGTGGGGAATTAGCAAACTGTAGGACTGGGTTTATGACCTTGGATCCACCATGAGGCACAAAGTCTTGGCTGTACTTTTTCAGCCATCTGTGCTCATTTATTAACCCTTGGGGAGGCTTGTGCCTCCTATAATTCGTTTTACCATCCATTATAAAAAAGATTCCAGTTCCCAGAAGGTGTAGGGGAAGACAGAATACAGAGCCTGTACTGCTGTCAGTTTATGATGATTTTTTGTTATGTTTCTATATAAATTACAGGAAAGATATGTTGTGGGTTATTTTAAAGGTTAAGGAAATGGAAAGTGTTGGAAATCATTTATAGAGTGTATCTGAAGAAGTAGGAGAACTGCAAATAATTTACCTTGGGAGGATGATGGTGCTTTTTCTTTCTCAATCCATTCATAATATGCTTTTCCTCCTTCTAATGATTTAATATTTTCCCTTTCTTCCTCCCCTTGTCTGCTGGAACCAGGTCTTCTTTCAGGCGCAATTTGTGTTTACAGCCAGTTGCCATTAACACACCTTAAGAAAAAAAATGTGGGCTTTGAATGAAGTCTGCCTCACTTCTACAGTAAAGAGCTGGCTTAAGGTAGAGTTTCTGAAGGGGAATTTGGCCTGCAAGGAAGAATCATATCTAAACTGTCCTATTTTCTGTGTCAGGTTGTTGCTCCTTTTCCCTTCTCTCCTCAAGTGTTTCAGTACAGTTATTTTTTTAGTTCTCTGCTGTCTGGCTTTCACAAGCTTGACACAGCATTAAAAGCATTTGTGCTTTGTCTATAGCAATAAACATCAGCAAAATTGACACAAATGCTCCCGTGACACATTACCATTAAATACAGCTGTACCTTTTTGGATGTGGCAGCGGGTGGACAGCTGTGGCTCTCATCTGAGCTGAGGATAAGCCCATTTGCTTGTGCAGAGGCAAGATGATGGACCAGATTTTCTCAGCTGTGTTTATTCTTCCGCCCACATGTGTGCCCATACAAGCATCCCACCAGCTGAATGTCAGGCTAATCAAAACAACATAAAGCCATCTGAATCCTAACCAGCTGCAACTAGGCTTGTCATGCCTCTACCATTATTATTGTTATTTCAATTTGTAAAATTAGCCTCTGCTGATGGCCCTGCTTGCAGATGCCTCTCCTGCAGCTTCTCTGCAGCTCTCATGTCCAGGGGCTGTCCTGCATGCAATAGCCCTGCAAACCCACCCCAGTGTTCCCTGCACGCCTACCTTGGGACCCAGGGCTCTGAAGGCAGTAGGTTCCCACTGTGACTCCTGCCACTGGGGGTTGCTCTTTGAGCTGCAAAGGTATTCAAGAACCTCCTCAGAAACAGAAAGGCTTTTGAGCTTATCAAATGGCCCAAAAGGAAAATGGAACCATATGCTGCTGTGTGAGCACACTGTGACTGCATAGGTCCCTTCTTAAAAATTTCTGTTCCTTACCCAACCATTGCCTGCCTCCAGTTAGAGTGACGGAAGTGTTTTACCCAACCAATTCCATTCCTCGTAGCCCTGCAGGACTTGGCAGTGGCTGTTGTGGGACCCTTCTCCTAACTCATGGGCACCTCTCATGCAGAGTCAACCCAAAGGACAGCTATTGGATTCTCCCACTACTGGAAAAAAACATAGTGTTGTTTGATACTCCTCTGTTGGCTTTTGATGGACTAACTGGATCTATGGAGTCCAAAGGTGATGGTATGACTCTAACTGTAAGAATCTGAGAGCACAGTTTGGGGTTTGAGTGCAGAGACCAATGCTGTGCACATTTCAGAATTCATGCCATCATTTTGAAATGTGTTGATTAGTTTACAGAGGAAAAAAAAAATAAAAAAATGAAAAATAAGACATGCTGAAATGAGAACCAGGTGGTGCCAAAATAGCTTAACCAGAATGTGTGAATGCCCCTCCCTTGGGCAGGGCTGCTCTGTGCAGCATGTGGTCTGTCTATTGGCCTTCCAGTGTGGGGAAGAAGGTGTCAGTACTGCTGTCAGGACCACCATAGCACTTGCTCCTGCTTTTGACAGAAGGGAGGGAAGTGTGATCATCAGAAATCTCACTCTCTTGTTGTACCCAGGATGGGAGGTGCTGCTTCTTCATGTTTTCTCTGCTGGGAAGGTGGATTGGGTTGCCCACTATGTCCAGGCAGTCAGGTCCTGGTGCTTGGCTCTTCTATACACATGGTGTCAGACTCATCCTTTCAGTCTTAACGGGCTAGGCAGGGGGGAATGGAAGCCATCCAGAGGGACCTGGACAGGCTTAGGAAGTTGGCCTGTGTGAACCTTATGAAGTTCAACAAGGCCAAATCAAGGTCATACAAGTGGGTCAGTGCAACCTCAAGCACAAATACAGGCTGGGTGGAGGACGGATTTGAGCAGCCCTGAGGAGAAGGACCTGGGGTTGTTGGTGGGCAAGAAGCTTATCATGAGTCAGAAATGTGCTCTTGCAGCCTAGAAAGCCAGTTGTATCCTGGGCTGCATCAAAAGCAGTGTGGCCAGCAGGTCGAGGGGGGTCATTCTTCCCCTCCACTGTGCTCTGGTGAGACCACAACTCGAGCACTGTGACCAGCTCTGGGGCCTCCATCATATGTAGGACATGGAACTATTTGAGCAGATCCAGAGGAGGCCCCAAGGATGATCTGAGGGCTGGAGCACTTCTCCTATGAAGACAGGCTGAAAGAGCTGGGGTTGTACAACCTGGAGAAGAGATGGCTCCGAGGAGACCTTCCAGTACCTGAAGGGGGCCAATAAGAAAGCAGGAGTGGGAGTTTTTACAAGGGCACGTAGTGACAGGTCAAAGGGGAATGGCTTTAAATTGAAAGAGGGTGGGTTTAGATTCTTCACTGTGAGGGTGGTGAGGCACTGGAACAGGTTGCTTAGAGAAGTTGTTGGTGTCCCACCCTTGGAACTGCTCAACACCAGGTGGATGGGGCTAACCCAAACCTTTTATGATTCCTAGGGAAAGAAGAAAGATGTCTATTTCACAGACTCAGAGAATATTCTGAGTTGTAAGGGACCCACCAGGATCATCTAAAGTGAATGGCCCATAAGGGAATCAAACCCACAACCTTGCTCTATTAGATCATGCTCAAACCTAGCTCAGCTTCTAGTATGCATTGTAATTCCTTCCCTCTCCTCCACATCTCTCCAAGTTTTTTTTCCCACACATTTCCTACTGCTGCTGGTGCTGTGAACAGACCTCAACCACTACTTCATGGAGGTGACATGAAATTATGCCTAACGCTTTCCTGTCCCCAAAGGCTTATCTATTAAATATCACTGGTGGAAAGCTTTTTGTACTGCCTTTTTTACCCTTTGGGTACACTCCAATGCTGCTCCAGTATGTGGGGCTATTCTGGTCAAGGATCTGGTCTTCTCACCTTTATAGCCTGTATAAAAAGTGACAGGACTACAGTAAAAAATAATTCACTCCCCCCAGCTTGATCTCGTGCTGGTTTCACACTAGAATAATGATGCTTCCTCAACTCTTCGTGCAAGGTTAATTGGTGTATACAAAGCAAGCATGATAATCATTTACTTAAAAACACACATGGGAACTTGCTAATTTCCCTGATATTTTGGTCAGGTTTCATCTGTGTGCTCCTGGTTTGCATTTGATTTTTATTTCAGACACATGCCTCAGAATTCTCTGGACGCTGTTTGGAAACCTGGCTTCAATGAAATCAAGATACATTTCATTCTGGAGAGATCTGTTAGAATTTATTTCTTCTCTTCCCATTTTTTTTTTTAATCTTTACAAATATTCTTTTTAATGCTATTTTTCAGATTTCTAATCATCATGTGAATGGGTCTGGAGTAAGTTTTCCCTTTTCTGTCTTTCTTTCCTACTCCCATTTTACAAGGATGTTGTTAGTGCTGTGTGGTTGTCATAGGTTTTCTTGTTTTAAAAACCCCTGCTTTGATTTTTTTTCCTTTTACCGCTGTGGAGGAAAGGTGTTGAGCAAGGGAGGGATGAAGGGATGGACACAGTGAAGCCACATACACACAAAGGACTGGTTAAGTGGCTGCACATTCCAGACTTTCGACTTGAAGCCTCCTAATTTCAAAGTTAGAATTACTCAGGGGAGGAGCTTGGTTTTTCTCATTGTTTTTCTCATTGTTAAACCGAGACAGTGGTGTTGCTGATAGCCAGCATGTCCCAGTATCTGAGGGTGCCCTATCCTCACACTGTTTCCCATGGCTGTACTGCAATTGGTGTTATGCTCTGGATTAAGCTATAAAACTGCTCAGAATGGTTACATTTTTATTTAAGACTTCTGAAAAGCCTTTTGGTTCATTATAACCTCTAATTAGTGTCCAGAGAAAGAGTCACACACTCTTCTCTGAGAGAATTTTTTTTTAATTTAGTGAGAAAAATAAGATATTTTTGCAAAAGGTTTTTACGGGAGTGAAATACAACCAAGAAAAAGGCATTTCTCTAAAACATTCAGCACAAAGATCCATTCCATAAGAAACATCCACTAAAAACAATCCATATACCAGCTTTGGTAAAACATATATCATTGGTTTTAAGTTACCCACAAGAGAAGGAAAAGAGTGACAGCAGAAAAGAACTTAAAGGGGTAAAGAAAGAGAGGAGAGAGAGAAAAGGAGAGGAAAATAGCTACTGACAAGATTCGATGATTCACATGGTGCCGGTTGGAGAGGGATAAGAGAGAAGAGAAGGAAAAAATGGTTACTGACTCACATGGTTCAGGCTGCAGGAGAGACCAGAGGGAAGGAGAGAGAGAAGGAGATCACATGGAGTCTTGTGTATTTATAAAGTTCAGTTTTCCCTCTCAGGCAGGATATCCAGTCAGTGGCTTCCAGGTCAGAGTGAGTTGTGCTGTAGCCAGTCCCAGGCTGCAGGCATGTAATGTGGGTGGGCTACCAGGCAGGTCTGCCTTGACTGACAGCCTGGCTGCGGGAGCTTCAGCTCTGCCATGTGCTCTGTGTGGGCAGGAGGCCTTTTGGTTCTGCCATGTGCTCTCAGCGCAGGCCTTATGTACACGCGTTACTATGTTCCTGCACGTCCAGGCCCAACCCTTCCCCAAATGTGCACTCATACACACATAGTGAGTTGGTTCCACTGATCAATAATTCAGTGAGATTTGGATCCAGGATCTCACAGTTGGCAATGAGCTTTATCTTAAGCAGCTCTTTAGAAAGCTTAAATTGACAGGTTGGGCAGGACCTCAAAACTGCTTTTGTGACAAGCCTCTTAGAGACTTTTGGAGGTAAACCTTCACCTGTGGCTGCACCAGGACTTATTTGAGTCACCGTGTAATAAAACTACTACTAAAAATCCTACTCTTATTGATGGGTTTGGATTACTCTTTGAGTTGTAGATCTGGGTCTGGAGATGCAAATTGTCACTTCCCTGCCACTGGTCCTCTTCTTGTCTGGTCTAGGTGACGTGGAGAGCAAGGCCAAGGCTCACTCATGCCTTTTAGCTGACTGCTGCCCTCAACAGAAGCCTTGGCTGCCATTGCTTGCAGTAGGCAATGGTAGCTTATTTCTCGGAAGGATTTTCATTACAGGAGAGGAAATCGTATATTCCATTGTCCATGTGTCCAGTTAGTCACTGAACTTCAAACCTGCATTTCTAAAATATACTTCAATGTATTTTGTTCTTCCTCTGATCTTTTTAAAATACTTGTTCTTTACCTATATATAGCAAAGCATAATCTTTGTAGTCAGATCAGACAAACTGCAGAGAAAGCTTGCTCTTGGGTTATTTGTAGAGTTCTTAGCAGCACTGTCCCTTGCTCTTTCTATACAAAGCTAGGGCACGCAGGGCTGAAAACATCACCCTATCCTTTGGGTATGCATACTGATCATTCCGAAATCCTTTATTTTTAATGGAGCTTGTGTTCCAAAAGGACAAAGTGTGTAATTTGCAGCTACAGGTTCTCTTATTCTCTTATCACCTTTCCTATCCATGGAAGCTGATTTTCTGTTTTATTAGTGATGGATGTACATGTGTGCTATTTCAAGCTTATCTCACAGTCAGGAATAGAGATGTCTGTCTAATGGACTTGAAAATTAAAGAAGTCACAAATAAGAGAGGAAAGGTAGAGAAAGCATTGTATGGAATGAATATTGCACAGTATCATAGAGTAATAAATTTAAAATTCTGAGAAAGTGAAGTGTAATTGGAAATAATGCCTCATTATTCATATTCTAAAGATCTTAAAGCTAGATAAAACAAAGGACAGTGGAACATAATCTAAATATCAGTGGAGTGAAGCAAATGTTGGTTGAATGATTTGCTTCAAGGATATCAGTGATTTTATTGCTTTAGTTGAAATGATGGTTATGTTCAGAATTGCAAAATCAGATCATAGTCATGCAGGTCAAAAGGGATCTCAGGGCCTTCCTCAGCCTTTCCTTGGAGACACCTTAGAAGTGTCCCAGCTCCTCCAGTCAGGGTCCAGATTTGCCCACCATGGTACTCCTTTTTTTGCCTTTAGGGCATACCTGGAAATATGTCACCATGGATGGAGGAGAAGAGCTCCTCCAGCTCCTCGTTTCCTCACCTTGGCTTCTGCCTGCTGCTGAAGCACACCTGAGGAGCAGGGGACCTCTCTGTGCAGTCATCATCACCGTGATTGTTATTCAGAGGGTTTTTTGATTTCTTCTGCACTATTCATCTGGTCCCTGTTTCCTTCCAGGAAGTCTCTACCTGCAGCCCCAGCCGCTCCTGTCTTCCCAGACCAGGCATTTGCTCAGGGTCAGTGGTGGTAAGATGGCTGTGTCCCTGTGAAGCCCACACATGTCACTTCAATGGCACAGTTGGGCTACATGCAAGGGTGCCTAATCTGTCTGAAATTCTATCCCACCTAGACACTTTCAAAGATTTTTCTGTATCAGAAACTTGCAGGCTTTAAAGCTGAATAACTGTTATCTTTCAGAAAGATTTTCTGTTGTAACATTCTGGGTTCTTAGGCATGGTCACATTCTGTTTCAATCAAGTTGGTACAGATGAGAGAACTAAAGAATTATATAGCTGCCAGCAGTGGCTTTCCTCACAACACACTAACTGCTTCTGACTTCATACAAGATTAAAGTACATTTCTTGTGGCTAGGAAAACCCTTCCTATTTACTTAAAGTCATTGCCAAATTTTGAAATAGTTGTATTTGTGGAGACTTGAAACATCTAATTTCAATATAATAAGCAGATCCATAGCTTGCATCAGCATGCCTAAAAAAACATGCCTAATTTGGGGAGTGTAGCAAAAGTAAACAGCTTTAGAAAATTAAATTGATTCTTTACTGAAAAATTTCTGTTAGAAGGTCATGGTGGAAGGTAAAAGTTAGATAATGAATTGCTCCTTGATAGTGCCTTTAGCAAATTTTATAGGAAATGACCAGATTTGCGTGGGTCACTGTATAACCAGGACTCCTATGTTCTCCTCTCTCTGTGTCAGTCTCCCTCTCTTACTTAATTTAACTTTTATATTGTACCTGTGAGTATAGAAGTTTCTTCGTAAAATTTTTTGTAGGCATAAGTATCTAACTTTTATATTGCGCTTGGACCTGCAAGGTTAAATGTGGCATAGAGACATTAAGGAGTATAAATGCATCCCCACATATCTGGATTCTCATTGTCTTTCAGGAGCCGTGTTGTTTTAAGACCAATTTTAAAACACTAGAAAACCCAGTCATTATCATACAGTTTTGGTCTACTTTGTACTGATATTGACTAGATAAAGGTGGCATGCAACAAAAGAGAGTTATGCTCCATGTTAATATTAGGAGAATGGACAAAAATATTATTAAATGACTGATAAAACCTAGGTCCCCAAAATTGGACTAGAAAGGGTAAAGGTAAATGGGTAAACATTTTCCAAAATATAAATATATTCTTGTTCTAGCAATGCTTGAAATGCTGGTCTTTATGCTTCTGGCAGCAACAAAATCAGAAGTGCAGAGACAAGAAAACTGAATGCTCAGGTGAATTTAGCAACATGTGGAAAATATACTATGCTGTAGCTGTTCTGCAGAAGAAAAAAGGAGCAAAGAAGTAAAAATGTGATTAGAAATGAAAAGATCTCTGCAGGAGAATGCATTGTCTTGCAGACCAGCTTCACTCTTTTGCTGCTCCACCATGCAAGTAGTGTACTCAAGCCTGCTAGGGACTGGTATGTCTGAGGGTGTAGGAACTACTGCACTGCAATCCAGATCCCTTTTCTTATCCTGTGTGAAAGCAATATAGAAGAGCTTGTAAATAGCACGTATTGCTTGTTTGAGAGTCAATGGTCAGGCACACTGATACACTGGGCAGTAAACCCCGCTCTGTTCTGAAGGGGGAATGCACTGACAAATGGCAGAAGGCTCCAGTATTCCCACTTTTGATGTTTTCCTCCTGGTACAAGGTAATAATACAAAGATACATACTGAGTAATGCCTACAATGGTTTCAAACTGAGAGTATGTTTATATTAGGTATTAGGAAAAAAATCCTTACTGAGGGTGGTGATTCACTGGAACAGGATTCCCAGAGTTGTTGACATCTTGTCCATAGAAACATTTAAGGCCAGGTTGGATGGGGGTCTGAGCAACCTCGTCTAGTGAGAGGTGTCCCTGCCCATGACAGTGAGGTTGGAATATATGGTCTTTAAGGTCCTTTCCAACCCAAACCATTCTATGATTCAATCAATCTATGATACAATGAATATTTAAGCTATAAGGAAAATAGACTGTTTTCAGATTCTTTACTTCTGTAGGGGTGAAGTGGTTTTGACTCTGGACAGATTCCAAATACCCACTGAACATCACTACAGAACTGAAATCACCCTTCCTCTGTGGCTTGGCAGAGGAGAGAAAAAAAATCAGCTAAAGAGTTTCTGAGTAGAGATAAGAACTGGGAGACAGTCATTTACTAACGAGCAAAGCAGACTCAAAATGGGGATTAGAACTTAAATTTATTGCTAACAGGATAAGAGCTGAAGAGTGAGAAATAAAACAGTCTTAGACAAATGCCTTCCTCCCCTCCCCCACCTGTTTCCTTCCAATTTCTCCCTCCTCCCCACAGCAGTGCAGGGGGATGGAAAAGGGTGGGGTGGGTGGTCATAGCCAGTTGTTGCTTCTGCAGCTGTTAAATGAGTCCATCTCTTGGACAGTATCTCTTCCCAATCTGCTCTCCTGGGGCTCACTTCTCCATGGGCTTGCAGGAGGTCTCTGCATCCTGATGGTCCTCTGTGGCTTGCAGGGGGACACCTACATTACCATAGTCTTCACCATGGGCTACAGGGGGGTCATGGCTCCAAGTCCTTCCCCTGTTTCCGTAGGGTCCCTTCCCATGGGAGATAGACCTTGATGGACCTCACCCCCTGGGTCACTCCCCCAAGAGGATGCAGTTCTTCATGGGCTGAGCTATACCAATGTGGGTCCCCCACGGGGGCCACAAGTCCTACCCAGGAAAAACTTGCTCCAACATGGATTTGCCTCTCCACAGGCCACAGGTCTCCTCCAGGACTTGGCTCCATCTTTGGGCCTCCTATGGGGTCGCAGCCTCCTTCATGTAACCACCAGTTTCAGCATGGGCTCTTCTATGAGCTGCAAGGGGGGAAATCTCCGCACCCCAATGATCTACCACCAGTGGCAGGGGTCTCAGCTCTCAGTCTTTTCCCTGCTAGAGGAGGAAAGGGAGGCCCTCCGGGCCCCCTCCTTCCCCCCCACTGCTCTGACCTTGGAGTCTGCTTGTTATGCCATGATCTCCTCCACTCTTCTCTGTGCTGGAATTTCTTCTGCACAACAACCTTCTCTTCCTATGTTCTTAAATATGTTATCACAGAAGCGTACTTTCACTGGCTCAGCCTTGGCCAGAAGCAAGGAAGTCCCTCCTGGAGCTGGCTATCATTGGCTTTTCATAGGACAGGGAGAAGCTTCTAGCAGCTTCTAACTGAAACCACCCCTATGGCCTCCCACTGCTATCAAAAACCAGCCACATAACCCACGACAAGGGGTAGCACAGTTTCATTCTTCTTTGCTACTGGGACTCCTAGGTGTTGCCAAGAAATTGAACAAAATTTATGTGACTAGCTGCTTGAGACATTAGGTGTGTTGTGGGTTTGCCCCAGTCCCTCTGGGGCTGAAAATGGTTTTCTTCAGGCGGATTTCCAGAGAAAAAGCCAATAATAAGTTTTAGTAATGCCTCTGCCAGTTATATATTTAAGAAAATGGAAGAGAAAGTTGTTGTGCAGATGAAATTAGTAGCCATGCAGGAGAGGCAGCAGGGCCCAAGTGGGCCAGGGCCTCGCCTCCTTCCCTGTTCCTTGGCCAGGGGCAGGTGTGGCACTGAAACTCCTCTTCCCTGCTGTAACAGAGTAAAGAAAAAAAAAAATTTAGAGAAGGACTGACTGCCTGGACAAGACATGCTGCAGAAGAAATGCCAGGCAGAGATAACAGGCCTTCAAGGTCAAAGCTGGCAGCCAGAGAGAAGAGAAAAGCCACGGAAGGGGTGAACTCCTTCTTTCCCCCTCTCGCTCTCTCTCCCTTCAGGAGGGAAAAGACTAAAAATTAAAATCCTTACCAGCTGTGGAAAAATATTGGAAGCAAAGACAACCCTCTGCAGCCCATGAAGGAACCCACGCTGAAAGCAGAGTGCATGAAGAAGATGTAACTCCATGAGAAAGCCTAGAATGAAACAGAGTCTTGCTGGACACCTGTGGCCCCGGGGAGAGAAACCTACACTGGAGTGAGACGGCTCGGGTAGGCTTGGGATCTCCGTAAAGGATCTATGCTGGGGCAGCATAATTTGTGACCCTGAGGGACAGCAGAGAATGGAAGACCTGTTGCCCGAGGGATGGATCCGCATCAGAGAGGGCTATCAAGGACTGTTTTTCCTGGGAAGAGACCCCACAGGAAACAAGGATGGACTCAAAAGCCATTATCCCTTGTGATCCTCTGGTGAAGATCCATGGTAGGCAAGTGTCTCCTTGCAGTCCATGGAAGACCCTACAGGACCTGGGTAACCCCCCAGCCGCCGGTCTTAACTCAAGAGGGGGGTAGGCCCAACCCTGAGGCTGACAGGGAAGAGAGAGAGAAAGAGAAACAGTTCCAGATGCAACGAATTGGAGTTGTTGGCCTAGAGATAATAGAAGAAGAACTTTTGAGTGTTGCAAAATTATTTGAATGATCTGTAGCTCCAGAAATGGAGAAAGAGACTGCTACTCCTCCTGAACTGATATAAAGTGGGGAGGTGTATTTCTGTAAATACATATACTTTATGTTGTAGATATAGTTCTTTAATTTTATCTTGCTAGTAATAAATTCTAATATTATTCTCCCCAATCAGATCTCTTTTGTCTGCATAAACCTTCTCTCAACTTATAGCAATTTGTGAGGGGTGAGAGAAAATTGACCCAAAGCAAACTCATGACATTTTTAGTGGAGAATGAGGTCAGAGACTACCCGGAGAGGCAATGGCCAAATCAAACCACAACAGGTGTTTCACTGGAGCTATGTACAAGTGTTACTCTTTTTCAAAATGCAAATGGACACTTCAAAAGGAACACCTTTTGGAGATGGAACAAACACAGTGGTTTTCCCTGCAAGAAGATTGATATTGATGAAAGTGAAGGCCACTAAAAAACTTCTGAGTGGGATTTAAAAATTTATATCCTAAATCTGCTTTCTTTTCCCCACTGTGTTCTTCTCTCACATACTTTTTATTTTAATTAATATTAGATGATGCAGAAACAAGATGAAGGCTGAATTTAAAGGCAAGGAAGGGTGACTTTTCAACATAATGTACTTCTCAGAAAGGAATGAATGGGTCTTGGTGTCCCATCCTTCTTCTTTTTGGAAACAGACTCCAGAATTCTTAAATAACTCGTTCTCACATAGTTTCATTGTTTTGCTTTAACATTCCCATTCCTTGTTCTGTCCATTTATTCACCTGGCTATACTTCAGCTATACTACAGTTGTACAATCAAAATTGTCCCTTGCTTGTTTTGTTCTTATTTTAATTTCCTCTCCTTGTGTCAACCTTCTTTTTCTTCTTTAACTGAAATCTTCTAGTCAAAGTCAGTTGTGAAATTGAGGAGGAAATGGCCACAGATTCACTTTTTTCCCAGAGTTTCCAGTGTAACCTGCTGGACGGAGTGTAGGAGGACAGACTCAAATCTTCCCGCTGTGTAAACAGTTCCTTCCTAACAGTAATTGCATTTTACATATGAGACATGACTAAAGAAGGAAGTGATGAAATAAAGCAGCAGGGAGAGGGGCTGTTTAAATAATAAAGGGATCAGGTAATCTGCTTCAATGTCAGTGTTTCAATATTGTCCCAGTAGAAAAGAAAACTCACAACATGAGTCCCTCTTGGGTCTGAGGACTCTCCCAGTGAATGAATCTTACTACCTCACTGCAGCTTTACTTGAATTCTCATCCTCCAGCACTGAGATTGCCTCTGTGTGTGCCAGTTCCTAGGCCCTTGAGCTGTCTGCTGCTGCCACCACAGAGACTTTGTTGCTTTAGATTCAGCCTTGTAACCTCACTAAGCCCCATTTATTCACTCTTGTTGGCTCCACTCTGCATATCTAAGTAATCGATTTTGGACACTTGCCCAATCAATTTTGGAATAAAAGCTCTTCGGAAGTTGTTAGAAAATATTTTTCTTTAATTACTCCCAGACTTCTTTCTCTTGAAACCCTTCATCCATGAGATCCATGTTCACAGGGTAGGCAATGAAATAGCAATCCTATATAAAAGTATTATTTCTGTCTTGCACAAAGAACATGATTTCCCCCCCCCCCCAAGTCTAGTTTAAGCACATTAGTTTAGTAAATTCTTTTTATTTGCACTGCAGAAAGGCCCCAATACTTCTTAAGCAGCTGTGTGTATCAGCAGTCTTGTAGTGTAGACTCGTGGGAGCTATCCTCATATTATGTACATGAATAATAGCTAGTCCTGACTCTTGATTAATAGTCCAATATTTCCACCATCTCACCAATGAAAAATGGTTCCATCAGCAGCAAATTATTCTTGGGTTGCATATATTTAAAGTAATCACAGAATTTAAAGCAAAGTAACACTTTTTCTGCTAGTAATTTCTGTAGTCCTGCATTAGCATGCATTACATGAAGGACAGGGGAGATCTCTTTCTTCTTGCTTACACCAACTTTATCTAAGCTCCCCAATGTCTCCACTATGGTAGTACGAGAATGCTTGCCTGCCTGTGTGATCACAGAAGGGTGGAGTGTGAGTAGTCATCAGTGTATACAGGTAAAGGAAACATCCAATTTATAAAAAAAGGAGATGTAGGAGAGGAAGGTTTAAGAAAGTCACTTGGGATCACTCCAAAAGTCACTAGCAAAAGTTGGTGAATTAAACCACTGCTTCACAGATACTATGCTATCACCTGAATCAGCAACACTGAGTCTTCTGCTTGGTCTGAATTTTGCTATTGTTCAGCTGGAGGTAGCAGAGTGGGAGTAAGAAAAGCAAACCATACTGTATTACATATCTCTTAAGTAGCATTCAAAGGGATGAAATCTTTGAAGAAGAAGGGTGGCTCTTTTTCACAGTGTTGTCATGACTTAGCAGGGCTAGTGCAAGATATCCTGCCTGGACCAGGATATCCAGTTGAAAGTGAATGGTGCCGGGTTTTGGTGAGAATTTCGTAACCCTGTTTCAACAGAAGTGTAGTGCCCCTAATTGAGCATCTGCACTCTGTTGTATTGGGTTTGCATGACCAATGGTAAGGCTACAGGAGTGGCTTCTGCAAGAAGCGACTAGAGCCTTGCTCCATGTCTGACAAAACCAATGCCAGCTGGCTTCAGGATGGGCCTACCACTGAATAAAGCCAAGCTATTCAGAAACGGTGGCAACACCTCTGTGATAACATATTTAAGAAGGAATAAAGAGAAGCTATTGCAAAGATGTAATTGCAGCCAGAGAAGAGAGAATTAATAATATGTGGAGGAACAGCTATGCAGACACCAAGGCCAGTGAATCACAGAACCAATTAGGTTGGAAAAGACCCCTGAGGTCATCAAATCCAACCTATGACTGAACAGCACTGTGTCAACTAGACCATAGGACTAATTGCCACTTCCAGTCTTTCCTTAAACAGCTACAGGCACAGTGACTCCACCACCTCCTTTTGCAATCCATTCCAATGTCTAATCACCCTTTCTGTGAAGAAATGCTTCCTAATGTCCAACCTAAACCTCCTCCAATGAAACTTGAGACTATGTCCTCTCATCCTGTCACTAGTTATCTGGGAGAAAACTCCGACCTCTACCTACCCAGGTACAACCTCCTTTCAGGTAGTTGTAGAGAGTCATAAGGTCTCCCCTGAGCCTCCTCTTCTCCAGTTTAGACAAACCCATCTCCCTCAGCTGCTCTTCAGAGGAGCATTGTTAAGTGAAGAAGGAGGGGGAGAAGGTGCTCCTGGCACTGGAGTTGAAATTCCCCTGCAGTCTGTGGTGAAGACAATGGTGAAGCAGTTGTACCCCTGCAGTCCTTGCAGTGCAGACATCCATCTGCAGCCTGTGGAGGAGACGCATGCCAGAGCAGATGGGTGCCTGAAAGAAGACTGTGACCCCATATGAAGCCCAAGCTGGATCAGGTTGCTGGCAAGGACCTGCTGACCCATAGAGAGAGGAGCCCACACCTGGAGCAGATTTCCTGCTAGGACTTGTGAACCTGTAGGGGATCCATTCTTGAGCTGGCTGTTCTTGAAGGGACACAGAAAGGGACCCATGCTGGAGCAGTTCATGAAGAACAGTCGCCAATGGGAAGGACTCAGGCTGGAGAAGTTCATGGAGAACTGTCTCCAATGTGAGGGACACAACACTGGAGCAAGGGAAAGACTCCTTTCCCTGAGCAGGGCCAGAAACAACCTTTGGTGAACTGACTGTAAAATCCCCATTCCCTGTCTCCCTGTGCTGCTGAGGGAGGAGGAGATAGATCACATAAGGGAGGGAGGGGTGAGGAGAAGTGTTCTCAAGATTTGTTTTACATCTCGTTATCCTTCTCTGACTTTGTTGGTAATAAATTCAGTTAATATCCTAAAGTTCAGTCTGTTTTGCCTGTGATGGTAATGGGTGGGTGATCTCTCTCATCTTTATCTCAACTCATGAACCTATTTTCTCTTTCCTGTCCAGCTGTGGAGGAGAGTGATAAAGCAGCTTTGGTGGATACCTGGCCAGTGTCAACCGACTACAACTGTGCATCCTTTACTGTGTCTGACGCAGAGAACTTGGTAGTTGACTATAGAAGTCTGATATTTAGTCAACAATTACTTTCTCAGAAATGTCACTAGCTTCTCCTTGATTTATAAGTGCTAAATTCTCTACCAGTATGCTGACATAGCAAGATATGACCTCCCTTGGATTATCTGCTCACAATACCAGAAGAAGATAAAGATTTGGGTGCAGGATTACCAAACTCACTGTTCCCATACCTGTGGCACCAAGAGCCTGAGCTTCCAGGCAGCATCTGTGGATCTGAGATTGGTATAGGCAAGAGTATAGGTGAAGATGGGTTGGTCTTTTCATAGGAGGTACACTCAAACTGGGCAAACAGTCTGCATTCAAATCCTTGTTCTACTTCAACAGTAGAAGCTTGAACCAACTGTTTTATTTACTCGAGTTCATTATCTTGGATAGAAAACCACAGTGAACTAGATTATGTGTCCAACTCCAGGTTTATGGTTGAAAATTGCAAGCAGAGATAGTTTATAAACCAAATTCGGCACTTTGGTGCTTGCTGGTATGAAGGTCATGATTTTGCAGTTCTACGTCCAGCTTTAATTCAGTTTGTAGATGCCTGGACCCTTGGCTGGAAAGACCAGAAGTTTAATCTTAGGGATTGACTAAAGTACTATGTTTTATGAAGACAGAAGAGATCAGAGCCCAATATGTGGTCATCTGGATGCAATTACGAACATCCAGAACAACTCCTTAGATGTGGATTATTCTGCACAATGAGAAAAGATAAAAAGCAGCCACATCCTCTGGAATACAAAGACAGTGTTCCATGTCATTGCATCTTCAGCTGTGTTTCATTTAGAAGAGTGGAGGAAATAGACCCTTATATTACCAACTACTACTACAGTTTTCTGAGTAATGGCTATACTAGCTAGGGTTAACACAGAGACCTTGCAATACAAGAGTCAGTCTTCTAATCCTGTAAATATTCAGTGCTAATTTTTCAGTATTTGGGATGCTTTGGTACTTATTCCTTTACTTTCATTCTGCATCTCAAAATGCATCATTTTTGAGCTGTATTTTAACTCAGGAGGCACGGGTACCAATCCTGACTTGAAAAATTTGTGGAAAATTATTCCACTACCCTCTTCCTGTCCCCAATCATTTTGTAAACATCCTGGTTAAACACTTTGCTGAGAGCAGAAAGGCAGACTAGTTACATGCAATTGCTAATATATAGTCGGGATTAAGAAGGTCAAGGGTAATTTTTAAACAGTTCAGTCAAACTTTGTAACTATCATATGTCTTTATGAGGCTGTCAATTAATTGTGAGCAATGTGTGTTCCACATCTAAAAGTAAACAGAATAATTCTTGGTGACTTCCTGTTCGCTTTAGGTTGTGAAATGTCAGCATACCAGAAATAAACAAATATTGAGACAACATAGCACAGAGTATTTGATGTAACAAAGCCACAAGAAACACACATTTCCCTCTAGTTCCTCTTTAATATTCCAGATACAGAAATGAAAATAGCACCTCATGGCAGATTGTGTTGAATTGGAACAGAGCAGTCTGGTTTTTTATTGCCTCTAATGAGTGGGACCACACTGGGTTTTGTGTAGAACAGAGATGGATACACTCCCAGATGCAACCGAACAAAGGTAAATGAGATTTGGATATTCTTGGCATAAAACATGCACATCTTTAGGCTCCTGAGTTAAACACCTTGTGCCAAAGTTCAGTTCTTTACACACATTTTGCCGAGCATCTAAACGAAGAATGCCAGTATCCAAACAATGGAGAGAAAAAAATAAACAGTTAAAGAGAGGAAAAGGTAGCATCCACACCAGGAGGGAAGGCAAGGATGTGTACATTGAATCATTCCTCCTAGTGCCGTCAGCGGGATGTGTATGTATTTTCTTTAGAGGTTTCACTATCATTCCTGTACTCATGCTTTAACACAGTACCAGATAGTAAGTGTACAAAGCCTCTCAAATGGTCTCAAAGCAGTCTTCAAAGGAGCTTTGATATTAATTTTTAGTGACTCATTTAGGAATTATTGTGTAATTGTAAAAATCACTTTCTCTTTGCTCCTTGCTAATCCAAGCAAATAAAGGCTTGTTCAGACACAGGTTGTGTTTTCATAATTGTAAGAACACATTTAGTGTGCTATAGATGTTTTCTGTCTCAATATCTTGCATGAATTCAGCTATCATGCTGCAAAGGTACCTAGCTAGTGCTGGCAGAGGTATGCCTAAGGATAATGAGAGAAGCTCCTGCAGTGTATGACAGAAAGATACTCACATATGTGTCCACATGGGGTCAGTGCAGTTCTACCAAACAGACAGCCTATGAAATTGATTCATCCTAGAGAGGGTGGAATACCTTCCCTGTCTTGTCACTTCAAACCTCACTGTAAATTGTGCAAACCTAACTCTTTCTAAGTATCCTTCTGTGCATCAAGTCAATCACAGAGCATAAAACCTTTGAATGTTTTTGTAGTAGTTTATGTTTCTGCCAGGGTATTTAATTTATTAGGTTTATTGAGAGGGGCAACAAGATCACAACCTGGAGGAAAGTGCAGCAGTTTGTGCTATTAGTTATGTTAGGTTAGTTCATCCTACCGTGTCTTGCTTCTGTCTTGAAGAAACATAATTTTTATTTATCTGAGAGTTCTGCTTGTGCACGTAGGGAGGATTTAAATTCAAAAGTTAAAACAGTGCTTACAAGAAAAGAGCATGAAAACTGTGAAAAGAGAGCTCCCTACAAATATTTTGGAGGTTAAACGGGCAATGATGAGAGTTTCATGAGACAAACTGGAAACTTGTCCATCTCTGGCTCTCACACGTTTAGCATTTTCTTTTGCACTGAGCACATGATCCACCCCTGAAACCTTTATGTCCTCCAACAGAGAGTTTTCAGTCAAAGAAAAAAATCCATGAAAAAGCTTTTTGTTAAACTTTTAAAGACCTCTGTTGTCCTGAATAGCATGTAGTGTTCTACATAAAATCTTTCACAGTTGTACTGTAAGACTAGGTCTGAGTTAAATAAAAAGATGCCCTTATTCAAGCAAGAACTCTAGCTTTCTGTGATTGTTCGGGAAGATAATATGTTAGTCTTTCCTTCTCTTGAAGCTGATAGGCCTGCTCATGAGGGAGCATTGGTCATTAATGCAGTAGATATAAGGGCTAAGCTTCTGCAAAAAGTGGAAGAACAGCCCTGTAAAATAGTTAAGTGGTCTCTGTTTTCCAGGAATGTAACTAAGTACTTAACTGAGTTACTTCTTTCCAACTGTTTGCTATGAGAATACCAATCCAAACAAGTCCCAAAAACTCTACCCTCCTTTTCTTGTTTTCTTTTGTGCTTTGTCTTAAATGACCTGTAGCAACCAACTAGTTAGAGAAGGCTACCATCAATGTGAGAGCTACAACAGCTTTTGAGAGCATTTTCATATCTGAAGCACTCTGTCAACTTCTGACCATGTACCCTATGTCAAAACAGAAGACTATAGTGGGAATAAAGTATTTCAGTCCTCAGGATACAACAGAGTAAGTCTTGTGCAGAACCAGGAGAGGCTAATATGCCATAGACACCATGTGTCTGCTCCCTCCAGGGCAAAACACTCTGCAGTATCTTAGCCACACCACATTGCTGATTCTTTCTATGATCTTTTCCCAGCTGACCCAGGAGAAACTTCTCTTCACCCCAGATCTGCTGTCAGTACATCCCTGAGTGGAACTCCTTTAGTCGGTGCACAAAAAAAAAAAAAAAAAAAAAATAAAAAAAAAAAAATTCACACTGCCTCTAAGTAAAGCTGTAGTGTAGTTAGAGACAGGCTGTCCTTTCTGCTTCCCTCAGACAGAGGGGAAGGGAGAAAAAACTTATTACAAGCCAGAGGCATCGTTTCTTTCCTCACCACCTCTGACCTGAAAGGTAACAGTAAGCTTGGAAAGATGAGTGTAGATCATGGTTGTAGCAAAAGAACCGCAGGATTTCAGAGAATGCATAGGGATGTAAGAAGCTCAGAGACCCAGTGGACACCAGTGACAACTGGTGTCTCTCAGGGGTCCTTACTGAGACCAGTGTTATTTAATGTCTTTATGAATGACATAGATGAATGGATCAAGCGTACCCTCAGAAAATTTACAGAAGCCCCAAGATGAGTGGTGGGTTGACACACTTGAAGGATGGGATGTCATCCAGCAGGATCTGGATGAGCTGGAGAAGTGGGACCATGTGAAGCTCATGAGAATCAACAAGACCAAGTGCAATGTGCAAGGTGCTGCACCTGAGTCAGGGGAAACTCCAGTATAAATACAGGCTGGGAGATGAGCATATCAACCCTGATTCGAAGTACTTGGGGTTGCTGGTGGATAAGAGGCTGGACATGACCCAGCAATGTGCACTCACAGTCCAGAAAGCCACTTACGTCCTGGGCTGCATCAAAAGCAGCATGACCAGCAGGGTGAGGGAGGTGATTCTGCTCTGCTGAGATCCCACCTGCAGTGCTGCATCCAGCTCTAGGGGTCTCCAGCACAGGAAGGACATGGATCTGTTGGAGTGGGTCTGGAGGAAGGCCACAAAAATGATTAGATGTATTGAACA
This sequence comes from Myiozetetes cayanensis, assembly GCF_022539395.1. Taxonomy (NCBI): domain Eukaryota; kingdom Metazoa; phylum Chordata; class Aves; order Passeriformes; family Tyrannidae; genus Myiozetetes; species Myiozetetes cayanensis. The sequence goes on from NW_026087631.1 coordinate 45,816,446, forward strand.
CCTCTCCAATGATTGATGTCTGAGAGAGCTGGGCTTGTTCTGCCTGGAGAAGAGAAGCCTCTAAGGAGACCTTATTGCATCTTCCAGTAGCTGAAGGGAGTTTAGTTTACAATAAAGCCAAAGAGGGACTTTTTACAAAGGCATATGGTGACAGAAACAGGGGGAATTGCTTTAAACAGAGATTAGATTCAGTCTACATAAAAGGAAAATTCTTTTGCAATGAGGCTGGTGAAACACTGGAACAGATTTCCCAGATAAATTGTGAATGTTATGTCCCTAGAAACATTTAAAGTCAGGCTGGGGCTCTGAGTATCCTGACTTTGTTGAAGATATCCCTAATTATTGGAGGGTTTGAACTAGACAATCTTCAGAGGTCCCTTCCAACCCAAACCATTCTGTGGTTGTATTAATTATAAACCATTCTGTCATTCCTGTTGTATGATCTTGTCATGTTCAGCAGCTGGAATGCGTAAGATTGGGTGACAACTTTGAGATTTGAACTGCTTAAGATGCTTTCAGCTTTTTCCCCTCTCCTATCTAAGCAGGTCTTTGTCAGCTGTCCTGAGTGAAACATGTGGCCTCTGTAACCAGTGCAGTCTATGCAAATACCCAGAGTTAGTGGGGCAGTAGCTAAGCAGACATCTGATATGAGTTACTATGATGGGAAGCTTGTGCCTTGAGAAGCTGGTGACATGGAGCAGTGATGCTGCAGAAGGTCTCTCTTGTGAAGCACTAGGACTCTGTACAATGCTATGACCAGAATGCAGAAGGGTAGACCTGAAGCTGTTTTGGTGGTTAGGGTTTTTGTGAACCTTTCCCTAACAAACAACCCTGAGTTCAATCTTTTCATGGAAACAGGAATGTACACCAGATCCTTCAGTATCCATATAGAGTGTCCCTGGAGAAGCTATAGTGTCTAGTGCACTATTTTTTCCATAAATGGATTATGATCAGTATAGCTAATTATGCAAATAGCTAATCACAGTCACTTGCTTTTCAGATTTTCAAGTGCTTGAAGTGTTTTCCTATAGACTGCATAAGTAGGTTTGTTTCAGATGTGCTGCACCAGATCTGCATCTAAAAAAGTGCTGTTTCGGTATGTGAAATACAGAAAGTTCTGGTCCTGTCTGGCAATTTGAACTCGATGACCAAGTGAGCCCATTTTGTCCTGATTGATCCAAGTCTGGGATCTTACAAGTGAAGATACACACTGTGATGGCACTGAAGAGAGGTTTTTAGGATCCCTGTACCAGAAAGGCGGGGGTATTGGTCATGAGTTTGAGAGGAAATCAGAATCCCTTCATCTCTAGATGCGGTTTCTAACAAGTGGGAGAGAGAGGTTTGCTCACAGGGAGGATCTCCAGAGGCATCATTGCTTCTGGGAGACCATTGAGGAAGGAATCTTATGCCTGAGAGAAATGGTGCTGCTAGGGGTACGTTTTGCAGGGGACGGGCAATCCCATAACGTCCCAGACCAGCTCAGATGCGCCTCATGAATGTGGCTAAAACTAGCCACCTGTATACTCTAATTTCTTTTCAGCAATGCACTGAAAGGAACACCAAGAGACAGTGGGAGCTATGATGAATAAACTCTGGACATATGATGAGATTGTCCATGCCCCATCACAGGCTCACATCTCTTCCACAGAGCAAGTGTTTGTAAACCTCTGGACTCTAAGAGAGGAAGTTAAAAATAGCCACAAGAAACTCAGAGAGGAGTTCAAGGAGAGCTTTGTCCATGTCTCGGCAGTGCAAACTAGAGCCCATGCTATTTGGAACAGGCATGTCCTGACTAGGGAGAGGGAATACACCATATGAGGCAACCTGTGACTCCTTTTACATGAACATGGAGAAGACATGAGGAGATGGAATGGGAAACTCATCTCTGCACTAGCAGCATAGGTACAGAAGTAAGAGGAAAAAATGAATACTAGAGGCAATTCATGGAGCATGGATGTAGCCCCAGTTTCCTCTGGGCAAGCCCCTAGGCAGAGTAGGAGGGACGATAACATATCCAATTCTCTGTAAGGGAACTTCTGGATGTATGCGCAGGTAAGTCCTTACAAGTGCTTGTGCTGCATTTTATGGTAAAACTGTAGTCTCTTGCACCATACCGGGCTCAGTGGTGAGAGCAAGACTCAGGGTAGCAGATCCTGCTCACTTCTGTGAGGAAGCCTGTACTTTCCCTGCATGCAGGCAGTGGCCTGTTCTTGCTCAGAGTTCAGCACAACATAGCCATATATAGTGTCACATACCAGTCTCTACCACATATGTTGTGGCACTGCGTAATATAGCAAAATTTGAAAATATGAATCAGAGCAAAAAACTGTCCTTGATACTATAATAATTTTTAAAAACCCACAAAACTTCAAGGTTTCCATGCTTCAGAGAAGTTTTGCAATATGATAGGAGATAGGTTGGGTTTTTTTTTTAATGAAGGATTTGTGTTTCTGCTGTTTTCAGGACAATTTGTCTTACCCAGGGCAAGCTTATTATAATCCCTTTATACTAAAATCGTATGCCCAGAATAGCGAAGGGAAAATCCCCTGGACCCTATCTTTAATGAGCTCATGTAAACCTGAGGGTAAGAGGAGCACTGTGAATAAACACAATACCAAATCCCACAACTGCAAGGCATGCTCCTGGTGTATGTTAGTGTTGAAGCACTTGACAGCAGCTCCCACTCTATGAAGAGAGAACTTTGAGAGCTTTTTTTTTTTTTTTTTAGTGTTTCAAGTCCTTTACCCCCTCCCACCTCTAACTCGAGTATAAATAAATGTGTGAGCAGAAAGAAAAGGAGAGGTGCAAAGTGACTTGCTCAAGGCCATGCAATAACTGTGGCAAACTGGAATAAAATTCACGATGCTCTAAGTGCAGCTCAGTGATTTGCATGGGAGACTGTGCCGCTTCTTACTGAAGTGTACTGCAATGCCTTGTCCTATTTGGTGAGTAGTTTTGAAACTTAGTGAATGGTTTCCCTAAGCAGATGCAGTATTCATGAAGCACAATTTGCTGTACACCTCCATAAAACATAAATCCTAGGGCAGATAGTTGTTCACATATTACTATCTGGTAGCTGGAAGATATTTTTTTTTTTTTTTTGCTAGTATAGGAAGCTGGACAAAGCTTGCATTCAAAGGGATTTTTGTCTTCCTTCTCCAGATAAGAAAAAATGGAATAAGGAAGTCTGGTGTCATATAAACGATTTCTCTCTTGCCAGTAAGTACAAAGAGATGGCACCTTGTTGCTCTGTCAACTCAGCTTCTAACATCTGAGGAGAATCTCGGGATCTCAGCATTGGTACATCTCCTGTCATAAAGTTCAATTGTTTGTGTTATGGATATTTTAGCAGGAATTATTTTTTTATTAGTAATTGCATGTGAAATAATTGCATATCTCAGTTTAATGAGACACAAGTGTTTTGCTGAGGATGAGTTATGAGGAAGACCCAAACTCCTGCCTCTAAGCAATTGTAAATCTGAAATTAAGAGGACCCAATTGAGAAAGCATGGAAAAAGGAAAAAATAACAGCCTTTTATTAAAAGATATATGTGTATTGGCAGAACAATGAAAGAACACAAATGAAACAACCAATCAACAATCCAAAAATAATCCCCTTCAAAACAAACAAACAAAAAGTAAACAGTTCAGTTTGTACCCTTTGGCACAATTCTAACCCCAGTCAGCATGGGGTGCTGTTGGATCACTGGAGGTCACCATGTGGGGGACCCCCCTGGTGTACTGGAGAAGCCAAAAATGGAGGTCTTCCCTCCCCCTCACAGGGAAAGGGGAAAAAGGAGGGAAATAAAAAAAAAACACATATTCTTCCCAACAGGAGCTCGCTTTGTGTGTGGTTGGACCGTATGGCTTCCTCTCTCCTTTGATGCGCACAGAACTACTGCCAAAAATAAACACGGAAATGGAGGAGGGGAAGAAGGTGATCTCCTTCCCGAATAGTTCCTCTCTGATGAAAATTGAAGCAGGTTCTGGGCTCGGTAGAAAACAAGGCACAGGCAAACCAGAGCCAGGAGAGGAAAAGAAAAAAAACCCAAAACCTGCCAGGCAGCCAGGCTGAGAACAAAGCAACCTCAGAGGTCCTGCTACCCAGACCTTGTCCCAGCTCAGGAAACAACAAAGTCTGTGCCATTTCCCAGGAGAAGGAAAAAAGTAAAGAAAACTCTTCACTCCTCTCCTCAGACTCTTGAGGGCCATCAACTTGGAATGTGGCTCTGCTAGACATTTCTTTTGTGTTAGTCCATTGCCCAAGTTACAGCCAACCTGCCCATTCAACACCCCTTTCACACAGTGGGCAGGGGGAAGGGAAAATTCCAGCTTAGTTTCCCAGAACAAGCAAAACCATGACAATAAGAAAGTATTGCATACATTCAGTTCTCATTCAAAATAACACAGTTTAATATTGGGAATTCATGTCAAATAAAATGGAAATACAGTTTATATATTTTTGAGACGAAAGATAAATCACACGGGGTATAAATGCAAAGTCTTGGTAGCTTTTTAGTGAACAGAAACATCCTAACTAACACCATATATAAGCTTTGCTTTTAAAATTGTTGATTTTGACAGGGTTAGGGAGTCAACATAAGTTTTTTAAGTGAGAGGCTGGAGAGAAAAGGTTTAAAATCTGATAGTAAGCCAGGTTACCTTTATGTGACCTCTCTTGAGCATTTAGGCTGTGTTTTAGCTGAAAGTGTAACACTTGTAGAGGATGCATTTCACTTATTTTTCTGGTCTTCTGTTTGTTTTGACATATCTTTCAAAATAGGTATATGAAAACAAGAAACTGAGACAATGTAGGCAGTATCTGTTCATTGCTTTCCCTTGTAGAGAGTTTGTGTAACTCCATGCAAGCTTTAACAGGCTGTGATATCTCAGTGATGTGTCTTCACAGTTTCATTTCATGTAGTGAAATTTCACCCAGGCACCAGAGGCAGCTTTGGGTAGTGGAAGGTTATTTCTGGAAGATGTGTTTCGGCGGAAAACTGGAAGAGCCTCCTTTCCTGCTAGGGAAGGGCTCTTCTCATCTGACTAGTCCCTGGCACACGGTCCTCATAGGACATGTTGTTTCAACAACTTGTAAACTATTCTATCATGACAAGACCTGCATATAAGTGCGTTGTTAAAAGTAGTTTCTGAGATAAGAATGGTAAGAATACTCTTGGCTTATTAGTTTGTCAGGACTGGTTGGGTGGGAGCTTGAACACCCTCTGTTTCACCTGAATTGCATTATTTGTTTCCCTCTAAGATACTTATATCTTCATACATGCAATGCAGAGGTGGCCCAGGTTGCCTTCTCTGGGCAGTGTGCTCACAGTGAGATTAGGACCATGCTATCCTCCTGTGCTTAGCTACAGACATGGAGCAATTGACCACATCCTCAGCTGGGGAACACAGGATGCTCCTGGGCATTCATGTACAAACCTGTGCTGGATACCCTTTGCATGTCAAAAATTGGAATTACAAAGGCTAGTCTCTATTTGAACTGTTTTCTGCTGTTCTTGTGTCCAGACACCTGGAGACTGGCAGTCCCAAGCAGCAACTACCTGTCAGTGGCACCAGTGTTTTGTCCCTGCCTAGCAGCAGCATGAGAAATGCCTGAAACCACCATTACTTGGTAATGTACCTGCAAGCAGGTTTACAGCTAATGTGCAGCATGATGTACCCAGATGCTATGATGTGGCTTTGGTGCCTTTCCTAAACCTAGGAGTAAAGCTCATGAAGCTGCTTCCTCTTGGACTTCACAGTGAGGCAACTCTGCACTAGGTATGCTAGGGCTGGTTGGCAGCAGAGAGGGGAATCAGCATCTGGACCTACATATGCAGAATAAATGTATCTGAGGGCCTCATCAAAACTAAAATTGAAAAGAAATTAAGAAATTAGCGGACAGGTTTGTAGCCATCCCAGGACCCTTTCGTCACTGTGTTTCCCCAGCTTTCTTTCCCAGCCTAAGTTAGAGTGAAGTTCAGCATTTCCATACTAATAGCTTGAGCGCCCCAGCCATCCCACCATGTTTACAAAGATGCTTATTTAATCGGGTTGTCTAGTTGATCTGGGTTACCTTTTCCCACCTCTTTTCTTTTCAAGAAAGGAATGGGTGTGCATGTGTTGTCTTTTTTTTTTTTTTTTTCATTTAATTTAACCTAACTAGTTTCACTGGATATACTTATACTACTCACGTCAAATTGGCTGCCTAAACCCAGCTTGGGGATCAGGGACAATTGGGCAGAAGGAACTGCTAATCTCTTAAACTAGTTTAGTTACCACAGGCAGTTACATTAAAGGAGTCATCTTGTGTTGCTGATTAACTAAAATAGATACCTACTCTTAAACCCTTTTAAGTATTTACGTGCAGCAGCAGAATCCAGAGTATATTTCTATGTACCTGGTTTTAAAAGAAAAACTAAGCACTAAAAACAACAGAAGGCATACAGAAATAATGCATAGGTGTGATAACATATTATATTTAATAAGCATCTACCCAGAGATTTTAATCTCTGAAATGCTGTTTAGATGTAGCACTGTGCTTCTCTCAGGTAGACACATGAATTTGGCAGGTGGGAAAACTGAGATACAAGAGAAGATTTAATAATTTGCCTGAACAAAATAACACTGTAACAAATTTTTCTGAACCAAGCAGTAACTCACATCCTTCTCCTATGGAGAAGAACCCCATTCTCTTCAGCCACACATGGAAAATGTAGGCTGTGTTTTCCCTGCAGCAATCTGAGGAACAATGGATAGCTCCAGCACTGAGGAAAAACTTCTACTCAGAAACATGGAGCACTGGAGGCTGTGCCTGTGCCAGTGGGTTTGAGCTGCTCCACTATACATTGCCAGGGGGCTCCACAGAAGCTGCACTACAGTACAGTGCTAGTGTTCTCCCGTGGTGTGTGGCCAGGCCTTGTCTGTCCTCCAGGTCCATGCTGGAGTCAGTTGTGCTTGCCTGTTCAGGCAGGCATGCCCATAAAAGTCTTGGTATTTGCGGCTAAGTCTGCTTTGTGGCTGTTTGTGATATTTTCTGTGCTGTGACTGAAAGTTTGATTGCAGCATGTACAGCTGTACATCAGCTAGCTTTAATTTAGCTAACTTGGATATTAATAGCTACAAAATTGTATTCTAAGCTATAGACATCCTCAAGGGAACCTGGCAGATTATACAGTACTGAAACTTAGCTAGGGGTGTATGTGTCTTTGCTGCTAACTCCACTCATGATACCTTGAGTAAGGTAACAGGTGCGGCCGGTATATGTCCATTTGATGAATAAGCATTGTTTTAGTCTGAGCAGGGTTTTTGAGCTCTAGCAGTAATGCCTAGGTTATCCTAACTTCTGAAGTGCAGTATAGGGTTTTATACAGAAGTATGGAGCACAGGATCTGGAGTATCTTCTGGTTGTGTCTACAGTAATTGCCACCTCAAGGGTAAAGTGAGACCCAGAAATATACAGAAATATACATTGCAGCTTTTGAGAGGGACCTGGAAGTACAAATAACCAATGTCTATGATATGTCAGGATGGAAAAGGATGATACTTTTTGTAGGCAAGCAAGCATTACTTGCAAAAGCTAATAAGAGGGAACATGGTATTCCGAGAAGTACAAAAGCACGCTTAAATGATAAACTGCATTGTTTAGAATGATAAACTTAATTTATCATTTATCATTTATCATTTATCATTAATTTATCATTTAAGCACGCTTAAATGATAAACTGCATTTGTCAGAAATAAGTTTTTAGTAAGAAAAGACTGATCCTTCAGTTTAAAAATTGTTTATAATCCTTTTCTGTGTCTTCAAATTTGAACTTCAGTTTGGTCATCCCACTCCTCTGTTTTTACCTTTTACAAATTAAATGTCATAGCCAAATAGTGCATTCTAAGCCATATCTTCCTTATTTCTTATACAGCAGGGTTTTTTTCCCCTCAACATGTTACACCTAAAAAAAAGCAAAACCCAAAATGCCTAGATTTTTCAAGTTATTTTATGAGGTAATGGTAAAATCAAAAACCAACAAAGGTGTACCTCCTTGTCAGACTGACTGGAGAGCCCAGTTGCCAAGTTCACCACTAAGGTGCTCTGCGTGTCACTGTGGGTATGACTGAACAAGACTGAGGGCACTGCTTTTTTAAAAAACCTGCTTTAATTAATTGCTTGGGCTTTTCAGCTGAGACCAAGGCCATGTCAGTTTTTCTATCCACATGCATATGTGCTTTGAGGCTTTTCTCCTAAACTCGAGCTGCCTTCTGGTGAGTTGTACCATGTCACCCATGTGAGTTATTTTAATGCAAATCCATGGAATGGCTCACACCTCGTGTTTGCCACTTCCTGGTTTAGGGTTTGCCACAGTCACAAAGGCATGGGCAGTGTTGCTGGATTTAAAGGATTAGAATCTGGGTTATGTAGCACCACACGCTGTGACACACCTGCCTTTACCTCACAGCCAGTGCAAATGGTCTGGTTGGAGAAGCCAGAGGAGCTTAGGGTGCAACTTGCAGCCACCAGCTTGCGTCAAATACAAAGGAGTTAGCTAGAAAGCATGGACAAATGCAAATAGATGGATTAAGAAATTTTGGAATGATTCCTTGCTAAGGAAATATTGCTCTGAGGTCATAGCGAAAGAGGAACTGTGTCATTCCCACTTGCAGTTTCTTCTGCTTTAGGTAAGGAGAGCAATTCTTTGTAAGGTTTCTCTTTTTTAGTATTTCATGCCTTTTGCCTTTTGAAATACATGACATTTCTACATTCATTCTTTTTCAGATCAATCTTTGTGAAGGAATTTCAGTTGAATGCAGCTGAAGAAAATATAGCCTGGTACTATCACATAAAAACCCTAGAGCCACATGTTGACTGTTGCTAGAGTTTGTTCATTTGCCTTTGTAGACAGAGAGGGGCAGAAAAAGTACTATCTATTTCAGTTTTCAGTATTGTTCTTCAATTTCTGGGAAAGGGAAAAAACCCACTGGCACCTTTTTTCTTTGTATTCTTGACCTTGTTACATTAAGTTCAGATTCTTTGTTTTAAACAAGAAACAAACAGTCAGAATTAAGCTGTTATTGCGTCAAAGACCTGGTTAGTTGACAATTAATTTATTAATAAGCAGCATTTATTTTAATTATGACCCAAGTCCTAACTGTCTATGCTACACTACTAATTAATTACTCTTCTGGTTTATAGTTGCAGTAAATTTCGCAAAGGAATTTTAATTATAAATTTGTTTGAACAGGTAGTAGGTTTGTTTACTTGTTGTTTGAGATAACTAACACTGCAATGCGGTCTGATGTTTATTCTTTGAGAAAGATGGTCTCACTGGAAATTTGGGGCTTCAACTCCTCGGGTGCAAAATTGAGATAATTGCAGTCCTTCAGGCTCTAGACCATGAATTGATAGTGGTAACAACATGAATGTTTATGTTCCAGTGATTGATGATACTTTCCTGATCATTCAAGATTTGACACAGCTGAGAAGTACAAGTTTCAGATTTTACTTAAAAGAGTTTCTTTTTAAAATCTCAGAGGTGATAAGATTAGCTAGAGTTACTGCTATATGAAAAACTTAAAAGAATCTTCTTTCAGAAGGAAAAATACAACAGGGGTAACATAGCTAAAATGAATCACTAAACAATAGACGATGATAGGTAAGTGTAAACTGCCACCGGCCAAGGTAAGATCAGTTTTCTAGAAAAGGCAAAGAATGAGGACCAAAGTCTAGGGAATTTTGCTTTCCATGACTTTGTACTGTAATATCGCACACAGTAAAAACTAATGCAGTGAGAAGAATAGAACAGTGTAGAACTGCTCTTTATCCCTGCATTCACTAGTGATTTACCTTTCCTTCTCTCCCTCTCCAGGGCTGCTCCTGCTCTTCTTTTCATGGGGAACATCCACTATCTCTTCTAGAGATTGTGACAGCTTGCTCTGCAGGCTGGGCCAGGCTGGCCACCACCTATGGCTGGCATCCCTTCCATCTGAGGGATGACTGTCCACATTTGTATTCACCTGTGCATGAAGTGGTGACAGGTGTGTCAGTGTTGCAGGCAGAAGGAAATACCTCCAAGATGCACAGGGTAGTCCTGGCCTTGCCTCTGTGATTAGAAACCGCAGTCTTGCAGTACTGCTTTTCAGTGAGTTTAATCTGCTTGCAGCCTCAGTGGTTGTTCAGGTACTCCATCTGCCCTGGCACTGGGTTTAGTGTCAATATTGTAAATAAGATGATGTTATTTATGAGAATCCTAGCACCCTACTTTGTCCAGATAAGCTTCCCATATAAAGGCTTCTATGGGCTGAATGGAGTAGTTTGGTGTCTCCAAGAGCCTGCATACAGGTGGCTGAGGGATGAGAGGTGTGACAGCATTGATTGAACAGCTCTGGTAGGAGAGTAGAGTGAGTGGCTGTGTGTCATGAGGAGAGGGCTCCTGGCACATCTCTGGGAGGATGGCTATGACAGAAATTCATCTGCTCTGCACTTGCCCAGGGCTCCAGCCCTGCTGCCCCTACATGCCATAGCTGGCCATGGCTGTGGAGACCACACCACACTCCCCGCCAGGGGCTGGGCCAGGGCAACATAGCAGTGTGGGCACAAGCTGGTGTTGTTTCCTTCTTCTTCGTGTTGTGCCCCAAGCTCGATGAAATCTCTTCTCTATGGGGCCTTTGAGCATTGTTGCAATCTTTTAATGCTTCTACCAACAGCCTGGGCTACAGGTTCAAGCAAAGTATCTCAGAGAGATATTTTCAGGTTTTGATAGACAGTTTAGAAAGAAAACTTTCTTGTGAGAGAGCCTTTCCCCTTTAACTTTTTAAGCTAGAGGAAACCACATTCAATTGACCCGATCTAGTCACAGAAGAAAATACTTATATTAATAAAATAATGACATTACATATACATCTAGTTGCAAATTCAGATGATGACACATTTGCAAGTTGCTCACTTCTTGGCAGTCACTATCTTTGTCTGTAAAAGAGGATAGAACAGAGCTAAGAGTTTGTTTCCTACGTATGGTTAGAGTTGTAGATGTGTTTGAAGTCCTAAATTGTGGGTTGTGGCCTCTCTGAAATAATGGGGGATAAAAAATGCTGTTTGAACTGTATGGTGCTGAAAATGAGGAATATGGAGTCAGGTAAAAGGTACAGTTTGTCTTTTCCTTCATCATATTTGTAAGCCTCTTTGGGGGGAAATGGGAAATTCACAATGAGGAACAATTTTATAGTGCTCCAACATCTTAAAATTAGACTTGTTCTAGTAGACTATTATTCTTGGACAGGAAGAATAGCTGAACTCTACCAGAAAACTACACAGCTCTGTCTTCTGGTGTAAAACAGGTGGGATGATGAGACCCAGAGGAAATTCTCAAAGATGAAGAGGAGAGGCTTTACATAACTTATCTAGAGGAAAAAAAGGTGGTTTCAAAGAAACACATAGAGTAAATTTATCTCTTATTTTTCTTCCTTCTACAACTAGAAATTCTCGGATTGTTTGAGGAAATTCTGATGTCAGTTTCTCCTCAGGGCACTCCAAGACAGTTCAGAGCAATGGTTCATAAAATGGTACAAGAAAGTACTGTATTGGTCCAATCCACTTCTCTTTGTGATCTCTCCTGCAAGCTGTTGATTTTTTTTTTTTTTTTAATTTTTAATTTCCTTTGAAGTTGTCTTCCTGGATAACCTTACTGGAGTAAGTTTTTATGGGTTTTGGGGCTGGAGGCAGACTGCACATAATTTCACAACAAATAATGAGTTTTACCAGCTGCAAAGCAGATCCCTTAAGGATACGTAAATGATGACCCTTCCCAGTGTACCTCAGGACAACTTATTTTGGTGGTGGTTTGGAGCTTTTTTTTTTTTAATAGATTTTTCTTCCTTTGACATTTCTGCTTTTACCCTTATTGACAGAGACATTGTTCCTCTGACCTGATTTTGGAAAGTACTAGCCTGCTCTCAAGCCCCAGCCATTACTAAAATATGAATTTGGTGTCACATGGAGAGGAAAACCATATTGTATGGCTGTCTCGACTAGAGATAATATAGAGGAAATGCATTGAACCTGATACATGCATAGAGAAGAGGGTAAGCGCAAGAAGGAAGAAAATTTGGAGTGCAGCTTTCCTCCACAAGTCTCCCACCCCGAGAGACCAGAAAGTATGTGGCTGATCTCTTCTGTTGTCCAAAGGCCTGGATGGGTGTAACACTGGTGTCTGGATGAAAGCCTTTGTCTTGGTTTTAATATTTATTACCTTTACATTAGTTACAAATCCAGCAAAATCTATTAGTGTCTGGCACAGAATGCTCTCCTTTGTGCTTGATGATGTGTGTAAAGCATTCCCCCAGCCCCACTACTTCTTTCAGTGCAGTTATTTCATCAGGAACACCATTAGGAAAAAGCATCACAACAGGTCATATTGACAGGCCTCTGTGTTACCCATCTCATGGGGTGCCTATAAGCCGAGTTGTCTTCACATGCAGATAGATCCCTTCTGCTAGACTGAGGACTTAATTTTCAAGGCACACTGGCCTTCAGCACTAAGTGCCTATTCCAAACATTTGTTACAGCTTTGCTTGGAAAGAAAACTTTCACCATCTTTGCGTTATTAACTATATCTGTAGTGCATCTTGGTACAGTCTATGCAACTAATATTTTGTCTCAAGTTAACTCTTAATTTCCTGATTATAATTCTGTCGTATATATTTTAAAGATGCAGTTCTGCTGTTTTCAGGAACTGCTTAAAGGTTTTACTGGAATTAAATGTCCTTAGCAAAACAGATAAGTCAGAGAGCATTATACTGGCATATGTTGACTGTTTTGGTCATACTATGCCAGCTCTCCTCAAATCCTCTTGTCACTTGGATAGAATCATTATTAGCTGTATTCCTTAGAATTTGTTCTCTCATAGGAGCTCAGCTTGTTTATTTTTCAAACCATAGTTGTGTTCTCCTTAAAATCAGGTTTTCTCATAGTAAGATGCACTCATATTAAGAAGTAGCACAATTCAGATGACAGCTTAGAATAAGTAGAAGAACCCATAAAATGGACAACAGTTTCTTTGCACAGCATCCTTGTCTGCCTTATGGTAATGGATACAATTGTCTACAGCTGTAGCTGTGCATCACTTCAACTCCACAGATTTTTGAATCACTTGGGCAGATGTGGACATCTTTAGTTTCTCTGACTAATGCAAAGGATGTCTGAATCAGAAACTTTCTGGGCTAGATAGATTCTGCTCTGTACCAGACTTTGTAACTAGCCTGGATGACAGTCCATTCCCATTTGCCTCAGTTTTGTTAAAGAAATGGATGAGCGCTTGTAATAACTGAGAATATGGAACAGCACTCTGCTTGCTTGCACTGATGATTGCAGTTAGAATCATTCTGGATAATGTTTTTACACTAGACATGGCTATCTTCCAGAGAAGAGCAACCAGGCTGGTGAAGGGACTTGAGCACAAGTCCTGTGAGGAGAGACTGAGGGAACTGGGGTTGTTTAGTCTGGAGAAGAGAAGGCTTAGAGGTGACCTCATCACTCTCTTCAACTATCTGAAGGGAAGTTATAACCAGGTGGGTGTTGGTCTCTTCTCCCAGGCAACCAACAACAGGACAAGGGGACATGGGCTCAAGCTCTGCCAGGGGAGGTTTAGGTTAGATGTTAGGAAGAAATTCTTTACAGAGAGGGTGATCAGGCATTGGAACGGCCTGCCCAGAGAGGTGGTGGATTCACCATCCCTGGAAGTTTTTAAAAAGAGATTGGACATGGCCCTTAATGCCATGATATATTAATTAGAGTTGGATCAGGGGTTGGACTTGATGATCTTGGAGGTCTTTTCCAACCCAATCTATTCTATGATTCTATGATTCTATGATCTTTTAGAAAAGGTTGATATTGAATGTTCCTTATTTCCAAGTTTGATAATTCCTTTAAAGAACCTTGTGGAACTACAGAAGCAAATTTGTGCAAACTTCGTAGACTGGAGTTTTGATGCCCGGTAAAAATATAGAGTGGGCTGGGAAATATTGATAAAGGAAAACATCCACTTTTGTGAGAAACCTGGAAAATATGCAAAATGAAACCTCTAGCAGAATCCTAGAAATTTCCTACATGCAAAAATTAGATATCTTTTCTTCTAGATAAATTGTGGAAGAGAACATGGTTCCTCTCACTATTTTGGTAGATTTTGTCATTTTTGTAGGTTTCTTGTTATTGTTTTTTTTAAAGCATGTACTTTGCCAGTGCTTTGCAATGTGCTTTATAGTTTAACAAAGCCTGACCCTTCTTGGCTGTATAGTGCTGATCATTACAGCTGTGATCAGCAAGGACAGTGAATAATAGAACATTCTGGTAGTCACCACTACATGTGGGTCAAAATGCTTGTTTTGTGATTTTTTTTGTTTCTCATGCAGTTTGAGTTTATTCATTTTTGATTGCCCTGTTTGGTTTTGAACTGTAGCCTTGAAAAACAACAATAAAAAGAAAAAATACTCAAGAAAATCACTGATGAAATGCAAATCATCAATAATGTAATTTTTTTTTAAAAGCAGATCTGTAGGAAGCCAAATGTGCCTGCATAACCTTAGGCAACTATCACCCCATCTTACTCGAGTAGCTGTCGTCTCTATTTCTTTCACTCCAGACAGGCATTAGAATGCAAGCTGAAATGGTTCAGAGGTACTTTCCATCACACATGAACTTACAACTTCTTTTATGAAACATTCTGCCTTCTCAGGGCAGAATACAAGGGTGAGGGGAGGAGTGGCCTCTGCTGGGTGGGCAGAGGATGTGGAACTGCCAAGGATTGCCCCTCTACTTGGAAGCAGGGTGGGAACAATCCAGGTTACTGTGTTCACATAGGATTCAAATGCATGTCTATTCACCAAAAGAATGAAGATTCGTCTGATAACCGCATGTGAGCAGCTACTCCTCTACATTTCTGAGGGGTGTTACTGCAGCCATCTCTGCCTGAAGAACCTTGGGGAAAATGTGCAGGCAGCTGATCTTGGCAGTGTGTGTGTGTGCGCAAGTGTAAGTGAGCATGTTTGTTCCCTCCTGGGGATCCTCACTTCCCAGCATTATCAACTGCCTGTGCTCTCTCCATCTTCTTGAGCCCCGTTTGTGGGCGAGACCCCTCTCTCATGTCATGGAGGTTAGACTACCCTGGTGTAATATGGTGATTTGTAGAGAGGAGAACTCAGTTTTCCAAGGGTGATTTAGGTGGCTGAATCCAGTCAGAGATGTTAGAACAATGCTTTTGAGCTGATTTAGACTACTTTTAATAACTGAGCTCTGTCAAAGCCAAGTCACACATCCAGCAAACAGGTCTGCTTCTGCTTGTTGGAAGGTCACTCTCAGTGAAACAACTTAATGTCTAGGCTAATGAGTTTTCTGGTGGAGAAAGTTGATATCTTAACCAGCATAGTTGTTACACTGTCCAAGAAAGTAGTCTGTCCTCTTGCTTATTATGTTAAATAAAAGCACACCAGGGGCTGGCCCAATAACTGATGAAGCAGTTCTCTGCATTGCTCAGGGCCCAGAACAGTCCTGCTTTAAGCAGTGAGTAGAACAAATTTAGATGAGAAAAGGGTGGCAATGAGTATGGAGGAAAAAACTTGCTGAAGTAAGGCTCTGCTGAATAGTAAAATATAGAGAAGATGAGGCTGATAGGTTTGTGTGACTATGGGTGTGTGTATAAACACATTTAATCACAAAGAGGGAAGAAAAAATGACAGAGAAGATAGCTTTTCATTCTCCACTGTGTAGCCATAGTATGTATAATGTGTCACACAAACTGTCTGGCACTTAAGAACACCAAAGATGCCAGGTGTTTTAGGACCTTGCTCCAACATCTAGCTGCTAAATGGGATCCTCGGGTCTGCCTGCCCTGTCTTTATATCCAGACAGAAAACAATGCCTCCTCTCTGTTGCTTTTCTAAGTTTCTCAGAGCTGAGTAAACTCCAAGGCTGTAATTTACAACTTGTGGCATTTCCTTTGCCACTGAAATGTAGCTGTCTTTGATAGGTTCATTTCACGTGCATAATCAGAGGGTGAAGGTGGAATTAGAATGCTGCTTTCTTTTGATTTTGTATTTATAAACTTTTGTTGTATTCATTGATGTTAGATTCCCTGGCATTATGTTTTTTATTTTCTGAAATTACACTTGGACACGGCATTGTACGTATTTGACCGTCGTCTGCATTGCATGTAAGGCATTGTTCAGGCAAGTGATGCTAGCAAAGTATTAGCATAGCTTGCCAGTGTAAACTGGTCATCAGTCTGTCACTGCAGAGACACTGGTCATGGTTTTTAACTATCTCCCGTGTGAGTAGTATTGTACCTTTAGAAGGAGAATGCACCATCCCAGTACCTTGTTGCAGTTTGGTAGCTGAGTATGAATAAGCTCACAGTTGAAGGAATCACACTGTGTTCTTCATCCTCTACTTTGTGTGTAAGGAGTGCCCAGAACACCGAATGGGAACCAGCTCAGGGAGAATTTTTTAAGGACAACTCATGAATCAATTTATTTAGAATGGCAATGAAGGATGAATTTAACTGAGATTGTGGTGGAAAAGTCAAACATGAAAGCAAGTATCTGAATAGTCCAGGGGAGATTTTGTTGGAATAAGAGAATTTTTACAGATAAGAGAATTGAATGGGTTGCAAGAAGTCAATTCCTCAGTTACATCCTCTTATTTTAAAATCTTCAGCTCTTGTGGTTTCTTTTCCTCTTGTTGGTGTGTTACTGGAGGGACCAATTTTGCCTACTCAGTACAATTGCCTTTAAAGGATGTTTACTTTGACTTCTTTTTGCCCAGTTGGAGAAGACTGCACATCCCTTTTAATGTAGCACATTTTCCCTGCCTTAGCAAGTTGTCTGTATGGCAGAGTCTTGTGAAGTGGCACTTGTGCAAGGACAGTTCAGATCTGGGAAGAGACTCTACAGGGTCTAAATGTGAGGTCATGGAAAAACTGCTTGTTGTGACACATAGCTTTGTGTATACAACAGTGATCCATGACAAAATACACTTCTCTCTGAGAAGAATTTTCCTGTAGTTTTTTATTCTAAAAGGTTAGAAGACAATTTATTCAGCAGTATGTGTAAGTGTTCTCTGGGAAGGTAGAGTAACTTCACAGAGTTAAAGCCTACCAGCATTATGATCACCTTCTCTGACTTCTGTGAAGGAGGGGCCATGTTTATCCACAGGTTCCAGATTTGAGCCAGTATGTTCTGGCTGGACTGTGCAATGTCACTGCATGTCAGTGCAGCACCATGTCAGGTCTCAATATGTGGTACTGTGATAGTCCTAAACAGTCCCACCACTGGACACGTCTGCTGCATCTTAAGGCTTTGGTTGGTCATAGTTGAACTTTGTTCTCTCACTGGCTTAAGTTTGAAGTGTATAGAAGGCTCCAGTCTGAAAAGAGGCAGTAATTTGTATTAATTCTGTTTGTACTAACAGCAAAGGGACACTAAATAATATCTGTGTGCACTTCTGTGAGACTGATCTATCATAGGTTAAACCATCTTACTGAAAATAGGCAGTTGAAAACACTATTGTTTGTGCAGAAGCTGAGTAGCACACATTCAACAGTTTGGTGGAAAACATGCTCTTTCTTAAACATTTAAGACATTACCACTTGTGAATTGTTGTAGCCATGTATATTTTTAAAGCTAGATTGGAGAAATTCCTGCTCAGAAGTGCAAATGAGTCCCATGAGTGTATTTGCCCAGGGTTGCTGTTCCTTGAGCCTTTTCAATGTAAAGTGGAGCTGGAAGGTAGAACCCCTTTGGCATCACGTTTGTTCTAGCTGTTCCTTTTATTATTGTTTTTAAATCAATTAATTAATCTTATCAGAGTTTGCATCCTTCCATGGTTGGAGTAGGACCCTTCAACTGCTTAAATAGTTGATATAGACTGATATTGAGGAAGTAGATTTGCTCAGTGATAAAATAATGGCACATTTCAGAGCAGATCAAACAACAGGACACTTACTGTTGCCAACACTGGAGCATGTTTTCAGGCAAAGTACAGGAGACAGTGGTTCTGTGGTGGAGACATACATCACCTTAACTTGACCATAGATGCTGGGGAGGTCTGGAAATTGTGTGTCTGCAATATCTTTGAACATAAGTAAAACAGTGATGAGGAAGAGTATATGTCTTAGTATAGTATAGTATAGTATAGTATAGTATAGTATATGTGATCCTTCCCCTGTACTCAGAGCTGGTGAGGCCACACTTTGAGTATTGTGTTCAGTTCTGGGTCCCTCAGTTCAGGAAGGATATTGAGGTGCTGGAGCGGGTCCAGAGAAGAGCAGCCAGGCTGGTGAAGGAACTTGAGCGCAAGTCCTATGAGAAGAGGCTGAGGGAGCTGGGGTTATTTAGTCTGGAGAAGAGGAGGCTCAGGGGTGACCTCATCACTATCTACAACTCCCTGAGAGGAGCTTGTAGCCAGGTGGGGTTGGTCTATTTTCCCAGGCAGCAATCAGCAGTAGGACAAGAGGACACGGGCTTAAGCTCTGCCAGGGGAGGTTTAGGTTGGATATTAGAAAGAAGGTCTTTACAGAGAGAGTGATCAGGCATTGGAATGGCCTACCCAGAGAGGTGGTGGATTCACCGTCCCTGGAGGTTTTTAAGATGAGGCTGGATGTGGCACTGAGTGCTGTGATCTAGTAATCACAGTGGGATTGGATCAAGGGTTGGACTTGATGATCTCAGAGGTCTCTTCCAACCCAGTTAATTCTATGATTCTATGATTGTTTCATAGCAAGGGCCCTCGAGGTCATTTGCTCTTACTTGATGACTTTTAGGAATGTCCAAACACTATTTTAAGCACAGTCTAAACTGGGGGGAAAAAAAAAAGAAAACCAAGGAAATAAAAAAAAGAAGAGTTGAGAGATTGATATAGGAGTGACAGGCTGGCATGATAAGGTTTCGTGTCTGGGTGATCTCTAGCTTGCAGATAGAAAAGTTGCATGTGTTGATCTAAAGACTGTCATGCCCTGTCTTTGTCTGTCTATGCCATTGTTTTTGTCTGCAACTTTCCCTTTTTTCTTGTTGTATGTTTGTTTCTTGTGGGAGAAATCAAATGGATTGCATTACTCTCTGCCTCTAGGTAACTCTTAATTAACCTAATTGCTACTGGAGGGCCTGACATGGAAAGTTTGAAAACAGTTTACAGGAAAAGAGGGTGAAGAAAAAAATGCTCTTCTGAGGCTGAGGTGCCTTGTAGGGAGAACCTACTGGATAAAATAGATGAGATAACAATGTGACTTGTGTGTTTTGCTTCTGGTACTGGTATTGTTTTCTTTTGACTGCTTATAAGATATACTCACTTGGGACTTTTCCCCTTAGGGGACATAAGAGCAGTCATTACACCTAGAGAAGAGAAACCCTAAATCTGAGAAAGCCATAGTTACTCACACACTACAAGGGAGATCTGGATGCATCCTCAAAGTATTTTTTCCTGGTTTTGACAATGAAAATGTCTTCCTTACAGGAGATGCATAAGTGCTTTTTTTTCTTCCAACCAACATACTTAATAAAACTTACTTTTCAACATTCCTTTAGGCAATCATATTGTCTTGGAATATTGCACCATCTAGATTTCACATCACCTAAGGCTAGGTTTATTTATGGTCCTACCTGGAAAGAGAAAAACCCATGATAACTTCCCCAGTACATATTTCATTTCCCTGAGAATGAAATTTTAAAGTTGACATGTCCTTGAAACTCAAACGAGCAGAGATGGCGGAGCATAGGTTGTGTTGGAAGAGAAAGGGGAGAAGTGAATCGGCTGACACTGTTAGCACAATGCTTACAAGCTTAGCAGTGACCTGAAATGAACACATCCACCCTGAGAGTTAACTAGGTTTAGGTATTAATCAGGGAAGTGTCTTGCTTGTAAGAGAGTAGTAGATCAAAATTATAATAAATACTAGATTTTTCTGAAAGCTTCAGACAGATGTTTTCTAGCGCTTCACCTCACTCTTTCAAACATGATCATGTTAAAATCAATACAAAATACTTGGAGAATACAAGTAGTGAAATAATTTTCTTAGAACTATATATAGATATCAGTTTAGAACTCTCCAGGATAAAAAGAAAAGAAAGAAAGTTACTAAAAAAGAAAATGATTGAAAGTTTTGGGCATTTGAAGAATTCATAGCTGTTACTTTATTCCATTACACTGTATTCCATTACACTTATATAAAGAAAGAAAACAATCTGGATGTAATGATATCTCTGTTTAACCGTTATGAAAATAGAGACTACTAGCAATATTAGCAATTTGCTACCAGACATGTGGTGAGCAAATTAAGTCTTAGCTCTTTCTATAATCTTCTGTTTGTTGTCATTCTTTGGCTACTGCAATTCAGAGTTACTTGTGAAGTATAAATTTTCTTCAGTCTATTAGTTTTCTGTTTAAATAATAGAGTCATGATGCATCTCTGTGGAAGCTTGTAAGTAGACCAGCCAATATTTGTTAAATATATGAGGCATGAAGACAAAAAACTGTACCATACTTTTTAATGTCTTGTTTGTGTGGTTGAATCCAGGAAGGCAGATGACCAGGAGAGAAAACTGTTTACTCCTACTGGAGAAAGTGAAAGTACAGGGTTTTATTTAGCACACAGAGCATTTTATGTTAAAAGTATCAGATGTTTGTGTTATAATCAGCTGTTCTTCCCCATGCAATACCTACGTAAGAACAAAACATTCAATCTCTAAGTTCCCAGAAAGGTGAAGTTTATATGAGGTTATTTCATATTTTATTAAGATGCAGATTCTTCTTTTTATCCTAAGGAGAAAAAAAGCTCTGTTTTAATAAGAATGTGGTTTTTAAAAGCTGTTTGTTTTTTGTCAAAATATCCTAGATAAGGCTTTAATTGTTACAGGGGAAATAATACTGTGCTCTGGAGGTTCATCTGACTGATAGATGTGGCTAGAAATGAGACTATAGCACCCTGGGAACTGTTAGGCACAGGAGAAAGCTATAACAAGGCACTCACACATGCTTCAGTGTGTAATTATTCTGTCTGAATGCAGCTAAAGGATTTTAATTAGTATGTAGAAGGCAGCATAATAGTGGAGTCTGCCTGATGACTATTGATTTTTAATAAGCCCAGAATAATGAATTGTCTTCAGGAAAATATTATCATAAATTTATTTCCTGTGAAGAATTAAGGAATTAAGACAATGTGACCCTAGGTCTTTCATTTTGACTTATTTTAATTACCTAGAGCAAGGTCCCTTTTGACTTTTTCTATTTATGGCCTTTTCCCTCTTCTCTTTTTTGTCTCTTTAGAGTTTCATAATCAAGACAACATAATATTTTCTCAGATACTCCTCTATTAGCCTTTTCAGTGTCAGTTGTGTCTGTGGAGCTTTTCTGCTGTGGATCTAAAAGTGTATGTAAGATGCACTTTCTGGGAAAGTGTCTCCCCCTTTCCCAGGCAGCTAGAGTAGGGTTCTGTTTTTGTACTGATTCAACCTCATCCCAAGGGTGTATGAATGCTGGAAGAGAGCAGAAACTGGTCTGCATTGACACTTAATGTCCACAGCAGTGGGAGTTGGTAGTCCCTTGGGACTGCTGCAGTCTGGGTATCATGGGAAGCACTGGCTACTTTGAAGGCAGTAAAAGTTTTGTCCCTTAAATCTGGTTTCTTGTAGAAATGCAGTCGGGTTCTACCATAGGAATTCGGGGAAGGCTGGCACTCCCCATATCACTTCTCAACAGCAACAAGACAAGGCTGTGTGAATCACTTGCACTAAAATAAAAATAGAAATTAGGTAGGCAGCAGGAGTCTGAAATATTTCAGGAAAAATCCCTGGCTATCTAGATGGAGAGCAATAGCCACTGGGCAAAATCTTTGGGAAAGTAAAATGAGAATGAGATGAGATTGGTCAGGGTCTTCTGTAGGGGTAGGGAAATTCATTAAAACACCAAGGGAAAATGAAAACAGATAATGGGGTTTGCAGAAGGTAGAGTAAGAAGTAGTGGCATTCCTGCTTGGAGTGGAGCACACTCCACTTGACTGGAGATGCTGTGTGACAAAATGCCTGGTTATGTGGTGGGGGTTTTGAAGGACTAGTTGAACAAGCATCTACCAGGAGTGTCATTAGCCTGTTTCCCTAGGCAAGCAGAAAGACGAGATGACCTCTTGCAATCCATCCCAGCCTGTAACTGTCATAGAATCATAGAATCATAGAATAGATTGGGTTGGAAAAGACCTCCAAGATCATCAAGTCCAACCCCTGATCCAACTCTAATTACTATATCATGGCACTAAGGGCCATGTCCAATCTCTTTTTAAAAACTTCCAGGGATGGTGAATCCACCACCTCTCTGGGCAGGCCGTTCCAATGCCTGATCACCCTCTCTGTAAAGAATTTCTTCCTAACATCTAACCTAAACTTCCCCTGGCAGAGCTTGAGCCCATGTCCCCTTGTCCTGTTGTTGGTTGCCTGGGAGAAGAGACCAACCCCCACCTGGCTATAACTTCCCTTCAGGTAGTTGAAGAGAGTGATGAGGTCACCTCTAAGCCTTCTCTTCTCTAGACTAAACAATCCCAGCTCCCTCAGCCTCTCCTCATAGGACTTGTGCTCAAGTCCCTTCACCAGCCTGGTTGCTCTTCTCTGGACCCGCTCCAGCACCTCAATATCCTTCCTGAACTGAGGGGCCCAGAGTTGAACACAATACTCAAGGTGCGGCCTCACCAACGCAGAGAACAGGGGAAGGATCACTTCCCTGCTCCTGCTGGCCACACTGTTCTTGATGCAGGCCAGGATGCCATTGGCCTTCTTGGCCACCTGGGCACACTGCTGGCTCATGTTCAGCCTCCTGTCATCCTGGATGGGAGGGAGGAGGGTGGGAGGGAATCCTATATTTTGTGGTGTTGGGGAGTGCAGAAATGACTCACAGTCACCTCCTTCCTGACGCAGGATTCAGTGCTCCATCACACTGTGCAGGAACTGTCAGTCCCATCCTGCAGCTATAGGCCCTCCAAGGCTTCCTTAAAGCCTGTGGGAACCCCTGAGCTCTCTGCTGTTGTGGAAATGCAGCCTGAGGTACATCTTTCATGTTGCTGGCAAGGAACGTGGGCTTTAAGACTGTGAGTGTAGAAATTCTGTAAATACAAGATGTCCAGGAGCAGAGAGAGGGGAAAGGAACTATAGGGGGAACAAGAAGCTTGTAGCTATTGTACACCATTGCTATTTTTTTGAGTGCTTCAGCTGAACAGATCTGGTGAAGGGGCTGTGCTGGTGAATAGGCTCTCAGCAGTGGTGGAGCTGGGAAGATACTAGTGCTCTGTTACTGCCCTGCAGAGACTTAGTCCAGCTTCTCCATGTCTCCTTCTGGGGATTTGTTGTTTTGGTCCTTATGAAAACACAGGGAACAACATCCTTTAAAAAATATTTTTATTTTCGGGCAAGTAAACAGAGCTTATCAGTGTGCAAAAAAGACAGGTTGACACTCTCTGTGCTTGGTGAAGAATTTTGCCATTTGCTATTGTTTGACATTCGTAGATTGTTATGTCAAACACAGCCACCTCTGAAGAAACAACTCACGGACTCCCCACTGCAGAAAATTCCTCTTCTGAACTATTCAGAGATTGGAACAAAGGATCAATTTGTGAAATAATTCATGGACATAATCCCCCTGAAAGACAGCAAATACTGAGAAAATTTTTTGTGGCTGTCTTGATGCACCTGTTTTATTTTGTTAAGTGCCTGTTAACGTGAAAATTATTTTCGCCTGATATTTTTGACAGAAAGGAAGTCTTTGTAGTGACACTTCATTTGTGGTTCCTCTTTAGACGTATTCAGCTCCTGATCATAGTAAAGGCAGGGTGCCCGCTGCCTATAGATCCAGAAAGTTTTAATAATTTAATAACTGACACAGGAGGTAATAATTGCTCACGAGTCGTCCCATGAGCTTGGCCAGCCAGGTAGCTGTATGTCATCTGTGGCTTTCAGCATTGCTTCTCTCTCTTTTACTTGCTTTCTTATGCAACGGTTTGACATGATGTAAACTTTTGAAAGAGTCAACCTATAAAAACCGATCTCATCCCTTTGGGAACCATTTTACTTTCCCTCCTGCTGCTCCCAAGGGCTCCATGTGTGTGTGTCAGTGTGAGATTGAACACTGACTAAAATTAATTTTCTTGTTAGAGGAGTGCTTTATTTGTAGTTGGCATGCTCATTTTTAATCTAAACGAGCAAAATGGAAGCAGTGGTGACAGGAAAATGGTTTATTTTCATGCAGTGGATTTGTAAAATCACCAGCTCTGGATGGGCATAGAGGACTTTTGTGATCTGCATATAGGAATGCATGATTGTGCTCTTCTTGACTTGATGAATTGCTGTTACTAACAAGCACAGTCAATGGCAAAGTTCTCTTCTGATAGCAGTTCCCTGCTTGCTGCTGGAGATTGGACGGTTTCTTAGAGGCTGAAATGATGCTCGTGAGAACAAGAACATGTTGGGCCACTTGTGTGCTGTAGAGAAGACACCATGTTGTCAGAGACAACAGTTTAAATGGAACTTTCACGATGGATTAGATGCCCTAGAAAGCTCCGTTGTTACGACAAAGTCCCATTTACCTCTGCCAGCCTGAGCAACGGGAGGTGCCCAAAGGAGCTTCTCTTTGGCACCCTGCCATGCAAATCTTCCTGGCCCTCAGGTGACGGCAGGTGCACAGGGATGTTTTTCAGCTCTTTGCATTTAGCCAGGTTTCTGCTTGCCAGGACTGTCTGCTCACATTTTTGGATTCATTTCACTATGTCTAGGTTATCTTTGCTTTCTGCTGCCTCTCTTGGCAGCACACAGGTGCATACAATTGTGTTTCAGCACACTCTAAAAACCTTTAATTTGCAACTGGTTCCTGGAAAAATACCTGAATCCTTAGCTTGATTTGTGGATTTTTTAACTTTGTAGTCTGGCTCAAGTCTCAAGTTGTCAGTGATTTGGAAAGTTTAAATGCCCCTGGTGTGAAAAGGAGGTTGTTCTCCCTAAATGAATGGAGTAATGGATGGAGGCCTCTCTGCTCTCACAACGTCTTTTTAACCTCATGGATGGAAGAGAGCTTGAAGGTAATTACTTTATATCACAGAACAGTTGTAATTAGATTTGCCAACTAATCTTGAATGAAATGTTAGATTAATTCTTGCTGCTGCATTTTCTCTTCTCTATCAACTGTTCTAAGTGGACTTAGATTGAATTTGTTCCAGAAAAAGCCTGAGCAAAAGAAATTAAATTATGCTTGGTTTGGTTTACAAACCCTGAGCTGACCCTGGTTCACTCAGCATTTCTTTGCAGTGCTTTGAGGATTCTTTAGACCTTCAAGCATGTAATGCAGTTGGCATGAGCTTGGGGCCCTGTCTTCTGATGTGAGTATTTTCATCTAAGTCCAGCAGAGCAATTGCCTACCTATCCTATTCTAAGATTACAAATAATTTCACTACCATCATTGGGACTATTGGCAGGCAATGAGCTGCAGGCATGCAAGCCTTTGTGTGGTTTGGAGACTATAGCTTTGTTTAGCTTGATAAATATTTTAAGTTTGGATTGAATTTAGCAGTGTTTGGGTTTTTTTGACTGTTTTTGTAATATTTCCTTGAAGCAGGGAAAAAAAACAGTTTCATCAGTTAAAGTCTATTAATAGAGTAGTCAACACTTGTAGCAAAATTTGCATGCTAATGCTGGAAGGTTATTATTCCAGAAGATGCTTGCATACTTCATAGGTCATGAAAAGGAAAAGAACACAAAAGAAACGCCTCTTAAACTTGTAATTTCTAGTTTCACAGTGGTTGAAAGTCCTTCTGACTGTTAACTGTTAATTTAATCCAACTCACAGAAGGATGAAAGTATGAGCAGAAACCTACCCAAACCTGAGGCACAGCCACTAAGTATGGGCTCTGTCAAAGAAGAAACTGCTGTAGAACACAGTGTCAAGGGAAACAATTACCGTTTTATTTTTGTTTTGTTTAAATACCAGCAATTTTATTTTAAAGGGCTAAACAAGTGATAATGATTTTACTTGAACACCCACACATCGGCATGAGTACTCTGAGGCAAGTTGAGATGGAAAGGGAAAGAATTCATTGCTTTTGAAGACAGAAGTGGACAGATGAGCTAAGGTGTCAACTTCAGATTTTGTGCATTTTTATGTAACAATTTTTGAAGGAAGGAACATGAATTGAGAGGGAAAGTGTGAAAGAAAATGACGTATAATTAATTTTAAGGTGGTTTCCCTTTTGGTAAGCTCTACAAGGTGTAGAAATATATCCCATTGCTCTTGATTTAATTTTTCTTTTCAGTTAGAGGGATCTGTGCTTTTAGAACTTTGAGGCAATTCCAAAGACTATTCCTCTAGTTTTGGGGCAGACCTGATCTCTCAGTAAAATATGTAACATTTTGTACACAGGAGCCACCTGAAGTCAGTTGTTAAACTCTACTTTATAATTACAGATCATGCACCACATTCATTGTGAAGATCATACTAAAGTTCTCCATTCTCCCTTTCCTTTCCATTTAAAATATCCCAGGGCACTTGAACAAAACACTCTTGCCTGCTTTAATTCATGTTGCCATAAGCTTAGCAGACTCTGCTTTGAGTCTCAGCTAGAGGGAAATAATTTAAAACTGTAGCAGGAACCAGTGCTCTCCTTGCCAGCAAAGCTGAGATTTTATGTGGAAACAGATTGCCTTTGGAAAACTTTTCTGTGACAAGAACTTTGATCCTGCTTCATGGAAAAAATAATCTCAGGAAAGCCTTGTAAGTCAGGAGAATGAATTCCTTTTTATAGGCTGAGACAGTTAACATTTACACTTACCACTTATTCACACATATCATACGGTGCTTCATTTTTCTAAGCCATAGACACTGCAAAACGTCTCTGGAAAACTGTGCAATGATTTAGATGAAAAGTGTGTTTTTTCTCATCCTGCAGGAGGTATGCTTATCAATGTGGCTGTTAAACTGTGAATTTTCTGAGGAGCGCTCCACATAAGGTTGATGATCTTGATCCATAAAAGCAAGCTCTTAGACATGACACATAAACCTGTTAGTGATACGAATGCGTTCCTCAGTTTTGAATAAATGAGTTGTCCAATGAGCTAAATAGGGCTCGGACATGCTTTTATCTACATCCAAAGTATTGTGTTAACCCTGTGACAGGTAGTTGCATGGCATGTGGTGGACAACGGGTCAGTGCTACAGGAGCTGGTTCATGAGTAAATGTTGTAGGAGCAGATTCTAATTACAAAGGCTACATTTATCAGTACAAATATGTACCTTCCACTTCTAGTTCTTTAGTTTTCTGGAAAAACTACCACAATATTATAAAAAAATAATTTCCCCCGTGTGCATGTAGTGTATTAAGAAGTTTAATGATTTTCAGTGTTTTTTGTAGTCTTATCTGTCTTCCTGGTTTTTGTGCTCTTTCTAGTCATTTAGCAAATCCTGAAAAGAAGACAAAACAAGGGCTTTAGAGACAGAGAAGTGAGTGATTAGTCCTAAGGAAGCTGCAAAGTAGATAAGCAGACTAGAGCAGGTTTGTAGTAAGGACAAAGATAAGTCATTTAAAAGGATCTCTCATTCTGGGGTCCAAAACATTTGATTGGAAAATTTACAAAATTTATCAAAAAACATGTTCAGGAACATTAGGATTACTAAATAACACAACTGATACTTGCCTGGATGTCTTCAGTTCATAGTTTGTGCTTGAACAATGGAGAGTTCACTGAACTATAGAGTTCTGAAAAGAGCTTTTTAATCTTCGTTCATCCCTTTTCTTTCCATGTGTAGGATTTTGTTTTCTTTTTGACTACCATAACCATTATTTTTGTTTTCAGATTAATGAGCTGCAAAGAATAGGAGATGATGATGTGTTTTTTTTACAGTGTGCACATATTTTTCAGCATGTCACTTGGTGTTCATCTACATCAATAATGTTGTGAATTTGTGCATCTTTTTCCTTTTTAAACCACGTCCCCATTCACCCACTGTGGCTAGGGGATCACCACATTTTTCAAATAATCTTGCTGACATTTTACCTTTCCTCCTTGATTGAGAGTGCAGAAAGTGCCAAGTGTCTTTCTCTGCAAATCTGGCTCTTCTGAGTGCATCAAGCAGTAAGATGGGCAATGTCAGTATCTGTACAGTTACCTTTCAAAATACACATCAGCAGGATTTTACTTAAGGTTTTTCTTTAAATTTAAGGAGCAAGTGACACATAGAGTTTCATCCCACTGAGGCAGAATCTCTATGCAATAGTTGATTTTTACAATTATTTAAAAATCTAATCATGAGTAGAAACTAGATAGCTTAGTTTTTAAAAAGCATTTATATTTGCCAAATGTGACTCCTCTTATATTCCACTGTTAATCCCTAATAATGTAGATAGGTGGATTTTTCTTACTTCAAGCTGATCTCCTTATCCCCTGTGACCTCCACATAGGGGCTAAAACCAGACAGTAGATAAATGCATTACAAAACCAGAAGTCACTGAACTATACAAAATTGGATGGAAAATATGTGTGACATTAGTGACCTTTATTTGCTGTCTAACAAAGATGAATTGTGCACTTTTTTTCTTTCTTGATGATGAATACAAGGTGAGCCACTAAATCTTCCATTGCAGACAGAACTGTGTTTTATGCAAAGATACCTGTCATGGATATGCTTTAAAATAGATTTTTTCTAAGAAAATAATCAACTTCACTCAGAGTTGTGTCTTTGAAAGAATAGCACTCCCACCTCTTCATAACTTACTGCACTGCCTTCAGTGATGATAGGTCTGTACTATCTTTACTTGAAAAAGATAATACCTCTGAGAAAAGTATTTGCCGTGCTTAATCACTACCTTATCTTTTTTCATGAGGATTGCTCAGCACTTAACATTAAACCAGGCAAATTATGTTTATATTTACTGCTGTGGCATCAGCGTCAAATGGGCAACATTTTTCTGGTGATATGTACATATACACGTGTGCATGTCCACATCTCAGCAGGTCATTCTGCACTCTTTTATCATCAACAGAGGAAAAGATATGAAAGTGGTCAAGCATGGATTTCCCCATGTCCTCCTTCTCAACTCATCACATTCCTGTCCCTACTCTACTCCCAAAGCTCTTGCCTCATCACTGGGATGGCAAAACTGATTTTTGCTGACAGCAAGCACTTGAGTAAGTTTTTTGAGAACCAAACATCTTCTGAACTATTTCCTTCCTGGTGCTATTTCTTAATATTTTCCTGTTTTCCAGTATGCGTGTACTAAATTTCAATGTCTGGAGTGTAGGACATTTCTCTGGTAAAATCTAGAGCTCCTGAGAAAGTTGCTGTTCCTTTAAGAGACGTTGTTGCTCTGATTCACTTTATAAAGGCCATAGTTAAGGTATTTATACATACATAACTGTTTTCAGATAACTATCAGGACATATTTCATATATTTATAAATGCTCTTTAGTACCTTTTAAGCATATAGGAGTTGTAAGGTGTTAGAAAACAGGCCAAAAAAGCTCCCTCCTTCACTGTGCAAATGAATCAGAGCTTCTATAAGTGAACATGTTTCCTTCTGCTGATAAAATGGAGCCATTCAAGCTGGAAAGGGGTGAACGGCACTTGATTTACAGCACTTTTTTCTTTATCCAAGTTTGGGTTCACTGTTTTTTTTGGGGGGGTAGAAGGAACTCCTAGCCTTAAAGAAGTCCAAGGACTCTTCTTAGAGAGAGTTATCCTCACTTTTTTTTTTCCCCCTCTTTTTTTCTGCTGGCTAAGCAAGAGTGATGTCACCAGTTTTAAATTATTTATTATACTTAGTTTCCCTCATTTTATTTTTTTGACAGTGTATGTGCATTTATTAGGGAGATTTGTTGTGGGAATCCTAGCTGTACTGCAAACAAACCAGATGTAGTTCAGGAATCATTGCTAGAGAGATGATAGCATGACTGATCATGCACTGGACTTTTTGCAGCAATCTGGGATGAATGAATCCCAGTTGAAATGCATTTTCAGAGTGTATCTGCATTTTACTGGTCTGTGAATAACTGTGGTGTGAGAAGAGGGAAGACAATTCAATTAGCAGAATAAATTGTACATTGTGTTCTTCCTCCACTTCCCAGTAGATAAACAGTAGGCAAATTCAATGTACATACTATTTCCTCCTCTAACCCCTTTCTTCTATAATAGCTTGACTTCTCTTTTTGTTCTTTCTTCAGCTTGTAATTTTATTTGCATATGGCTGAAAATAATTTATGGCTCACTATACAAATGGAATTCATCATGCAGTGTTTTGGGAAGAGGGACGGGGAGAAAAAGGACAAAGAAGAAAGAGAGATTTATTTGCACCTGTGCAAGAAGCTCCAGCTTTCTAAGCTGCTATGGTGGAGACAGAAGGAGAAACAGTTTGTTGTTGCTTTTTGCAATCTGCTCAGTATGCCACAGATAGTTTTCATCATCAGGGAGCTGTTATCACCAGTTAAAAACCATACTCTTTTAAAACAGTGTCTCCCTCTCTCTAAAAAAAAAAATTATAACAAGAATTTTTGTGCTTGCAGAAGAGGCTCTTTCTTATGTTGCATACTGGGTTATATGTCCATACCTTTGGAGTCCGCCTATATTTGAAGGATTGTGAGACTTTCTCAGCAGAGCCCAGCCAGCACACCCAGACTGGATATGGCTCCTGCTGCTCGGTGCCAATGTGGCTTGGCTTCAGAAGCATCCACACTTGGCTGTAAATCTGCAAGGACTTTGGTTTTATGAAACTCCATGAACCTCCAGTTTGGGAGTAAGCTGTGCTGAGATAGCCATGCAGGCACATTTCTGATCCAATCAGTTCTGGAGCTGTGAAGTTACCAAAAAAGAAACATAAAAAATTATGCAACTGAAACATATATAGGTCTGTTCCCCATTCCCTATTTTTACCACAGCAGCTGCAGCAAAAACACCAGCTGCAATGGTGCATCTCTCCATAGGTACTTCTGTTCCATTTCCAATGAAATCTCTTAACTCCCACCTGTCTCATCAATACCTGTCTTCATTTTGGAGAGACAAAGGTACTTAACTGCGTGCTTTGGTAAGGCTGTGTATTCATTCTCTGGGACACTAAATTGCGCTTGAATGTATCTCCTCCTCCTGCTGCTTCCCATTTTGTCTCCCTGAGGCAGTACACTGCTCTGGGTCCAACGGCAACACCTTGCAACAGGCACTGACTCCTTTTCAAATGAAACTGGTTTTCTCTGCAAAAGGTTTTTGTTTTAAATTACAAAACTTTTATTTTTTGCATGTGTTATCTCAGATGCACTGCCCTGCCCCACACAGAATTTTCAACTGAAGCACTGTGTAAGCCTTCTCCGAGAGATTTCTTCTCACTTACCATGTATGTACACTAAAGTAAGGATGCATGTACATTAGCTTGTGTACCTTTTAGCAGGTAAGTTCTCTAAAGCAGCTACTGTTTCTTTTATCATGTTATAAGTGATGGCCTTATCCCATTTGAGGAAATGTACAATTATAAGTAGCCCATTTTTGAATGAAAATGATGTGAATTATTTAGAAAAAAAAGACAAAAAGCCTAGTACTGGCTGAATTTATTGACAGGACCCTCCAGAGATTAAGTGGCCTCAGTTCCAGTTACTTTCTCTTGAGGATGGGACCTTAAACAAACCAAACCAAAAGTATGTTCATTGCTTCTTTTCCTTGTCCTTATGAAAGCATGGAAAACATAAAATACTCCTCTGTCTTTGTAAAAATCTTTTATTTAATCTCCTGTACTTGTAGACCAGCCCTCTGTCAGCTCTTTACTTTTGGAGTACCCTCTAGTAGGCATAGGATACCTGCCAAAACAGTGGAAATCAGTCTTCCCTTTTTTAACTCTTTATGATGACTGGCTTTTGAAGAGCTGGAAAGATGAGGGCTAATATTTACTTTTTGAAAGATAGTTTGGGTGTAGTAAAGAGTTCTTGGATGGATGGCTGAGGCAGTTCATGGTTACATACTTACAAACATAAAGAAAAGGAAGTGCATGAGAGTGAAGAGCTAAAAATATCATTTAGCTGGGAGAAGGTGGAATAGGTGATGGATCTATCATGAATGACTAGATGAAGAGAAATAAGGGCTAAGAGAAAGTATGTTTTTGTTTGTACACTCTTTAGAGAACAGTGATGGTTGATTTGATCTTATATATGTGGACTGGACCAACAGAGAACCACTGATATTGTTGGTAAAGGTTTTTTCTTGAATGTTAACCCCACCCCTTGTTCATTTAAACATTCATCGAAGAACATTGCACCATGCGACCAAAGAGAATTTCTATACTAGTTGAAATCCGTTGAATTACTCAGTTTTCATAATAACATAGCCCCTGTCCCACTTAAATTGCTTTCTCTGCTAATGCAAACCGTAATAACTAGTTTGTTATGGGGGATTTATTTTTTGATTGGTCTACTCTATTCCAGGACTATCAACATTGAAGATCAGTGAAGACTTACGAAAACATGTATTTATTAGAAATGTACTTCTATAAGATAAGGTTTTTAGAGGTTTTAGTCACAGTTATCTTACATTATGGATTTTCTTGGTGTGTTTACTTAAGTTTTTGAAGGAACAACATGATTTGCCAAATGTGATATGAATCTTAAGTATATTGACATGAAAGTAAAATGAGGTTGCTGAGGTATTAATCCAATTTACAGGGTATCTATATTGGATAACTCCCAATATTCTTATTCATGGCTTTTA
Organism: Myiozetetes cayanensis; assembly: GCF_022539395.1. Taxonomy (NCBI): domain Eukaryota; kingdom Metazoa; phylum Chordata; class Aves; order Passeriformes; family Tyrannidae; genus Myiozetetes; species Myiozetetes cayanensis. The sequence goes on from NW_026087631.1 coordinate 45,849,180, forward strand.
TAAAAAAAAAAAAAATCCTTCAATTGTGAAACAGTATAAATAAATTGGCAAAGATCCACTTCTGAAGGATTCCTGGAAGGAAATTCCAAGGCAAGGAGCATAGAATACAGTATGGTAGAAGGGAAAAGTGTTCTGGTTTAGTTTCTTGCTTTTGATGCATTTCTGCAGAGAAACAGGACCTAGGTACAAGTGAGACCAGCCTAATTGCTACTCTTGTATGGGCAATTTCAAGATGGAAGTCAAAGGCAGTTTTGGGAAAGAAATTTGTTGGCCTTAGGTTGATGTGGGATATCTGAGTGGGAAGCTTCCTTCTGTTTATGCAAACAGTGATTCTGCTGTAATGGATATGGAAGTGACGTTGAGGTAACAGATTTGGAAAACCAGGACTTGGCTTTCACAGGGCAGATAGTTTTCCAGTCTTCAGTCAGAAAGTAGGTGGCTGTTCTAAATGCTATTTTTTACTTTTCTGTTCATCTCAGCAGATAAGACTACCATATTTGGAACGACACTTGAACAAACGTTTCTCATTGTGAATATGCTCATGTGATGTTGCAAGACAAAATGCTGATCTGCTTTGACTAAGTGATATGCCAAGTTCTTCTCCACCCTGAATCATTCTATGATTATATATATATATATATATATTACTTTTTAAGCTCTAGGGGAAATAGTAATGCCATATCTGGCTGTTCAGTTAAGCCAGGTGTTTCTTGGTTGCACCATTGTTTGCTGTTTCTAGAGAACCTCTAACTTCAACTGACCAGTCCTTGTAGTTTATTCTGATGTTTTCATCAAGAGTGCTACCAATATGTGACCTGTAGTTTTCTTCTCTCTTTGCAGTTGTGAGTCCTGCAAGACAGACTGATTGAAAAATTAAAATAGCACTCTGCCTTTTATCAGCATCAGTCTTTATCAAACTGTTCTCCCATTGCACATACTCCTGCTATTTCTCATCATCTGCTGGTAGGAGCTGCAAGGACACTTCTGTTGAGTAGGGCCATGTGAGAGAGTTTCTCCATCCATTCTCTAAGAAAAAAGAATTTACCAAAGTGGCACAATGTTTTTGTTTAGTAGATCTTGTTTTTATATTCTGTTAATAAACAGATTATATATTATGCTACTGCTTTTAGTGGCCATCACACCTGTACAGGTTTAGTTATTATTTGAGGATATTTGAGACACATGAGTTTCCCCCATTACAGTCTCTTCTCTCTTTGATTTAAGCTGTTTGTTTCCATTGCCAATTCCTTTTTAAAGTTACACTATCTCTCCATAGATGCCGGAGGCAGTAACACTATGCAAAACAAACTGAAATATGGCAGTGTTCCCTTCTCCTATGAATGAACAGCGATAGTGGGAGCAAATCACTATTCCACTCCATGCTCTTCCCCAGTCATACAATCATTTAAGATAGAAAAGACTCTTAAAACCATGAAGTCCAACAGATGCTGGGCTTTCTCCTGAGTCTCTGGACTGGTTTGAAGCCGCCATGGTTGCAGTGCCAGTAGGCAGCTGGAGAAGTACTTTGGGGCTCACAGCTCAGATTGTTTTAGAACACTCCTTTCAGGCTGTTAGCACTAAACACTGGGTGTTTTTCTGCTAGCATAAAGAACATGTTTTTTCAATGATGTATTTATAAGCCAGGCTAGATTTTGTCTTCATATGAGACAGTAAAATATTAATCCTGTCTCTATGCTGTCAGAGTTGAATGTGGCTATCAAGATCTCTAGGGCAGAGATGAGGAGAGCACTGATGCAGAGCCTGCCTGTTGGCAGGGTGTCCCCCCTGCCCTGGGCTGGCCTGGCCCCAGTAAGGGCTTTGCAAACTCACTGGTGCATCTTGCAGCCACTTATGTTCCCTTTTGTTGTTGTTCCCATCTGAGGACGGGAACTATGCAGTTTGTCTTTAGCACACTTTAGCAAAATTGCAGCTAATCTAATGTCCTCTTTGGCTGGCCTGGTTCTGACATGCCATCATATCTTCTTATTCCATCTAAACTGTAATGCTGTCATGCTAAAATGCATGGGCAGCCGATGTTTATGGCAACATCCTTGTCTTTAAGTACTTTACATGAGTGGGGCCAGGTGTCCCTTGCAGCTTCCATCCTGCCCTGCCGTTAGGTCTCTGCAGTGGTACACCTGAGCCTGTGTTTTATATACTTCCTATAGAGGAGGGAAAATAGTCTGTTAGTGTTTGGTTTGGGTTTTCTGGGAGGAAGAGGGAGGGTTGCTACTCACAAAATCCTGAAACCCTTTCAGGAATGGTAAGTGTTGCACTTGTGTGCCAGGATGAGTTTTATTCTTTTTAGAGGGATATCTCAGTTTCAGAGAGTGGAGATAATAAAATGGGAAGAGGAATTACTGTCTGTAGAACAGTAACATGCATAAATCCGTATAGTCATCTAGTCTGCTCAACCAGGTGCCAATATTCATATCATCCTGCCTGTCCAGACAAATATCCCAAGGTTTACCAGTATGTTTGGCAGTTTTCGCTGTGTGGTCATTTTTTTCAGGTTTAAATAATGTCATTTTGTAAAGCAGCTGTTGGGCTGTGAGAAGGGAGGACTTGCTCTCAGATATATACAATAACCAATTTCTGACTGCTATTGTTGGTCTGACTGAGCTTTTGACTAAAAGATTTCAGGGCATATATTTTAAAAATGCTTAATAGGAAGCTTCTGAAGAGGAAGACTAGAGAGAACTGAAGGAAAGAAAGAGCAGAATGGGTTAGAGAATAACAAGTCAAAGAAGAAAAGGTAGAGAGAATCTGGTAGGTGTTATGTAGAGGATTAAAATTCATTTTCAAACAGTACCATGACAGAAACCTTTCAGATTTTAAGGAGTTTGACTTCAATTAACTGGCATGTGCTTGAAAGACCAGCAAAGACATCAAGACTTGGACAAATCCTAAAACTCTTTGGAAGAGATGTCCAAGTACAAACCCTAATACCATGAAGCTGTGAGAGCTGGCCAGGATGAGGAAGAAATGTTTCCGCATTGGAGATGAAGACTACAAGAGAACTTGGATGAGAACCTAGCAGAAACAAGCACCCTGTAATACATATTCAGTGGACTTGGATAATTGACTTGAGATTTTTAACTTTTATTGTTAATGCATGTTTACTACATTGTATCCATATACTTCATTGTTGTTTTCCTTCATGTTCTCCCTCATGTTCTAGCCCTAATTTCTGACTGTTTAACAACAGCGGCAGTGCAGATTTACCATATCAGGTTACACCTCTCCCCTCATTACCTTATATGTTTGTAACTCTTCCCGTACTTTTCCTATTAAAGATAGCTCCCTCCTTCTTTTTCCTTTTATGAAACATACACATTCCAGAATGTTTTGCTCTCCCCCTATATAAAGGGGGAAGCCGTTTTAATAAAAGGTTTACTCACCCTGATGAACCCTAAGTGAGTTGTCACTTTCCTTCGAACTGTGACATGAAGCAGTGTCTGCTTGCCCTGTCCTGAGCATGGACACCTGAGGGGCTGTTGCCTCATGCTGGAGTGTTGGGAAATAGTGACCCTCCATTTCCTGCCTTCAAAATGGTGCACTGAAGTGCCCTACTGTGTCTATTTTGGCCTTTCTAATTTGGCAGGTTTTCTGAATGTGTTGAAACAATGATGTCCTGTGCCATAAATCCAGTTCAAGATTGCAACTAGAAGTAAACTTGCAGGAAAGTCCAGTTCCTGCTGAGGGAAACATTTTTTTTTTCAACAGATTTTCAAATAGATTCGACATACAACTTGCTTTTTGTTGTTTGAAAATAGATCTCAGTCCTACGTGATGAACCCATCTGAGAAGGAGACCATTGCGTCCTGTGTTGTCTTCTCTGTTTGACCTCTGCAAGACACTAATCCTGGGTTGACATGTCACAAATGGAGTCTTCACAGTTTTCAGCTCCTTGCCAGTTGATCTGCCTCTGCTTAAACACTAAGCTTTTCTAAATTTCATCCTACTTTTCCCTGCACAGGTAGGAATGGAGCAGTTTCTGTTTAATGTAAGTTAAGTTTATCAAGTTAAGAAAGAAAATACCCAAGAATTATGGTTTATGTACACAGGGAGCAGAATAGAAGCAGATAATCAATCTCATTTATTATTTCACTTGTTCTTCTTTTCTTTTCCAGTTCTGTACATCCTTCTTCACAGCAGTTTGGGGGATTAGTCTGGGAACTTTCCTGGTGCTTTCTTAGGCTTTCTCACACCCTTCTTTAGTCATATTTGGCTCCCAGGAGTCTTCCTTACTGCAATAACTGTGAGAGCATTAGACAGCTGCTTGACCAAGTATGCGCTTGCTTACATTAACTTGTGTATAGCTACTCCTCATTACTTAGTGGTTAATTACCTAACACATATGTAGGACCTGAATTTGCAAACACTACTGAAAAGACTTGCAAGCCTGTGAAAGGCAGCATCTTATGATTCCTTCAGATGAAAAAGTTAATTTTACAAATTAATTTTTAAATCAGTTTTTTACTTTCCTTGCATATTCTGCTAAAGTTTTCCTTTGAACTTGAGAATGCTTGCAAATGGATATTTCTTGGATATGGCTTCTCGGTGATAGCTGTGCCCACAGATTGTAGTCTGAAGCTTCAATAGTTCTTTCCTTAAGTGTCAAACAGTTTTAATGTGATGGAAGTGTTGAGACATGTCCAGAGGGTTTGGATCTGAAGCTGGAAAATAATCATCATGGAACACTCCTGGCAATTCTTCCTGTTTCTTTAAGACCCAATGGAACATTTGACACTTTTTCCCATGCTCAGACATTTCAGAAGAAACATCGTTTTTGTACCTTTTTTTAGTCTGGACAGTGTCATGACTATAAGAAGAATTTACAGAGGTGCTCATCCCTTCACAGACAACCAGATTTCCTTGCTAACAACTGCCTACTAATGTGCTAAAAATTCTTTTGGATATAAACGGTAAATTACACAGAAATTTCCTAAAATGACCTCTGGCCTGAGTAGTACCAGCATCCATGGAACAAGGATTTGGACAGGTAGAGAACTATCAATTTCCCCTCAGTCCCTTAATGTTTTGGCACAGAAGACACGGATTGTCCCATTTTTCTTCAGTGATCTATGGTTGGTGATAATTTTGATATGTATTTCAGTGATAACTTTCCATTCCTATTAAATCCCCCAAAATGCCATAGAGCATTTTGGGACAGAGAGCATGCCATAGAGCTGGACATGGCAGCAACTGAGGGCTTTTGCCCATTTACAAAGAGAAGATGGTAGAGATGAAGGAGAGAAAGACAGACTTGTTTAAATGCTGTAGACCTCCAAGCTACACTGATTAGTTGAACAGCCTGACTTAATAAAAGATGGAGTAGAATGATTGCATCAGCTGTCATATCATGGCGTGTTAGCTACCTCTAGGACTCTGAGGGATTTTCTAGAGGAAAAAAGTCATCAATATGTGATGTGACATCTTAGGCTTTGCATAGACTTCTAAGGAGGAAATGGCTGACTTTCTGTCTCTGAGATGTTTCTATTCCTTTTTGCTGTTAAACTAATTAGAAGCATTGCTAGCAAACTTTTTGAAACCTTACAGAAATGTAGTGATGTGGTAAGAGAGACTGAGAGGCTATTTTCTGGAATGGCTCTTGCAGTCCCAGAAACATTTCTTCCCCTATAGCAACAATTTTTGAAAATCATTGATCATACAAAGAGAAGCAGAAAAAGATAAGTAGGAGTATACCCCAGTCTCCTATAAAATAGAAAATATAGCCAAGAAAAACATTAGTAAGGTGGCCCTAAAACCAAACTGGAAGAAGAGGCTTTTAGGCTCAGCACTGCTAGAAGGAAGTTTAAGCTGTAAGCAGCCAGCATTTTATGCTTTCTGCTACTGAAGTTTATCAGGTATTCATATATTTTCCATATAGAATTAGAATTACATGAGTGAAATGCCTTAAATCCATCATTTTTTTTCCTTCGAAACCCATTGATACCTCTCATTTAACTTAAAAGTAGCAACGTGTGGTCAGACATGGGGTGTAGTATGAAGGCTTCGGACTGAACTCTGTAAAACTGTCAAACATTGACCTTTTCTCTTTAGTATAAACAAATGTATCAGCATGTCGAGCACTCCTGCTCACCTCCCCCAGTTTGCAGCACAGCACCTTGAGCAGAGCTCTGGAGCACAACTGGGCTCTGACCCTCAGGCCACTGGCCCCTTTTTGGTGCCTTCAGGTGATGTTGGTCCACCTCAGGGTCTCAGCAGGGGGACCGAAGTGCCCAGTGGCTGTAGCAGATGCTTCTTGTAGCATTGCATTACAGCACCATCAGGTGTTTGCTTTGTTCTTAATCCCAAATGGGTGGATTTGTGTGACAGCATAGTGGTGTCAGAACTGCTGCAGCTCTGCCTCAGGGGCAGGAGTGCAAAGTGCGTGGGTTGAGGCTGTTTATTTTCCTTGGTGTTAATCACATCCACCCTAGCCCTTGCCAGAGTCATAAGCAGGAAGCAGGGGAGTGGGCTGTGGAATGGAATAGGGGGCTTCCTCTTTTAAACTTTGCAAAGTTCCCTCTCTGAAAATTTCCATCTGAGCGCTGTGCCAAAATGCAGACCTGCTCTCAAGGAGCGGCATAGACTGAAGAAATGAGACGAAAGAGAGAATCTTGGTCAAATTTGAACTCTACTACTTTTTCTGATGACTCTAAAATATTTAATATAGTAACCCATAGTGTATGTGAGCCTCATGTCTCATCCATGCTTTTAAATTGCAGCTCATAGAATTTCCATTTGATAACTGAAAGCACATGTTGAAAACATCTTTTTTACATCTCCATAATCTAAATATGAGCTATGTATGTATAACATAACCTTTTCAATTTTTTTTGAAAATACATTGCTTCTGACTTGACTTTGGGTCTGACACATTTTTTCAACTGTAATCTAGCCCCATTAATACCTCTTTTTTTTTAGTATTGGAAATGGTGAGCAAACCTGAAAGCAAAGGACACTACAGTGCTGCATTATATTATGAGCTGTTGACAAGTTGGGTTTTTTTAATAGTACTATTTTCACATTAATATTACATATGATATTCTCCATTAGAAAACAGACTTTTAATTTAAACAGAAAAAAAACCCTCAGTACAAAATTCTGCTGTACTGTCCTTCAAATAATGACATTGCTCTAGATCTGCTTCCTTTTTGTGACTGTTCCTCAACTGCATGAGTATCATATTAATGTTCTATGCTTTTATAGGCAATGTTTCCTAAAAGTTATCCATAAATACTGACAAAAACTTTTCTGATTTTAATATAGGCAATAGAAAAAGATAGTTCTTCTTAGCATTCCAGGTCAAAACTGTGTATGTTGTTGTGTAACTTGTCAGGCACTGTGTGCAGTTATCTATGCAAGTGTAATTTTCTGAACTGTAGTTTGCTTACAGCCTAACACGTATTTTCTCTTAAAAAATGCCAAAATTTGAAATGAGTTTTTTGCAACAAAGCCCTTGTTCTCATGCAACTTAAGAGTCACTTTCAGATTAATTTTTGAAGCTGAAGGACTTTCCAGAGTCACATTTTCAGAGATTCAGGCACATTCAGTGACTAATAGTATGTACAGGAGCCCCTGGTGGTCTAGTGGTTAAGGGCGTGGCACTGTCACCGCCGAGACCCGGGTTCGATTCCCGGTCAGGGCCACTCCCGGGCAGGTGGGGCTCGTTAGCCCTTAAAAAGGCAACCCATCTACGTCCTAAGGACCTCGCTGCCACCGTCCAAGCTCGCTTGGCCCCGGCAGATGAACCTTAGGATTAAGGGGTGGGCTCAGTTCCGCGCACACTGTGTCTCACCTAAAAAATCCAATGCGCAGGCTGGAAGGTGTAAAGACCTTCCCCGGATCTTCGCTCGCGAAGACTGGTCATTATTAGTATGTACAACTGCAGTGTGTTGTAGAGTAAAAAGTTAATTAGGGGTATAGTTGCTTTAACAAAAATATAAATGGACCTCCAATGCTGAAAATGCAGTTTTTGAGGGTAATTGTTTTCCTGGATATCTAGACTGATTAATACTGTAGAGTTTAGCTAGCATGCTCTCCAAAAGCTCTGATAAACACGCACTTGCTGGATGTTTTTTTCACCCAGATGATCCATCTTTTTGATCACACTCACTTATTAATCATATTACCTTGTGCACTTCAGTTGTATCTGCTGATACTGTGTTTTGGCTCCTATAGTAGTAATAATTTGAAGCTCCTTTTTTTGTTTGTTTGTTTGTTTTTGGTTTTGTTTTTAATTTTGGGTTTTGTTTGTTTTGTTTGGGTTTTTGTTTGGTTTGCATTTTTGTTTTGTTTTTTTTTTTTTTTTTTTTTTGTTTTGTTTGCCTTTTTTTTTCTCCTGTATTCATTTTTTTGTTTGGTTTGGTTTTGGGTTTGTGTGGTTTTGGTTGTTTGGGTTTTTTTTAATGAATATTGAATTATTTTATCTGAGTAAAAACAATTTTTAAGAATCTAGTAAAAAGCATGTGCCTGTCTAGTCCTAAAAAAAATTAACCAAATTAACTTGGAAATGTCTGTAATTTAGGCAGAAGTCTGTCCTAATGATCTTTCAGCCTGAATTTATAAGATGTGATATAAATACATATATATAAAGGGTGCAAATTCAGGATAGAAGTGGAGAACAGAAGTGTGGGGTTGGGCAAGAAGTCCTGGAAGTCTGAGAGGTATTTTAATTGGGAAACTAATACTAATTGTTTTTAGTGGAGATTGCCACATGAATAAACCTGCAAGCTTAGGTGAAAGTTAAGATCCAGGGAGCAGGTAGGGTGTGCAATCTGTGATATAGAAGTGCAGGGGGCACATTTCCTGTCTCATCTGTGTGTGAGAGTGGAGGGTTGGTGTGATGTGCAGCTTGTGTGGGGAGATGGTGCTTATCAGGAAGTTGTGACTGCAGTAGTGCAGAGCTGAGCCCTACCCTGAGCTGCAGGTTTGCCTGAGCAAGGTTTGTGGCTACATAGGTGCTGTCCTGTGACAGGTATGGGTGACAGGTAGGACTGTCAGTAGGGACATACTCTAATGCTATGTCCCATGCAGATCTTGTCACCACAGTGGGTTGGTAGGGATCCAATATGAGAGAAGTGTGTTCAGCTGTCATTTAAAAAATAAAATTGTCTTTTAAATACAGTTAAGGAAAGGGAATAGGGAAAAGTGAGAGGATGGGAGATGCAGAAGGATATCATATAGGGAGAGGGATGAATAGAAACAGATAGAAAAAGTGTTGCTGGGGACAGACGCTGAAGAGCAGATGCTGCTGTGCACAAAACTACAGGGTTAACATTCCTCTATAGGGTTTCTTGGTATTAATCTGCTCTTTTTGTTGTGTTGAACACAAATACAGTGTTAGTGCTAGTGTCTTGCTCAAAATAGGCATTGGTTTCCTTTAGAAGTCCATTGCAGTGAACAGATTGTGCCAGTGTGTTGGACTCAACTTACTGAATGATCGTCATTTTAATGTGAAGAATGAGTCTAATACCCTTATCTCTCGCAAAATGGTGATAGGGAGACTCTTACTATGTTGGGTGGCTCTGTGCAGCCCCACTAGAAAGACTCCAAAGATTACAGAATCAGGCAGAGCAACAGAACCAATGAGATTGGAAGGAACCCCTGAGATCCAGTCCTACTTATGATTGAACACTACTCTTTCCTTGAACACCTCCAGGGATGGTGGCTCCACCACCTGTCCAGGCAGCCCATTCCAATATCTAATCACCCATTCTGTGAAGAATTCTTTTCTAATGTCAACCTACACCTCCCCTAAAGCACCTTAAGACTATGTCCTCTTATCCTGTCCTTAGTTGCCTGGGAGTAGAGACTGACCCCAACCTTTCTAGGACCTCCTTTCAGAGAGTTGTAGAGAGCAATAGGGTCACCCCTGAGCCTCCTCTTCTCCAGGCTAAACAACCCCAGTTCCCTTAGCTACTTCTCATAGGACTTGTGCTCCAGAGCCTTCACCAACTTTGTTGTCCTTATCTGGACTCACTCCAACACCTCAATGTTCTTGTGCAGACTCAAAATGCAGCCTAACCAGTGCTAAGTACACTGGAAGAATTACTTCCCTAGTAGCACTGGCTGCACTATTCCTGATATGGCCAAGATGCCATTGAGTTCTTGACCACCTGGGCACACTTCCAACTCATGATCAGCCTGCTGGCTGTCAACCAGGACCCTCCGGTCCTTTTCCATTGGACAACTTTTCAGCCTTCAGTCCTGCATGGGGTTATTGTGGCCAAAGTGCAAGATGCAGCACCTGGTCTTATTGAACCTCATACCATGGTTCTCAGTCCAATGGTTCTTCCTGGAATGTAGAGACAGGGCTAGAACTAAGGGCAGAAGCCACAGGTTTGGGTAGAAAATACCAAAATCTTAGAAGGAGAGGTGAGGGACAGCACTGAGTGCAGCTAACTAGTGTTAAATAACTGGTGTTAGATGGAAACAAGCATCTCAGTGTCCCCTAAATTCCGGCTGATTCTGAGTGTATTGGCTTTAAAGGGTGGACATTTAGCCAGAAATGTAGATTGGAATGCAGGATAAAAATGAAAATAAAAAAGCAAACAGGAAGTAGTGCAACTGATATGAAACCCCCAGAGGGCCAAATTTTACAGGTTTTCTTGTTTCTCATATTTCCTAGTTTAACTGGAAATGATGAAAGATGCTGCAGGGAGGAATGGGGCCATAGCAATTGTGGAAATGTGGCATTAGAGAAGATGTGCACTTAAAGGCATAGTGAGTAATAAAAAGGAATTGGTTTTTCAAGAACCTCAAAAACTGAGGTTTGTGATTGGAATCTCTGGGGCAGTCCTAAACCAGTACTGTTTATGCAGAGAAATGGAAATGCATATGAAATATAATACTGCATATACCTGCCACATTTCCTTGCACTGTATAAGAGAACTGTATTAGAGCTGTTGAAAAAAACTCCCAGCTTTTGCATTTTTGACTCTGCATACTTTAGACTCATCATCTTTTATCTGAGCTGTGAATTTTAATGGATGGATCTTAACATTGCTGACAAAAACCAATGCAAATATAATATATTTTCATTTATATTTTTATTCAAGCATATTTACTTGTTTCCTTCCTTTCTTTCTTTGTGTCCTTATTCATCTGGCTCCTTTTATGCTAACTTGGACTGTGATTCTTATTTAGGGGAATGAAAATGTTATACAGAATCATCCCATCCTTCAGATGTGTCAGCTGCATTACTCAGCTTGATGTCATCTGCAAATATTCTGAGGCTGCACTAGATCCCTTCATCTATGTAATTAATGAAGATATTAATAACACTGGTCACAATAGGGACCCCATGAGGGACACCACTTGACATTGTCACCCATCAAGACTGAGCTATTGACCACTTCTCTCTGGAACCGACCATTTAACCAGATTCTTATCCATCTAAAGTCCACACATCAAATCCATCTCTTTCTAATTTAGAGGGAAAGTGTTGTGGGGGACTGTGCCAAAGGCTTTACAAAAGCCCAAATAAATGACTTCTGTAGCCCTTCCTTTGTCCACTGATGTAGTCACTCTACCATAGAGGCCATTAGGTTGAACGGACAGAACTTACCCTTGGTGAAGCCATGCTGCTTGTCCCAAATCACCTCCCTGTCCTCCACGAGCCTTAGCATAGCTTCTAGGAAGATCTGTTCTATGATCCTCCCAGCCACAGAGAGGAGTCTGACAGGTCAGTAGTTCCCAGGGTCCTCCTTTCTACCCTTTTTAAATGGGTACAATTTGCCAGTCGCCTGGGACTTCTCCTGATTGCAATGACTTTTAAGAGTGGCTCAGCAAGTACGTCAGCCAATTCCCTCAGAAGTCTGGGATGCATCTTGTCAGTTCCCATAGACTCATGTACTGATTCAGGTTCCTCAGGTGGTCATGAATTTGACCTTCACTTCTACCACAGTGGGAGGAACTTTCCTCCCCTGGTCCCCATCCTACTGTTCATCTGCTCAAGAGGTGTGGGAAGAGAGGTTACCATAGAGGACTGAGGGGAAAAAAGTTGTTGAGGACATTTACATTTAAAAACATTTATTCCCTACAGTGGTTGTTACAGCATGTAGGCAGAACACAAGACAGATCTCAGGCATCAGTTAACATCCTACGATCCCTATCTGTGAAATGGGAGCAACAATGCTTATCATTGCAAGGAATCTGTGAAAATTTCCTGGTATTTGTAAATATGAATTTTGAATCCCTGCACAAATTCTGCACATGTGGGTTGACCCCACATGTCTGGAGATCCCAATTTACTTGAAATATTTCATAGACAGATTTGGTGGGGGTTTTTTTGGTTTTGTTCCCCCCCCCCTCCCCCCGTGAGTGACTATATAAGCTCTTTGGAAGTAAAAAGTGTCTTCTAAGAACCTAGATATTTAATAAAAGCTTTCTTCCTTTTTCTCTCATGTTTTTTTTAATGTTTACAGTTCACTACACCGTTGTTTTGAAACCATGTGGCTGTCACTGTGGATTTAAGGTATGTATGTCTTTCTAGAAGCAGAATACCAGGGATCCAGCACAATAACTTTGAAAATGATTGCTTGTTTCCTTTCCAAAATGTTTTTTTAACAGAGATGGAAAACATCTGGATTTTGATGACTGCTGTTTTATATAATGAAAAAAACAAAAAAGAAGACAAAGAAAAGGAAAAAAGAATAGGGAAAAATCACTGAACCCCAGAAAAACAGTATAAGATTTTTCCTTCAACTGCTTAATGCTTTCCATGGAATATTTAGGGGATAGGAAAAATAATTTTTCCACTACCATCAACCCCCTTACCTCAGGAACAAGCTAGCTGTGGCAGCAGGTATCTTTGCCTTCCAATTGAAAATTTCATAAATACTAACTTAACCTCAGCTGGTTATTAGTCTAGCATTTAAATAATTCTCCACCACCACACACTCAGTCTGTAGTTACAAGCAGGCGCTCTTCATTACTAGTCCATGTTAAAACAAAAGAAGTATGTCCAGATGTTGGAAAACTGCTACTGGATAAACATATTTTTCTCACCCACTTTGTGTCAGCACCAGAAATAAAGGCAGAGTAGGCAGGGGCAGTTTTGATTATATTGCCAGTATGGACAGTCGAAAGCCAACAGCTGGGACCGGTCCCACAAGCTGTCCCAGGTCTGTAGCACACAGGGACAAACCTGAGTTCCTCTGAGCAGGCAAGTCCACTCTCCTGGACCCTGGTAGCCTTTAGTGCTTATCATTCAGCATTTCAGTGTGGTCTTTTAGCATTCATAAAGACTGTTCTTTGTTGCAAAGGAAATAATTTATAATTTTTTAGTTAGGTGTTGGTACGCAAAAATCACAGATGTTATTTTCCACCCTCCACCCCCCATTTCAACCAAAGGAGTTCCTGGAGGTACCAAAATGCAGAAGCTACCCCCACTCAGGCTGCAGCAGCCCACTTCCACTGCCACAGAACTGCCCTGCCCTTTAGGCTGGGGAGGAAACAAGTCAAACAATAATCTGCTCCTGGATGCTCTTTGATCTCCTTCTCCAGCTGAAATTCATCCTTGTTGGACAGTGGAGTATTCTGCATCACAAGTATTTTACTGTAGTTTTGAGTAAGCTCTGGCTCAGTGGCAAAGGGCTCTGCCTTGCAGCTGAAGCTAGAAACTCAGGGTTTTTACCTTTTTGTGAAACAGCAGACTTAATAGATGAAAATGTAAATTTCAGTGTTATTTTCCCTTCTAGTTGAAAAAAAAGCATGATTTTAATCACTCAATTCATTGCTTGGGTCACTTCACTAGACTTCAGAAAAATTCATAATTAATGACACAGAACAGGCTTTTTTTTTTTCCCAGTTCATATTTTTACTCTGAACTTAGCATTTTTTTCCTATTCCAGGCTCATAATTTACGTGATGAACAAATGCCATATTAATCTTTTGATATGGACCCATGATGTTCATAAAATTTCTTGTTTTCTTAAACCAGTCTGTCTTGTTTTGTTTTTAAAGATATTAATTTTCATGAGAGAAGAAAAATTAGTCTTTCCCCTCTGTCTCCCATTACTACCATGGATTCATGTTACTGACCTGTCACAAAATCCTGATAGGGATCATGCATTCTAATTTCCTTTTGAGGTAAGCTAGTAAATCATGGCATATCTAAGCGATATTTCATGGTAGGTTTGCAGATTCCTGTCTCTACTTATAGTTTGATTAGTAACAGTAATTAATTGCACAAGAGTTTCCTTGTAAAATGCACCACCTTTCTGGAAGTGAAAGCAAAGGTTAATGTTAATGAGAAATTTTATAGGAATGTTCGCATTAAACTAGGACAAAGTTTTGGCTGCAGCCACAGCTTTTCGGATTTGTTTGAATTTTTGGATTATGTTTGTTCATGCTACACATCCTTCCACAGCATTTTGGATAAGTAATCCCCTTTTTTTTTCTGTAATGGTCTAACTCCATGGTGTCCTTAGAAATATGCATTTCCCTCTTTTTGGGCACAGGTACCTCTGCATCGGTGGCACATGCTTAATTCAGGGAAGGAGATGTATGCTGAGGCTGGCCATTATGGCAGTAGCCACCTTCCTGTTGTGACTTGGGTAGCTGAACTGATCCTCTGTATAAGCAGGAATGAACACCTTTTGGCAACTAATGCAAAATCCAAGTTTTCTGAAGACTTAGGTCTATAGTCAGGTTTTGGCATACACTCAGATATCGTAAGTGGATGACTTCTCTTGTTGCCTTTGCCTACAAGATGCAGAGGAAATCAAAGAAAAGCAGCAGAATGGAGGGGTTTGTTCTGTCTCCAGCCCCCTCTGGCAAATAATTTCTGCAGGCAGTTCTTCTCTGTTACACATCACAGGAAAACAGCACTGGGTGACCTATATGTGGCCATCAGGGAGGAGAAGGTGACATAATATGACATTCTTAGCATCTTGTTAAAGGGTACCTGAGAAGGAGCCCAAGGGTTGTTACTGTCTTTAAAGATAGTGATTGATCTAGTCATGCAGTCCTCAGCAAAGTGGATATTTCTGTATTTCTTTAGAGTAAAGGCTTATCTGACAGAAACTATCTAGTGCCTCATGTCGATTAGCTTGTGTCAGGAGGAGCACAGTCTACTGAGGTCCCTCATCTCTAGTCTCTCTCTTAACTGGCAATTTTATTAACAATATTCAAATATATTTCTAAGGTTTTTTAAATATTGCATTTATTTGTTTGTTTATTTGTTTTGTTTGTCCTCTCCAGATTGCTGTTTAAAATAAGTCCTCTATGGTCAATTGTCTTATGCATTCTTAAACTCAGTTTGTTTTTTGGGTGTTTAGGGTTTGGTCTTCCAATAAGTGCATTACCAGTGACAATGAGCTGGGAAAAGCTCAGTGACTTTCCCTGTAGCATACACTATTCTTAATGCAAAGTTGTTTTTTCACATATTGCCTAGTACTGCCTAACCTTACTTCCTTGCAGCCATGCACACACTCAGCCTACCTGTAGAAAACAGGTATGTGGGAGCAGTGGGCTATGTAAAGATCTATGTGCAAGTTCAAAAGACAAATATTTCTCCTATTTCCCTCAAAACAGGTGATGTTGTGAAAGACATTTATCTCTAGTTCATTGTGCACAACAGATCCTACAGTTTGAACCACAGTAATGCAATAACTGTAGCACCAGTGAAAAAAATTGTATCATAGTATTTTTTATGCTGGTTTATCTTGGTTCTTCATTGAACATCCCTTTTTGGTCTTTCAAGCAATACATTACCATAAATCAGTGGTCCACCTGTCAAACCAAGTCCAGAAGTGTGGAGTAATTACTTCTACCACATAAATAGGGTAAGCTATAAACAGAAATATCATCACTGCCACTGTACAAAGCATGCTGTCCTTGGCTGTTGGTATGCATTGCTCAGCTATAGACCGGCTGATAAAACAAGAAGGGGGGGGGCACTGTGGACTTGTACATGGGTTGGTGGAGGGATGTAACCAACACTCAATGACTAATACAAGTTCTAGTATTTAAATGGCTTAGAGGTGCTGCAAAGATGAAGAAAATATTTTCTCTTTCAAATATTTGACATTTATAAAGATCCCCAAAGCAGGTAGATATTTTTTGATTTTCTGAAGCATTTCAGAATGCCTGAATGCTGTTAGGCCTGTTGCAGACATGGCAGTGATAACTTGGGACTGCGTATTACCTTTTTGCCTAAGAATAGAAGTGTCTTTAGGGTTGAAAAAGAATTTGCTTGCTACTTTGTATAAAGAAAGGTGAAAGATTGTTGTATTTCTTTGTGAATACTTTAGAGACTGAGTTGTGGTTGAGTCTCCTTCATATAATTTACATCCATCAAACAGCTGTGATATATGTGAGCAGTGCCATCTGACATACCAAAGTTTGCTGATCTACATGGAAATAATTGACCACAATAGACCTGTTAGGATGCATACCTGTCCTGTGAAATCTTCAGCTTGAAGAAACATTTTTTTTATGTTCTTTGGGTCTTTATATGGCTTTTCAATATGACTACTCCTGATGACCTCCTTGAATCTTGTAACATCTTAATTGAAATGGCTCTCATGTTAATCTTTTTATATGATGACTATTCTAAGAAATTTTGTTTTGAAATGTTTATTTTTTATAGTTTGAAAATGTTTGGGAGAAAACAATATATTTATTGGTACAAAATTTTCTACAATTATAGTAGAATGCTGTATTTCTTGAAATAGAGGCAAATATTTATCACAAAACTAACATTTTCTTTCTTGGAAATATTTTACAGGCCTATTTTTACCACTGAATGTTATCACACAGGTTTTGTGCCAACTAGATGATTCTGCCTAAAAATATCTTAGCTCCTAAGGTAGTTGTTTATCTCTTTTGCAAATGCTAATACCCAAACCAAAAAAGATTTCCTTAGACAAGAGTTTCAGTTTCCGAAAAAGCAGTCAGAGCTTCAGAATGAGAGTTGATTTTCTTTTTTCTGAAGGTCTGCGTGAGTTTGTAAAAGGATAATCTTCACAGATTCTTAACTATTCTTTCAGTAGAGGGTCTTTCCTAGGAGCTGAAAGGAAAATACAAGCCATAAAGCCACTTACGTGGCCCCTTATATTCATAATGCACTAATCTTGCCAGTCCTGAAAATCCACACACATTTAATTTGCTCCTTTGTAAAAACACCTATTTGTTGGACCCATGTCTATCTCTAGTAACAGAGCTTTTGGCAGTCTGAATGCTAGATTTTAAAATTACTTGAGGTGCTGCTTACTTTGAAATACACTGTTTTTGTTTTATATTAATCCAGTTGTTTTGGCTTTGTTTCATGGCAAATTTGGTCTTCCTGGAGCTCAACAGATACTTGTGACATCCGTGGAGGCTGAGCAAAAGCAAGGACAGAGCAGCTAGTCACCATCCTCTCTCCCTTTCCTTCTCAGGCACTCCTTCCTTCTAGCACAAAAAGGGGTTCAAGATGTGGCTACCTCTCAAGGGAGGCTTGTAAGGACGAGCCTCTTTGTGCCTCTTCTACGTTGCTGCATCTCAAGCACACCTTCCCCAAAGACTTTCTGTAATTCCCATCAGAGATGATAGGAGTTGCAGAAGACATGCAAAAGTAAGGCTCTTGCATGGCACTGGTTCAAAAATAACAGCTTTTACTGGAGTACAGTAATTCCTGGCACCTTGTCAGTAAATGTTACCATTGAAAATCTTCCTGTTAAAGTCAATTCTTCCATCAAAATAACTTCTTCCACAGTAGGTATGGCAAAATGGCATAGAGACATTTTTTTTTCCAGAGAAAATCCAGCAAATTTTCATAGGTGCCTGGACTCAGCCCTGTCTCTTCCCTTGCCTCTCTTGCTGCTGGTAAGTCTGGCATATTAATCCTCTCAAATCCTGTGCTGAATACTTTCATGACTGGAGTAAGTCAGCTTCTTTGCCTAGTGGAATGATCAGACTCTATGAATTAGTGCTACGAGCTGCCCAATCACTCTTCATGTATACAGTGGGCAAAAAAAACCAATCCAGAAGCTGGTTCAGTTCTGGGAATGTGAAGAGTCTTTACCTGTAATTCATTCCTCACTCAGATGAAGAGGAGGAAACGCCCTCTTCAATATGGTGACCCCAGCATTGGGACTGAGTTTGTTTCAAGAGATACTTTGTGGTCTGGTGTCCTGGTACTCTGCCATATTTTTTCCTTACTGTTAAAAGGGACCAATAATCCTCTCTTATCAAACCTCAAGAGGGAGTTTAGAGGACTAAACAAGTATTGTGTGTGCAGGGTTGGAGGTTGCACATATGGAGGTGTGAAGGTAGCTGGTAGTATCTATCATGTAAACTAGAAGAAGAGAAAGGAAGAAAAGAAATATTTATTATCCAGATGAAAGATAACACTTAAAACATAAAGACATCTTGGGAAAGATAAGAAAGTTAAATATCACACGGCCATCTGACCCTGGCAAGGCAATGAGGTTTGCAGCCAGCCGGTCCTCGGGGCACCGTGTATCCATGCTACCTGTTGTAGGTAGTGAGAACCATCAAGGTAGCTCTAGTTGAAACCATGAGATAAAACCTCCAACATGGTGCTGGGTTATCCAGGGGCCCAGAAAACTGAGTGGTCTTGAACTGAGGAATTAATGAGACAGAGATAACCAGAGCCAACCTGAATACCTGGTTTTGGACTATGAGATTAGAAAGGCTTCCAGCCTTGGAAGATTGCACCACCCTTCTCTCCTGGGCAGAAAGGTTTTACTTTGAGGCAGACAGGGTTGCTGACATACAATGAGATGCCTCCTCCACTGCATCCCAGATATCCAATGGATGCTTTGAAAGTTTACATTGGAGCCTGTATGGCATGCTTTAAGCTGACTTGCTGTGTGTTGAGCTTTCAGTGCCCTTCTTGTTAAGTTAGGCTGGATAAGGCATAAGTTAACTCCCTGAGACTTTATTAGTTTTACGATTTCCAGAGAACATAATATTCATGTACCAGCAGAGAGCCTGGAGTCATGCTCTCAATTTGCACACAGAAGCTTTGTGTGTAGTGCCTAGAGCATCTAAGCATCTGTGTTTAGGCCAAAATCTGACCTAGTATGAATGGCACATATGTAGCATGACTTGTGGTTGTATGTTATGCACATAGGCTTGACTTCACATGGAAGTAAAGAGCAATTCACAAGGAAATCTTTTTTTAAAGAACCTTCACCATCTTGCTAATGAGGCCAGGAGGCTGCGCTATTGCCACTGGCACTGGAACAAGGATTAAGTCTCTTTCTGGTCTCGAGAGCCCTTGAAGCTGGTTGCTCAATGTCCACTAGCTCTGAGTCCAGCCAGAATTTCCTTGGCTATGCAAAATGCTGATTACTTGCCAGCTTCCCACGCAGAGCTTACGTGGTACAGAGGACTTTGTCTGAGCCTTCTATGTCAAAAGGGAATTAAATTTCAGTGCAAACAATGGTTGCATAGTTGAGCCCTTAAGCCTACAACAAAGTCTGCAGTTTAATCTGGTACTGCTGTAGACAAGCTATCCTTGTTAAATAGTTTAAATTTAGCTGGTAGAGCCCTTGAGAGATTATTTTTGGGACACATTGTATTTACTTCTCTCGAGGAATCATGTTAGCTATTAATTCTGGTGTTCAAGAGCACATGCCTAGACCTTGTACATCCCTGCTAATTTGTCTCTGTGCTATATGATGCAGAGAACCAAAGAAATTAGAAAATTGACTGTTTCTAGCAGTTCTCTTCATTAGTGCTTTGAGCAGTAGATCTGAACTGTGAGGCTGAAATCTGGCTGACCTTTTCTTTGCTCTAAGTTTACAAACATAAAGAGGAAGTTTGTTTAGTGCAGATGTGCAATTTGCTGCGGGCACTTGCAAATGTCATCTGTCCAGCAGCTTGCGCTCCTCTCACTGCTGCTGCTCAGAAGTACTGTGCTGTTGGGTGGAAGGTGTTCAAACGGTGGCAGCGAGGAGCACAACTCTCTCTCTATTCTTTGTCCTCTACTGTAGTTCCTTATGCAAAAATGCTTCTTGCAGGAGCAGTGCAACACTGTGGGTTTTGTGTGTGTGTGTGTGTGTGTGTGTGTGTGTGTGTGTTTGTTTGTTTGTGGTTTTTTGTTTGGGGTTTTGGGTTTGTTTTTTTGTTGTTTGTTTGTTTCTTTTTTTGTTTGTTTTTATTAGTTTTATTTTTTTTGTATTTTTTATTTTGTTTTGTTTATTTGTTTGGGTTTTTTTAATTTTCTGTCCTAGCAGGGAACTGAGCAGCCAAAATGTGAAGCAGATGAGAATGTTAGACACATTCTTCAACCCTACTAGTCTGGGAGACAGCACTATGTGCAAGGGCAGTGTAAGCAAGGGCAGGGAGAGCTTGGACATTAGTTAATAATGAGAATTCAGTTATGGACTGAGAGAGTGTCATGGAATAGATATACAAGTGCTGTTGTCATGCTGCCACTTCTCCAGCTTGTGTGGTATGGCTTGTCCTTGGAAAATATACCATGTAGTTTTACATATTCACCTACAGTCTTGGAAATTTAATACTGTCCCTGTTCAAGCCACCTTATTAAAACTAAGTTTGAATTCCCAGTTAGGCCTTCCCAGCCCCAATGAGAAAATATTCTGGATTACTGCCCACCTTGGAAAATAGTGCAACAGTAAAACCACCTCAAACCCCTCTATACGGCCTTTATTCCAGATTTATTTTTAGCAGTAAAATAAGAGCAAAAATATGCAGGGGAAAAGGGAAAAGGGGGACAGAGTGTATGAGTGGAAAATGCTACTATGGGAAATAATACTGTGGATATGTTCAGTTGGCACCTCTGAGTTCTCTGGTGGGCTGTGGAAACAAAACAATCTGATTGTTAGACAAGATGATCAAATGTGTACAGGGATATGCTGTGGTCTAGCACACTGAAGGATAAGGATTTCTGTGGACCTCAGCAGGAGATAAAGTAGCTTTCTGAGCAGGGCACTGCTGGGAGGGTGAGAACTGGTGTAAGGAAGACTTCAGTCTATTTTCTGCTTGTTGTGGGGAAGTTTTCTTGGTACAAGCAAGACCAATAAAAAGCCTGTCCAACTGCTAATTCTAATACTGGATAATAATAATTCTATTACTGGGTAATAATCCTTTGAATTATCTTTTTATTATAACTAAGGAAGTTTCTCTTTCCCAAGTCATGAAGACAAAAAGGGTTTTCTGTTTGCAGTCAAAAAGCTTTCTTTTCTTTATGTAGCTTCTTGTAAAATGTTTTTCCAAGAGTGCTTCATGCAAAATTAAGAAGTGGCATTAAGCAAATGAGTTTGCAGAAAGAGAAAAGTTATATTCCACAACTCCTCATGCAACAACTTTGAATTTATCTCTTCCCTTCCAGTTATTTTATTTCCATAGTATTCAACTCCCTATATAAGATTGTAACACTTTCAACGAACACTTTCCATGGACCAGCCTTAAAGATTGCAGAGTATTGTGGTGAGCAGTGAATTATGTAAGTGCAAATAGGTGCTGTTTTACCTGACAACAGAAATATTCCTTTACTCTAGAATATCTGTCCAGCAAAATATAGGGCTTCAGTGGGCTTAATATTCATTTTTCATCATGGAGAAGGTAATCAAATGGGGCGGTGAAATGGGACTCCAAAAGAACATTGTGAAAATGAGAGCAAGCAAAAAGTTAGTAGATGAGTTTCAAAGGAGAAAAATATAAGGCCACAAATCTAGGGAAAAAAAATCTTAACCATCTCTATATGATGCTGAACTCAGAAAGAGATCTTGCAGCTACTACTGAGGGCTTTCTGTAATTAACTTTCAATACACAACAGCAACAGCTAACAAGCCTAACAAAATGTTGGTCAGCATTAGAGCGGTGATGAGAGGAAAGAGAAAGGCACTCTTTCAGTTGGTGTGTGCACATCTTTAATGCTGTGTACAATTGCAGTCTCCACAACATGCAAAGAATTTAGAAGAAGGCAGCAATCAAGATCCGTTAGTTGGAGGTAATTTTAAATCTGAGAGAAAACATGCCACTGTGTGACTAGTGGACTTCTGAACTTGACCTTGCAGGAGACCGTAGAAGCAGATAGTATCAGCATATTCAGATATATATTAGACAGTTTCATGAGTAATATGGGTGGAAACAGTTAACTTAAAGGTCTAAGTGACACAAAAAGAGCCATGTATCCTCTAACAACTCTAACACAGCATTTGAGGGTGCTGGAGGAAGATGTAGAAGAACAGAGCCAGGAGAGCAGCAGGATGGTGTGACTGGTGTCCCCTCTCATGGTTCTGGAGGCAGAGCATAGGATACATCCGACCTCTCAGTTCATATCCAGCTCTTTGGCGGGACTGCATCCAGTTCCAGACAACAACTGCAGCCACAGCTCGCAAAAGGGCAGTAAGGGATAAAGAACTAGGACCTCTGCAGCTGGCAAACACAAACTGGCTCCAAACTAGCTTTGCTCTTTGACAACCCTAGTTGTCACTCAGCACTACCAGAGTACTGACTATGCTTCGCTTCAGCAAGAGGCTGAGGAGGGGAGAAAAGTGTGACTAATGCACGTCTGGATGTCTTATTGATATCTGAATTTAATGACAGATAGTTGAGCTAGGTCAAAAGTTGATCTTGTGTGCAAGGAAGATGAACTGGATTTAAGTAGGTCCTAGGTTTAATAAATGAAGGTAAATGAGATCTAAAACATTGCCTCCTCTTTTCACAGGAAAAAAGGCAGTCACAAGGATTATACTACTACATATTGAATTGTTATATTTTTATTAGGAATCTTCTGAATGTTCTCTTTTCTTTTAAACAAAACTATTTTTCTTCAATGAGAAAGTATTTGCTTCTATTGCTGAAAGTTAGATTTGATGCTTCCATTTTTTAGTGGAAGTGTTTATGTTTATTTTTTTCTCTCCTGAAAGCCTGTTTTTGTGTTGAAAATTTTAAGCAAAGGCTTTGGCAGAAGTTTTTGGTTTTGACTACTGAGGTCATGCTCTGTTTTGAAGTGGTTGTTTCCCCTTTGTCATGCAAAAGCTGAGAACATCTGTCACCAGGACAGATTTGTTGTGTCACCAAGAAACCTTGTGGGAAGCTTGTAGTGCTGGGCACCTACAGGAAGGCCTCCCCTCTTGCCCGCCCAAGGGCTTCAGACTGGGACCTGATACATTGAAAAGGCTCCTTGTGTACAGGTGCACTTCCATCCTTCAGTGCAGTAATCTTCAAGTAGCAGTTTTCAACCAAATGTTGTTTTGTATATTGAATAAAATGCGGGAAAATTAAAAACAAAGTATAATAAAACAAACCTTCACAAAAATGCCCCAGAAAACTTAATGACAACTCTGCTTATTCTGTAATCTACTGTAGCTGCCTAGGTGGCCCAAGAACTCATCAGTGGATTTGACTTCAATGTATCCTTTTTGGGGAATGACTGAGCAGGAAAAGCAAGAAACTGTTCCATCTTTGGCCATTGCATCACCTGAAAACTTTTCCTATCAAAAACTGTATTGAATGGACACACTCAGCTTGACTCAGAGGAGTGATTTATCAACAGAAGGTGGGTTTTGTTTTTGTTTTCAGGTTTTGTTGTTGTTGGGTTTTTTTGCATTGATCTTGTTGGTACTCATTCATCCAATAAGATGATTTCATATTGAAACTCACTGCTACATCATTTACATCTGCTGTTCTGTTCAAGGGCAGACTAAATTTAAGTTAGGAGGTGTGAAGAAGTTTGTGAGTGATTGACCAACTTCCAGTTGAGACAGTCCTGCCTTATGGTATGAATGGGAGTGCTAACTTTTCTTCTAATCCTAAACTATACCTCCAGTTTAAAAGGTGCAGACTAACCTGTCATTTCAGCAAAACCATTTGTTAAAAGAAATAGTATCTTGTTTATTTACATGACTTTTTTTCTTCTTAATTATGATGAGATTGGAGCCGTTCCCTTACAGTTTCTGCATTTGCACCTTCCTCTAGGAGTTTCTGCAACACCTTTCCTGCTGTAATAGCCCTCGTAAAATCACATTAACAGCTGCCTGTCACTTCAAAAAGCCCTAGACCCTGCAAACTTGACAAGATAGTGTTTTTTGGAGTAGAAAATCTGCCACATTCCCTCAGTGTTATCTCCTTTCTTTCTGTTTTTAATTTTACTTAGTCAGAAGTGCTTTTTTAATCCTCATGATGCTGAAGAACTAGAGCTGGCTGGGTGGTACAATCTGTGTCTACTTAGGCATCCCAGACCAGCTGCCCTGCAAGGCCTAATCAGCTGACCAGGTGATCAAGCCAAGGTTGTTGCTGGGAGATTTAAACTACTCCAGGGAGTGCAGGTGATCCGGAGTGCGAAGAACAGGAGTGGGCAAACAGGGGTATGGCACAGCAGTTTGCACAGCAGTTCTCATAGGCATGGAAGCAGGAAGGCCGCAGTCACCCTTCCAGCTCTCTCTGGTGTTTTCTGAGGTAGGGGTGTGGCTGTGGTTTGTTGTTGTGTTTGGTTGGTTTGTTTGTTTGCTTTTTCTTTTTTTTTCCTTGCAACTCCACTAGACTCAGCAGTGGTTTCCAAACCAGCCAAAGCTGTTGCTGCTGCTCTCAGGGGCAGTGTGCTAACCCAGACAGAACGCCCCAGGAAGGACACAGCTGTTAGGTCAGTGGCTGCACAGAGTGTCTGAGCCTCAGTACCAGAGGACAGTGCCAGAGATGCCTGCATGCGATGAGAGCAGGTGAATGATTTGCTGTGCTTAGTGGCAGAGCTCAAGGAGGAAGTGTAGAGGCTAAGTATTAGGGAGACTGAAAGGGAAATAGACTGGTGGAGTCATACCCTTTCAACTCCAAAGGAAGTCCATCAGGGGACAGTGAAGCCCTGCCCCTCCTGCCATCAGGTAGATGGAGCAAACCAAGTAGATGGGGAGGAATGGAAACAGGTCCCTGACTGGAGAGGTGAAGGAATCACCTCCTGACCCCCATCAGCTCCCACGGTGCCATTAGAGAACAGGTAGGAGGCCCAGGACTCAGAGAGTCAGGCAGAGAGCAGTCAAGAAGAGGATCTGCCTGGAGGATCTCTTTTTACACTGTCTACCAGATAGATTACAACTACAGCTATAAAGAGAAAAAGAAGGGTAGTTGTAGGTGATTCTCTTCTGAGGGGAACTGAAAGCCCTACGTGCTAATCGAACCCATCCCACAGGGAAGTTTGCTGCCTTCCCAGAGTCCAGATGAGGGATATTAGTAGGAGACACCCTGAACTAATCCTACCCTCTGATTATTATCCACTGCTGGTGGTCCAGGCTGGCAATGATGACATTAACTAAAGAGGTACCAGGCTAATTAAAAAGGACTTCAAAGTGCTGGGTCGATTAGTTAATGGGACAGGAGCACAGGTGATGTTCTCCTCAATTCCTGCAGCAGCAGGGATGAATGAGGAGAGGAGTAGGAAACCCCATCTTATCAATACGTGGTTAAAAGATTGGTGCCACTGGCAGAATGTTGGGTTTTTCAACCATGGGGCAAATTCCATGGTCTGCTGGAGTCAGATGGGCTTCATCTCTCTAGCAAGGGCAAAAGGACTACAGCCCGTAAGTTGTCGGGGCTGATCAGGAAGGCTTTAAACTAGGTTTGAAGGGGAAAGGGATTGAAACCAGGCTCTCCAGAGATGAGCCTAAGGGTGGAAAGCCAGATTTAGAAGTGGAATCAGCAGCCCAGCTGAAGTGCATGTACACCAATGCACACAGTGTGGGTAACAAACAGGAGGAGCTGGAAGCCATCGTGCAGCAGGAAAGCTGTGATGGAGTCACCGTCACAGAAACGTGGTGGGATGACTCGCATGACTGGAGTGCTGCCATGGATGGCTACAAGCTCTCCAGAAGGGACAGGCAAGGCAGGAGAGGTGGAGGAGTCTCTGTATGTTAGAGACTCTCTTTACTCTGCAGAACCTGAAGTCAGTAACGATAAGGTTGAGGGCCTGTGGATCAGAATCAGGGGGAAGGCCAATAAGGCTGACATCCTGGTGGGAGTCTGTTACAGACCACCCAACCAGGATGATGAGGGTGATGAATTATTCTGCAAGCAGCTGATGGATGTGTCAAAATCTCCAGCCCTTGTTCTTGTGGGTGACTTTAAGCTGCCAGGTGTCTGCTGGGAACTCCCCACAGTGGAGAAGAGGCAGTCTAGGGGATTCCTAGAGTGTATAGAGGATAATTTCCTGCTTCAGCTGGTAAATGAGCCTACCAGGGGTGGGACCCTGCTAGACCTGCTGTTCACAAACAGGGAGAGGCTGGTGGGAGATGTGGTGGTCAGAGACTGTCTGGGGCACAGTTACCATGAAATAACAGAGTTTTCAATACTCAGGGATGCAAAGAGGGCCCTCAATAAAACTTCTATCCTGGACTTCTGGAGGGCAGATTTCAACCTTCTCAGAAGACTGGTCCAATGCATACCCTGAGAAACAGCCCCTGAAAACAAAGGAGTCCAGGAGGGATGAACATGCTTAAAGAAGGAAGTCTTACACACACAGGAGCAGGCTGTACCAGTCTGCTGAAAGGCAAGCTGGCAGCGAAGACAAATGGTCTGGCTGAACAGGAAGATTTTGAAAGAAATTGGGCTTATCAATAATGGAAAAAAGGGCTAGCTACTCAGGAGAAGTTTAGGAATATAGTTAGGTTATGTAGAAAGAAGGCACAATTTGAACTCCATCTAGCCGCTTCTGTTAGGGATAAGAAGTGCTTCTACAAATGCATCAATAGCAAAAGGAGGGGTGAGGAAAACCTCCATTCTTTGTTGGACATGGTGGGGAACATAGTTATCAAAGACGAGGAAAAGGTTGAGGTACTTAACACCTTCTTTGCCTCAGTTTTCAACAGTAAGACAGGTTCTCCTGAGGACACCTGGCTTCTGGAGCTGGTAGACAGAGACAGAAAGCAAAGAGGCTGGTGAAGGGATTTGAGCACAAGTCCTGTGAGGAGAGCCTGAGGGAGCTGGGGTTGTTTAGCCTGGAGAAGAGGAGGCTCAGGGGAGACCTCATCACTCTCTACAACTCCCTGAAAGGAGGTTGTAGCCAAGTGGGCATCAGTCTCTTCTCCCAGTCAGCTGTTAGTAAGACAAGAGGGCATGGTCTCAAGCTCTACCAGGGGAGGTTTATGTTGGATATTAGGAAGAAATTCTTTACAGAGAGGGTAATCAGGCATTGGAATGGGCTGCCCATGGAAGTGGTGGATTCTCCGCCCCTGGAGGTTTTTAAGATGAGACTGGATGTAGCACTTAGTGATGTGGTATTACATGAAATAAAAGTTGGAGCAAAAAGGGTACCTCACCAAAGGGAATTATTTCTAGCATGTTCCATACCCTAGGCTATAACCAAGCTTAAACTACTCTATGTTTTCATCTGTGATCTAGGTGCAAATACTCACATGTAGTAAATAGCAGTGGTTTTATGTAATGAAGACTGGCAGAGGCTATGGGGGCCAGGCTGTTACTTTCCATGCCCTTTGACCACAGTCGTGGGATAAGAGAGGCTGATGCTGTCATCAGAAGTGCAATGAATGCAAGGAGGGAAAGAAGAAAGGACAGTAGTACTTCAATATGGTATGGAACTCCAGAATCCACCTAAAATGCAGAACAAATTTAAGGGAAATGATGATGACAGCTACAAAAACCATTGGAGGGCTGAAGGGACAGCCTGTCAGTGACCAACTCAAAATAATTCAGTCTATTTAGCAAAAGAGGGCTGAAACATAGCTTATATAAATTTTACAAGTGTCTTCAAGTAATTTTTATTTACCTCTATGTGACATGCTTTTTTCATGGAGAGCAAATTGCAATAGAGTAAATAAAGAAGATGAGAAAGTTTCATTCCTTTAAAACAATACTGTTCATTTTTACAGGAGGTAAGCTTCAGCTAGGAAAGTTATACTTTAATCAGATGTTTGCTGTTGGGTTCAATAGAGGATAATTGAATGAAATTTTATGGTTACTGATTTATAAACGAACAATCTAGACCTCTGAGTGTGATTTACTGGTCTTCTGTTTTACAATAAAAAATGGAAGGAAAAACATGGATAACACTGTTGTATTTTATATTCTCCTTCATTGAGGCTGAAATGTGCTGTGGACAGCAGGCTCTGCGAATACAACTGCTACCTTGTCTTTCTTTAAAATACTACAAATACATGACTACATAAAACTCATGTAGGTACCAACCCAAATTTCCAATTCCTTCAAGCCTCATAAAAAATTAGCCTCTGATTGACTGTTAACCAAATTGCAATAAAGTCAAGCGAAAAACAAGTCCTGAAATGGAAGACCCTTGAGCCTGTTTCTTGCTGGTTTATGTTGAAGAATAAGCAGAGATGTCTTGGGTGATTTTCTCTTTTCTTTCACCAGTGGAAATCTTCTTCCTCATGCATTTTTTGCTGCCATGCTTTAGAGGGTGCTCTGCATGCTGAGACTATGTCCTGATTCCTCTCTCTACTGCACCAGCTGCTTAGGGTCATCGGCCCCAGGGTCAGTGGAGAGGCAAAGACCTTATCTAGTGCCTTGGAACTGATGAGAGGAGGGCAGTCACCAGCAATTACCCTCCCTTTTCTGTGTGTCCACATTATCCCAGGAACTGGCTTCCCCAACTGCATCGCCAGATAGCCTGTTAGTCTGCCTAGGAGAGGTAGAATGAATTGTGAAGAGGCCACTGGGTCAACACAGGGTGAATGCCAAGCTGGTGTTACCTTCTGGGTTGGGAAATGCAGAGGGTGAGTGAGAAGTGAGGCTGTAAGAGAATGAGCAAAAGTGAAGCAACGGATGCTTAGAGGAACGCAGTACAGACCCCTGCAGTATGGCACTTGAGACCAAGCCTGCTGAGAGGGATGAAATACGAAGTATATATTAGCTTGGGCTTGGTGTAATGATAATGTGGTTACATTACTCTTTCAGGCTGGGAGCACGGGCAGAGCTGGCCTACGTCTGCCACAGTTTGTGTTGCATACATTCCCAATCCAAACTCAAGCACAGGTGCTTGACTATCTTCGTGATGAGAAATCAGCAGCTGAGCACTGCTCAAAATGCATCACTTCGCATGTCCTGAGCCAGCATGTCCACAGGAATGTGCTTTCAACCCATATTTTATGGGTAAAAAGTTTCATGCCCAAATGACTGGGAGATTTGGGCAACACTGTATAGCAAAATAAGCTGTACCAAATCTTCAAAGTATTCTGTAATCAGGGATTGATCAAGATTATAGACTAGCTGATGCTTTGCTCATCTCTGTGCTATTCTATGTGTTCTGTATTCAGCAAGGATGGGCACCCACATTAAAGGCTGTTCTGGGTTAAATCTGAAGCCCTATCCTGCCGAAAACATTTGGTAAGTGGATTTCTTGCACAATCTCAGAAGGACCATAAGATCTGCAGGCTTTTGGCAAAGGTCCCAAAAGTGAATGCAGAGGTCATGTTTTATGTCAGGATTGACAGCTGACATTGCACAACAAAACTTGGTTTCTTCATGATTTTCTCTCATGTCACAGACAGCTAATTTTGTGGTAGAAAGGCCTGGAATAACATACTGAAACCTGTTCTGCCTGTCAGCTGAGCTGCTCTGTTGGTCTCTGCTATATATCAGAGAATATAATAGCAGCCACTCCCACGTAAAATTAACTCTGTTTGTGTATTGTCTATCAGAATAGTATTTAAACGCAATAACATAATCTGTTGCGAGGCACAAGCATTTCTGTGGACTGGTTCTGCATCTCCTCTTTTGACATCTTGTGCAATTTGACATTTGCTGGTGCAAATAAGATAAGATCTTTAGTGTAGAATTATTTGAAATGATGCAGGTTGTTTTTATATTTTTGCACTTTGGTTGAGCTTTGTCTTTAGATGTAGGCTCCATTGCAAAGATGAAGCTGTGTCTGCAGAAGTTTTTTTATAACTAGGATGTTTTGTGATACTGGAAGTCTTAAAAAAGCTGAGCTATGTGATATCCTCCCACATTCTTTTTGGAAGCTGATATGTATGTGATGGGATCCCACATTTCTTGTATGCAATTTATTAGCAAAGCAGGGAAACTGTCCGAAAATAATGTCTCCTCAAGTACACCCCCACCCACACCAAAAAAAACCCCCAAACCAAAAACCAACAAAGCTCCCCTACTCCCAAACCCCCTACAACAACAATGAAAAACAAATCCACAACAAAACAGGACAAAAACAACAGCAGAAACCCCACACTGAAAAATAGGGAAGTTCCATGGAAAAAAAGTCAGTTCTGAAAAAAACCCCCAAAACCTCATCTCAACAGATTTTCTTTTCCCCACTGGAAATATTAAACCAGGAGTTCCTAGCTCCATTTCTCCTGGATGATGAGGGCAACCAGATCTCTTGGATGTGGGCAGGTCTACTTAGCTGATACCTACTAACACACCACCTGGCCCATCCTGCCAAATAGTGCCAGGTGCCACCCTTCATCTCTACGCTAAGACAATTTAGTCTGGTTTATGGCATGAAAATTCTCTTCATCAAATGTCTCAATGAAAATTGCTACTTTTCTCCTTTTATGGGGAGATATGTTATTTTCTAGAGAGTTGTCTGTAAGCTGGTGAACTAGACAACTCTAACATATATGTCTGTTTCTCCTTGACAACTGTGATTGTCACAACCGCTCCCCTAGATCTGGTCTCTCCACGGAAGTGGAAAATACTCTTCAAGGCAGGTATTTTGTGTTCTCATTCTAAAGCACTTTTTGTAAAACCTTGCTTTTTGTAAAACCTTGCTTACAAAAGAAGTAATGTTTTGGTTTGGTATACTGGGTGTAAAATGTTTGGATAAGCAGAGGTATTCTTTCTTCGTGATATTCCTGCTGCCCACAAAGCACAACTCATGTTATCCCCACATGTGGACAATTTCAGACTACCAGGATATTTTAGTTATGACATATGAATATATTCAATGATTGATCGTTTCACAGGCATTGAGTAACTGACTCAAAATTCAGTTACTGCTAGAAATGAGCAAACAGAAGCAACAAACGACAAATGAAGGTTTTTGGCTATTAGCAGTATCTACTTTTAGATGATGCTCTGTGTCTGCATATGGTAAAAAGTCTACTCTTTCTGATAATCTCATTTGGCAGTATGTGTCCTCACAACTTGCTGTGAATATGGTGCTCAGTGTGTAAGAACACATCCATGAATCATTGACCTGTGGCCAGCGTTTGACAGCCAAGACACAAGAACAGGCTGTGGGAACAGGAACTTTCCAAGATAAAGGGGAACAAGACTAGTTGCAATAGAGCTAGAGGACCAGCAATGCTGCCAACTGCCCAGTCAAGGAGAGAGAGAGGTTATGAAGGCTGGGATAGGAGGAAGTAACAACCCCTGAAAAGAGTAGCAACCCCTGGAGTGCTCCTGGCACAGGCACACTCCAGTCCATCAGTATGCTGCAGAAGTGCAGACATGACAATTCAGAAACCTCTCCTTCTTGTGTGTGATGGCCACACGTGTCAGAATGAGACTGCAAACTCCTCAGATAAAATGCCCAAGCCTGTGTGCCAGGACAGGGCACTCAGAACACTGAGGACCACGCTGCTTCCATGGGGATGCCCGCTAAGAATTTTGTCAGCCGAACCTCATCATGACAGTACTCAAAGCTGGACTCCTTGCCTTCCAAACATTTCTGCTGGTGCTGGTACGTACTTTCTAAGCTTTGCATTGCTTTAGCTGCTCATGTCTATAACTAATAGTAGCAGTTGCTTAATAAATTAATATTTTCTTTGAATCTACCTGTGGGTGTGTCACTATTCTTTACCCTGGAATCCTCGAACCCTAGAACACACACAGTTATACTTTAAAATCACATTTTTTCAAACTTGTCAGAAGAAAACACTGGACAGGTGTCTCAAAAAAAGGAGACGGAGGAGTAATGGAAAAAGTCACGGTTTGTTGTCTTTGCTTATACAACAGGGCCTATAAAATTACTTAATTGAAGTTTCCCTTCTATGTTTTTTGGTAAAGAAAAAGTTGCAGGTAGCATGAGGGGAAGAGTATTTGCCTTTGTCCTGACATTTTTGGAAGAACTCTGGACATATAACAGTAGCGCAGTGTTAGAGCAGTCATAGCACCTGCACCAGAGACTACACTATAGGTTTGCAAAAAAGTTTTGAGGGGCAGAACACCATATACCCCCTCACATACACTGTGAAGAATCAGCTGTACATAGAATTACACTGATTTTATACCAAGTCTGTTGTCATGCTTCAAAGTCAAAAGCTGCCAGTAGTCCATAAGATAAAGTAAAATATCAATGTCATTCTTCACTAATAATTTCATAATGTTGTCATCACATATGAGGAATGAGATTTCCTTCCAGTTTCATGTGGCTTTTACTGGACAAGTTCTAAGTTTGAAGCAGTTAAAAATCCTCCATGAAAGAGCAATTTATCTGATAGGGAGAGTGTGGTCAGCATGCCATCATGAACTACTTGCTTGTATTGACTGCCAGCAAGGCAAATAACCAGGTGCAATTTATCAAAGCAAAGACATAAACCTGAAATGGAAATTTTATTACTTGAAGGGTTAAGGGGAATAAAAGACTCTCAAGAAAAATGTGTGATATAAAATTGAAAGACACTTTACTGCTAAGAGTCAGTAGGGGCTTTGGAAAATATTACAGAGAACATAAAAACTGAAAAGAACATTATTTTTATCTGAGGGTCTGATGGGCAATTTCAAATGAGGTTTCTTTTATTTTTTGAAATTTGGGGTACATTTAAAGAGTAATTGGAGACAGCTGCATAAAAGCTTGGATCTGTCTGTGATTAAGCAACAACTGGGCCAAAGGAATGGCTTTCTCTAGAAGTCTGAAGGTAAGTACAAAAGGCCTATGAGAAGCCATTAGCATTTCAAGTACCACAAACCTGGAGTGGAGAATTGTGGCAGGAGAATTTGTTTATCTGTGTTGCAGGTAATGAAGAATGCTTTATAGACTATTTCTTAGCATTTTGCATGTAAAATAAAACATGAACCGGAATATTAACAGGAGTGGGACCTGGGTTATAGCATTCATTCATCCTTAGCACTTATTTTGTGCTTCACCAGAAATAATACAGGAATAAAAATCCTTTTATGCTCTCCATCTGCTGAAGTGCTGAGGAGCAACTGAGGGCACGATGTTGGCCTGTGTCTTTGGTGAAACCTGTTCTTATGACTTTGTTTTCTGAGAAATGGTATTTCCTTGCTGTATTTACTGCAGAGTAAGTGCAGAAAATTCACAATACACTTATTTTTCAAAGACCAAATGATTAGCATGACTGTTAAGAAAAGGATTTTCTTACTTTATTTAGTGATGTGAGGAGGTGACATCACTACAATATCATATCAATATGATATCAAGGCCATATTAATATAATAGCAATATCATCCTAGTTCTTGTGTAGTGGTGTCCTTAATCTCAATACTCTGCTTGGCCCTCTTTTGCTTTGATTGTGCACAGCATATTTCTTTGTGAATGACCTTCCTCAAAGGAGCTCACTGCAGTCTTGTTTTTTCTCTTGTAAAGCTGGAGATGATTACTTTATCTTCTAGTTGAGACATTTCCCAGCAAATGGTACTGTCTCGTAAGCATGCAAGAGAGAGACACAAAGGGCAGGGAGACTGTAACCCCTGGGGAAGGGATGCAGCAATTACTTCTAGTTCCAGTCTTTCCCCCTGGCTATGCCTGGCTTAGGTGCAGGGTCCCCCCCTAGGCACAGCCACTGTCCTGACCTCAATCTGTTCACCTGCGTGCCCTTTCAGGGCGTTCCTCGATGGCAGTGCTCACATTCTGCGCACACACAGCAGAACTGGCCTCTATGTTTTCATAGCAACATATGCTACCCCAGAGAGTTTTGAAAGCTCTTTGCCAGCTGATAGTTGGGGATTAGCTGAGTTGTTTTGGCAACCACTGGAGGTGGGGAGAAAATGGACGGGTAGTTTCCAGGGCTTGCAAGACTCCTGGCCCTGGGAAGGGTGTGAGCTCTGGCTCTGCTGCCTCATCTACCACAGAGAGTTATTGCGAAGGTTTGAAATCAGTGTCATAAAAAATGTTCAGGCTTGGTAAGAAGTTTTGAGGTCAGACCTTAAAGGAGGCATAATGCCCTTTTCCCAAGACTGTCTCTTTTCCCATAAATGCCTTTAGATAACTATATGGTGCTGACGTGTATAAGATAATTAAGGTGTTAAATGCAGACAGCATTTGAGAATAAACCTGTCAACTGCTTTGTGAAATGACTTTGGTTGAAAGCTGTGTCCTGGTGGGGCGAGCTGTACAAACCATGCTCCAGAGCCAGCAGAAAAACACCTTTTTGGCATAGAGAAGTGTCAGAGTGATTCACAGGATCACAAGTAGTCTGTGGCCTGAGAATCACTTTTTTTAAACAAAGTTCTCTCTTTTTTGGAAAAGCAATGTGGATTGGTTTTTTACCTCTTCAAAACAGCTCTTGATTTGATCTATTAATACCTGTGTGGTTACAGGAAGAACGGTACTCTGGTTGGGGCTGCAGAAGCAGTGGGCAGGGTGATCACCCCTTCCCTCAGTCTGTCCGTGCTGCCCAGTCAACCTTCCCACAGTGGGGGACTGCCAGTACGTGCTGCTGCCCTCCTGAAACTTGCTGAAGGTGCACTGCATCCCAGTGCCCAGGTCACAGGTATACTTTACTATTGCTAATCTTAACATTTGTTCTCTTATGTATTATTTACTTTTAAAAACACCTAAATCACATAAATATTTAAAAATACAAACAAAGCTTTTTTTTTTTTTTTTTTTTTTTTTAAAATCTTAAAATTTAAGGCTATATCAAACTTTAATAGCTTCTGTGCAAGATATTTTAAAGTACTCAGTTTTAAGTCTCAGAAGCTTTCATTAAAAGTTTGAGATAATAACATGTCTCCATGGTGGCTACTTCTTCATCTGTAGTACCTAGTGTTACTAATCATGGGTTCAAATTATTATTATCACTATCAAAGTACAGCCTAAAGACAACCAGGGGAGATGGAGCCTCAGAGTAAAATACAGAATTACTGAGACTTGCTGTTGGTTATTGCTGGTGATTTTCAAATGCAGAATGAAAGACAAAATGTAAAATGGTATTTTTGACAAAAATATAAAACAAGCATAATAAAACAAACCCAAGCAAAAAATGAAAAAAGTCAGTATTGGTTATCATTGAATCATAAGTTGGAAGGGACCCAAGGGATCACTGAGTCCAACTCCTGGCCCTGCAGAGGACATCCTGAAGAGTCACATCATGTGCCTGAGAGCATTGTCCAAATGCTTCTTGAATCTAGGCTTGGTGCTGTGACCACTTCCTTGGGTGACTTTTTGCTCAACAAAATACCAGATTTTGTATAAATATTATATCCAATTTCAGATAACTGGAAGGGCAAATTTTTCAGGAGTGATTGAGGTAAAGAGCCTTTAGATGATGACAAAAAAGACCCTTTGTACTTCCGTTACACCAACTTTACTTGGGTCATTTCTAGTTACAGCTGGAATGTTTGGATGTGAGAAATATTTCTTGTACCACCATTCCTGGGCCATCAGCTCAGGCTTCAGTTCAACAAAGCACATGCCTGGCTTAATTTCTGCATTTCTGATATGTGAGGCATCTGAGTGCTGGCTGGGACGTACCTCAGCCCTGGGCTTGCCTTAGTCCTGTAATCAGTGGTATTATTCTTGGCCACACAGAGGGGAAAATCCCTTGTCTCTGTTTGGATTGTGGGAGAGGAAACTGAGCAAATGAAACCTTCCTGTTCAAGGGGCACAGGAGACCTCCCATGCTCCTCACCCTCCATCCTAGAGCAACCAGACAGCCCATAGCCTCAGGGTAACATGTTATGCTATCAAAGCATGAGCAACTACTTGTAATTTATCTCGTCAACATATTTTTGAGCTTCAGCCACAGTTAGTGTTCCACACTGTCTGGCTTTTAATCTGCTTTTTTTGTGCTCTCACAGGTGAGTGACAAAGGCCCTCTATAAGCAAAAGAAACACTGATTGCTTTGGTCTCTTCTACTGAGCATTTACCTTTTAGTTTTTATTTCTTTTCCTTTTTTAAAAACACTGTTTCTTTTGCACTTTTTTGGTTTGCACTGCACATTGATCAGTCTAGTCTTCTCCAGATATATCCTTCCATCCTTCCTTCTCTCTCTTCAGCCTCTAGACTTCACTGTCAACACGAAACCATATAAATTGACATATCAAAATACACCCTCCCAACTTTTGGTAAAACAGAGAATGATCCAAGAAGTTTTTCCAAGCTTTACAAATAAGACTTAGTGTGTTCAGCCTGTCATTTCTACATGTGATTGCACAGATTTTCTGCTTTATCATGCAACCAAGTAAGAACATTTTGAGTTTCTAATAAAATGCCTCTAATAAAAACAGAGAATCTTTCTGAAAGTTTGAAATAGAATCATACCTATTGTAACAGGTTTGGTATTGGTTTGTCTGAAGAGGGAAGTGTTTGAGCAGTGATTAGGGCTATTCTTAGTGATAGCTGTTACTCAAGCTTGTAGTCAGTCAGGTAGAACTGGGTAAGCACCAGTAAAAAGTTCCAGCAGATAACATAGAAATCAGTCATGACTGTTAGTGTTTCCAGTAGCACTATTGTTTTCATTAATTCATGGCAAAAGAAACAAGGCTGAGTGACAGTTTTCATTTCCTGGCAGTGTGCAGGAAAAGTTTATTTGGAAACAAACATATATTGCTAATCGTTGGCTAAGAAAACTTGACGTTTATTCCTACACATGACGTGATTTCTCCAGCAGGCTTTCCTATATGTGTTGCATCCAGACCTATTACTGCACATATTGTCGTAAATAGATGGTGGTGATCTGGCTTTGTTTCTCTTTCCTTTTTATTTTTAACTTGTTTCCCTCAGCCCCCACACTCTTTGCTCTAGTGTATATCTTGCCTATCTGTAGAATAGTAAACCGAAGCATGGACAGAAGGGGGTATATATATATTTCAACACTGTCCATTTTATTCTGGTACTTCATTTTGGATCCCTAGGGAACTATGCTGTGTGAGGACACCTGTCTGCAATGGAGAGATGATGTATTCTCTAGCACTGATCTGGAAGCACCAGGCTATCTGAAAAAGAACTCCTCCTCACTGCCTTCCATGACTAAAACTTCCATTTTCATAGTGTGACATCAGAACATGTTTTACTCACAACTGGAAGATATCGCTATGTGGATTAAAGCAATGCATTTTCCTTTCCCTCTGGGAGCTGGGCTAAAATACCAAAACCGATGAAGAGCTACACAGAGAAAATAAGGAAAATTTTTCTTTTTGCTACAACCTGTTTGCTCAGTTTTTAATACATAAACCTTTTAGATAGGAGGTTTTATTTCAGATGCACATGATTGCACCAATAACATATGGCAATTTCTTAGTCTACTAGAAATGTCACAATTGTTTCTTTTCTTTAAATAAGTTTGTAGAACAGACTGTCTTCCTCTGTCAACATATTCCTGATCGACTATTTTATTAGCTCATGTTATTGTTACTTTGTTCTTGATTGCTTTATAAGAAGCACATCTACTGTCTGACTACTTTAGAGATTAAATTTCTGTTTTATTTTTTCTAATTTCTATTTTAACATATATTTTACCATTTTAATTATGTATAGATATAAATAAATGATATATTATAATAATGTAATGAGTAGAAATTATCTATTTCTTACACTTATCATTTCTAAAAAAATACATTAGACTACGCTAGACTTGCAAGGTGTGAGTACAGGTGGTCATCCACGAGCAGCAGCAACAAAGGCAATCAACAGCGAGCTTTTTACACAGAGTAAGAGCCAGCTGATAGACCATCCCCTCTGTGCCATTTGCTTAATAACATGCTTGAGAATAATCCATTACCTTTAGCTGCTATTGCTTTGGTGGAGAATGTGTCAGACTATGAGAAACATTTGTAAGAAAGTATTCTGGAATCCCACTCCTCTGGTCTAGATCTGAGGCAAGGTCCCAGCTACTGTCTGATGGGTGAGTTTGGACAGATCAGTGGTACAGCAAGAAGCAGGATGTCAAAGGCAGGCCTGAAGGTGATAATGTAAGTTTCCCTGCATGCTGGAACTGATAGGAGACAGCACTGGCAGGAACTTGGGGTTGGGCCAGGTAGCAGTGCTAAACATTTCTAAATAAAATGCAATTTTTTAATCTGGAGTGTGTCCATCATGGGATGTACTTGTGAATGAGTAAAAGTGCTCTCTGCACTTTCGACTAGGTCATCAAGCAGTTTCTGATGCGACAAGGACAGCAGTATTTAAGAGCTGTTGCTGTTGAGTTATCATGCAATGTGTACTAGTAGCTGCGTACTCCCATTTCAGCCAGGACACTCTAAGAATTTGAGGGTTTGGGGCATGCCTGTATGTGTATGTAAATACCCTTCTCTAATTCTAACCATTGCCCCTTCCCCCTTTTCCACCCACCAAAGTTACTTGTGGCAACTGTTAGCACAGAAAGGGACCTGAGCTGAAAGAACTGAGTGTATATTCCATATGTATATGCAGACTTCTCTTCTACATACTCAGGGTTTTGGAGGTCCTGCATCCCCAAAATACTTGTGGGGTTTCTATAATGGAAAACGAAGGGTGGTTAAACTCTGGCACAGGCTGAATATTGCTACATTACATGGCCAAGTTGCTGGTGCCATATGTATGGGTATCAGTCTGTCATGTATGGGTATCAATCTCTCATGTCTGACTTTGGGTTACTTTGTACCTGATTGTTCCCTCTGTGCACAGTGGTTATCCCCTAACAACTAGCACCCCAAGTTGTCACATGTTCTGAAAACACTTTTCTATGAAAACATAGAAAAAGCCGTGTCCTTTCGCGGGTAATGAAAAATTTAGACATAGACTACAGCAACCTCTAGACTGGCAATTGCATCAGCAGATACTGACCCTTCCAAAGCAGGAGCCTGCAGATCAGAGTTCCATTCTTCAAGATGGGGATATGACTTGCATTGTAGCTATTTTTGGTACCTGGGAATGGGAGCGAAACTGTGAAAAGTGAGCATATGATGTATGCAGGACTCCTTTGTTCTTGATTATTTTTCTTCTGAAAAAATAAATATAGAGGCTGAAAGAATGTGCATTTCCATTTAAGAATAGAATCATAAAACTTGATGGCCAGTGTGAGTGTATGTGAGTGTGTAAGCTATCATCATTGCTTTTGTCTTCCTTAGAAGTAAGCTATTCCATGAATTTTGACATAAGTTAGGTATACCTAGAGCCGTGGTCTAAAGTGGCTCAATGAAGCTGACCATGGACTGCAGTGCTGTCAGATGCCCAGTGCCTCTACTGCCTTCTTGCTTAACAGAGTACAACCCTTTCCTTGGCGGTTCCCTGAGGGAGATTGTCACAGTTTCCTAATGGTGCCTGTGCCCTTTCCTCATCTGTCTGGGAGCTAAAGCTTGTATGAGCAGCTGTGCATCGTCCTCTGCAGACAGCTGTACTCGGGAATCATAGAATCAGCCAGGTTGGAAAGGACCTCTGAGATCATCAAGTCCAACCCTTGATCCACTACCACCACGGTTACTAGACTATGGCACTAAGTGCCACATCCAGTCTCATCTTAAAAACCTCCAGGGGCGGAGAATCCACCACTTCCTTGGGCAGCATATTCCAATGCCTGATTACCCTATCTTCCTAATATCCAACATAAACCTCCTCTGGCAGAGCTTAAGACCATGCCCTCTTGTCTTACTGATAATTACCTGGGAGAAGAGACCAACACCCACCTGGCTACAATCTCCTCTCAGGGAGTTGTAGAGAGTGATGAGGTCTCCCCTGAGCCTCCTCTTCTCCAGGCTAAACAACCCCAGCTCCCTCAGCCTCTCCTCATAGGACTTGTGTTCAAGGCCCTTCCCCAGCCTCATTGCTCTTCTCTGGACCTGCTCCAGCACCTCAATATCCTTCCTGAACTGAGGGGCCCAGAACTGGACACAGCACTCCAGGGGTGACCTCACCAGCACTGAGTACAGGGGAAGAATCACTGCCCTGGTCCTGCTGGCCACACTGTTCCTGATCCAGGCCAGGATGCCATTGGCCTTCTTGGCCACCTGGGCACACTGCTGGCTCATGTTCAGCTTCCTGTCAATCCAAACTCCCAGGTCCCTTTCCACCTGGCTGCTCTCCAGCCACTCTGTGCCCAGCCTGTAGCGCTGCAGGGGTTGTTGTGGCCAAAGTGCAGGACCCGGCACTTGGCCTTGTTGAACTTCATCCTGTTCAACTCTCCAGCCTATCCAGGTCCCTCTGCAGAGCCCTCCTGCCTTCCAGCTGATCAACACTTGCCCCCAGCTTGGTGTCATCTGCAAATTTGCTGATGGTAGACTCAATCCCCTCATCCAGATCATCCATAAAGATGTTAAACAGGACTGGGCCCAGCACTGATCCCTGGGGGACACCACTGATTGGAAGCAGGTGTGATTAAATAATTTGTAGAGCACCTTCTTGTGCCACCCTATGAGAAACCCAAAAGGGCTTGGAGAAACCAATAACTTGCTGATATCAACCCAGGTTTGCCCCCTATGTGTGCAACCAGTACGTACGGGTATTAACAGTGAGTACCAAGGAGGAGGGCAGTTAGGCAGGAAGGTCTGCCTAGGGGTCAGGAGAGAGCAGTGACAAAGGGGTGTTTGGACTGGGTAGCACCTGGGGTCCCCATTTCCTGCTGTGGCCAGCTCAGGCACCTGGAACGTGCTGCAGGTTTCTGGAAAAGAAAATCTGTCAGGCTTATGGGGATGTTAGCCAAGGCATTCTTAGTAGTAATGCATAAGGTCTGTCCCCTTTATGGTTTGTCGCTGTAAGCAAATTTTATCTTCTAATGTGTTTCCCCTTGAAGTCACCAAGTCAGACAAGGAAATAAAGCTCCATAGTTCACAACTGCAAACGTGTTAATGTTACTGAAAAGCCAGGACATGGTGGGGAATTGTCACTCTACGCTGACCTGGGTGCAGCCGCCTGCCTTTCTCAGCATTGTTCCTCCTGCACTTTAACTGGGGGGAGAGGAATTCTCACCCTGCAGCTCCCACTGCCCGCAGCCCCCTGTTTGCCCCTCCTACCCCACCCTCTGCGTGAGCTTGGCTGCCTTCGGTCAAAAAATCTGCTGGGCTTGGCACAAACGCCTTCTAATGTAAACATCAGAGGACTATAGAAAGCCTCTCTGTTCTTGCCGGTTCTTCTGAGCCTTGCTTTCAAAGTGCTGACTGTGTTGGTTCTTATCATAAGTCAGTCTCAGCAATTAACTTTCTTTTGATCACTTGGGAGTGTGCTTTTTTTTTCTTTTTAAGTGCACTTTTAATAGCAGATGAATGTAGTGACCAAATACACAACCATGGGATTTTTCATTTAAAGGATATGCTACTTAAACAGATGTTATCTAGCCTCTCCATACAAAAGTATAGTTTTAAATTACAATTTTATAGATGAGAATAGTAATGAGGATTATTGTCTTGAAATAGACAGGTGTGTGTAAGAACATGTGAAAACTGGCATGCAGATTTTAAATACAGTATGTTAAAGTCTGAAGTAGTTTACTAAGCTGTTTCACATTAACAGCTGTATGAGTGACTGATGAATTTTTTTTACCTACACAGGTATGGTACCTGGATGCTGGTACCCCAAATGTGTAGCTAAGTAGGTGTAGGCCAGTTCTGCACCTTGTTTCTAAAGACTTTTACTCCTGGAGCCCTGTGCAGCCATCAGTCTCTACTATTGAGTCCTAGAGAACACAAACAAGTTTTTTACTCATTAGGAGACAGATGCTCAGTGGGACTCACTCCCTGAGCTTTTGTGTCCTGGACTTTTCTTTCTCCCTCTTGACAACACTGCACATCGCAGAATGTTGCTGTACTACCCCAGAGGCATTTGGTTCCGTGGATTACTGAGTGAAATGTGAGTAGATCTATAAACAAAATTAAAACTTTTGTTTTAGTGTGAAGTTTATCTCTTGCTATTAATGCTTGCCTTTTACAAATGCTCAGCAGATTAGAGTATGTCTCACTGCTCTCAGTAGTCAGGATTGCTGGTGGTCTGTTTTGTTGAGCAGCATTACATTTCTGGGGTTACCCCTCATGAGCCACAAGACATGCTTTTTTTCTGCAATCATGAATATTAAAAAAATCCCTCTCAGTTTAGTGATTTACATCACAACCTTGCTGCAGCATGCATGCAGGCTGCATGTTTAAGATAGCATGTGGCAGATGTCTTGATGTAAAATTTTTGATGAAGAGGTGACCAGAATGCTCAGCTTTTCATGTTGTCAATGACAGTGCAGGGATAGCACTTGCATTTGCTCATACCTACCCCAGATGAAATTTGTGAATACGTTTGCTTGGCAATGTTTTTGTTATGTAGATTAGTGTATTTGTTATTGATGAAGACTATACATAGTTCAGACTCATATAATTAAAAACTAGGGTTATTTATATATAGTACTTCCAGTGCTCCTCCTTTGAGATCTTTACAGTAAGCTTGGGCAGGTATGATCCATAATTGTTGAGGTTCAACACAGATGTAGTTCTTCAGTCTGGTGCTGTTCACTGCGAAAAGAGGTTTCTGTCATGCAAAACTCAGGGTTTCCTTGGTGTAGCATCTCTCTCACAAGCACGTAATTTGTAGCTATGAGTTTTCTTATGCCATCCTCAGAAAATTGCCTCCCTTGCTTCGGGTAGCTATACAAATCGCAAAATCTGATTTCATAGGTGATGGATTCTCACAAGTGTTTTCTTATATTGTGATAAATGCAATTTAACTTAAGACAAGAAGAACTTTTGTATGAATCAATTGAAGGTTCAGCCAACCCAGTGTCCTGTTGCAAACAGTGGCCTGCAAAAAGTGCTTAAAGAGAAGGATGAGGAACAGGGTTGTAGGAAACGATTATATTCACCTCCAGTAACTGATAGTTTAAGAATTTCCTGTGTTAAAGTTTGCATCCGGATCATTGTGTCTAATAGCCACCAGTGGGTTTATCCTCCACAAAATCCCCCTCTTATTTTAAATTCTTTTTATGCTGTGGCCTCCACAGCTTCCTGTGGTAATGAATTCCACAATACATTTAAGAAGCTATGTGGAGAAAACATTTCCTTTCCTTTAAACTGGATCATTTCTTTGAGTGTCTCCTTATCTTAGTATTGTGAAAAGTCACGAAAAATCATTCTCTACAAACCTTTCTTTGTGGTATTTATCATTTTGTAGTCTTCTACCATGTTCTCTTAATATTTTGGGTTTATAGTGTTTGGTTTGATTTTCCTATCTTTTTGAACTTTGCCAAATAGGTCTCTTGAAGAAAGTTAAGACTAACTTACTTTAATCAGAATAATAAATTAGAACGGTCAAATGAAAAAAAAATTATTTTAGTCTCTTCTTTTATAGAAACTCTTCCAAACTTGTCATCATTCTGGACTCTGTGTAGCCTTTTTGGTTTTACACATACAATGAGGTAGGTTAGTATGAACACTGAGCTCTGATGTTTTTTGTGTACCAGCTTTCCTACATGGTTTTAGCCAACATAGTTTAACATTATGCATATTTATGTAAGATTATGTATTCATTCACATATAATACTTTACACTCACTAGAATTTCATTCCCTGCTT
This sequence comes from Myiozetetes cayanensis, assembly GCF_022539395.1. NCBI lineage: Eukaryota > Metazoa > Chordata > Aves > Passeriformes > Tyrannidae > Myiozetetes > Myiozetetes cayanensis. The sequence goes on from NW_026087631.1 coordinate 45,892,746, forward strand.
TCTTCCAGTCACTCCGCTGTTATCTGCTTTGATATTCTTCAGCACATCTCAACAAGCAGTTTTAGGCTGGATAAGTCTATTTCAAACCAGTTTGATTACTTTGAACAATTCAGGTCAAAAAGAGTCTAAATTGGCCTCTCTATTGGTTTGCTGAATGTATCTGGGAAGTAGTAACAATTATGATTTAAATATTCAATTGTTACTTTTTTGATACATCCTTCAGATGTAGATTTACATGAAGACAGTGAAGTTTGTGCTTGAACAATGCAATCATCTGCAAAGTGCCTGCATTGTTCAACCAGATCTTAATACCAGCTACTCCTTGAGCAAGTCAGAGAAATCATATGAATGCAAATTTCCCCTTACCAGATAATCTAAGTGCAGACAGGGAAAGCATATGGCATCTTAAGTAGAAAACTGTCTTATAATCTGTATTAGTTCCCCTAGCATAGAGGAAGAACACCTCTGCTGTTCCTTAAATTGTTTTTGTAGTCACCCTTCATGGGAAAAGGGTTGTTTTCCATAGCTGGGTTGGACTGTAAATCATTAGAAATTGTTGTATGTACAATTGGCCAGCCAAACGGGAGGAGCTGCAATATAGCGTGATGACTCTGGCTTTTTTATTTGCTTGTTTACAGGTAACTTTTACAACCCATCATTATCTTTGTGGTTGAATTTGGGGAGTACAGGTTTTAAGATACTTACATCTATTCATGTGGATGAGAGTGTATGGTGGGCATGTCCTTTTCTGTAAAACATTACATTATCCTGGAATGAGTAGAAGGACTTCTGTCAACATTATTGCACGTATCTTTGCTCTTCAGAGGCTTGCATGCCTAATACATTGTTAAATCTAGTGAGAGAGAAGTACTGGCTTCTCTCTTTTTGAGATCAGCATATAAGATAAGTGATTCTGAGCTGTCTATCATTTTGTGACAGCATGTAGTGTTAGAAGTTACTATATTTCAGCATTAAAAGAGATATAGAAAGTATAGCAGCCTGAAGAAAAGGTATTTCAAGACCTTTTTCCTTCTAGTGGATAATATTTACTTTGTTTTAGTTGAACAGGTTTTTAGAGATCATTATGTTTAATTACGATGAATGTAACTCTTGAACTAACAATGCTTTCATATTGAAAAAAATATCAACAAGAACATTTACATTTTTTACCATGACAGATTATAAGTCAGTTCACATATGTATAAAGTAGAGGATCAAAATCTTTCAGATAATTTTTCTGTTCCAAGGTATATGTTGAATATTGAGAAAATAAGCTGAAGAAAACAGTATCAAACACACAATGTTTGAAAAATTCAGGGCACAGCTCTTTTTAAAGGAACTATTACAATTATTTACTAAGAGCATGACAGAAATATTGTGACTTATGTAGTAGTGATGGACATCAAAAAAAGGTGATTTTTGCAAAAGAGATTTTAATGAAGACAGAGTGGTACAGATTGCATTACTTTCAGCCAGGCAGGTTTTCTAGCTAGCCTGTCCAGTATGTGCATAATTTACTTCCAGTTTTTACCTGCTAGAAAAACCTGTTGCTCACTCCTTCTATGATCATAAGTGTATCAGAACTCCTGGAAATACTAGTTGCTAAGAATAATAAGAGAAAACAGAGCCAAAGGGCATAATGTGTTAATTGTTTGCAGAATGTTCCTGGTGCAAATTTCCTTACTTTCTCCATGAACTGGCACTTTTTGTTAAATTCATGGAAATTCTCCTTGCTATTTCCATAAAATGCAGGTACTTTATCTGAACTGAAACTCCTTTGTGGTTGCAAGGTGTGGGTGGTAGAATGCTGAAATACCTTTCAACTAATCTCCCCAGAATTCTGTTTATAGCATAATGTAATAGACACAGTTTTGGAATTATACTGTCAGCATAGCTCTCATGTGGGAAATCTCTTTCTAGAAATATATTTATGGTAATGGCATAGAGATAACCCACTGTTGTTGTCTGAGTGCTGTTGTCTGAGATCTTGTTTCTGTTAGCCATGGATCTGGTGATGAAAAAGATGACAAGTGGAGAAAGGTGTGAAAAGTAAAATCTTTCATATCAATGGTAATAGGGACCCTGCCAGCCCCAGAGGGAGGACTGATTATTTCACGTAATTAGAATCTGAGATGAAGATGATGACAAATGGAATGATTTTAATGGGAGAGAAAAACAACTGTTTTTACCAACTGTACAGGTCAACTTGCATTACACAGATGAGATGTGCTCTTTGTAGTTTCTATCAAGCCTGAAAATTTATTTCTTCTAGCATTTGTGTATGCTCCTTGGGCTCTCTAAACCTGACCATATAATAGTGTTATCAATGAGAACTCTGCAGAGTCCCGGCTCTAAGCAGTTAATTTTGCTCAACATAAGAAAAAGGAAATTGCTTCTTGGGCCCATTCCTGTATTTCATTTAGTCCAGTCCAGGCTTCCAATGGCAATGATCAGTGCCAGAGGCTCTGAAAGAAGTTGGCCTCAAGGAAGGATTTGAGCTAACTTGTCTTCCTTCTCCCAACAGTTAAAACTTGAATGTGGAATCATAACTTTTTATATAAGCTATAAAAATAAGTGCATTTTTAAAAACTTTGGGGTTAGGTTTTTAATGTTTAGATTGCTAAATACAGCCTAAAAAAGTTAGGTATATCAAGCAGGTGCTTGCCAGTGAATTATATCTGCACCCCTCACCTTTCAGTACACAGAAGTAGAAGACATGTAACAGACCAGCCATTGGAGATTCAGCCACATGATGGCACAAGGAATTCAAACTCCATTCTGAGACCATGACCTGGTAAGGATGTGCTTTGAAATATGGCACATTTTAAGTCAATCTCATGTTGTATATATGTGATTAGTAAAGTGACTGCAGGCTCTTGGAAGTCATCAAGTTTGATACCACGTCATTCAAGGTTTTGCTATTCTGACTGTTTCCTGTACACTTTTTGCTACTGTCTTTTCAAGTTTATTATTTAAAAGAAACTTTTTAAGCCTTCCTTACTTTCTAAGTCAACTTGAACAAAAAAACCCCATGAGGAATGCATTTCTCATGCATTGGCTATCTCTGCCAGCTATACCCTATTGGCTATCTCTGCCAGCTCTGTGCTCTTTACCAGTGCTGCCTCAGTCAGGGATAGCTATTGGAACAGATCTCTGTGCTGAAACATCTGGACTCTGGGAGCCTCATTGTCTGGCTGTCCCACACACATGCTCATCCTGATTACAGCAAAGGCATCCTTCTTGTCATGTGTTCATCAAACCCTTCTCCTTACATCTTTGTAGGCATGAAACAACTGTTGTTATCTGATTCTCCTAGGGAAATGAAATTGAGGTGCAAGAGGATAGCAGTCATAGCCATTGACAGGCCTGACAAGAAAATGTAATGGAGTCTTAATGCAAAGAGGGAATAAAACTGCATATGTTGGCATTCCTGAGAAAAATGTGTACTGAGAAAATAGGGCTTAGAGGCAAGGCTCAGAGGCTAAGTGGGATGGGAATGGGGGGTGGGAGTGGAGGGAACACAAAAGGATCAAGTTGTCTACACTTAGAGTATGAAATGAGGATTTTTTTTTTTCTGTCTGCAACTGGGTTATATTTCTTTCTTTCTTTCTTCTGTATCTCCTTCTCCCAGATAAGATGTTGGTCATATGGCTTCAAAGGTTTTAATGCACTCAAAAGCAAGCCTGTGTTGGTGGTCTTGGTTTTCCATGGATTATTTACAATTTTGTGTAATCACAGTGGGTGATGGGAAAAGGAAGATGGGAGAGAGAGAGGTGGTACCTATATATTGCAATGTTGAAACTAAGTAAGGTATGACATTACTTCAAGTCAGTCAAGCAGGAATTCACATTTTAGCTTGGGAGGGCCAAATTTTGGTCCTTATATGATCCTGCATTGAGATAGGTTTACTGCAACAAGAAGAAGGATAATTTAAAAATCAAGTGTTCCTGTTACCTACAGGGTCTTTGAAAAGATTTTTGTTTGAGTGTGACTATCTCCATTTATCCCTCCTACAAGACTGATACTGTGTTTTTCAATCACTGCTGTGTTGTGTGGCTTGATAAGGAACACTGTTTACTGTGCTACACAGGTTTGACCAAGCTGTGTTGACATTACAGGTCAGTGAGTGCCCATCCTGGAATTAGCATTTCCTCATTGGAGGTGAGACACAAAGGTCATAAAGTAAAATGGACTTGCCTACATACTTTATCTTATTTTCCTCTGTTGTGTTTGTATGTATGTGGACTGTGCAGAACTCCATGTGGTCAGAACACATCTTATGGCCAAAACCCCTCTCAAAACTGTGTTGAACTAGATTAACAGAGAATACTCCCTGAAGCAAGCAGCAAATTACAGTTTTACCTTTAAAAATATCCCCAGACACCTGAAGAGGTCCCTAAGCTACCTAAAAATCCAGTATGGCAACCATATATCCTACTTAAGGAAGACCCTGGTCTGTATGATATAATTCTAAATTAAACGAGTTTTTCAAAGAAAAATCTTTTATATTAAGCACAACCCATTTTACATTTGACAGCATCCAGTAAGATGTTGTCATCTTTCATGTAGGGAAATTAAACCCCAAAGAGATGGGGTGCATCTGTCTAGTTTGAGAACTATACCAATGAGATCTGGCTTCATGTTTTTGCTATAAGTGTTAAGATTGATTTCTTAATTCCAAATCTATTTTCTCCTAAATAGAAAAAGACAAACTAAAAAAATCTAATCCTGCCTCTTGGGCTCAAACCTGTGCAGCTGATTGATACTGTTCTGCCATATCTGAGATATAAACTAAAGAAAGACCCTCATGTAAAGATTGAAATTGTCTGATTAAGTCTTTAATGTGGTATCTGTGTGTACCTATTAAAAAGGAAGGACTTAGGTTAAACGAAGAACCTGTTAAAAGGAGGCCTCTTAATCTGTGAGTTCTTAGAGAAGTAGTTACAAAGTTATTTGTTAGCCTGGCAACATCAAACACCCTGTAAGCCCTACAGAGCTCTGAGTATCTGCTTACAGCAGAATCCAAATAATTGGGTTTAGCCACAGTATCATCCCCTAAGATGTCCTCAGGATATGAACCCGTTACCTTTCCCACAGGCTAGGGTTTGCTGTCAATTTTTGGTATTCGTGTCAAGTGCTTCTGGGAAGAGATATGCATGTTAGCTTCTGCATTACTGAAGCTCTTTCAGTCTTTGTATAGATTCTTCTGTCTCTTTGGTGGGAAAGCTTCGTTTCCCATGTCGAATGTAGCTGTAGAGGAAAAAAGGCTTGTGAGATATAGTAAACATGTGGACAGATATGATTCTATATTTTTTTCCTATCTTGACATTTTTTAAGCAATGGAACAAGCTTCAGGTAACAGCTGAAACTGAATATTTGCTCTTTGTATCATTATTGACTGGTAGTTTGTGACTTTGCAGGCATTATTTAACTTCTCATTTTGGAGTGTTTTCGAAGTATGACCTGTTTTTTAACAGTAACTCTTTAAGACATAAAAACATAAAAACCAGACAGAGCTAACCAAACAGAAGACAGACCTCTTAAGGTTTTACTGTCTGATATGCCTTATTACAGATCTATGGAAGAGTCTTCACAGTATTTTCCACCATTGTTGTCAATAAAGTTTCTATGCAATCACCAGTGGATCTCTGCTTAAACACTCAATGCAAATCTTCTATTGCATTGTAGGGTAAGTGTTGATATGAGATGCTGAGTAACATCCCTTTGAGAGTTATGCTGATGAAAACCAAATGGACTGATCTATGAGCTGACTTTCCAAGAGGAAGTAGTTGTTGCATTCTCTATTTTTCAGTCTGTCCTCTTTGTTGGAATACAGCAGGATGAAGCCCAGCAGTCTTTAGCCTTCCAGTGCAGTATGTAGTCTTTTGGCACCAGGGAAATGCAATGTACTACCTAGCTTTCTGAAGCAAAAGTTGATAGCACTGTGACTCATATCAATGAAAGGTGCAGACAGACTCCATTCCCTCAGGGAATATGAGTATATTGTGTGTGTATGTTGGAAAGAAAGGGAATGAGGGCCAGCAGAGAGCACTGAACTCCTGGAGCTATACTGGTTCCTGACTTACTGCTGAAGACAATTCTTGCCAGTATCAAGTTTTACAGTGAAGATTACAGCAAATATTTGACTGATTGCTTATCTTAATTTCTTCATCCTACTGACCATTTAGATTTTAATTTGGAGCCTGTGCCCTCATGACTATAAGTCAAGTTATTCACATCCCATGCTTCTGTCAACAGCCACTGCCATTGCTTCCTGAGTATGGTACTACTCTGTTGTGAGAGTTGAGTATTTCAGACCTGTGTGACTGCAAAGCAGCCCCTTAGGTTCTGTTTTGACAATGAAATTACTAAGTTAACAGATCCCAGAAGAGAAAAGGCATGGGTAGTTTTAGCAGTTATGAAGCTAGGGTAGGCACACTCAGGACTCAGTACTTAGTGATTTCTGAGAGTACATTGAAGCATCCTGCAATCTTTTTTGTATGTGGGATTTAAAAACTCTGCTAATTCAGTGTGAAAAGACCAATTTTCTATTTAGCAAAGAAATCTCTCTGATATCAATTTGCGTGGGATTTGGTCTCTTTTTTTGTTGTATTTCAGTTCTCTCTTATGTTACATAAGGGATGTTAGTTAACTAGGTTGTGTTAAGTAGCATCAATATTTCAAAACAGGCTGGGGGTGCTCTACTGCAGAAGGAACCAGCACATTTCTGAGATCAGTGCATGACTCTGAGTCCTTTCGCTGGTGCAAAAGTAATTTGTTTCCACTTTCAGCAGAGGACCCTGTGAGAGAATAGAGGACTCTCACAGATGGGAAAATTTGTGGTGAACTTCTTAGAATGGCTGGAAAGGATATTTCAGACAAAGTTTTGGAATCAGGGAAGCTGCATAGCCATTCTTGGGTTTGGGGACGAGGAAAGATAGGTGGGAATGAAGAGAGAGTACTTAGATGCTGTTTTATTACTTCCTGGAGAGAACAGTTACTATGGTGTTGAAATGCTTTATTTGTGAGATGAAATTGTGGAAACTATAACCTGAAATATTGTAAATATCTTAAATTTTGGTAGAATCTTAAGTTCAGTCCTCACCTTGTTAGAAAGATATGTGTCCAGGATACAGATCCTATGTTTTAGAGTAGATTATCTCCTAGGTAGAGTAGGTAAAAAAGATAAGAGATATAATAATGAAGAAAGACTATATTCAGCTACAAACTCTGTAATAAAGATTGTTTTGGGCCATAGTAGTATTAAGATCAAGAACTATTTGAAACCATAAAAAATTTTAATGAGTGTGATCTGGAAGATTTGAACCTGAGTTTCTAACATCAGTAAATGTAAGCTCTTACACGACTCCCCATACTGAAAATCTGGAGAACAATTCGATTGTCCACTTTATATGAAAGGCTGTAATGGGGTTTACACACATTCAACAGGCATAAATAAAAGCCAGAGTTATTAAATTATGTATTTATACTTGCCAAAGTTATTTACCATATGTCTTAATTTATGTTATGTAATCCCAATATTAGGAAAACCCTATTCAGTAGCTGGAAATATGCTTATTTTGTAGGCAACAGAACAAGCTGCAGTAATATCCATAATACATGTATATTTGCAGTGACTAAGTAGTGTACCAGTTTTCCTTCTCACACAAAAGCATCATTTTTATTATCATCTCCACCCTTATTTAGAATTTGCCTTTACGTAATTGTTATGTTGCTAGCTGAATGGACAGGGACATAATTTTCTTTCTGTATCCTATCTTCATTCTTACCCCTGGTTACTGCACTATGTTTTTGAAGAAATGCAGAAAAGTTAAAAGAATTATCCGTAGGACAAAGGTGTTACTGGAAAGACCACGTTTTTTAATGGTTTAGGTCTTGGAGGGTCTAATTTAAATAATAAGTAGATCAGAACTCTTTGTGATAACTACATGTACAATTTAAAGAATGCAGGAAAAGATAGGTAATCAAAAAAGTAAAATAACTTGTTGAGTTTTCTGTGAGTTGGTGAGAGTGAGCTTCTCTACTAAACCCTGAAGAAACTGGATGAAGTAGTGGCCTTCCTGTTTTCAATAGCTCCATGGTTGTGGTGGGTTGACCCTGATTGAATGCCAGGTGCCCACCAAAGCTGCTCTATCACTCCCCTCCACAACTGCACAGGGGAGAAAAAAGGTATGATGAAAGGCTCATGAGTTAAAGACAGAGAGAGATTAATCACATATTACCAACACAGGCAAAACAAAGCCTAACTTGGGGAAGTCATGTTGAGTCATTTCTTGAACACTTCCAGGGGTAATGACTCCACCATTTCACTAGGCAGTCCATTCCAATTCTTGACAACTCTTTCAGTGAAAAAAATTCTTCCTCATGTCCAACCTGAACCTCCCTTGGTACAGCTTGAGGTCATTTTCTCTTGTCCTGGCACTAGCTGCCTTGGAGGAGAGACCTCCATCTGGCTACAACATCCTTTCAGGTAGTTGTAGAGAGTGATAAGATCTCCCCTGATCCCTTTTTTTTCCAGGCTAAACAACCTCAGCTCCCCCCTCTGCTCCTCTTGTGACTTACTTTCTAGATTCTTCCCCAGCTCTGTTGCCCTTCTCTGGACACACTCGAACACCTCAATGTCTTTCTTGTGTAGTGAGGGGTCCAGAACTCCAGTTCTCACAATACTCAAGGTGTTGCCTCACCTGTGCCAAATACTGAGGGACAATCACTTCTCTAGTGCTGCTGGCCACACTGTTCTTGATAAAACCAGGATGCCATTGGCTTTCTTGGCCACCTGGGCACACTGCTGGCTCGTGTTCAGCTGCTGTGACCAGCACTTGCAGGTCCTTTTCCACCAGGCAGCTTGCCAATCACTCTAGCCCAATCCTATAGCGCTGCCTTGCCTTGTTAAGACTAAAGGGCTAGAGCTGGCATTTGGTCTTGTTGAACCTCATACTCTTGCTTAACTCAGTTTAATTTCCAGTACCAAAATAATCCTAATGGACCGTAGGACTTCATGATCCTTAATTTAGCAAATAGCAAACCAAAACCAACCCAATTTTGAGACAAATTTTTGTTTGACTCTGACTAAGCAGAATTTTCTTCCTTATTAGTGAAATATTGTAAATGCTTCATGTATGTTGAATTATTACATTCTCATGAAGGTTTATAGGCAGGCTACAAAGGATTTTCAGCACATTCCTCTCTAAGGTAAATGAGTCAGTTTGAAGAAACTTCTAACGAGTCACAGAAATACGTGCAATGTTTTACATATGACTCACTACAAAATATGATCAAATATTATTTTTCATTTTCTTAAGCAAGAATGTTGCAAATATATGACTGTCATGGTGCATTTTGTGACATTATCTTCTGGTTATTTACTACTGCTATTATGCCTATTGCTAAGCAATAGAAAAAGTGTAGATAAAGTATTATAATACATACATCTCAAATTTATGAATAAGAAAATAACAGAGTTCCCTATTTCAGCTAGTTAGGAATGGGCTGCTATTGTATGACACTGAGTAAGTTAATTCATATGCTTTCGTACCTCGTCTGTTTCAATCACCTTAATCTCTCTGAAATTCGAACCAAAACAAACTCCATTATTTCATTTCAGTTTTAGGGGTTTATTATTGCTGTTAAGTTTAAGAATTTAGCATTCCTTTTATATATAAGCCAAGAGCATTAAATAACTCCAGAAAATATAGTATTAATATAAATTATAATAGATCTCTCAAGCCCTCACTCCTTAAGATGGTGTTGTTGAAATAATTACAGCAGCCAGACCTAGGACTAACACAAGGAAGGACTGATTTCTGTAGAAATTACATCCTGACATCCTCATTAAGACCTTCCTTTCTGATAAACAGTGGTATGTGGGACAGCTTCCTTTCTCTCTTTTCCTTGACACAACTTGTTGAAAAGGAATGTGAAGGCTGGGTGTGATCTTCCCAACATCAGAGTGAAAGGAAGTAACATACCAAACAGATGATGGCATAAGTGCTGCTGAATCTAATTCCACCTCCACCCCTCTGGTCTCTACTCAGCAATATTTCAAAAGCCTAAAGTCGATAGTCATAACAAAAAGCCCATTTAAGATCTGTCAGTATTAGAAGTGGAGATAGAAGGAGAGCTAATTAAGAACTGTTTATTGATATGCTGCATGTTTTATTTTACTGGATAAGCTGTACTCAGGCACTTTTCAAGTTCAAAAGGTAAGGAGACTTCTGCACCAAGAATATACTGGGAAGTGCTGATTACAACCCCTCCTTATAGAGCTGGGTAAACCTGTTCAGCATGAATAACAGTACATAGTCTCCAGACAGGCGTTATTCTGAACTCAGTAGTGTGAACATCCCCATTCCTGATGGTACTGTCTTTGAGGGACACCATGGAAGTCGAGACGTTTAAATATTTTATTAACCCTCCCCCTGCAACTCTCTCACATTTCTCTTATCTGATGCTGCATTCATTTATGTGTGAAACTTATAGCTACCCAACAGATAATACTTTTTGACACCACCTTCCTGGAAAGGAGTGATTAGTCAAACAGTACTTCTGATGCATTCATAAAGGTAGGGGTGTTGAAAGGAGAGATAACACTGTCTGTTTTTCTAGGCAGGTCTATCTTTGCATAATTTTGTTGCTTTCTGACTGCACTTCATGTTAAGCACTTCACACTGCCTTCAAGTTTCCTTGGCATCAAGAATATCAAGGGGATGAAGCAGGGGTTTTATTGCATTGTGTGGGCATTAATTAAATGAGCATCTATGTCTTTGTGCAGAGCTGTCCACTTGCAGACCCACTCCATGTAGTGGTGATAACCACTGAGCCAATGAACTTCTTTAAATAACTGTCCCTGTGGCATGGCTTGTCTTTAGTAAGTTATTGTGACAATCACAGAAAGACCCCAAACCCATGCCTGGTAGTGTCAAAACAGGCCTCTAGCTTAAGCAACTAGCAGTGGAAGTTTAATCTGTCTGTGTAATGGCAGAGGAGATATGTGGTGAAATATGGTGAAAATAAAGACATCAGGAAGTGATCAGGTCTGCATTAACTATCTCCTGAGAGAAAACGACCTGATTTGATTCAGGCCAATGACTTTAAAGCATGAGTCAGTCATGCTGGGCAAAGAAGGAGCTGTTCTCTACCCCACAACCACATACACGTATTAGCACCAAGTGCTCATTCACATTTTTTACCTTCTCCCAACACTTTGATACAGTCTTTATAATTTGTGTCTCTGTTTCCAAATACATATTTTAGGATCCTGTATACCAAAGCTCAGAACAAGAAATTGTTTTTCACAGTGTTACACAAAAATCTCAACAGTAGCTATGCATTTTATGACTGCTCCATAGTTTTTTGAAGAAGAAAATTAGCTCTGCACTCTTGCAAAACCTGGCTATAATGATTATGCAGTGTGTATGAATGATGAAAGAAAATGATTTGGCAAGGAATTAAAAAGAAAGTAAAGATGATAAGTACATTAAAATTTCCTTTCTAATCTTGAGAAGATGTATAAACCTAGCAATACTAAGATGATTGCTTTGTGTTACTATAATTTGAATATCATTTGATCTCAATTTAAAATATCTGCATATTTTTGTATGACAAGCTTTGATAGCAAAGTCAGTGATAATGGGAGTTTGATGCTTTCCTTATGGACACTTTTGCTCATTGCTCAGTGATGCAACTGTGAGATATCTTGTGATAATTTGTCTGAGAAGAAATTACCTTACAACATTTAATCATTACTTCTTTGATGTGTGATGTGGTTAACATGCTTAACATACCTGATTCAAATAACTTAGCCTTGATGCAGAATTATCTCATCCTTTAAGGCTTATTGATTTTTGCCACAGCAAAAAGAACTTGCATTCCATAATGCAAATATGTAGAACATGCAGATTTATATACCTGCCCACAGATACACCGAAATTCTCTCAAGATTTGGGACAAATAATGATACATAAACCCAAAAATATTAATTAGAATAAGCATTTCACAAACTTGATGGCAGAAATATAAAAAATAAGATGACATACCATGAAAGTACAGCACATGGTACAAGGCCAGCTGCAGTAAATGTGTGGTGTAATTACTGTGGGCTGAAACTCCATCTCTAAATAACATGATTTTAGAATCTGCTTTACAGCATCATGTAACAGCTAAGGCGATGACAGCAACCCTAAAATGGAAGAATGGTAGACAAGGTAACAGGAGTGCCAAAAACACTGTGAACAATGGAAAAGTTAAAGGAGCTGCAAGAGAAAAACTACAGGAGAAAAAGAATTACTATGTTACTTCTGAACAGTACATGTAAACCATTTCAAGTTGCAAGTAAAGCAGCATTAAGTTTTTCAATTTTCTTTTTCATTAGAGGGAGCACTCAAGAGAAAAAGAGTCACTACAGAGAAGCTAGATTAGTTGTTTCAACTGGCCGTGGAGAAGGGGTTTTGCCCAGCAGTCTCTCACTACAGAAGGAGAGAATCTAGAGTTTTGACTGTCAATTTTGAGGTAAATTTTGAAAAGAAATGTTTTAGAAGGCACTGTTAAAATCAATAGTAAAAAAAATAGAAAAATATTCATGTGAGCAAATGGAATCGGACAAGAATTAAAGATGGATTCTGATGTAAATATTTATGTCACTTAAACATAGTTCAGTAGGCACAGAAGATAACTAGCATGGTGCTAATCTTTAAAAAACGTGTGGAGAAATATCACTGGAGACATATAGCAAAATGTTTGGCACTTGTACCCTGCGAATTTGTAACTGTAACAAAAAAGTGGAACTGAACATTAACTGTAATAAAATAAAAGAACTAAAGCTTTATCATATATACCTTTGACTACCTTTTGGAGCAGAAATAGTGTTTTTTGCAGGTAGTGCCTCACAAATCTACTAGAATTCCTTGGTGGAACAGAAAGGTTTTACAAATATACATCCAAATTATGAATCTGAGTATAAATAAAAGGCTTTGACATGGTTCTTTCTGGAAGAATAGTACACTCAAGTTCTCACAGGACAAGAGGTTTGTTTTTCTTTTTTTTTTTTTTTTAATGTGGAAAAGCAACTAAGTACCAGATAAGAAGTAAGAAGTAATAACAGATCATCTTTCACAACAAAGATTGTTAGCAGGAATGAAGGTCCACTTCAGGCTTCTCTAATACTGACATGTGCTGACCAGCTTGCTGTTAAATGATCTGGTATGAGTTGGCAAACTTTGCAGATCAGGCATAGTTATTAGGCAGACCAATCATAAGCTGATGGCACAGGGTTTCAGAAAGGTCTGAGAGCATTGAAAAACATGATGATAAAAGGACAGATTGAATTTAATGCTAGCAAATATGAAAAAATGCATATGGGAAAAGAATAGCTATTATTATGAGTTCACAACAGCCTCTAAATCAGCACTTTATAAGGAGTTTTTTGAAAGCATTGTTTTGTTAAAGGTTAACCCCCCAAGTAATAATGTTAGAAATTATTACTGTCTTCTAGTTATGTGGTTTAAGTGTAAGCAGGGGATGGTTTCCAGGCAGAGGTATTAGCATTGTCGGTAACATAACTGTGAGTATTCTCAAATATTAACAAATAAATAGAGAAGAACAAGAAAAAAACCCAAAAATCTACTCTGTGCTACTGGAAAGCCATGGTTTATCTATGCCTTGAATATTACATGGAAACCCGGTAACCTTTTTTCAGAAAAGTAGCAGTTAAAGTAGAAGATAAGTTGAGAAGGTTGTCAAGCTGAACAGATGTATGGAATCACTTCTGTCAAAGAAGAAATAAAGTGGGGCACTTTATCTCAGATTGTAAAAGGTAGTACATAACTGTGAAGGACCTGGTAGAAAATCTGAAGTGTATAAATGGCACAGAGAAGGTGAGTAAAGCATAATTTCCCACAGTGCAAGAGATTGATAGGATCATGGAAAGAGTTATAATTAAATGAAATGGAAACTACCTCTCCAAAAAATATATAATCAAATTAAGGTGTCTGTTGTAATGGATTTGTTAAAAGCATAAATGCATTAAAAAAGAACTTGGGTAGCTTCACGGATCATAGTCCATTACCTGGCATAACTTCCTATGATAAGTCCCTAAATCACTAACTGAGAGAAGCTGAGAAAATATATCAGGAGAAAGGTCTTTGCACTATTTGTCATGTCCTTGAGCCCCAACTGCTGGCTACTGTCACAGTCACTGTGGTGGGGCAGATGAACTGGTGTATTAAGCCCAAGAAAGGGAATTATTTTAATATCCATCCCTGGTAGTGAAAAACACAGATAAAGAGCCCTTATTCTGCCGATATTCTAGCACTATGACTCATTTTTTACCTAATGCAATCTTCATGCCAGTTAATCATAAGAGTTTCTGAACAAATATTTGCATTTTAAAAGGAATGATAGAAATGTGTATGTTGAATATGTTCTCGATTCTTCCTGTGCTCAGAGGAGTTGACTCACCAGCTGATGCTAATATCCACTTTGTACTTAAAATGTTCAAAATACAAGGGTGTAAAATTACTCACATTGCCACTTCATTAATTTACATGTTAAATGTTTCCCATCCTACTGCTGTGAGTGAATGAATACAGAAAATGACAAATAACAGAGAAGAGACGGTGAAACTTTTCTCTTCTGTTACTCTTTCTAAAACCATACAGGCATAGGGACAAGAAGGTGTTGCTTTCATAGCAGATATTTTAAGAGAGATGTATAGGTATTAAGCCAATAGCAAATATTTTTACTTGTAAATTTTAAATATTTGCCTTTGAAAACACTGAGAAGGTAGTTTAGGAGCTGGAAAGGAAGTGCAGCTTTCCTCAAAGCAGTATTTGTTTGCATTTGCCTGCTAAATCCAGTCCTTTTAGATTCTAGATGTCATGAAAACAAAAGTTGTGGTAATGCCATGTCACAATGTCGTGCTAGAAAATCACTCTCTTAGTCACTGACCTTTGGAGAGGCAGTGACAGAGAGTAAGTGCTATCTCCTGGGAAAGTCAAGAACCTAGAAAAGCCTGTTGTTTCACAGCATATCTCTAAATGGAAAGAACCTCCTTTGTACTTCCTTAAATACACAGCGGTGTCTAGGATGGCATCTTTAGATCAAAACACCTAATGGTTTAGCTATTGAATAAGGGACCAAGAAAAGCACTAAACATGTCCAGAGCTAGCTATGCTTTGCAGTAAGAGAAAGATGTCTCAGTAAGAGGGAAACTTCATTGGATTTGCTATTGCTATGTATTCTACAACATCATTTACAGTAGGATAAAGAGAGCTGTGCCAAGAGTTTTTCCTTCCAAAGAGGGGACTTTTGGACTTTGCACTGGACTGAGTAACTTTGCAATCTTCAGAGGCTGTGCAGAATCACGCCCCAAGTGTATAAATGAGAAATGCTACATACATACATACATACATACATACATACATAAATACATATGTACATACTTAAACACTCTCTCTGGGTGTTAAACACTCAGAGGGAACTATTGATGCCATCAAGTTGCTGGCAGAATGACAGGGCACTCTGATAACTCTCAGTCTAAAAAATGGGCAGGGATTTGCTGTTGCAATAGATTAGGAAATGGCCTATTTTTAGAAAACAGAAAAGTCTCAGGAAAATCTCCTGAAAGATACAGTCCTTCTGAGAGAGGTGAGATGGTGAGTCCTAAGATAGAGACCCTGTGGTAGAGGAAAATAACTCTCTTGTGTATACCTGCTTGAGCAGAGGTGAGTTTGCTCCTTTCGGATTCCCTGCCTTTCCATGTTTACAGTTTTCTGCACATGATGAGTCACTGAATGCAGGGTGGCAGCTAAGGACTATAATGCATGAGGAACTTGTGGGCATCTTGTCTTCTTTCCAGGTCCATACCATAGTATGTCACGCTAAAGAAGTGGAGAGAAACCACCTGAGACAAAACCTGTGCTAGGATTGCACCAGCTTCCAGCATCCCTGGAGGAGTGAAAGGCTAAGAAGAGAAGCTCATATACCCTCAGATGATTATGAATTCTGAAGGTGTATTTCATATTTTATATTTTTGTATATCAGGGTTTGTATGATTTTATATTTTTAGAGTCCATATTGGGTTGAGTAAGGGCTGTGATTACATAATATTTCTAAGCAATTTTGCATAGTGTCCACAAGCTACACTGAGAGCTACTACTCTTTGCAATTCTAGCATGTGCAATGTGCATGTTGTAGAAGCAGATAAAATTGTCATCTGCTTACTTTGAGAAACCTAGGTAAAGACTCTCAACACCAGAAAATGCCTAAGTTTTAGTGTGACCTGAAGAAAGAGTCGTATGTCTTGATCTCCAAATCACAGCTCCTGGCTCCCGTGAGATGACTTTCATGTTAATTGTCTCCTCAAGGTCATTTCTCAGACTGTTGGCACTTCTACTAGCTTCCTTCACTTCTTATTCAGGCATTGTCTTTTGATTATTCCTGGTGTTCATCTTCCCACTGCTTATCTTGTCCTCTCTGTTTCTCATCCTCCCTCAAAAGAGTTGGCACTACTACCTTCCCAAGCTTTTCTCTTAGATCTGTCAATTTTTTTCATCTCCCAAGGCATATCTATTAATCCCCCTAGCTGTTTCTTTATCTCTACTGAGTTTCTCACCTGCTCATTTCCCCAGAGCTGTTATAGCATAGCTCTTATTCCAGGACACTTCTTACCCCCCACCATACTTATTCTTTGCTTACTTTGTTATATGCCCATGGATTTAATCTCTCATGATCCACTTTTTCCTCTCCCAGATGATATAGTTATAGTGGAGTGTCTATGAGAAACCCTGCTTTGCAAATTCTAGTCTGTCAGAGAAACTAGTGTAGCAACTGGGAATGGACTACACTGGTACTTATACAAGGTCTGCTGTGTTCAACCAGTCCGTGGATGATCCATTTAGGACAACAAATGGGCAAGCAGAACACTCCAAATGTGGCCTGTGAATGTCAGTAGGAAAGGAAATAGGAGATTTTATAAAGCTAATGACTATAGTTGTGCACAAAGACCTTTTAAAATTTAAAGAAAAATAAATGAAGGTAGATGAAACTGTATTTGCATCAGCAACATAAGATATCTCTAGCAAGGTGTCACATCTCCCAGACAGCCTGTCCCAAAATACATGTCTGCCTGTATTCAGGCTTGCATTTTCATTTGTGATTTCACTAGCGCTCTTCCAGAGCTCCAGAGAGCGAGATGATTCTTCTGACCCCAGTTCCTCTGGGAGCTGCAGGTGCATGTGCCTCTGTATCCTTACCAGACCTGCTGGTGATATTGCTTCTTCCATCTCCAGAGCTGTTACCCTTTTACCAACCATGTCAGCATCTCTAGCACCAGCTTCAGCTACGGGGCAGAAAACCAGCTTAAAGGCTGTAAGTCTGAGCAACTCAAGGGCCTCCCCAACATGCAAGTGCAAAGAGTTCGACTTCAGTCTTTGCCTGGGGCCTCTGTGAACTTTACACCTTCTCTCACTGTTGCATTGCAAGTTCATGTTGTTCAGAAGAGGTTATATACTGATCTATTCCTGTTTGATGCACTGAGATCAAAACATCGCTTTCATTTTTTTTCCATTCTGCATCACAATTCTGTGATTGGCAATTGTTTCGTATTACCTAACATAGTCTGTATTGAAGGTAAAAAATATATACCAAGAACAAAGGTTGTTAGTGTTAGCTAGCTTCTTTTCAGACAAGGGAAAGGATTTTCTGCATCCTGTATTTTCACTGTAGCATGCATTGAGTCCTACTCATCAGAGCTGATCGTGTTCAGATAGCCAGCTCTTGGAACTTGTGTGGGTTGTGACTTTAATTTGTTTATTAATGAAAAAGCAGTATCACATCAATGGTATTTGTGCAGATGAATCCCTCTCCTATGATGAAAGAATTTATCTTCATATCCTGAGAATGCAATTGTTCTGAGTCAAGTTCTGCTAATCAGAAACTATAAGCAGGCCAGCTCTGATGAGCAATAACAGGTGGGGGAAAGCAGGTAATCAAAAGAGTGAGGCTTTGCAAGCAAAATACCTGAAAATATGCAAGTGCTTCTGGAAGCATATTCCCAGTGTTCATAAAAATAAGGAACTATAAATAAGTGTATTTTATTTTTATCATGTAGGAGTTGCAAAGCACAGTGACTCAGATATATGATTTTATTACTGGAGACAAGAATAGCATGCAGTCATCCAACAGTATGAAAAACGTTTGAAATCAACCTTTCCTTGGTGTTCTCCTGCACACTGCCATTTTTTGCTTTGGGCCGTGTCAGAAACTCTCACTAAATAAACCTTTCCTGGAAGAGCAAGCTTTTTTATCTGGATAGATCTCCTAAATTAGAGGCAGAGCAATAAATTTCCACTTGGAGGCTTTACTCCACCTTTGACAGTAAGAGGCTAAGAGAAGTTAAGGCTGAGAAAGAAGCAGAAAAAAGCCAGATGGCTAGAGATGTCTCCCATACATTGTGGCAATGTAAGCACTGCTTTTACAGATAAGGTGTTAGCTGCAATATGATGCTGTTATTTGTAATTTTGTTTCTTTGGCAATGCTAGGTGGAGTGGCAAAGAAAGCAAAAGATTGGAGCAAAGCCATTCTGCATCTGACTCTAGAAGGTTTTGAAGGGTTTTTCAAGGGTCCTCCAAAACATTTTAAAAGACCTTGATCTTTCAGTGAATATCCAAATTACAGAAGTCATGAAGGTATGATAATGCATTGACTTCCTTCATATGAAATACGAGGGCTTTTTGTTCTTTAACAGCATTTTCAGCAGTATCAGGGATAGGATGGGGAAAATGAAAAACAAAAATAATTTGCAAATATATTGCTCAGAGTTTACAAAGTTCAAAATTATGAGTAAAACAGTAAAAGATAATGAATTATCTATCTTTTGGATCTAAAGTCTTTCTACTTGTTCTACATATGTATCTTAGGCAGTCACAAGGAATGGGTTAAAATTTTTAGTGATTAGTAATAAATCATTATCTTAGGCCACTGTTCAACAATTCAAAATTTGTGCCTTGGGGTCTAATTTTCCTCGCTCACAAACATAAATTGGTCGCCTTTAACGATAATATTAAGTAGACAAACAAGGCAACATAATTCAGGATGACATGCAAAACAAATTCCTCAAATCTATCCATTTCACAGCCCTTAGCTTTACAGAGGCAGCGGCTGAACCAGTGTCTTTCTTGCCCTCCTCCAGCCACTCTTTACCACGGGGTCTGCAGGTGTAGAGCTCCTCCAGCCCCTCTCCTCCTGGCAGCTCCCTGGTCACCCACAGGACTAGGGAAGTGATCGTCCTACTGTACGCAGCACTTGTGAGTCTACACATTGAATCCTGCGTTCAGTTTTGAGTCCCTCACTGCAAGAAAGATGTTAAGGTGCTGGAGTGTGGCCAGAAAAAGGCAACAGAGCTGATGAAGTCCTGTGAAGAGCAGCTGAGGGAGCTGGGCTTGTTCAGACTGGAGAAAAGGAAGCTGAGAGGTGACCTTAATTATCTCTACAGGCTGGTGAAAGGAGGTTGTCTCTTCTCTCAGGTAACAAGGGACAAGATGAAGGAAATGGCCTCCAGTTGCAGCAAGGGAGAAAAGGATTTCTTCATGGAAAGAGTTGTAGAGCACTGGAATGGACTACCCAGTGAAGTGGTGGAGTCACCACGCATGGAATTGTTCAAAAAACTTGGGGATAAGGTGCTTGAGGACATGGTTTCAGTGTGAACACTGCAGTGCTATGTTGATGACTGGACCTGATGATCTTAAAGGTCTCTTCTAAGCTTAAGGAATCTATGACTTTCAGGCAGACTTTGCTGGCCTCTGCTTCTTGGAGGTGGGAAATTTTAGTTAACAATGCAGGAAACTATTTTAATGCTGAACAGAACTGCCTACATTTGCAGAGTTAGAGGTTTCATCAAAACCAGTCTTCTAAAATCCCTGCTGTAACAACAAATTGAGATCTCTTTTGCCACAGCCTCCTGGAAGGGCCTGAGCTCCAGAGGCAGGCACCATACTCACTAATCTCTGTCTCTCAAGCACACACAACCAAACATGCTTTAGTTCCCAGAAACAAACTCTCGTGTTACTCTTTATGTTTCACAGAGGAGTGATTTTGAAAGACTTCCAAAGCAATAGTGTAGTCAGTTTGGGGTTTCTTTTGAACTCTTGACTGGATAGTCTAGACCAGGTTACTATACTTTCCAACAATCATAAAATTATCTCAACAAAATACTGTACAAACACGACTCTCTTTCATCTGGAAAGAGGAGTCTGGACTGCTGAACTTCTCTCTGCAACTTCTGAATCTCCACTTGCAATAAATGCCATGATTTTTGCCAGTGAGCATTGCACTTGGCAGAAATACATAAAGGAAGCTTGTATCCCTGAACTTATATTGATCCAAGTGTCTTCATGCAGTTTAAAACGAGTCCTGTCTAGGCTGCAGCACTACTTTGAGAAATGATATTGAGCTTTGTGCCTGATTAATGAAGGGAGCATCCAATGGTGCATCTAAAAACTCTGATGGGGAAACAGTAAGAGGTAAATAAGGCTCATTGTGCCTGTCAAGTAAAGGTAGTTGTTAGGGATGTGACATGATCTACATGTGGAAAAAAATATCCTTACAGTTTGGACAACAGAAAGTATTATTTTACAAGATTACCTTCTTGTATCTGTTATCTCTGTTTTGGAGTCAATGATATTACTGCAACTTTTTCTTAATGGGTAGTTCAGCATCTCCTGGAGTCTTAGAGAGAGCTTCTGAACACATGAAATATTTGGTGCACTGGTTCTCATGAAAAGCATGCTGCTGGTTTATTTTTCTGTTTTGAAGAGCTTTGAGATCTCACCCTGGTAAATTCTGAAATTCTTTTTTTAAGAAAAAGTGTTTGGAAAAATCAATAATTCAACAAACTGCAAAGCTGTGCTGCCAGGTTTATTCAGCTGTAGCTCTTGTGTTGGTCAGGCAGACTGACAAGAGCTGTGGCATAGCTGCTTGAACATGGTTTGCAGATTGTCTGTAGTGGTGCAGGACCCATTTTGAGATGAAAGACCTCTCTGGGAGCCGAGGTGAAGAAATGGGTGATGTTCAATATTAAAACTATCCCTGATGTGCGTTTGTTATATAGAGACATCAGTGTTGACATGCAACCTGAGGTGGGGAGGAAGGACAGCTAAATGCAGTTTGACGATGTAATATGCTCTCGTGTAATTGATAAGGAATATGTTCAACCCTCAAAAATAGCCATTCAGTCCATGAAAAGACAATGTGAATTTACAAATATAAATGAGAGAGCAGTTGAGCTGAGGTATTGGAATTGCGGCATCTGCTTACAGTTTTTCTTTTTGGTTACTCGTGATCTTCCATTAAAATTTGCTAGGAGTGTGCACAGTGGGGCTGTGAAAGGCGAGATGAGCCAATCCCATCATCCTGATGGAGGTGCCAGCCCTTCTCGGGCTGTTTGGTGAATGGGTCTTCACCTGAGGACTCCCACAGTTATTGCCCAACACCACTCTTATTCTGTATGTTCTCTGCAGCTTTCTAACCCCCTGGACAACAGATATGACATTGTCTTGCCTAGCAAAGGCATGGCTTACCAGTACAAGGCAACTGTAAGCTAGGCAGCAGTGTACTCTCTAAACCATTGCCAGAGAAAAGCAAAGGGATTGCTCATGTGCAGAAAAATTCCAAGCACCCCAAGAAAGCTTCTCCAGCAACATGCAAGGACTCGGTCTTTGAGCTTATGTGCCCTTATTGTGTGCACTAGCAGTAACCACCTGGCCATTATTTATTTTGGTTGCATATATGCAAGGAAAAGCTCAATACCTTTTGGATATTGTGGTTTACATCAGCATTATTCATGTCTTTTCCCAGGCCTCTGTAAGCTGGGAAAGTCACCTTGCATTCAACCAATAGTGGGTGTATCCCGCTTTGGCTTTTGTCAGGGAGCCAGCATTTCATCTCTCGGCAGGCACATTGCAGTCACATAATGGAGGCAGGAACTCAGCTGAAATAAAGCAATGCTGAGAGCTTGTCAGAAATGTAAATGATATTGCACCTATTGTCAGCAATGTATCCTCCATTGTTCTCACAGTTGTTTCCCAGCTGAAAAAATGCTGGAGAGCCTGCATGATGAAACCAGAGACTGTTTACTGTAACACACTCTGTCAGGAAGGATCAGCTAACTGATCTCATACTGCAAAAAGCAGACGTCTGTGAAAAGGAAAACTGAGTACTGAAACCCTGTGTTTGTAGTGCTGCGAAGCTGCAGCCTTAAAGATTCCTCTGGCTGTGTTAGTATTGCAGGAAAGACTGAAAATGCAATTTACCTCAGTCAGGGTGGAAAAGTGGCTCCTGCTGATGTGTGCTGGATGTGAAGGTAGAAGAGAAAGGATTGTTTGGCATGGGAAAGAGAAACAATGGGAGTGAAGATGAGAGCCAAGCAAAGAACAGCTCTAACCCCAGGAAGTTCACAAGGGATTTCTGCATAAAGTTTAGCTGTCCTTAAATAATAGAAATCTGAAAAATTGTGGGTTTAGAAACTGAGAATAAATATCTGATACATTAACAGATAAGAGGTGAGATACCATTTTCTACAAGTACTTTCAGGCACCTTGCTGTGAATATCTTCCTCTGTTTCAGTAATGTGATACAAACATTTCCCACAGTGCTTATAACACAGGCCTGTGTCATAAGCACAGGGCTTGTTTGTCTGTATGAATTTGGCTGAGCCTGACCACAGGAGAGAGCCTAACTCAGAATTTTCCAAATGTGAATTTGGAAATGTTGGGCATGCTTCTTATGCTGAAACAAGAGGAAAGTACGTACTGATCTTACAGAACATGTTTTTCAATACTTCTTATTGAAGTGACAAGCGTTTTGATCTTTGTGTTTTTAAACCATTTAAACCAACTCAAATTTCAACTGCTTTGGAGTAGAAGATGAAGATTTAATCTTGGAAATGTCAGATCAGTTGGTTTAATAAATGTAAATCTCTTAAAGGTTTTCTTTAAAAAATAGAGAGAGCCTTCAATGCCTGTCCCTTCCCACAAGCAGTTTCTGCTTTGATGAATCCTTGCTTTCTGACAACTAAAATATTTTGTCAAAAAACATCCCATCTGTTGTAGCCACAAGCACTTGTGTTGACAATCACCTCAGATGCTCAGCCAGAGCATCTCAGAGCATCTTCTCCAGAGAATAGAATAAGTTGTTAGGTCACTGCCCCTTGACAATTTTTTTGGCCAGTGGCTATTAATGTAAAAACATTCAGGGTAGTTGTCAAAGAGAGACAAGGGAGCATACTATCCCAGTTCCTCTTCTTCCTCACATTTGTACAATATGAAAAATAATGCCAAGGAGTTTTTTTTATTTCTTTCCCTTCCACTTTAAAGAAGTTTCTTTCCCTAATATTTCCCTCTTCATTCCTCCCCAAGTTTCTTTGTTGCCTTCTCTCTACTGGTTGGTGTTTCAGTATATCTCAGAAAATATAATTCTAGCTATTTCATTGGGACAACAGCAGTGGTGAAGTCAGATGCAAGTAATGACATCATGTATGTACATCACAAAAGTACTCCTCATTACTTTTTAGAGGAGTTTCCCATGAGGTAATGGCATGAGTCAGCATGGAGGCTGTACAGCAGACACAACGAAACAGATAATTTGAACAGAGATAAGCATGATTTGGTTTGTGTCTATTGCCTTCGACCAGTGTTCTGATCATACCAAGTCCTTTTTTTTTTTTTTTTTTTTTTACTCATCAATGCTGACTGCAAGAATGGTAAAACTGTAGGGATATGTTTCCCTATCTGCACATCCCTGAAGAAACTGTAAGGACTAAGCTAAGAAAATTAGTTACTCTTAGGTATCTGCCAGACAGTGAGTGCACAAAGTCAAATTTGCTGGAGGTGACTTGTTTGTTCCTGGTTTGATAGGAGCTGGTCTGGATATATGAAAAGTCTTTGTTGTAAGAAGAATTATTTTTTTTCTAATCGGAAATACCTCCTTAATCTAATAATGCAACACATGCAAATATACTCTGTGTATCAGTCAGGTCTTATCCTCTTTCCATTTAACTGCCTTCTACTTTGCTGGGTGTAAATGGAACCATTATCCTCTGAGGCAACCTCTACTTTGGGCTCCTTGAAGGCAGGGAAACAAAATGCAAGGTCTTGTGTTCACATCAGGTTGGTTTTGATCTTCTTGATCCCTCACCTTTTGCCTTCCCATAACACCACAATAAAATATAACAGCTATTTCTTTCACGGTAGAACTTCTGTGACATTAATTTTAAGCCTGAATACCAGAGTCACTATACAGACATGTACTTTACTTATTCACATAAATCTCCGTACGGATTACTTCATTATATCACAACATTACTTTTTTTTTTTTTTTGGTGTAAACCACATTCTTCTACTTATTTCCAGAAGCCCTACTGTGTAACTTGGGTTCTAGAGTGAGTCACCTGTCTGTAATTTAAATTTTAAACCTGTCATCAGACAGCTGCTTAGCAATACCTTTTGCAGATATCTTTCTACCTCCCTCTCATCTGCCTTTAATCCACTGAGTGGGTGTTTGCCTTTGATTGTAAGAAAGTTCCCAGATGTATCACCTTTCATTTCCAAATACCTGGAAGGTAACTTGCAGTCATTTGACCATTTTACACATCCTGACCAAACTTAAGTCAAGGTCTAGAAAAGAAGATTTTGCAGTGTTCCAAATGATAAGATTTTTTTGCCATTTATTGACCTAGTAATATTGCATAAAAAAATATTAGAAGGGGTTTTCCTTTTAGTTTGTGTGGATGAAATTGTCAGGTTGGGAAACTATAAACTCAAGAAAATGGGAGAGTTTATTTCAGTGTTTGAGCTAAGAAAGAAATCTATAGTTCCTTGAGGAATTGTTAGTAAGTCAAATTGCTTAAGACATTGCTTAACCTGACTTTTTCCACCTTAAGAATAAATCATAATTGTATTGATTAGTTGAATGTTATTTTGTGATCAGAACTTTTGGCATATAATGAATGGAAGAAAGGAGGGAAATGATCACACAGAAATGCAGTAACGTGGGAAATATACAGTAGCACTGAACACTTTAGGCTAAATGTGTCTGGGTTTGAATTTAATTCCTTGGACAACCCCAAACACGTTCTAGTCAAAATGATCCTATTTACCTACACTGAATGGAAGTTAGTACTATTATTTGAACACATATGGAGTTTTGTTATATGAACTACTGAAAAAAAGGAAAGACAAAAAGGGCTTTGGAAATAATGTAAAATGATTGTAAATATTTTTCTCATTCTTTACACAAACAACAAATATCATTCTTGAGTTCTCTCAACAAATTTAACCGAACCCCCTTATGATCATGGGTACTGTGAAGCTGTACTTAAGGTGATGAAGAGACTCCTGTTCAGCTCTCAGCCGCCTTTTTGCAGCATTGTGGAGCTTGCTTTATGCCACAGTGAGATCAAATGTGACAGAAAAACTTCATTGTGCCAACTACATCTGCCAAGAGGTGGTTCATGATTCAGATACTTAACATCCTTGTGTTTAAAACCAAAATAGCTTACAAAGAGCAGAACCAAAGAGTGAAAAAACTGTGAACATGCCATTCAGCCTCCTGCTAAAGTCTGCATGTTGAGATTTGTTCATTTCCGTTTGCTGTCTGATATTTTCTTCAGACTGGCACACAAAGTGTTTTTCAGAGGCAGTTGGATCTGGATCCCATGAAGGAATGTGATTATGTAAAAAATCTGATCAGTAAAACAAAACTCCTCTTGAACCTGAAAGAACAAAGCCATGGGTATCTGAGGGACAAGAGCCAGCAAACGGCTCTTTGAACCTAGGCACAACACAGCATGTGTAAGGAATTGCACACTCATTTTGGACTTCTGAACTTTGTCCTGATGCTGGAATAATTTACTAGCCGGAATGAAGGTTTATTCCCTTACTTTTTGGTGAGCAACCCTGTGCCATTCATGGTGCCCATATGGCGAGGGGAAATTTTCTCCTCTCCTCATGGAACCCATTTCTACTCCCTCCTGATCCCAGGGTCTGCATCCCTTTGCTGTTACTTTGCCCTTGCTTCTGTTCTGAGGCGATATAAGCTCTCCTTCCCTGCTCCACAAACAGCTCACCCCTTGTCCGCTCGCAGTAAGAGTGGGGTCTATTCTGCCATGGGCATTTAAAAGGAGACCTGGCTCATGCCAGAGTGGGAGAGCATGTTAAACTTGGTCGCTCTCACTGTCTGTGTTTAGGAGCAAGGCCAGCACAAGGGACAGCAGGCAAAGGAGCAGTCCCCATGGTTGCGCCAGGGGGAGCAGGACACATGCAGGTGATCCCAGAGACAGCTCTGCTGAGCAGATGACAGCACTTCTTTCCCAGAGAGGCACTGGCTGGTGAGAAGAGCCACATGGAAAATTAGGCAGAGAGGTAGAGCGGCACTTTTGCAAATAAAATTGTGGGTAAGATGTTGTGATTTGCATTGGCCCTGAGCTGCACTATAGGCTCTGCCTCACATTTTCCTGTGAAAGTAATAAATCTAAGGAATTCTGCCGTGGCACTTACCTTATTATGAAAATGATAGAGCAAATCCCAAACAAGTTCCATCTTCTCTTTCTCTGTTTCTATATCTGCAGTGCAAGAAACCTCAAAATGTGGTCTATAGACTGCTTTCTAAAATATATGAATAAAATACCACTCTTGGGCTTCAGTTTTTAATTTATTGTTTTTATTAGTTTTCTTTTTATTTGTTTGCTTGTATATAAAGAACGGTGAAAAAACTAAAGCTGTGAGTGTGATATTAGGATATGTCTATACGTATTTTCTCTTTTTCACATAAGTCATGAAATAAATAAAATAAGGTCAAATAAAGTTAATAGAATTTAAATTTGGCCCTATTTTCTATTAGCAGCTTGGATAGCTTTTCATTTATGCCTATGGAGTTTTTTCCTTAGAAAAATTAAGTGGTCTTAATAATTAAGTAAATCAGACAAATGTTCTTTAAATCATTGTAAGGGGTGGATGAAGAGATTTTCTCTTGGATATTGGCAGAAATTATTCAAAAGTTCAAGGGACGAAGCTTCTACAACTTTCCTGATGAGACAGTCCTGAAGCTCATTAGTGCTCATTGAGTCTTTCCTGCTCTTCAGGCCCATCCTTTATTTATTTTCTTATAGTGAGCTACTAATTTGCGATGGTAGAGTATAACAGGAGCCAGTCACGTTTGCAACAAGTCAAAATACTGCAATAGCTACTAATGTTTTCTGCTATAACAGCCAATAATTCTTGCTGACTAAATTAAATTTTTATCCCACTCCATATGGCAGCATTTTCTTAGGGAAATGAAGTTGCTTTACTTGGCTTGAAATATGAGTAAAACCTAATAGAAACCTTTCCCATTTTTCTCTGTCTAAGCCTACTTGCATGTGTAGTAATTCTGTACAAAGGTCACTTCCAATTTTCTTCACCCTGAAGGCTTCCTAGTAAACCTTCAGAAGATGTCTTGACAAGCTCTGCCTGACAACTTTGTCCGCAGTTTCACAGTGATGATGACACCACTGTGCTTGCCTCCCTGGGAACCTGGCAAAAGCACAACTGTGCACAAAGAAACTCTTTACTCATTAAAACATACAGAAATGTCATACAAAGAAGCCTTTTCCACTTATTTCCAGGTAAGATTTTAGAGAACAGAGACATGGGAAGAGAGGAGAAGACCTTTAATGCATTGTCTATTATAATAATGATTTCCATAGGACTTTAATCTTAGCAAATACCAAGATTCTGAAGTTCTTATTGTCTGTTTAGTCAGGTATTCATGTACACTATCACCTGTAACAGCACAGAAATTGGAGAAACAACTAGTGTAGGGATAGAGAGCTTGTGAGCAGTGGTGCTGTGAAGTGAAGTAGTACTGTAACCTCAGAGACACAGGTCACAAAAATGCTAGCACTGCTGTTGGGAGTGAAAGTCATCTGACTCAAGTGGAAATGCACTGACCTGTTTTCCAAGCCAGTTTGGCCTGGAGCTGTGTTCGTCTGCACAGTGCACAAACTAGTTCTCACTGTGTGAACCAAGCCTTGGGAGCAGACAGGTCCTAGCTATGCTGACCCTTGGATCCCTGCCCTGCTATTCCAGATGCCGCACTTGCTCACCACCATCTGGCCTCTGGTTGTGGAGTACATATACTAGAGTTGTTTTTTTGTATTCTGTTTAACTCTTCTTTTCAACATTAGCTCAGATTAATGAAAGGAAACAGTAAGCCAGTTGGCCACTTTTTAGCCCACACTAAATGCTGTCTTGAATAGTTCCCATAATATTAATGTATAATGTCTGTCCTCAGGGCATTTACTATTACCAGATGTTTCTCCCTCCTCCTGCTGTGTGAAGCTCAAAATTGCAACATATGCTGCAAAACACATTCCTTTGTTTCTTAGCTCCTGCACCATATTTTCACCTGAGCTTCATCAGCATAGCTAAAATCAGTCTCGGGCAGATATTCAGCTCTTCTGCAGGTATTCTGCCATGCACCTGGGTCTTCCTGGTTGAGTGCTCCTAGCGCTCTTGCAACAGGATAGGTTGCCCTGCAACCCTTCCTTCTCCTTCTCCAGAAGTATGTGAAGAAATACTTATGTCTTTAGGGTCAGGGATTTAACAGCTGTGACAAAATCTGCTTAATGACAGTGTGAAGTGGAATATGTGCACTGAAGATACCTGAGCAGCAGGTAGCAGAATATCTGGGATGGTGTACACGCATGGTCTGTGGGACCACAGATGGTTTTTGGGGCACCCTGCTAACAGAAGGGGTCACCACTGCTGGTGGCTTACCACTGCTTTCCTACCTCATGTTCCTGCACAGCACAGTAGCCTGCTGCACAGTTCATATGTTGCTCCCATAGTGACCAGGAAAAACAGGTGCAGCATTCTGAGAAGACATTCTTGCCTGGTCCATCTACCCACACATAAACCTCTCCACCAGCAGCAGACTAGATCTAGCAACCTGGGCAGGGTTCTTGTGAGCCTCAGGAGGCAGTTATGTCTCCCACTGGTACGCCAGGAGTTAGCAGCATGAGTGATGGCCCTAAAAATCTTCTTAATTGGTTTTTCTTCAAGAGCAGTGCTCTGCAAAAATTGCAGCACTGAGAAAGGAAAATCAGTGGGGGCCTGTAGTTGATTTAGGGTCAGTGGGTTTCCTCATGTGTCCTCTGATTGAGGGCAACCACATTTCAGGGCTTTTGTTTTTTGAACCTCAGATGAATACCTAATTTTCAGGTTTTCTGATGTTTTGTCTTTGAAACCTCAAGATTATTAAAGATGTGGTTTCTTCTGCTCTGTGAGTGCTCACTAGCTATTTCAGTCCAGAAGAAAATAAAATTCCTTTAGTAAAAGCAATGTTAACTCATTCTCAATGCCTTTTTTTAGTGAGTATCTAAAGACAAGTCCTAACTCTGGTCCCCTCAATATCTGGAAAAGTAATTGCTTCTTAACCTGGATACTTAGAAACAACAAACAATAATTTTCCTATCTATTTTTCAGCCTTTCAAAGAGTATTGATACTTTTCTGTTACTAAATAAGATGTATTTCGGTTCAGCAGACTGAAAGTCAGGAACTGTACCAATCTGTACTCATAATAAAAACGAACAGTGCAAAAGAGATTTTAGCAGTTCTTCTAATAGCTTTAGGTACTGCATTTTGCAAAACAGTGATTTTGTTAGTTCAGCAACACTTCATCATATATTGAATAAAGTCTGTAGGGTAATACAAGGACAGATAACACTTTATCTTTGCAAAGAGGGTATTCAGGGCCCATAGAACTATCATACAACTGAAGTTCCTTAGGACTCAAGGAAATTAAAGCCAGGTCTCTTTCCTGAAGGGAATTCTGGAGTAAAATATTAATCTGAGAGTTGTATTGTAAATACATAGATAACCGAACATGTTAATTTATTTTATGGAGTAGATGTTTTTGAAATGACTTTTTATTTCAAGTGGTGGGAATATTGGAAAATCAGTGCTAAAAAGTCTAGACAGAATTATAATGATTTTGTCTGAACTGTGCTCACACCTCCTTCGCATTCATTTGCAAGGAATGTGAAGATCCCTGACTGTGTTGCATAAGCCTTCACTGAAGCACAAGGAAGGCATCTCCTTCCAAGTCCAGGAGGGCCAGAATCTAATCCATGACTGGTTGTAGGCAGTTCCTGCTGAGGCTGATGCTGCCGAGCATCCTTCTCCCTGGGAAGATGCAGATGGCTGAGGCGATGGGAGGCAGTGCACCCTCAGCACATTCGGGTGTGACAGCCAGCTGGGAAGGACTGTAAGACACTGGGGAGCTGGGCTATGCAGCATGCCTGGGCAGACAGAGGAAGAGTTTGTACTATTATCGTGTTGATTATATTTATTAAACAAATAAACACAACGCTTCTCTGTGAATTTTTTACTTACCCCTCTGACTGGAAAACAAAACCCAGACCATGGTTTAAGAGACCACTGACAGTGTAGCAACAATACACAGCTCTTGAGTTCCAGATACTGCTTGAAAGCTGACATAATGCAATTAGAAATATTTTAATCCTGTGTTGGAATAAAAATAAAGAAAGTACATCTTAGAAGATATTTAGTGAGAGAGAAATTGTTCATTGGGAATTATTTGCTTGATTCTATTTAAGAATTTATACTTATCTGAAATTTGGGATCACAGAGAGCAAGGAAACTGTACTGTTATCCAAGACCAGTTTCTGTTATCGGAAAAAGCCTGATTGAAAGGAACTTGTCATGAGGAAAGCACTTGAAGAAAAATTATTGACAGTACAATGATGAACTCTCTCTTGTTCACCCTTGTTTCATTATGCAATTCCATTAATTCCTGTGACATATCATGATTAAATACCCAGTACTGTATTATTTTGACTTGCATAAGAGAATGAAGAGGTTAAGAAAAAAAGAATTCCACTCCTCAGCCTCCATTCTTCAGTGCATAATTGACTGTAGGTATAATATGGGAATACCTCTTATCTTCCTTGGACTATTTTAATTAAACACTTCCATTGTGTAACTATGTACGTGTGTACTCTTTTTTATTATAAAACAGATTTATGTGAATTTCAGTCATGCTGGGTCCTTTTATTTCATCCAAAATTAAATGAGCATTAACTTCCATTCTAAAACAATAATACTGTCCCAGAATGAATATTTAGTGAACTAAAAGATGGTTTGATTTTCGGTGTCAAGATGTGTGAAATTTGATGCTGGACCAGGCAGGAGATGAAATCTGCTGTGGTCCCTGAGGTAAGTGTTACACACTTCTATGCATCCCCAGGAGTGGTGGGTTGTGCTGATTCTAGCTGAGGACTTGTCTTGATCTACTGAATATTCTGAACTCCACTCTTTGTACAATATAAATTTTTGTCCATGTTGAGATGAAGCATGTTATACTAATTGAATTATCTTCAGTGAGCAGTTATTTCCCAGGTGAATGTGTATGGCTGATAGTTGTAAATTGCAGTATAATTATTTCTTATTAATCAGCAAGTTTTGATAAATAACATGACTTTCCAAAAAGAAAATCAAGATGAGAGGTGTGTATGGTTTGTGGTTTGCTTCTCTTCCTCCTGAAGACCTGTTCAGCATGTAGCAGCACAGAACTGACTTTCTGTTTTGCTGTGGTGTCTACTTGGACCTGAAGGCAGGACATTCATCTGCAGCTGCTGGAAGAGAGGCTCCCAAATGGGACTGCTATACTTAGCCACAGTCAGTTATGCTTATGTTTGTATGGTGCTTCTAAGCAGCTTAGCCATTAAGAAAATTACTATTTTCATGGTAAATATACAGTTGCATAATATTTCTCATGTCGATAAGGTAATTAACTTTTTTTCCTAAAAATAATTTTACCTTTTTCATTGAAGGAAATTTTTTTATATCAGCCTAGATCAGCAATGTAGAGCCACTGATCACAAATTGCTGATTTAGAACAAACCCAGAAATTCTTGGCTTTTTTTCAAAGAAATATTTCTTTGACTGTTTCTTGCTGAGAGTAAGATGACAATGAGTGTTTCTTCTTCCCAACTGCACCTCAGCTCCATTAAGACTTCACCCTGCCCAGGAAGATGGTTCTCCAACAGTTCTTTTTCATTTGCAGAGCAAATTGTTTAGCAAGAAGTTTCTACTGTCTACCCTCTTTCAACAGGTGAGGAGGAAGTGCTTTTTTTCCTCTTTTTTTTTTTCCTGTTAAACTGATCTTATCTTGAACATCGGAGATGAATTTGTGTTTCTGCTGATTTTTTGCTAGAGACTTCCATCAGTCTAAATAACCAGTTGTTTGGTAGTTATGATTACTGGGCGTTACTTGAGCAGTAGAGGAGGATATGGCCTTGCCAGTTGGCCTCAGGGAAAAGGTGGAGTCCCAGGTCAAAGGAAAACGTTTCTGTGAACATTTTTTTTTTTTCTCTGAGAAACTGAGGTTTATCCAAGCAGGTGTGTTGTGAGAACCTGAAGAGGAAGGAATTTTTATGCCTTGAAGCAATTGCACAGAGATGACAAGAATGATATAATCTAAAGTATGTTTAACGTTTTCATAATGCCCTCATGAAAAACTTGAAAGAAGGCTTCCTCCTTCTGAAAAGACCAGCCTGTGTACATCCAGGCATCTGGTAGTTTATCCTTTGAGTTTAAACTCATAGTTTCTTGGGTACACACTCAAACAGTTAGAATAGCTTTGTGCCTTTATTTTGGCATGAATGTCATCTGCTGTATTATCAACACCAACACTTCCTGTGATTGAAATTGCACTTGAGACATTCTCAACAACACTAGCACTACCTTTAAATGTGTGATAATGAAACAAAATAGCAGTTATCTTTTACAATCCTTAATTCTCTTGAGTGAAAATAGCTAGGAAGCCAGAAGTACCTAAAATGTACCAAAATAATCCTATAAAGTTGTTAATGCTTCACTGTTATGATGGTTTGAGTCCCAGCCCCTATCCTTGCAACTGTGGTTGCTGCTTATCACTACTTATCTATTCATTTAGGAGGATAAAATGCAGTTAAATCAGAAAACTATAATGACATCGGTTGACTTTGTTCAGTATATTTCTGGAAAATATACATTCTGGTAGCTGCAGGTAGATCTTACTGCAAAATGGGTAATTGGAGTATTTTATATGGATTTCAGATTAATACAGCTTTTTCTGATAATGTGCAGCACTATTCTGGAAAAGAAAAGAGGCTGTATTTCCTTATTTTCAACTGAACAGTGTTACCTACCTGCTTTATGTTGAATAGGATATAAGGGTGAAGACAGTCTTTGTATTTGCTTTTTGTGAATGACTGTTGAACTGTGCTTTCTGAGACTTTCTCCATGCTAACAGTAAAATGCATGTTTCAGTGCAGAAAAGTCATGATACACTGAGAACTTAGAACACAAACTTCTTTAGCCTCCTAAGCTTATAATACTATCTGCTGTTTAGGCAGCTGTTCATATCTTCTCTATTCTTTAAAAATCTTTCATGGTTTATCAACTGATGATTATTTTCTTATTGTGTTAGTGAACTTACCAGGTAAGGATCACTCTTAGAAAGTGATGGATTGGGAAAATATTTTTATGTCTATGGCAACAAATAAAATCGTGACGATGTATTTGAAAGCACAGCACTGATTTTAGGGGAAGGTTCTTTCAAGCAATTTTAAACATTTAGAGGAAGAGAATGTACTTCATCCAGATGTGCTAGGCTTATACCAAAGTGAAAAAGGAACTGGTAAAACCCCTATAAAAATACGTTTGTTGTTTCATGGAGTACTAGACTACTATACGATTTATTCTCAGCTGTATTCATGATCTCAGATTGCGAATGATCAGTAAATGTGAGAAACCAGGCTGTTTTGGTTGAAAATCAAGGTTTTTGCCATGTTTTGCTTAAAATGGAGGGTGGGCTCTTGACCCCTACAATGTTTTTTTCTGAGGGAATGTGTTTACATGTTTACATATAATTTGCTAACTTTGGTCTCTCTCAAATGGGATTTCAAAACAAGTCTTGCTTGGAAAACATATAGTAGCTGGAGGACCAGGAAATAATTTAGTGCACTCCTTGTCAAGAATTTTTTGGTTTCTCATAACAGTAATTAAAACTTCTCTTGAGGCTATTTTAAACAAGGGGTTTAACATGCATCAGTTTTCCTTACACTGATTTTTGTGGGAGCTGGAGGTAATCAGTGTGTGCCAGGGAGAGCTTTATCAGAGGCTGTTGATTGCAAATAATACAACATTCCTCTGCCTTGGGAACCATTACCAGCTTTGAGAGAGACTCAGACATCAGGAGAATGACAACTAAGGTAAGCAGTTGGTGTAAACTTTAAATTGCAAATGAAATTAATCTAACCATCTACATCTAGTACAGATGAATATTAAACCCCATGAATAATGGCAGAAGTCCCACTAACAATGAAATAGGAGTTATGCAAGAGCATAAAGCACAAAAGCCCTCAAAGTTATCAGCTCCTCCTAAAATGCTAACACTTTGAGGACCTACCAAAACAAGTATGCAGGCATATGATGCATCTAGGCTCGGCTGAGATATATCTCTTCTGAAGCACCAACAGCAAGAAGGCAAGGGAGACACACACCTGAAGTTCCTTCTTATTTTTATGCTATTTATTATGGTAGTCTAAGAAATTTCATAACTACAGTGGTATATCGTGTAAAGCAAGTTCCAGTATCATGGCCCTGTTGGGTTTGGTTGGTTAAGCTGTACACTTCATATTGCTTGCAAATTTGCTTTCTTACGTGCTCACAGCAGTGACAGAAAGCATTTACTTCAAGTCATTTTGAAATCGACAGCTGAGCCTGTGCTTAGTGATACAGCTCATGATAATAATAGGAAAAGGGATGTTTACTGTAGACTATCAACCTCGTTCATCTTGGCCCAGAAATTGTGCAGGGTGCCAGCACTGCCACCAGTTCACACAGCAGGGCGGGAAGCCCTGCCCACCCAGTCAGGTGGGCAGACAGCCAGGGAGGCAACCTTTGTCCTGGGGAAAGAGGTCGAGCTGGAAAAATTGCTTAAGCAGACTGCACGCAAAATAGATGGTGTTTTCGTTAGAACTGGCACATGCACTGAAATAATCAAGTAATTTCAAAAACATATGTAAAGCTCCATGGAGCTGCAGAAATGTTAGGAGAGGGTGTACTTTATGACATCTAATCCTGACAAATGTAGCCACATTTTCTGGCAGACCCTGTCTTAATGGACTTGCAAGTAAAATACAGCTTTGGGTAGCACAGTGATTTTTGTAGTATCCCTGATGTCTGGCACAGCAGCACTGTCATTTTAACATCTGAGATGGACAGCCAGGCATTGTCAGCCCCTGAGTGTACTTGTCAAACTTTTACCTTGGGTCTGGTGTTTACCACAGCTGGGGCTCGGGGCTGCTTTTGCAGCTCCTGACAGAGTAGATACATCTGTGAATGATGAACTCTAAGAGGGCTCTGTGTACAAGACCATCTCTAGCATGATGCCTGGTCTGGCTCCAAGGGTGAACACAATGTTAGGGATAAAGGTTAAAATAATTTCATAAAGAACTGGAGATGCAAAGCATTACTAAGCACCCTCCTTTCTCCTGGCTGCCAGTATAAGCTAAGCATTATGGTTTCTCAGATGAGTTACTAAGCAGGTGAGGAGAGCACCTACCCCTTGGGTGTTCAGCTAGGGTGCTGGTGCCTAAAGGCTGTAGGTAATGAGCAGCAAGAGCAAGACTCTGCTGGAGAGGAAGCTTGGGGAAAAGGAATTAAGCACCTCACCTGAAGGAGATGCTTGCTGGGGGCCAATTAATTGTATTTCTTAGGAAATTACTTTTCCAACCTATGCTATTAGCATATTAGCAGGTGTTTTGACCACCTCCTGTTTCCCAGTCTTTTCAGAGAAAACCAAGGAAACAGAAAAATTGTTGATTTGATCTGTCCAAATATCTCATGTGGGATGGACTCTTTTTGTTGTACTGAAGTTATGCATTCCTGCCTCTTTTCTGCTGAGTGACGCTAAGAGTCAAGAAATCCACACATTTTCTTTAGTTTCCTTTCAGCTTTCAGTTTAGTGCTCTGTTCTGTGAAAAAAAATTCAAAGACCTTGAATTTTTAAATTAAGAGTTCTCTAGCCCTTCCTCTGGATGGTTCTCAAGCTTTAATCTTTCCATATTAGATATTTTTTTAGATTCACTTGAATACAACTTTGCTTTCAGTCACTGCATGTTTATGGTAGTGTTATAATGTGACGGCACATGAAAGATGTTACATACTACTCTTTGTAACCACAGAAACATTTTCTGAAAATCACATTCTCGGGTTGCCAAAAGCTATCACAATATCCCATTCCTTCTAATAAATCTTACATTTGTTCCAAACAAATTAGCTCACCTGTGCACAAATCTTAATAGAAGGCAGTACAACATTTCAAATGAAAATGTTAATGATCAGAAGGAGAAATATGGATTATTTTTTCACAGCTTAAGGGTATATTATGAAAAAATATTAAATTACATCAATTCTTCTATATTTTTCCACATGCTATTAAATAATTAGTTTTAATACTAAGGAAATTTTGTTAAATGTAGAAGAAAGATATTTTATATTATATAAAAGAGTAGACATACATTACTTTCAAAAAATGATGTGCTTGTTGATTGAACCTGTCAAAGTTATTCTTGCTCATGTGTTTGACTTCAGATTTTGAGTCATTTTTAAAAATGTGAATCCAAAAGTATATGTTTCTATCCACAAGCAAAATATACCATTTACAGAAGAAATTGCAGTTTTGTACTCTCACTTCAGTCCATCAAGTGTATCAGCAGCACAAGCAAGAAAAACTTTAAATGATGGAGTACTCATGTCTAAGTATTTTTTCTTCAAGAAAAAAAGTCCATCTCTATTTTCAGCAGATCTCTAAAGTGCTATGAAAAATGTCATATTTCAAGTGCTTTCTGTCACAGTCTATCATTGTGATAAAAACTGGTTTCTGACACTACCTTTTTACTACATTGTGGTATTTTTCCTCCCTGGCTAAAACTTTGAGAAATAATTTTGTAGAAATTTCATTACCAAAAAATCCCAGTTGCATATGCAGGAACTTCTGAAAGAAACTGTCTCTTTATTTTGTGTACAGCATTTGCTGCTGGGAGGTATCCCAAAATTGTCACTCTTTTTTGGAGAACTGGAAGTCTGAAAGGTCTTAAACACACTTTGGCTTAATTGTCATCCATTTGAATGCTTATTTTTACCAGAATAAATGAGTAGGTTGAATGAAATGAGGAATATTTCTATATCTAACTCATTTATTATTTCAAATCGTATGCTTTAAAAGAATTAGTGTTGATTTACCCAGCTATATTGAGTTATTCATTCTCCTAATGAAACAAATATTTTATTAGTCTTTTTCCCCCACTAAGTTCTAACTCGGTATTTTGGGGTATTTTTTTCCCCATTTTCCCCCCATGTCAAAATTGGAGACTATCTGACAATTCAAATATTCATTTTTGATTAGTTAAAAATTTTTCTCTATTCTCATTAGAAAATTTGCTGAAGTTGTCCCAACAGATTCACTAAAAGTATCCATTTTGTCTACAACAGAGCATTTAGGGTCAGTCATATAATTACCAGTTAGGACTGAATTGAGGCTTATATCTGAGTGTGAACTACTGACAATCTATCTGTGTGGGTAACCTGGTACGGATTTTGTGCATTTGCATTACTCCAGTACTGCTTCAGTGTGCCTGGAGTCGTTCCCAGTGAAACACAAGATTACTTCCCTGAGTAAGCCTGAGCTGTTGTCTCAAGCAAAAGAGCATCTTTTCTTGTTTCATATCTAGCTGCCTGCAGGAATGTGGTGTGGGAAGAATGCTGGAAACAAAATACATTATAAAATCAATGATTTTTGGTTTTCATCCTTTTCTTTCATGAAAATCACCATGGAGCACAAAAGAGCATTTTTGGAAACTGTGAAGCAGCCGTAAGAGCTATTGATCAGTTTTGGTTTATCTGTCTGTGTCTCTTTCCAGCTAATAATTGAGCTATCTATGGCTCAATAACTGTCTTGGTATTGTTTCGAATAAATATGTAAGAATAAAATTCCAAGACTTATTGAATTGAATGTGAGTTTGCTAATTTGCTTCAATTGGGCATTTCCAGTGGCTTGCAAATCTCCAGAGAGGAATTCAGATAGAAAGCACTTGCTGGTTTAAGAGCGCTATGTGAGTTCAGGCATGAAAGTGTCTCTTCTTCAGCTCCCATGCCTTCATGAAGTAGGTGCCTCGCAGTCTACACAAATGCTGATTTTGGGACTAGGGACTTCTCCCTCCAACTGTGCTAAGCAGATTTTTCTGCCCCAAAAACAGACTTAATGGCATTCACATGTCTCAGGCCACTGGTGTCTTAGCATACCACTAATAGCATACCACTTAGCATACCATTCTGTGTGTTCATCACAGCAAGAAAACCGTGGTGGCTCATGACTGCACGACACAAGAGACTGTATCCCGAGGTTCTGGAATATCTTTGTGCTTGTACAATTTGTGCAAAAGATGAAAATGAAGGAATTTTGGTATATCTGGATGGTGTAACATATGTTCCTGTAGGCATAGGCTCAGCAAAAAAGGTAGTAGAGGAGAAACAGCCCAGTCTACAGATTCCGTTAGTCTGCAGGTATGGTGCAACATTGTTCTGCAGCATTCATATGAGCAGACAGCCCATCCAGAGTCAGTTGGGGTGTCTGGCTGGTTTCTGAGGGGCCTAGAATATAAACAAGGGAACTCACAGAGCTCACAGGAATGAGTTGCTAGTTTTGTCACCAAATTGCTCAGCACTGGTCTGTAATGTGGTTTTGACCCTGGAAGACCAGCTGTCAAGGTAATAATGGAGGGGTCATATAATAAAACCTGCCATCATTAGTAACTTGAGTATCACACTGTGCTGTGCATAAGAGCTGGCTTTCAGGCTTTGCTGTTCCATCTAGGAAACCAAAGACATTGATGGTGCAGATGTACTTGCAGATCTCTTGAAAGAGCCTGCCAAAATGTTTTAATGGGTGATCAGTCACGAAGTCAGATTGATGGATGTGGGGCAGCACCCTACAAGGTCGTGATTGAATGAGACACTGATCTGCCCAACAAGACAGAATTTTATTCTCACTTGATAATTTGGCTACCAAAGGTTATACATGCCTTTTGCCATCTAGAGTCTCTGTGCTCCCTTTCTGCTGCTTCTGAAGATAAAACCATCCAGGCAGATTCACTCACAGCAATTGCAGTGCGGTTAATGAGAGGGTACGTCCTGCAGATTAAAGTCTGGAGAGATGCAGCTGCAGTCCTGTGCAGAAGAACGTGGACTGTACCCGACTCTCACAAATGGAAATCACCCTAAAAGCAATCTGGATGATACTTAAGGGAGAGCAGGGAAATTACTGATCTGTGTGTGTCCCCATTTATTACACCTGTGGCAATTTCCATGATGTTTGTCTGCCAGTTCCCATGATGAGCTGTGGACTGGGAGAAACCTTATAACATGGTACCTTAGCTTGCTATGGGTGTTGGAATTGCCTGTTACTAATGCTGCTTGGCATATTTTGTCCCTCATGAGTTGTATAGATTGTGCTGCATGAAGTTTTGATGTTTATTCTGAATTAAACTTTGATTTATACATAACTTTCTCTACTCTCTAGCTTGAGATGGTAGATGGTGGTGGTTTCTGTTATAAATATTTGTTTTCTATGTGTCGGCATTTCCCCTTTGTTCCAGCTAGATTGGCAATTATAAGGTTTTTATCCAGCACAGAACATAGTGATGTATTTGAAGTAAGAGATGACTTTTCTTACCTCAAAGGGAAATTTGAATCTTGGAATAGAACATGCAAGTTTTATGTTGCTCCAAATAATTTTCCCCCCCATCACTTTAATTATTTGTGCAAAAAAGTTTTATACAGCTCATCATATCACACTGACCTTTTTCAGCATGTTTTCTGCTCCAGTGCCTAAATGGGCATACCTCATGTCTTCTTTTGTTAAAAGAGTGCTGAAAGTCTCCTCCCTCTCTGTTTCTGATTGAGTGTGGAAAGCACTGCTCTGACAGAAAATTACAGCTAGATATTTTGGCATGGGGAGGAGAACATGAAGATGAACTATTCCCCTCTATCTCCTCCACCCTTGCAAACCCCATGTCCATCCATTATCAGAAGGACTCTGTTGAGTGCAAATACACATGGGGGTTCATAGATGCCTGTTTATAAAGACATTGTGGTGGAAATTCATATAAAAAAATTAAACTCTTGATTTCATAAAACCATGTGTGCCCAAAGATGTTTTTTGCTGTCCCTGGAAACCTTTCAGCACTCAGAATTCTAGTGCAGTGCTGAAAATACATACATGCCATTGATTTCAGTAAGTATAGATAGGTACTTTAATATAAAAATCCTTAGGTTAATATTTAACCATCAGTAGCTTTGAGAGGCTGATTTCAGTGAGGCTACATTTAGATGTTTCTTTATAGTCACAAAGGAGATTAGAAATAGCTATTCATATGTTGATGTGGGGAGGTATAAGTAGTATAAAGTGAACTTAAGCTGGTATGAAGACAGAAATTAGAACAAAAAGTCCATTACAGGCAGCAGAAGGAATAGGTCTGAAGGAAAATCCAAGAGGATGTCATAAGCTCCTTTAAAGGACAAATGAAAAATAGGCTTTTAGGAGAAATGGTACATGGAATGCCTGACCGTGCTGTAGTGAAGGTAATCTCTGTGTTCCTTGGTTTTATGGTAATAGAGTAGGAGAGGACAGAAAAACTGGACACTGTTCTTATGGTCTAGTCTTGTGGGGCAGCAGAGATGGATGGTGCCAATGGATGTGTCTGTAGGAGACCCTGCCTATACAGGAGCACCAAGCACCCTCCTCTGTTCCGGTACTTCCCAGCAGTGCCTGGTTTATGCACATGTGTCCAGGTCTGTGCATGAAGCACTGGGGAGCTTTCCCCCAGAAGAGGGAATTTGGGAGTGGGCTGCTGCCTGAGAAGTTGCTGAAGCCCTCTCACAGCTTCTCCAGTAGCTCTTGGCGTGTCACATGATTAGATGTGATTTGGTGGCAGAAGAGTCTATGGGATATTTTGGGAAGGAGCTTTCAGATGTAGGTAAGCTCATCTGTCTGATACCCATAGTAGGTCTTACAGCCAAGAGAGTTCACATGTGATGTATTTCTTGTGTTACAGCTTGTAACAGGTTATAAAAATAAAATATCATTATTTTTTACCATCTGGAAAAGGTCCTCAAAAATAGTGTAATTTTTAACAGTTTTCTTACTACTTCACAGTACAATCTTCCTAGTGTTGTGATCGAGCTATGCATGCTCAGTGTGATTTTTTATTGTGCTCTAACAGTCCAGCACTTTTAAAAATCCATCTAGGAAAGTATGAAATTCTGAAACACTCTAATTTTCAACTTGCTGAGTGCAGTTACACTCTTGGTGGAGAACCTTATCTGAATACACTCTAGACAAGTTGCTCTGCATGTTGAGTCTTTGCTGGTAGCATAGCACTGATCATTTAGAAAGAGATTTTTAAGTAGGTGTGTGTTTCTACCTTTGCCGCTTTGTGTACAGAAAAAGCTTCTCCTACTGACATCAGCAGTTCCTTATGGAGCTCCTTGATGAACCCAGCAAACTCCATTAGGAGTATTTTTAAAGGAAAAAGACTTTCATAATCACATTCAGACCTTATTTTTACTTCTCAAGTCCTCTAAGGTTTTTACATGGTATAAGAGTATGAAACATAAATTGGATGTCAGTTTGATAAAGTAATGAGCAAACTTCAAAGTTTGGAGAGTTCAGTTCAGGCAAGTGTTGAAAATCCAAAGGCTGTCTTAGATCTTCTCTGAACAGACCTGGAATTGAATGGGAAATGTCCAAGAGCCTACTTTATTTTCCTCCTGAGATTTCATACGTGTTATCTTCTCAACTGCTCAGGGAACAGAAAGTGCTGAAATACTCAGCAAAAAAATAAACTTCAAAGTACTAAATCTGACTCTTAAACCTCAGAAAAGGCTTTCAAGAGGTCATTTGAACCTGTGTATCTGACCCTAATAAATATGCTGTGCAGCTGCCTCATTTGTGTAAGACCTTCTCTTTTCAAGACAAAGACATCTAAGATCAGAAATGATAAGTTACAGATGCTAAGCAGGAATTTCTTTCTT
Source organism: Myiozetetes cayanensis (assembly GCF_022539395.1). Taxonomy (NCBI): domain Eukaryota; kingdom Metazoa; phylum Chordata; class Aves; order Passeriformes; family Tyrannidae; genus Myiozetetes; species Myiozetetes cayanensis. The sequence goes on from NW_026087631.1 coordinate 45,934,959, forward strand.
TCTTTCTTTCTTTCTTTCTTTCTTTCTTTCTTTCTTTCTTTCTTTCTTTCTTTCTTTCTTTCTTTCTTTCTTCCTTTCTTTCTTCCTTTCTTTCTTCCTTTCTTTCTTTCCTTCCTTCCTTCCTTCCTTCCTTCCTTCCTTCCTTCCTTCCTTCCTTCCTTTCTCTCTCTCTCTTTCTTTCTTTCTCTCTCTCTCTTTCTCTCTCTCTCTCTTTCTTTCTTTCTTTCTTTCTCTCTCTCTTTCTTTCTTTCTCTCTCTCTCTTTCTTTCTCTCTCTCTCTTTCTTTCTCTCTCTCTTTCTTTCTTTCTTTCTTTCTCATCTGTTTTTCAGATGTAGTGGTGCAGTGTATCTTTAACAGTACAAATGTGAAATTATTACTTCTTTAGAATCATGAATCAGCATAATATTTTAAGAAGGCTTTTTCTCATAGTTTGTCTGTTTTGAGTCTCATCACCTTATTTTCTTGCACAGATGCATGAAATCCTTTTGCCTGACTGATTACTAAGGTCCAGCTCTTATGTCAATGCCATTTCTTCATACACATTTACTTTTGTACTTGAGGAATTCAAATATTCATAAACAGAATAATTATAAATATATAATGCATATATATGTTTTTATAAACACTTTGTAATTAAATTAGCCTTACTTTCTAGAGAGTTCATTACTGCAAGATGAGGAAATAAAGACATATGGAAGACACTGATTTTTTAAAACATCATTTACTCTTTTAATGATTCCCAGAATGTGAAAAAATATGGCAAATTCAAACACAAGAAACAGATATGAAGAACTATAGGCTATGAATGCTCATGCTGCACTAGCATCTTTTTGCTAAGGTCATATGAAAAAGAAGTCAACTTAATTAACTTTTTTAGCATCATGCTATGACTTCTTTGTAGTTGCTGTGCTAAAAGCAAACTGGATTTACTTCGGCTCACTCCTAATTAAATGCTCCACCCTTTTTTGTTCAGGGTTTTATAGAATGCTAGAAAATCGAAGCAGAAGGAGCCCAAGAGTCCATCCTCTGCCTCTGGCTGGATCCATTACTTCCCTGAGGAGCATCTTCCCAACTCAGTCTTACAGATATTGCTTGATTTCTCTAACCACTGTAAGCCCCTTTGTGTTGCCTCTATGCTCAGGTGCTTGACACTCCTGTTGCCAAGTTTCTTATTTGAAAGCTGCTATTAGCTTTAGGCTCAGTTCTTTCCATCCACTAATGAGCATGTTGTAGATGGGAATAACAACAATCCCTGCAGTATTGGACAGATGCAGTGGTAAGGTTCAAGTGGAAAGACTGAAATTTGAAAGATTTCTTACAGAATAATCTCTGGATTACTTTTTTTTTTTTTTTTTTTTTTTTAATGGGTGTGGTGTTTGTTTCTGTGGTTAATCTGTCAATGTAAAAATTGTTATGTCTTTGGAAGAGAGCATAATCAAATACTGCACATTCAGCAATATTTACTCACTCTCTTGAATTTTATGTCTATAGAAGCTATTTGCATGACTTTGTTTTTTCCTTATTTTCTTAAATAATCTGATTTTTCTTCCATATATTTTGTTTACAGTTGATATTTTCTTAGAATTATTTAAAAACTATCATACTGAGTAGTAGTGATGAACCTTTTCTTCCCTTTAAGTAACTTTGTATGTGTCCGTGAGACAAGTGTTACAGTAACAAGAGTTTTCCCCCTGTCTTCCTATGATGTACAAAGGACCACAAACACTGTCAATGAGCATTTCTTTTCACTTCTGTGAAGGGGTGGCAGATTTTGTACTAAATTCTGCAGTCTGAATTCAGGGAAGTTTCAAGCAGGTGAATACAGCCATTTGCAGTGCAAACATAACAAGCAAATATTAAAAACTTTATTAAGATTGTGGCATCATGTTTTGATAAAGAAGATCAGTGTCAACATACAGACAAATGCAACAGATTAGCCTAAAACAGAAAACATTGTGTCTGCTTTAATGGTGGACATGTATACCGATTTTCCAATTAATGCTTTAAGAAAATCAGGAACTCAACCTCCTCAGATTCTCGTGTTCCCCTGTAACACTCTTGATTGCATTGAGTTTTAACAGTGAGAGAGAATGCATGTAAAAACTCTGTAGAGATAGGAGACTTGAATAACAGTATGACCTAGTTGAATCATCAGCTTCTTATATATTTCTGTATTTTCCCTTTGTTTTAAAGTTATTTCTTTTCAACTTTATTCAACTGTGTTTTCAAGAATTCTCATTGTAAAAAACAGTGCCTCATCAAGTGAAGAAAGGACGGTGGCTGTAACCTTAAAAAGTCAAATAAGGTCCAGGTAATTTGAAATTTGAGGTTATTAGAGCTAAGACTGTGTCTTGAATCACTCAGGTGACTCAAAGCTTTTTAGCTGTTGGAATCCTTAATCCAAAAGTTTGAGGAAGGCATTTGTGTGACCATATGTGTGCAGAAGAGGTTGAAGGTGAGAACTGCAATACAAAGCAGGGTCATTATTGATTATAATCATAATTATTTATCATCATATTAATTAGTTATCACCAAGAAAATGTTTACAACATGAGAACACTCATTTGTGATATTTTGTGAAAGATGGAGAAAATGACTACTCCTTTGCAAAATACCTTTCCATGTCTATCTCTGTGAGCTTAGCGATTGCCACAGACATCCCTGCTGTGGGTTTCTGCTTGAGCACACAGCTACAGAAGTAAACTGCAATACTTTTAACAATCAGAGGGAACATGTCCCATTTTGGAGTTTTCATGATCCTCCACAGGCTTGCAGTGGTGGGTGTATAGCAACATATCTGAGAGTGAGAATAGCAAAGATGAGAAAAAGTTACGGAGTCCTTTACTAGGGTATGGCTACTTTTTTTCCAAAGATGTAACCAATAGTCTTATTTTATTTTATTATTTCTATAATTAATTACCTATACTATCCTGGTTTTGGTCTCTTAAGTTTCTGTTTTGCAGATAATTCATGTCACTTAGGATGGAAACACTTAGGGTGGAAACAAATTCTGGTGGAGACAAGAGTCCCACCATACCTAAGGTAAGAGCTTCTCACTTGACCTCACATCTGGTACTGTCTTCTAAAAAACCCATTCCTAAAAGTCTGAATTCGGATGTACTCTGCTGAAATCAATAGACACTCTCCAGTTGAAAATTAGTATAAATGCTTTTATTTAATGTCTGATAAGTTTATATTCCACTCATTTCACATGTTCCCTTTGAGGAAAAATGAATCCCTTTCCATTTCTTCCTGTTAATGAATTTATTTTAATATTAAGAGTAAGAAAAATAATGAAGCTCCTCTATTTCCTGCAGAATAATTAAAGATTCATTGGGGAGAGGGAAGCATTGTGGGGCCTGTAGACTAGGAGATCCACAAAGAAAATTAAAAAACAGAGTTGAAATCCCTAGTCCAATTAATATTTATATATTTTTATGGCAAAAGGAACAATTCCCACCAGAGAAAGCCCTATTTTAGACTATTCATTAGTTTTGCAGAGCTGTTAATTCCCTGCAGGTATCTAAGTCCTTTGGACCTGAAATCTCCTCTCCTCTCCTTGGATGAGTAAACTCGCTTCAAATCAAACAGTTTAGGTGAATGGACTGCAGGAGATATGCCCTTTTGAGCTGTCTACCAGGCCAAGTTGCAAGCGGTTTCATAACATGGGGGCTGCACAACTGTACTGGCTGTGGCAGTGCTTTGAGCCTCCTTCTACAGGGACATGTGAAGGCACCCTCTATCCTTTACACCCCCTGGTTTTGCTCGCTGCTCAGCAATGTCAAGAAGCATCCCAGGAAATGCTTCCGGACCTCTCCTTAGGGTGCTTTGATGTTGGGACTAACAACAGTGAAGTCTGGAGCAGCTTTGGTGAACTTGGCCCAAGACAAAGGCCTCCTTCCCTCAGTTTTAGGATGGGTATCTCTTCCCTGGTCTCTGTAGTTATTCTTTAGCTAAACACCACTCGCAGCTAAACAGGGAAAGCAGGAATGCTAGTTCTTCTTTCTTCTTTCTCTCACTCAGAGACTTGCAAAGTACATAGGGAAGCAAAGGGGTGGTTTGAATATTATTTAAGTAAACTTCATTTTCTCTCCTTCTACTTTCACTCAGCTGTACTGAACCACAAAGAAAATCTTTGAATTGATCTTTAAAAACCTCTTCAATGTCCCTTCATTCATCGGGGTACCCAGATACCAACAACACCCTCAGATATGAGCTCTGAGTTTTGAAATCTATAATAGCTGTTTTTAAATGCATGTTTATGATGTTACATGAACCTGAAAGGCTGCATTGCAGATTATTTTATTAATTTTGCAGTAAATTTGCCTATCTTGTGAGTAGAAGGAACTTCATTCCCTATCTGCTAGCACTGAAAATCAAGGATCTGAAATAAAAGTCGATGTCTTTCCTATTTCATTAATAAAGGACAGTACTTTGCAGTTAATACTTGCATAGACAATTATCTCTCCTTGGTATAACATAATACTTGAAAAAGAAGATCATAGTCCATGCTCCTGGAAGTTTTTTAGCTTTTCTTGGGAAAATGTTTCTTATATTTGTAAGGCAGAGAGAGGAAATATAGGTAAGAAGTGTTGGCAGAGCTACAGTGTTGTTATTTTTACATAACCACTTTCACTGAGTAAGATTTTTAGATTCCCAAGATGCACAAATGTATGTACAGGTCTGAAACAGAAATAAACACATTTAAAACAGGCATTTAAGCCTTATGAATTTAAGTCTTACAAAATCTGTCTAAGATATTAAGGACTTAGTAAATCCAGGAATACAGCTTGAATCATGTTTTCAGCTCATGCTCTCACATCTGTGTAGAACTTTATAGCTCTGAGTCAACTTAAAAGTTCCTGTTGTCCACACAGTGAATAGACGCATGTGGGACTAACCTTTGTTGCACCATCTGGCTGCAACATATGATATATAATGTTGCTACTCCAGATCAAAATCTAGTCCCTGGCATTAAAAAAAACAAAAACAAAAACAAAAACAAAAACAAAAACAAAACAAAAAAAAAAAGGTGTATTTATACAGGCTCAAAAAATGTCTTGTAACATGACTCACAATCTGCAGACTTGGTAATGACAAAATCTCTCATAATTTAGCCACCCTGAAACATTTGCCACCTTTATTGCATGTTTTCTCATGGACTAAAGAGCTTCTGTGGTTAATATCTGAGCCTTGCCCCCTATTATTTGAGAACTATGTGTGAAATAGTCAAAATCTGCATTCTAATTTGCAGATTAAAAGTAATCTTGGACTTTTGCTGCTGTAAATGAACTTTTTATTATATTGGCAGTGTCACTCCAGTGTACTGAGTGCTGGTAACAAGTCAACACTGCCCAGCTGTTGCCACGCAACAGGATCTTAGATAATGGAGATATTTCCTGTTCGCCAGGGGATGCCATTGTGTGGGAACTGCCCATGAGGGCTGGCTTGTGATGCCAGTCATTCCAACCACTTTTCAGTCTGGTATTTGAGATGCCATTCATAGGCTGGATCCTGCTCAAGGTTACCTCATTCTATTTCTGACTTTTCCATTGACTCAAAGACAAGGAAGTTGGTTAATTTTTTCTGTTCTTCATTATCATAGAATCATAGAATGTCTTGGTTTGATTAACACTAACTTTTAAGTAGATTTAGTAGTTAAAACCAGTCAGGAATATTTTACTAAAAATGTATCTTGTCTGAAAACACTAATCTTCCATATGAAAAGAATTCAGAGCTGTGAACCAATATTTTTGTTTGCCACATCTTTTACCAGGGGTTCAGGATGGAATGCAAGTAGAGGGTTGTTGCAAATGAAGCCATTCATTCATAAACAAAAAGGAGATTATTTTACTAGAATCTTGAAGCACATAAAACTAGATAGTGAGAAGAAATAGTTCTTCCGTGTGTGCCTTTATCAATGGTGGGTTTTTATATATCATTACTTTTTTTCCCCCCTTACAAGTAAAATCCATCAAAGAAGAAAACAAGATTAAGTGAAAAAGAATTAATTTTCATCTGACAAATGTTTTGTCAGTTACAGACTGTTCAAATAATCATGAGAACATACAATACAATAACAAAAGGAAAATTAGCTTGCCTTTCTATCAAGAAAACAAATTTCACTGGAAATAATGAGTTTGTGCTTCAGCAAACACTCCGAAGTTGACAGTAACTGTCAGCTTCTCACAAGTAACCACAGAAGACGACAGCTAATTGGAGATGTAGGAGGAAGGCTAGGAGAAGTTCTGTCTCTGCTCTCCAGGTGCAAGAGATTTGTGTTAGGTTAGACTATCACAGGATTGTCTCAACATACAGGAGTTCAGAGTCACATTTCCCAGGAAGTGTTTGACACTGGTCTAATTCACCCTCCCCTTGTGCATGATGATGCACAGACAGGAATTTTACACATTAATTTCTGCCTGCTCTGAGTCTGACATGAAGCTTACAGAGGTTCAATTTCTATCATTATTAATATTTTATGTGCTTTTTCCCTCTTCATGGTACTGAAGTAATGAGAGTCCTGTGTCACAGCTCACCAAAACAGGACTCAGTGATCAATGGCACCCAGGAAAAGCATGGAAAGTGGTGTGCAGAAAGGCACTCCTAGCACTAACTTATTCATAGCATCTCCCTGGAGAAACTACTTCCAGCAGTATGTTTTGGATTCACCCAGGAGCACACTGGTGTGAAAGGCTGGCAATGAGAAACAGAAAGCAAATAGTTATTCTGTCTGTCTTACTAGAAGTCCCCTCTGTTGGTTCACACACAGAAAATTCTTTTACTTTCCAGCATTGGTTTTTCTTTTTTTTTTTTCACCTTGCATAGCATTTGAGCAGAGTCTTCTGTTTCCTGTGGTGATTCTCTGTCACAGACACCAGATCTCAGCTCTAATTTAAAAGCTGCATTGTGAATAGCTCCCACCTCAGTGCTGGTCAGACTTCAAGATCTGCTGCCTCAGCCTATTGAGAAGAGCGGTATCTGTACAGGATCAGCATGGCTGATGCTGTAGCAGTGTAGCTGATACTGAACAGGTAACTGCAACAGCGGTCTATGCCGGGGAACACTACCAGCAGGAGTTGTTCACAGCATAGTTTGTGAATAATCACTTTAAACTCACTCTATTTTGAAGAGCATAAGGAAATACACTTAACTTGAACTAGGCTTTTGTAATGTGGCAGTTCAACAGACCTGAGCAGGAGCAGACAGTGGATCCAATAGGATCTCCACAAAGAATCACAGCAAAGTCTTTCAAGAAATTGCTAAAGACTTTCCTGCTTAAACCAAATGAGAACCTCTTGACCATGAGGTGGTGTAGGATGTGCAGAGACAACAAGATTTGAACTTTAGTTAGAAACTGAATAAGTGTGAACTCTGTATGCCCCCTCGTGCAAGAGGCACAGGGTCTACTCACGCAGTTAGGTTATGTAATACCAATATGTTAAAAAAAAAAAGGTACTTTGGTGACAGCTTGGAACTGGGTTTTTAATGTCATCCCCAATTTTTATTACTGGAAGGTGAACAAAACAAAGATTTAATTTGCTTTTTCTTAAAATGACTAAAAGAATGATGGGTATTTAACTAAAAAACAATGCCAGTATTTTCTTTGATGTATTCTTCTAACAAAAGGTGACATTGGGTTCTCTGAATGGGAGCTGCCAACTTCAGCTTCAAGTACCACTGCAGAAAAGAAACCTGTAAGTAATTGATTTATGTGAACAAAGCAGTTGGTCTGCTAATGATATTTAACCAAGCTCGCTGGAAAAATAAGCCAGTATATTACCTCTACGCCCTCTTGCAGTGCTGCTGTTATATCTGTATTTGCTTCAACCACCACTTCAGCTAGTTTTCTTGCAAACAGTAAGAAAGGGGCTCTTATTTTTCTCAGTACACTGGAGCTGAACTTCTCCGTAGCAGTTCCCGTTCTGTTTTATATTAGTATTGTGCAATGTCATCTTTATTCATCTATACATGTGGATAATACAATGGCTTTCAGTGAGACTGTAAGAGGGAGTCTAGCAAACACATAATTTGCTTCTCTCTTCTGAAATGTAATGTCAGCAGAAGTAGAAAAGGACACCCGAATGCTGACAGCTCAATATAACTTATAAAATTGCTTGTATTTTCCCCAAAGGATATTAATTTCCAACATTTTATGTGGATCATGTGAATTCTACATGATACTTCAGCCCTCTGCAAATGAAGTACACTGTGGAAAAACACTAACTCCAGCTCATTAACATTGGTAATTAGGTGTCTGTTGAGTGTCCAGTGTTACATTTTATTAATGATACCAGAAGTATTTTATATTTTAAATTGTATATTTTCCGTAGTACATTTTAAAAGGTATGCTTTATTTTCTTACAAGGTACATCAACTGAAACTGGAAATAATGGTTAGCAGTTCTGGAAAATAAGTTGCCAAAATATCCTTGATATTCTTAGGAGTCTTAAACTGGTGATTACAAAGATATGTTTAAGAATATAGAACTCATGCATATAAATGTGAAGTACAATTGGTTTTCTTTTAAATATTCATTGGCTAGTTTTTCAGATCTTCAGTACTGACTTACTTGAAAAAGGTGTCTGTCTCTCAGTTTTCTAGCCCCTAGGGTTAGACTGGCTTTTGAGAGACACACAGTAGTAACCATAAGTACAAGACAAGGACACAGTAATGCCTTAATGTTGTCAGCAAATGCTTAGTAATTTCAGCTTGGACCAATTACATAATCAGACAGTGTTTTTTCAGAAATACTGACTATTGGAAATGCGCATCCTGCTTGCTAACAGAAAAACAAATCTGAAAACTTGGCTGTGAAAGTGTAATAAAAATATAAAATCCCTATAAAAATATATGATCTGCTAGCTTGCTGAATAGTTTTACTCTTAGTGCATTGGCAGCTTCTGCTATTTCAGAAGTATGCCAGTCCACTGGTGAGAGTCTGTTAGTGTCTCCTATGAATTACTTACCAAATCTGCAGTCTTTTGAAACATCATTTTGCTAAAATGATGGTGATTTCTGGGCTGGTATTTTTAATCTGAAAAAAAATACTGAGAGCTCAGATGCTGGCACTGGCCCTAAGTGTTGCATTGACTTTGAGGGATAAAACCCACACACAGATGATTAATTATTTTACAGAATGTTCAGAGAAGTAGTTTTGGCACAGTAACATAAAGCCGTGTGTATAAAGAAGAAGTATCATGCACACTGAGCTTTGTAATTAAATGGAGATGTGGATATGTCTGATAATACACAAAATGCTCAAATGCCTCTCTGTCTCCAAGTTTATGGTGGGGTGGTTATGACACATTTTTAAAAGAGTTTCTGTAAATTAAAAGTAAAAAATCAACTCTTTGTTACAGAGACCTGGTCAGAACATTTCCAGAGAAATGCAGTGTTGTTGATAGCACTAATCAGTGCAAGTTGAAATACTTTTCTGAAGTGAGTACATTCTGGTGTGGTTTTGGGTAGAGAGGAAAGAAGAGCTGTGCTTTATTATCCCTACACCTCTCACAAAGTTGCAACAATGAACTCTGATAGAGCCTCTGGCTTGTTTTCATACAGAGTCATGATCAGAATCAGAAGGTCTTGTGTTTGCAACACTATTTTAAAATACATCACTACGTGAAAATGCAGAGAGAGAGTGAATCTGAAATGAACAGATCTCAGCTGCTGACCAGGAACAGACTTCCCCAATTGACCCATAAGATTAAGCAAAGGCAATACTGCTACAAAAGAGCTCTTGCTGATCACAGAGCCCAAACCACCAGTTAGACTCACAACCTGAAATTTCGTGACAAAAAATGTCACCATGAAGGAATCAGTTATTGGGGAAGGTAGCAATGTTTGTTCATGAAAGAAGTGATCAGCCCGTTTTGAATGTTGGGTATATTTATTGTTGAGCTAATCTGGTTTTTTTTGTTTGGTTTGGTTTTTTTTTTTAAACAGGTCCTACACAAGATTTTGTCCTACACAAGATTTTTTTGCCAAAATCTTTTGTCTAAAGCTTCCTTATTTGTGTTTCATCAAGCAAATTATTTATTTAAAGAAATATCGTGAACCATTACATATCACAGTCATTAATAAGAGCTGGTATAGTTCAAATATATAAACCCAGATGCTGCAAAGACTCCTTGCCCATTTCTTTGATGTTTTATTGTAGCTTCATTTTAAAATCACTCTGAATTTATTGCACAACCATATATTGTGGCAATGAAGATCTGCTTCACTCTGTCTCATTTTAAATTTTATTTGTGTTAATTTCTAAAATGTTGAGGAAGTACTTAAATAGAGTGGGACCCAGATGAAGAATTGAGATCTACTGAGCTGAAACTTTAACATTTTAACAGCATCATGGCATCTTGGCACTTGGTGAGGAAATTAAAAACCCCAACCTCTCACTAGCTGATATGAAATGAAAATGTTGTATCTCCTCTCATGCATCCAAGTGCACCAACATGTGAGAAGGTGTTAAAAAGGAAAAGTATTGAGCAGCACGACTTTTCTAGCTGAGAAAAACAGGACATTTTTATGCATCATTTCTAAATGGAGTTCTAGAGAAAGAGTAGGTAACAAAAGGACCGTATGTTCAAAAAAAACCAACCATGAGCTGGGAGATTTTGCATGGCATAATGACAAGTGTGGGAAGCCATATTTATTAGAAGAAAAAAGTGAATAAATATTCATAGAGAAGAGTGGATTGGAACTGTTCTGAAGGTTATAACAACACTCTCTAGGCTATTTCTTTGGTTTCTCTCTCTAGCCATTTTCTTTCAAAACATAAAGTGTCATTTTTCTCATTGGAACTTCAGACTGTGTTGAACCCAAGTTCGCGTAAGACTCCCTACGAGGTAGTTCACAACATAGGTAAACTTGATGGAAAAGAGGTGGTTTTGGTTGACAGTACTTCTGAGTAAGTAATTACAGTGATTTACTCCTAAGCATTATCATTTTGATTCTCGTTGTTGGAGGGGAGGATTGGCATGATAGCATGCTGTGAATGCAGAGTGATGAATGCTACTTCAGGCTGTGTCATGATGTGCATTCCTATCAGAAACAGAATAAAACCAACTTTCTTGCGTGAACTGTGGAAGCAAAAGCCTCAGGTTTTTTACTGACACAAATGGATAGGAGCTTAAATACTGAACAGCTCTATAACCTGTCTGACTTTGCTATTGTATTCCTATCCTTTGTGAAGACTTAGAATCATAGAATCATAGAATCAGATGGGTTGGAAAGGACCTCTGAGATCATCAAGTCCAATCCTTGATCCACTACCACCACAGCTACTAGACAGTGGCACTCAGTGCCACATCCAGTCTCATCTTAAAAACCTCCAGGGACAGAGAATCCACCATGTCCCTGGGCAGCTCATTCCAATGCCTGATTACCCTCTCTGTAAAGAATTTCTTCCTAATATCCAACCTAAACCTCCCCTGACAGAGCTTAAGACCATGCCCTCTTGTCTTACTGATTGCTGTCTGGGAGAAGAGACCAAGCCCCACCTGGCTACAACCTTCTCTCAGGGAGTCAGAGAGAGTGATGAGATCTCCCCTGAACCTTCTCTTCTCCAGGCTAAACAACCCCAGCTCCCTCAGCCTCTCCTCATAGAATTTGCACTCAAGTCCCTTCACCAGCCTCGTTGCTCTTCTCTGGACCTGCTCCAGCACCTCAATATCCTTCCTGAACTGAGGGGCCCAGAGCTGGACACAGCACTCCAGGGGTGGCCTCACCAGCGCTGAGTACAGGGGAAGGATCACTTCCCTGGTCCTGCTGGCCACACTGTTCCTGATCCAGGCCAGGATGCCATTGGCCTTCTTGGTCACCTGGGCACACTGCTGGCTCATGTTCAGCTTCCTGTCAATCCAAACTCCCAGGTCCCTTTCTGCCTGGCTGCTCTCCAACCACTCTGTCCCCAGCCTGTAGCGCTGCAGGGGTTGTTGTGGCCAAAGTGCAGTACCCAGCACTTGGCCTTGTTGAACTTCATTCCACTGGAATCAGCCCAACTCTCCAGCCTATCCAGGTCCCTCTGCAGAGCCCTCCTGCCTTCCAGCAGATCAACACTTGTCCCCAGCTTGGTGTTATCTGCAAATTTACTAATGGTGGACTCATCTAAATCATCAATAAAGATGTTAAACAGGACTGGGCCCAGCACTGATCCCTGGGGGACACCACTGGTGACCGGCTGCCAGCTGGATGCAGCCCCGTTCACCAGCACTCTCTGGGCCCGGCCCTCCAGCCAGTTCTTAACCCAGCACAGAGTGTCCCTGTCCAAGCTGGGGGCTGCAGCTTTTCCAGGAGAATACTGTGGGAGATGGTGTCAAAGGCTTTGCTGAACTCCAGACAGACACATCCACAGCCTTCCCCTCATCCACCAGGTGGGTCACCTGATCATAAAAGGAGATCAGGTTGACCAGACAGGATCTACCCTTCCTAAACCCGTGCTGGCTGGGTCTGATCCCTTGTCCATCCTGTAGGTGCTGTGTGATTGCACTCAGGATGATCTGCTCCATAACCTTGCCAGGCACTGAGGTCAGGTTGATAGGCCTGGGTTTCCTGGGTCCTCCTTCCAGCCCTTTTTGGGGATCAGTGGGACATTCACCAACTTCCAATCATCTGGGACCTCCCCAGTGAGCCTGGACTGTTGGTAAATTATGGAGAGCGGCTTGGCAAGCTCCTCTGCCAACTCCCTTATCACCCTTGGGTGGATCCCATCTGGTCCCATAGACTTGTGAGGATCCAAGTATCTCAGCAGGTCACTGTTTCCTCCTTCATTACAGGGGGACTATTCAGCTTCCTATCCCTGTCCTGATAACAACCTGTCTTACTGTTGAAGACTGAGGTAAAGAAGGTGTTAAATACCTCAACCTTGTCCTCATCTTTGATAACTATGTTCCCACCCATGTCCAATAAAGAATGGAGGCTTTCCTTGTCCTTCCTTTTGCTATTGATGTATCTGTAGAAAGACTTTCTGTTATCCCTAACAGAAGGGGCAAGATTGAATTTTGCCTTCGTCTCTCTGATTTTCTTTCAGCAAGATGTAACTATATTCCTAAACTCCTCCTGAGAAGCCAGCCCTTTTTTCCACGATCGGTAGTTTCTCTTTTTTACCCTTATTTCCTTTAAAATCTCCCTGTTCAGCCAGACCAGTTGTCTTCCCCATCAGCTTGCCTTTCAGCAGACTGGGACAGCCTTCTCTTGTGCATGTAAGACCTCCTTCTTGAAGCATGTCCATCCCTCCTGGACGACTTTGTTTTCAAGGGTAGTTTCCCAGGGTACACTCAGAATCAGTCTTCTGAGAAGGCCAAAATCTGCCCTGTGGAAGTCCAGCATAGAGGTTTTATTGAGGGCCCTCTTTGCATCCCTGAGTATTGAAAACTTCATGGTAACTGTGCCCCAGACAGTCCCTGACCACCACATCTCCCACCAGCCTCTCCCTGTTTGTGAACAGCAGGTCTAGCAGGGCCCCACCCCTGGTAGGCTCAGCAGGAAATTATCCTCTATACACTCTAGGAATCTCCTAGACTGCCTCTTCTCCACTGTGGGGAGTTCCCAGCAGACACCTGGCAGCTTAAAGTCACCCACAAGAACAAGGGCTGGAGATTTTGACACATCCATCAGCTGCTTGCAGAATAATTCATCACCCTCATCATCCTGGTTGGGTGGTCTGTAACAGACTCCCACCAGGATGTCAGCCTTGTTGGCCTTCTCCCTGATTCTGATCCACAGGCACTCAACCTTATTGTTACTGACTTCAGGTTCTGCAGAGTCAAGAGAGTCTCTAACATACAGAGCCATCCCTCCACCTCTCCTGCCTTGCCTGTCCCTTCTGAAGAGCTTGTAGCCATCCATGGCAGCACTCCAGTCATGCGAGTCATCCCACCATGTTTCTGTGACGGTGACTCCATCACAGCTTTCCTGCTGCACGATGGCTTCCAGCTCCTCCTGTTTGTTACCCACACTGTGTGCATTGGTGTACATGCACTTCAGCTGGGCTGCTGATTCCACTTCTAAATCTGGCTTTCCACCCTTAGGCTCATCTCTGGAGAGCCTGGTTTCAATCCCTTCCCCCTTCAAACCTAGTTTAAAGCCCTCCTGATCAGCCCCGACAACTTATGGGCTGTAGTCCTTTTGCCCTTGCTAGAGAGATGAAGCCCATCTGACTCCAGCAGACCATGGAATTTGCCCCATGGTTGAAAAACCCAACATTCTGCCAGTGGCACCAATCTTTTAACCACGTATTGATAAGGTGGGGTTTCCTACTCCTCTCCTCATTCATCCCTGCTACTGCAGGAATTGAGGTGAACATCACCTGTGCTCCTGTCCCATTACATAATCGATCCAGCACCTTGAAGTCCTTTTTAGTCACCCTGGTACCTCTTCCATTAATGACCTTGCTGCCAACCTGAACTACCAACAGTGGATAATAATCTGAGGGCCGAATTAGTTCAGGGTGTCTCCCACTACATTTTAAATGATTCATATTCATCTGGATTTTTTTAATTTTCCCATCATCACCGCAACTTGCCCAAATATCTTTGGTCTGATGTGGTTTTTTTCTCCATGATTTCCTACTCTCTTTATTCTTCTCAAACAGTCTGAGCTATGAAATTTTAAACAATGCTGCTTTCCGAAATTTAGTCAGTACCTGATATTTGGAAATTGTGTACAGTAGATCAGGAATGTGACTGACTTGGAAACCTAATTGCAGGTCCCAATGTATGTACGTATTCACAGTCAGGATTGGTAACAGTTTGCTAACACTACCTATTTTTTTTTTTCCTGAGAATGTGTTTTCTGTTGAAACTGAAATTAATATGATAATCATCAAATCAGCTTAGTTGACCATAGCAGGATGGAAGACAGATCCACCTGGTAAGGCACATCACCTTTACTCTTTGTGACTGATATAAATTCAGTCTAGTTACATTTGCTTCCTTGCTTAATCTTACATAATTCCATCTGAAGTAGAACAAAGCAGGCTATTTCCTGTTAGACTACCTTTTTTAGTGAAGTATGTCTGATGCAAATGAAACTATACAAGGTATGGTCATATATATACATCACACAGCTTCTGTAATGTGAATTTATCTCCAGAGAAAGCTAAAGAACAGCATGGAGAATTCACAGGGTATGGCAATGTACAAGGCTTCCATAAAGCAGCAGGGTTAACTGACTCCTGCAAGGATTATTTTTTCTAAGACTTAATCCTTTTGGTATCTATTTCTCACAGTTCTTATTGAAAATTGAAATTAACATTATTCATGAAAATAATGTCATTTATTAGCTTTTTTGCTTGCTATAGTGCATGCACATGCACAATGATTACATCTTCTACATTTAATTACTTTCTCACAAAGTCAAAAGAGGCTTTAGAGACAGCATTTGATTTCAAGCAAGAAAGAAAAAATCATGAAAGAGCTTTAGCTCTACAACTTATTCTGAGTTCCTTACAACTGTTTCTTCCCAAGCTAAACCTAATCATCATTCTTTTCATCAATATTGAGCAATAGAGAAACATTTTTTGGCATAGTTTTTTATTTTACCAAGAAGTAACTTGTTCTTTTTCTTGTGTTTGTTTTAACCAGTATGATTTTGTTAAATTTTACCTAAGAAGAACCCCTCTGTTTTGTTTCTTAATATGTTACCATGCGAAGAGCTGCAGTCTTCATTAGAAACATTCTGAGCAGAAATAAATAAGTTATGGAAATGAAGTGGAAGAAGGATGTAACTACAGGCCAGGAACTTTGGTTTTTCTAATTTGTGATGTGAATTTCCTGCTACTCCTGCTTTAGGCCATTTATTTTCTCAGGAATTTGGAGGAGCTGCAGACCTTGGCTTCACAGATCTGTGTAGCCCAACTGCCCGTAATCAAAGCAGTTGAAGTAGAGAGAAGTAAAATCCTTGTAATGAGCATAAAAATCAAGTGAGTGAGAAATAAAAAGACCGAAGAAGATACAGATCAACATAAAACAGAGCAAATGCTTGATACTTTCCTCTTCACTCTGTTCTCTGTGCACAAAGCAATCACTACCAAAAGGATATGACTCTTAAGACATAGTAAAAGATAGATAAGATTTCAAGAGCAATAATTTTTTTTATATTCCATTATATTTAATGGAATATTTTAAATAACAAGAAAAAAAGTGTGTGTGCAGTTATAATTTCATCTAATAGTTCAAATCAGGTTTCAGTTTTATTTGTCATGGCAAGGAGGAAAAAGGAAGTTGCAATATTGAAGCATCTAAAATCTCAAAGTATGACGAGTGGCAAGCAAAAGATAAAGAGAAGTAACATGGAGTAGCTTGTCTGCAGATGAGTAGAAGAGATATTCTCTTAAGGGATCAGAAACACAAAAAAAATAACATAGCTCAAAGTAAGCTACTAGCATTTGAACAGGTGTTCAAAGAAATAAAGATGAATTCACACAAAAACTCTGAGTTAGAAGTTCACAAGTGTAAATATTGGCATTCAGAATTTCACCTACACTAAATAAAATATAACAAATATTATAAAACTTCAAACAGCACACCTTTCATTAAGGCTGTTGAAACTAACATTATTATTTGGAAGGAAAATTAAATAATAGATCAGTTATTAATGAATTAGGTGAATATCAGTAACTGAATTAGTTTGGTTTGTTTGGGAGTATCAGCAACATTGTGCGATCTTTAGCTAGATAAATTATGTAACAACTATACAATCATAGAATCATAGGATCATAGAATCATAGAATAGATTGGGTTGGAAAAGACCTCCAAGGTCATCGAGTCCAACCCCTGATCCAACTCCAGTTACTATATCATGGCACTCAGTGCCACGTCCAATCTCTGTTTAAAAACCTCCAGGGATGGTGAATCCACCACCTCTCTGGGCAGGCCATTCCAATGCCTGATCACTCTCTCTGTAAAGAATTTCTTCCTAACATCTAACCTAAACTTCCCCTGGCAGAGCTTGAGCCCATGTCCCCTTGTCCTATTGTTGGTTGCCTGGGAGAAGAGACCAACCCCCACCTGGCTATAACTTCCCTTCAGGTAGTTGAAGAGAGTGATGAGGTCACCTCTAAGCCTTCTCTTCTCCAGACTAAACAACCCCAGCTCCCTCAGCCTCTCCTCATAGGACTTGTGCTCAAGTCCCTTCACCAGCCTGGTTGCTCTTCTCTGGACCTGCTCCAGCACCTCAATATCCTTCCTGAACTGAGGGGCCCAGAACTGAACACAATACTCAAGGTGTGGCCTCTCCAATGCAGAGTACAGGGGAAGGATCACTTCACAATAGTATTTTTGACTTCAAAGTTCAGTTATCAGTGATCACTTTTATCAACATCTCATGATGACTTAACAATTTTTCATCAGACTGTCCTTTACAACACAGAGGAAAGCTGTCTTTCTAGACTAATTTTCAGCTTTTATAAAATTGAATATCTGATTTAGGTTTTATTTGTGTAATGTACCTCAATATTATGACAGTCTGGAGACAAAGACAAACTACAAACTCTGCTTTTTGATAAATAACTGAAATCGTTTTTCACCTTCAGTGTAAGTAATTGGCACAAAAATAAGTTGATTAAAAAAGAACAGAGGTAGAATCTCGTTTTTATGGTACCTTCTGGTCCCCTTCTCAACTTGACTTAGACGTGACTGAATAATTTTGCAGGTATGTGTAGCAGATAACACCACTTTTTGGAGAGGTTGTGTGTTTACCAGAAAAAGGAGGTGGGATTAAAAATTGACCTGTTTAGCTATATTTCCATGACTCGGATGGTAGGAAAGATCTTTAAAATGTTGCCTTTCCCAGCATGGAAACATCATCACCAGTGCTCCTGGCCTGTTGGCACCATAGGGTGAGAAGGGGCTCTGCAGGATAATGGCTACTGTTTCATGGTGCAAGCCCCTGGAAGGCTTTTCTGACATGCAGAAGCAGTCTCAGTGTTTCAGTGCCACAGCCCACTCTCTTCCCAGGGTTTGAGGAAAGATTATACAAAGAAGGTGAGAGTGTGAAAAAACAGAATTGATGTATTCTTATGCTCCTGTCTCTGTGGAGAAGAGGATTAACCCTATTTTGATACACTTCTGTTTTCTTTTCCAGACTGTGTCCTCTGTTTTCACATAACAGCAGCTGCCCCTTGATCGTCTCAATGACAAATTAGGATAAAGTGATATACTGCCCGTCACTGAATATATCATCTGTCTTAGAGAATTTTGTAATTATTCCAAGATTGTTTATTGAATAACTTAGTAAACATGATGAGTAACTTTCAGCAAGTAATTAATTACAAAAACCTGGACCTTGCTTGGAAACCTATATTTTGTTTTTTATTCACTGGGTGGATCAGGACAGAATATATACTGAAAAAACAATTCTAAGTGTTTCTAAAATCAGTGGTCTTTTGAAAATAGTCTCCAGTGTTCACTTAACCACTAGCTTTTGCAAACGTTTCTGCCGGTAAACTGATCCAGTAGTATATTTATAGAAAGCAGATATCACTGAACTATTTTATTATTTGGGGTGAAGATCCACAAACATTTTAAAACAGGTCCCTAGTACCAGTTGCGTTGTAACTTTCCTTACAGAAAAAAAATAATACAACATACAAAAGCAAGTATGACTGAGTGTGAAAGTTATGTGGTGAATTTCTCACATTGCAGCAGTTCAAGCAACTAATAATGTGGTTGAGAATTTTTTCTAATGAATTTACTTTCTGTCAATTTGTTTGAGATAATTCCAAATGACTGGCCCAATTACTGTGTGGGAACGTGCTCTGCCACTGCTTGATATGGTACTTGGCACAGTTTCAGCACATACTGTGGCACACATCTTTTATTACTTAAGAATCTGAGAAAGACCTAAAAATAATGAAGGAGGAATATATTTATTCCTATGTTTTCAAGTGTTTGACAGCTTTCCAAAGCCTTATGTTGAGAAAGCAATCCTGCAAAGCCTCATTTGTCTCTCTTCTTAGCACTCTGTTGAGAGATTCCTTTAAAATATAGTTCAAATTTTATAGCTGTGAGACATCATTTCATGGTCTGACTTCGTGCCCAAGATTTTCTTGAGAAAATTATTGCTTCTTGATCATTAAAGCAGATTTTAGAAAAATCTGCTGCAATAAGTGACAAATGTATGAGATAAGATTAATTGCTGATGCTTTCTTAAGCAGGTTATTTAAGCCCAACAAAACTGAAATTCATGAGGAAGGGAATCAGTGCAAAGAAATTAATTTTTTTAAATTGATGTAATCTCCATTTTTAATAATTTTATGTAAAAATCGAGGTAGGTAATAGAAATCAAACTGATTCTTCTACTTTTCCACTTTCAGCAACCTCAAAAGGTCAAATTTAGGGTATGCAACAAACCCCTTAATTCTCATCTCAGAGCAGAGAGCATACACTTTTCTACAGTCAAGTTAAGGTCTCACAATGGCTATAGTAGTTAAAGAAAACAGCACATCCAAAATCTTATATACAGTATACAATTAAACCCAATACTTTTTCTGTTCTTTAAGTAGGACTTGAACCTCATACAACAGATCAAAAACTGCTAAAAACATAACCCTTTTTCATAGATTTTAAAATCTGAAAACAGACTCCCTTCCCTGAAGTATCCAGAAAATCATTTGAAGAAATTATTCCATCAAAAGCTTGTAAATCAATACATATAAACAAAAAATTGTCTTAAATGAAATAACATATTTCAGCTGATGCATTTTCTTGAAAATACTTTGAATAGCTCTTATAGAGTGTCTATAAAAATAGTGCACTGCTACTAGAAATCCATTTACCAAATTAATAAACTTAGTATATGAAACCTGCAAGCAAAGTGAAACATTATACCACTGGGTAATATTTTCTGAGGCACTGGATAATGAAAAAGTTCCCTTCTGACTGTTTTAGGATCATTTATATTACTGTTAATGACATTAGACAGGCTTACTTACATCTTTGGCCAATGTGATCCATGCTGTGTCTGCCTGTGTACTTGTTTGTTCTTTAAGAGCTACAGCTTGCAGTACAGACAGCAGTGTATATTTTGAAAGCTGATATTCCTTAAGTCCCAAAACCTAAAGTTATATAAAAAGTATGAAAGCTACAAATTTCTCACCAAAAAGGAAGTTTCTTGCTCCGCGAATTGTAAAGAGAAGCACCAAAAATATTCTAAACCCAATCTCCTCACACTAACACTTCCAGTTTTCAAGGTGTCATGCATTTCTGAGGAGCTTTGGCTTACTCTTGGAAGTCTATGTCAAAGAGGCTCTCCAAAAAGCTTCTGAATAAATACTCTTTTACAGAGCTTTTGCAAGATTTCTATACCCTCTTGGAAAGATACAGTGAGAATGGAGTTTTGATCCTGGCCCAGTTACCAGATGGTATAACTCAGAGCGCAGAGTCTATGTTTTGAAATGTAATAAATTGCAGAAATCATATGTGAGGTAGTCAAGGGGTTTTTTATGCTGATTTTACTTAGCACAAATCAGCTTTCACTCTGCAATCACTTCCTTAATATGAAGGCACGTACTTGCCTACCCCCACCAAGACATCATGGAGTACATTCTCCTTTTCATTTTGGGGAAAAAAAACCACACAAAAACAAAGAAAAACTCCCCCAAACACAACAAACTGTTTTGGTGCTAGTTAAATTTGTAGTTTGTAATTAGCAATATGTTTTCAGCATTTGGAGGTGTTCAGGGTACTTAATATCCTGAGATATTCAGAATCTTGCAGAACTCCGTAGTTTAAGGAGAAAAAACCATCTTGATATTTGACAAAAAAAGAAAGGAGAAACAAGACGTGAAATGTCACACTACCTAAAATAAATCAGAAATCTCCAAAAGAGGGTGAACTTAATAGAGAGGATAGCATACTTTTTTCCCTAAATGAAAAAAATATGCTTTTTCTATATATTTGAAATGTTACTTAGAAATTCAGGAATACTATTTTATTCAAAAATTACAGAGGAGGTCTGCAATTGAGTGATCACATATGGAGAATTTAAAAAACTGAGGCTGAGTGGATTCAGGATTCTCTTATAACAAAATCTGGCTCTGGATCTCAGATTACAATCATGTGTAGCTGTGTGTGCTGTTTGCTAATGAAACCAAAGTTGTGGAGTTCTGCTTGAGTAATCAGTACATTGAAAAAAGGCAGACATAACATAACAATGCAGTTATAAATGCTTTACTGGGCAGGGACACCAGCAGCACAAGCAGTAGAGAAGAAAATAAAAAATAACACAGTGCAAACAAGCACATTACCAGATTAGGCCAGACACAAATCAAATGAAGGCTACATTTTTGCTGTCTGGGTTGTAAATTCATAGTAATGTTTGAGCTGTCTTAATTTATACTTGGTAAAAGTACTGTAAGGACTGCAATTAGAGTTGGAAAACAGAACATTTTCAGAAAATAAAAATTCTGCTTCATCAATGACAAATCTTAAATTCACAAATTTGAAAAACAACAAATGTAGAAGCTAGGGCAAATAACTGCTGCCTTTTTTGCAACTGAGCTTTGATTCTATTTGCTCCTTCCCTTCATTTCTTTGAAGCTAAACACAGATTCCATTTCTAAAAGTCATCTCTAAAAAAGCTTGTTTTTCTGAATAGTTCCTCTTTAAAGAAACTATAATCACTACAGTAAAAAGTAAACCAATCAGATAAAAACATTGCCTTAATATTTGCGTTATCTTGGCTATGGCTCCCCAAAACTTTCATTTCAGAAATTGCTGAACATCTGATTCTTGTGCTGATGGGTCCCCGAGGGCCCTCAGTGATCAGAGAAAAGGGAAGTCCAATAGTTTTATTCTCTTTATGCTTTAGCAAATCCGTATTCAGTGGAATTCCAATAGGAGGAATCCTTAAAATGAGGAGAAAGTACAAAGAAAATTAGCAGAGAAGACCTTTAAAAAAAGAAATGAGAAGAGAGAAAACATTTAAGAGAGAGGAAAGTCATAATGAATTTTAAGGAAAAGCACAGTCAGTCACTTAGAAAGACTGGTTAGAAGATGAGATCAGGAGGAAATGCAATTCCATTTCATGTGTTTCCTTCTCTTACTGCTGAAATGGCCGGATGAAAATTAATCAGTGATTTTTTTAAAAAATAGATAGGATAAAGTATGGAGATTGATAGGCTCAGTCAGGGAGCTCTGGGAATAAAAAGGGTTAAGAAATGAAAGAAAGATGACATCATGCAAAGAATTACTTCTCTAGTGGCAAAATAATTTACCTGGATGACCAACTTCTTGTTGACATTATAGAAGTGTGGGAGCTGAAGGGAACCTTTTCTGTACACAGAATGTATTTTGCATTACTAGACTAACTATTCTGTGTATTGGACAGAAAGCTTTTGGAAGAAAAACACGTAAGAAGAAAGAATTGGACTAAAAATAATAAAAAAGGGACATTGAAAATTTAGATGTTTGCAGGACCATACTGCACATATAGACATAAACAGATACAACACTTAGATAATTATGGTTCATCTTCCCAAAATGACCTGTGAAGAGCTGAGTATACAGGACCCAATTAAAAATAAAAATTGTTGGCAAATAAACTAAACAAAGAAAATTATAGTGCTTTAGCGGAACAAAACAAACACTGCAGTAGCAAATATTAGCATTATCTTAAAATACAGCCTATTCTGTATAGTAAACTAAAAGTGCTACTGTTTGTTCTAAACAGTTAAGCACTATTCTTCATGTCAATACATAGTATAAAAATTATTCCAAATTAAATAACATTTTCAAAGGGAAAATTTTACTCACAAACATGGGAGAAGGAACCTAAACAAAAAAATAAACAACAGAAATCTTGCATTACTTGCACATTATTCCTTCTGTTGTAAATTCTTAATTTCAGAATCTGCGAATCACAGAATACTGGAGCCTGAGGAGGATCTTTGGAGGTCATCTTGTAAAGCCCCTTACTTGAGAAAGTCTGCCAAAAGTAGGTTACCCAGGAGTATGCCCAGATGGTTTTTGAAGATTTCCAGGAATGGAAACTTCGCAACCTCCCTGGACAATCTGTGCCAGTGTTTGGTCACCTACAAAGTAAAAAAGTGTTTCCTGATATTCAGAGGGAATGACCTGTTTTTCAGTTTGTGCCCACTGCCTCAGGTCCCATCACTGGACACCACTGGAAAGAGCCTGATTCTGTCTTCCTTATACCAGTCCCATTCTATTTTAATTCTTCATTCCCAGATTTATAATAATTTCCTAAATAATAATAGAATAATAATTTTCTAAAATGAAATGTACTTTTTTGCCTGTTTTTGTATCTTGTTCACTTTGATTTTCCAGCTTGTTTGCCCTGAAATTAGCTTTTGAAGAATTAGTTTTCAGTACATGTGTCTTGCATGACAGTATATTATGCATAGCTATGATACTCCTAAGTTAATACTTTTAGGAGGTTCTCATTTTTGTTTGGATTGTAGGATCTTATAAATGTTCTGTGAATAAGTTTAGCTGTTGTTTAATATTATTGGTGCTATTATTAAAACTATTAGTGATGGATTCTGAGCACACTGATTCTTATTTTTAATAAAATACAAGTTGCATCAAGCAAACAAAAGTTATTTTCAAGGCAATTCTGCTGTTTTCTTTCTGCTGCATGATGATCAGAAGTGAATCACTGTGAGTGGGGAGAAGAAGGAAGAGGAGAAAGGAGAGAAGCTGAAAGAAAACAGAAATTCTGATTAGACTTGCAGTTGAAATAATATAAAATAATTCTGCAAACATCTTGGTTGTTTTTAGAAATAAACGTTGCAGTACTGGAGGCTGTCACTAGAATTGCTACGGATTGCTTCAATGCAAATATTTAACTGTGGTCTTAAACAGGAAAATGACCAAAATATGCAGGAATAGAGCTTAACATGAATAGATGTGCTAAATCCAGAGAGACACATGATAGCATTTGGTATAGGCAATGTTCCTCTGATCTTCAGCAAAACCCTTGAATTTATTTTTCTAACTTTATTAAAACGAGGAAATGGATGTAGTGACCTAAGAGGCCCTTTCATTTTTGTTTAAAAATGCACCTATTGCAATAGCTTTCTGGTCACAGGTTTCCCTCCAAATGAAAAGAGAACTCATCCTCTTCTCTATTAACTGTCTTTTAGTATTTAGTCTGTCCTAGTAAATCACTCCTTCTACATATTTTTCTTTCAAATTCTTTCCATCTGTCAAGTAATTGAGTATCTGGACTTCTCAATAGAAGATGCTTCTTTAAGGATTACATGTCAACATTTATAAATCCATAATATGGATAGTGAGAGCAGAAAAAGTACTTTCCAAAATGGGTAAGTGCTTGTATTGGGTCTGGATGAGATGGAGTTAATTTTCCCCATAGCTGCCCTCACAGTGCTGTGCTTTGTATTGGTGGGTAGATTCTTGGGGTGTCTTGCACAGGGCCAGTAGATGGACTTGATGATCCTTATGGGTCGCTTTCAATTCAGTGTGTTCTATGATGCTATGATTCTAATGCTCAGTGGTTCATGTTCCAGTGCCCAATCACCCTCTGGGTGAAAAACTTTTACCTGATATCTGACCTGAACCTCCATCTGTATGAGTCAAACTGAACCAACAGCTGAGAGGTGGTTCATGGTTATACCACTTACTAACCTTTTCTTTAGCAGGTTTCCAAAAGACAACTCTGGAAAAATAGGGAAATGAGTAACCCCAAAAACCTCTAGTATCCTCAAAATTTTTTTTCCTACTGTTGCATAACCAGAGAAGAGATTCACATTATCTGGAACTATAGAGAAAAGAAGGCATTAGGAAGATGAGTTGACATGACCAAAAATACATGTAATATTGGTTCTGGAACTGAATGAAACTTCTATATAAGCTGAAATTCATCCAGTATTTTGCTCAAAATAAAAATCAGGTTTGGAATAGTCAGAGAAATTCAAATTGGATATCTTTCAAACTTGGGTGGTGTCAACAGTGCATAAAAACAAACTTCACCTGAGGAATGGATTGGCAAAATAGAGGGATTATGAAATAGAAAAAAGGAAGCATATGGAATTTAAATTTAGGGTACAGGAAATATACCCTCATGTGTCTTTCCATTGTTACTGTAAAAAAAAGTGGAATATGAGGAAATGCACGTACTGAGCAACAATCACAACAATCTTTTTTTTCTAGCAGTTCAGCTTCAGCCTGCTCAAACTTTTCAGTGGAGGACAAAATAATTAGATCTTTGCTACCCAATCATTATGTCTGATTAGCCTTTATGTCTATCCAACCTACAGGACATCTCAAGGTGCATACGGAAATGGGGACCAGAGCACTGAAAGGGTATCTCATACACTCCTGTTTCAGCTACTCCATATCCCTGGAAAGCCCTAACTTAGCATCTAGAAAACTCCAGAGTCTCCAGATAAGAGCAACAAGGCTGGTAAAGGGACTGTAACACAAGTCCTGTGAGGAGAGGCTGAGGGAGCTGGGGTTGTTTAGCCTGGAGAAGAAATGGCTCAGGGGAGACCTCATCACTCTCTACAACCACCTGAAAGGAGGTTGTAGCCGGGGAGGGTTGGTCTCTTCTCCCAGGCAGCTATCAGTAAGACAAGAGTATCTCTGCCAGTAGAGGTTTAGGTTAGATGTTAGTAAGAAATTCTTTACAGAAAAGGTAATCAGGCATTGGAATGGGCTACCCAGGGAGGTGGTGGATTCTCTGTCCCTGGAGATTTTTAAGATGAGACTGGATGTGGCACTGAGTGCCATAGTCTAGTAACTGCAGTGGTGTTGGATCAAGGGTTGGACTTGATGATCTCAGAGCTCCTTTCCAACGTGGTTGATTCTATGATTCTATGAAAGAAATTCAAAGCACTCCCTCTGTATGAACAGTGCTGTGCAAAAGACTGCTGCACTTAAAGGGCATATATCCTTGCAGCTGTCTGTAGGCTGGGACTGGGCAGTGTGGGGTTTCTAGGCCCAGCTTGCGAATTCCTCATGTTTTAAGATGGAGGTTTTTCAGGATTTTGCCCAGTCATAGGTAGCTAAAATGCTGAATACCTGGCCTGTCTTAATCTCTGGGACTGAAAAGTAGGAATAAATTACTGTGAAAGGTGTAGTTGTGTTAGAATGGAAATTTAAGACATTTCATTTGAATTTACTGTTGAATCCTGATCCAAGGAGCTCCATTCTGGAAGAGGCAGAAAAACATTGAATCACAGAATGATTTGGATTCGAAGTAACCTCAAAGATCCTTTAGTTCCAAACCATGTTCCCTGCCACGGGCAGGGACACCTTTCACTAGACCAAGTTGTTCAAAGCCCCATCAACCTGGATCTGAACTCTTCCAAGGATTAGGCATCTACAACTTCTCTGGGCAAAATATTGACTCTAGTTCAGTAGGTCACTTGAGCACACTTATTTTTGTTTAAGTCAGTTGTACCATTGGCTTTAATGTGATCCCAGACCTTAACTGTCTGTCCCGGGGCATCATGGGGGACACAATTTTTCAGAACCTTGATGGTTTTACCATGCCGCATGAAGCCCTTTCTGAACATTTCTATTTAAAAAGAAAGAGGAAAAAAATTTCAACAGTTACTTAAGTGAGCTTCGTTACATATTTAGGCTGTGTGCCAGATCTTCTCATGAATTTTATCATTGAAACCTTTATAGCAATAATTAGAAGATTTTCAGAAATATTCAGAAGAGGAAAGAAAACTAAAAAAAATTCAGAAAGGAAAGCAAAGTAAGTTGAGCTGTCATAAGTCTAAAACAATTATCATCTAACTGTGACCTGTTCCATTTTTATATTATCATAACGGAAGAAGATATGGTTTTTGAGAATACTACCAACTTCAGAAAATATTAAAAAGTGTACTTCCCAAGAAGAAGAAAAAAAAAAAAGAATAATATGTGAGCACAAAATGTTAGAAACTAGTTTTCTGAGTATTGAGAGGCAGGATGATAAATCCTGAGATTCAAAAATGCATCTATTTAGTAATGGAGATGCTTGTATGATTGTCAAGTCTTGTAATATGCTAGTAAACACTGTATGACTTACTATTTGATGAAGTTCATATTCAATATAGAAAAAAGTGCATGTCTATTTCTGCTTCAGGGAACACAGTTTGCATCATTTATGAAAGTATTTTTAGTTTTACAGTACCCAAAAAAAGTTAGTTTGTCAGTTGTCAGTCAGACCATCTGACTACTTCTAATTTGAGTATTAAATGTTCATCATCATCAATTTTTAAAATATTGAAATGCACTAATTTTTGTTCTCTGGTTTACTTCAGTTGTTTTTTTGATATGTCCAGGACATAATGAAAGGTTAAATGAAAAGTATATTTCATACCTTTGTCAATAATAGTACATACAAGGTTTGATGTTTTTTAGTTTTCCAGGTGGTACTGACAAAACTTCTTTTTCTTTCTGCATAATAAGGGCAGACTGTCCAGAATATTTATCTGAATGGAAAATAGTTTTTTTTGAGTCTAGATTTTGAATACTTCCATTTGCTCTTCCCAGGATTATAAATTAATCAACTTAGTTGTTTAACCAATAATCCTCATCTGTCCTCCATTTCTCCCCCTTTTTTTCTACTTCTCTGGGGCTCAGGAGAGACCTCATCACTCTCTACAACTCCCTGAAATGAGGATTGGTCTCTTTTCCAGGTAGCTATCAGTAAGACAAGAGGGCATGATCTTAAGCTCTGCCAGAGGAGGCTAGATATTAGGAAGAAATTCTTTACAGAGAGGATAATCAGGCATTGGAATAAGCTGCCCAAGGAAGTGATGGATTCTCCATCCCTGGAGGTATTTAAGAAGAGACTGGATGTGGCACTTAGTGCCACAGTCTAGTAACTGTGGTGGTAGTGGATCAAGGATTGGACTTGATGAACTCAGAGGTTCTTTCCAGCCTGGTTGATTCTATGATTCTATGACTTAGCCAAAACAGATAGGTTATCTTCTAACTTAATTTCCCACCTGGATACAGTGCTGACTGCCTTTACAGCACATCAGTTCTCTCCCATGTGAAGAGGAAGAGAAATGTGGATATGAGAATTCTGCCACATTACTCTAAAAAGTTTTATAATATTTTTAAATGGTAAAGCTTGACATGAGATTTGCTTCTCATTTCCTCTGACTGTGGCCTTCTACTTCCAAATTTCTCATTTCTGTGGTACCAATTACTCCCAAATTTCTCATTTCTCAGTCAGCCTTTCCTTGGTTTTTGTCATACTGTTGCTGATGCACAAAAGAATCTCCTTAGAAAAAAACCCTAAACCAAACCAAATGAAAAAAAGCACCACCGCCACCAAAAGCAAAACAAAATAAAACAAAACAAATAAAAAAACCACCAAAACAAACTACAAAAAACCCCAACACAACCAAAAGAAACAAAAAAAAAAAACCACCCCAGAACCCAAACCCACATAAAACAACTGTATTTCTCTTATGCTGCTTCTTTTGAGACTCCTTTGCCAAAATACACAGAATCTTGAAAACTTTTGGATGCCCTGAAGACTGTGTCTCCCAGGTAGCAATCAGTAAGACAAGAGGGCATGGTCTTAAGCTCTGTCAGTGGAGGTTTAGGTTAGATGTTAGGAAGAAATTCTTAACAGAGAGGGTAATCAGGCATTGGAATAGGTCACCCATGGAAGTGGTGGATTCTCCGCCCCTGGAAGTTTTTAAGATGAGACTGGATGTGGCACTTGGTGCTGTGATCTAGTAACTGCAATGGTAGTGAATCAAGGGTTGGACTTGATGATCTCAGAGGTCTTTTCCAACACGGCTGATTCTATGATTCTGCTAACCAGCATCTTCTCAATGTCTCCTCCCTTGCCTGGACCTAAATACTGTCTCATGTATTTCTCAAGTGGGTATCATGAATCCCTACTTCATGAACTTAACAGAGGCTGTAAGCCCTATGCTGCCAATACAAATGGGAGCAGGCTGCAAAAACAAATTTGGGAGCCACTAGTTTTAAATTTTGCAGACAGGTTATCTTCTCTGTTCATTATCACACAGCATGGTATCTGTGCCTATATGTCACCTTCATTTAACTTTAGTCCCATTTTTAAAATGAGCAGCTGTAATCACTGACAGGGATGATCTTGCAGCTGCTATGAATAAGCAAGCATAATCCTAAGGTATTTAGGCCAGATATGACAAAACTTTTAGGGATAAGCACCATATGAATTCTAAAAAAAAAAAATCACTGTGGATTCTTGGTGGTGCTAAGGTTGGAACCTGTGCCAGTGTTTTACAACCACTAGGCACTTCTTCATTTCAAAAGCAGAACTGCCTGGACAGTTCAATGTCCCATGACTGGGAGCACGTACACAGCACCATGTAGTACTACTTGCACAAGCAAGGGTAGGATGTCCCTTTGATAAACTGTGTCCATCAAAGAGATTGGGAAGCTATACAATATCCCTTATCAAGCCAACCACTAGCAGAGGAGGTGCAATCAAAGGAAATGGCTCATGGCTTGGATGTATCATTACATCCTGATGAGGAAGCTAGGAGCAAACCAGAAAAGCTTTTGATCTGCTATGAGGGAGAGAGCACATCGTGGTCGGTGGCTGGTCACCTCAGTTTCCTGAAGTGATAATGGCTGCTATCCAGCCTTGCACTGATCTTAGCTTGAACTTGCAGAGGAAACAGGGATCCACTGGTAACAACTCTAGTCTATTTAAATCTTGTAAATAATCTTGCAGAAATTTCATATGGCTTCTCTCATCTGTTCGAGAAAATGCGGTACATATCTATCTGAAAATATTGGTGTCAGAAAATCCCTGAGAAGTTGATTGAACCCATTACTGGGAGATGCTCTTTAATTTCACAACCAGAGACAATAGGGAGACAGCAGAACTTAAATGATTCTGCACTGCTGTAAAAAAACCCATAGATCTTCCTGGATAAAAATAACATGTTTTGAAATCACTTTTATATTTTTAATTGCTATGTATTTATCAATTTGTGAGGCCAAAATTCAGTTCTGTTTGCGGTATAATTAACCTCAATAGTGTTATAATGTGATACTAGACCAGACTTTTCTTGTTTACAAAGCTGTGGCTCTTACTTCCAAATATAACATTACATCTAAGCTGGCTGTTTAAATGAAATTTCAAAATCACTAAAAATAAACTTTGTGAAATGAATTTAGTAAGGTGACCTTCTCAGAAAGTCACCCTGCTGCAAATAATTTTGAATTTACTCCATTCACCTCTTCCCCTGAGATTTTATTATGCTACTATTCAAATGTTCTCTGTCTTGTCTACCTTTAAAGTCAATTGCAGTCATAAAGTTGGTTAAAGCAAATACACAAAACCACCAGAACTATATGCGAACCTGGTAAGACAAAAACTTACCTAATTAAACTTTTATCAAAAGAGAAAATTAATACAGTCTTCAATTACAGAAGAACCATATAAGTAAGAGGAGTTTGACTGCATTAAATCAATGAAGTCAGATTTAAAACTGAAAAATGCAGATTTAATACTGAAAACCACTGTCACCAACAAAAAAAATACAAATTCCAAACAGATTCAAACCTTCCTTTACGTACTCTTATTGAAAATTATATGCAGGCCTGGCACACTATATAAAGATGTATTATTGTAAACATAATTTTTTTTGTTCTATGTCTTCAGAATAACATAGCTGCACAGTTTAGATCTGCACTTGCTAGGACTTCATGTGCAAAGAAAGGAAAGGCATCACAACTACTTTATCTGTGAAACTTCATAAGGGCAAAATTCTTCCTTTTGATAGGTTGTGAGGCCTGGGCTACACTGAAAGGCTATGCATAAGGACACTAGCTTTCCTGCATTCTAACTTACTTTACCCTATTTTTGAGACAAGTGCCTTTAAAATGCTTCATCAGAGCAATGTGATTCTACTTTTCTGTAAACTTCCTTTACTCACACATCCTCCAGGCTAATTGCATTTTATCTCTGACAAAAGATGCTGCACATCACTTCCTTCCTACCTGGGGCTGTGGTCCAAGACCTTCCAAGGGAGCAACACCCTCAACTCTCACCCGAAGAGGATACAAAGCAGCACAGTAAGACTGAAGGGAAAGAGGCTCCTGCTTCCAAGGGTCACAGGGCATTGCTTAGCAGGAAACAGACGCTCTGCAAATGACATCCTGCAAGATTTATTTGGCAGGTGGTGAGGCTGGAAGCCCACACTGCATCAGTGGAAATGTCGGGACAAGTTTCCTCAAAAAAATGTGTGCCAAGGCACTCACAGGCACTTACTGTGCCCTGAGTCTACTATTAAATCTATCTTCTCCTAAAAGACCAAAGTACAAAGATGTGTTTTGAAATTAGCTAAGTACCAAATGTGGTCTAGAGAGCATTTTGCAATTTTCCTCTACTTTTCTTCCTTCATATATTTAGAGTTTCCTTTAGAGAAGAAGCAGTGAGTTTCATTTTTTTTCAGTTTTCTCAAAGGTCATGTATGAATATAAATCAATACATGTATGAGTAGGATTGGAACATGAATGTCCTGGTCTCATTTATTTAGGAGAACCTTTGTGTGTTGTGCATCTTACACACAGACATGTGCTGACAGTGAGATTATTGGCAGACTTAGATTTGTCATCCAAATGAAAGCAGGTTTTTGCTATTTAAGTAACTCTCTTACCTAGTCATGCCATTGAAAAAAGAGTGTGGTAATCTGGTCTCCTGAGATGGTGAAGCTATTGCTTCCCTAATATATAGCAGAATCACAAAATCGTAAAGGTTGGAAAAGACCATTAAGATCATCAAATCCAACTATCAGCATAGCACCACCATTATGTTCAGAATTAAACCATGTCCTCAAGTGCCATATCCTCATGTTTTTTGAACACTTCTGGGGATGATGACTCTACCATTTCCCTGGGCAGTCCATTCCAATGCTTTACAACCCTTTGTGTGAAAAAAAAATTCCCTAATATCAAATTTAAACCTTCCCTGGCTCAGCTTGAGGCCACTTCCTTTTGTCCTGCCACTTGTGACCTGAGGGAAGAGATTGACACATACCTTGCTATAACCTTCTTCCAGGCAGTTGAGAACTATAAGTTCACCCCTGAGCCCCCTTTTCTCCAGACTAAACAATCCCAATTCTCTCAGTTTCTCTTCATAAGAATTATGCTGCAGAACCTTCACCAGCTCCATTGCTCTTTTTGGACTTGCTCCAGTATCTCAGTGTCTTTCTATCAGTGAGGTGCCCAAAACTGAGTACAGGATTAGAGATGTAACCAAAGAACTCATCACTGAGAAATTGCATTAAACTCATCATAAAGAAATTCCCAATTTCCCTTTCTTTTTGCTTCATCTATCTTCTTCTGAACTGGGGACTGACACCTACTTGAAAAGACTCTATCAAAGACACCATTGCACCTTTTTGGTAATTAGAACAAGTAGAGAATTAAACCCTTCAACTCAACTGCTCCCCACTATCACCTGTCAATGTGGTGTCTGAAATGTTATTCTCTTTGCTGCTCTCCAAGCAGTTGCTATTGAATAGTTAAGGTGGCTGCAGGAGATAAAAAACTTCAGATATGAGAACTTCATGAAATACATAGAAACACATTAAATACAAAAGGGAAAGTTAAGAAAACTTTAAAACTTTAAATCATGAGATGCCAGACAGAGAAGTGGTTTGCTCAACCCTCAATTGTTCCATTGCATATACACATCATGAGATAAAATCTAATTCAGAATTCAGAGAAATACTATACCTTCTTTGTAGTTTCCCGCAGTTATCAAGATTTAAGGACTGCTTTCGTCTCTTACAGGGAGTTTTTGAAGCCCACAAGTGGTTTGTTTGCTCAGACATCTCCCCTAAAGGCTAAGAGGAGAGATGGTAAGGAGTGACTGTTGGAAATAACCAAAAGCAGGCACCACACTTGAATGCTATACACACAACCCCTAGGATGGGTAGAGTATCCTGCTGAGACAAAACACAGAAATAAAAGCTGTCCTGAATAGTAATACAATATGATGGTTTCCAAGAAGCTTGTGCAACTTAAGAGAGATCAAGTGGGCACTTCATACTCAGGGAATAAAAGTTGGGATAAATCCTTTGACTTCAAAAGAACTAAGTCCATTTTCACTGGATTAAAATCTAGTTTATTACTATTTCCTCTTTTACCTGAACAAAAATAATTTTATCTGAAGGAAATTAGTTGATTGTTAGCAAAATTACCATAAGAGAACAAAGCAAACCTGGTTAATGTCTTCATAAAGCCATTTTGAAAAATCCATTTCTCATAGAGTTTGAGTTTAAGATTTTTCAGAGCTTTGCTTTCTGATTTCATTACTATTATAATGCAACAGCTGGAACTTTAGTCTCAGTGAGTGGTTTTTTTTAATGATGTTTGGATATTTGACTTCATTTTTCAGAAAACAGGGCTCTATCCTAAAAATTAAAATTGTTATTTTGTAGGCTTTGTTTTGTTCCAACCTAACAGGAAAGATGAAAAGAAAGAAAATAGCAAGATTGTCCATTAGTGGAAACTAGAAACCTTTAGGATTCTACAGTGGCTAATGCTACAGACAATAATTAGAATCAATCCTGTATTTTACAATACTTCATTGCCAGTGCACGTTGCCTGTAACCATCACTCGGCATCTGCTTACATTCTGGCACATTTTAGGATCTCAGCTGACCCAGTAAACTGGACAGAAACCCAAGCCACTCTGTAGTGTCCAGCCAACAGGACTACATTACTTTGGGAGGAACTTTATTAGTGATGAGAAAGGTACTGAGCCATTATGGTAAATAAGCAATCCATAATGATTTTCCAGAACTAAGATGAGATTATGATTCGAATTTTTTTAAAAGAGACAGAGAATCTTACTGACCTCTTGCAGACAGTGTGCTTTGTTCTGAAGTTCTCCCCTTGAGTTTAAAGGAGTGGAACATTGTAAAGCTACTTTGTGACCCCAGTGAAGCAATGAAAGAATACAGAGGTTCAGAATATGTACCCACAAATGAGGTAGTCAGCATAAAAATGACCAAGTGTCAGAAATGCTGTGCTCATTTGTGTGCACACAATCATAAACATGAATTCACAGATGGGATGAAAGAAGAATGAGCATAATTTTCCCTCATGTCCTCTATATCACACAACACTAAATTTCTCTCCCTTATCCCTGCTGAGAGCAAAGGATAACTTCAGTGATATACAGTTAGTACATGTTAGTACAGTTAGTACAGTTAGTACTGCCTGAAAAGCAGTCTGTGTTTGAAGGTAACAAGAAACGAAGCATTTATGACTTCACTTGAAACTTTGCTCCAGTGATTAAACATTCTCACTGTTTAAAATACGAGCTAAATGTTCAAAAATGTCTCTGTCTTCAGTTTATGTGGGTTCACCTGCCAGTCACTGTTTTGTCTTATGCTGTTCTCCTGGCTCTGATGGTGGCCGATGCAGCATTGGATTTGATTTGCCTGGAACTGACATCACACAAATAAAGTCACAGCTGATTTATTTAACTGGAGGTAGGACTAGGTGATCTCCTGAGGTCCCTTCCATCCAACATGCCTGTGATAAAAAAGTATCAGTGTCCACTAGGTCATTACAGGGAAAGATAAAATATACAGCAAATAAATTTCACTCTCTCCTCTGACTAAAATTCTCAGCCTTACTTTGATACTTCCTCATAAAGATCTTGCCAGAAACTTGGAGACAGAGCAATTCTTTCTGAGACACTGTGGACAAAAATTCAAAAATTTTAATTAAATTTACTTAAATTGAAAACACATATGTTTCTCTTCCCGCACTCCTAACATAAGGTGTACATCGTCACATTTCCTGAAACTACTAGTTTCTTTTTGCAGAGCACCTTTCTTAGCACCATCTCTACAAGACTTTCTCACATTAAAAACTCCAAACCAAAATCAAAACAAATCACGTTTCCCTGCTTTAAACAGAATGTTACCCCAGTGCAAATATTTATCTGGAGATGTTACTGCAAAAATATATTGGCCTGCCATATTGGTCATACCACTTCTTCCTTTATTCACTTTCTCAGAACTCCCTTTTTCAACAAACATTTTTCTTTATCTGGGCTACATGACCTCTCATATTAAGTATATAAACTCTTGTAGGCAGAACCCACCTTGCTGGCCACAGGTGCTATTAGACACTGTAGGTAACCTGTGTTTAGCACTTCTGGCACTGCTATACACATAATAATAAAAAGACGAAGAAATGTAAGACTGAACTTCTGTCACAGATAAAGTCCTGATTGACAAGTTATAGAATTATATAATCATAAAATAGTAAAATGGTTTTGGTTGGAAGCAATCTTAGGGATCATCTAGTTCCAATGGCCCTACTGTGGACAGGGGCACTTACACAAAGCCCACCCAGCCTGGCTTGAACACTTCCAGGGAACAGGCACTCAATTCTCTGGGCAACCTGTTCCAGTGCCTCAACAGCTCCCCAGTAAAGAATTTCTTCCTAATATCTAACCTAAATCTACTCTCAGTTTAAAGCCATTTCTTCTTGTCCTATCACTACATAGACTTTAAAAAAAGTCCCTCTTCAGCCTTCTTTTAGGCTTCCTTTAGGTACTGGAAAGCTGCTATAGAGTATCCCTGAAACCTTTTCTTCTCCGGGCTGAACAATCACAGCTCTCCTGCCTCCATAGGAGAGGAACTCCATTCCTCTAATCATCTTGGTAGCCCTCCTCTGGACTTACTCCAACAGGTCCAGGTCCTTCCTGTGCTCAGGATCCCCAGGCAGGATGCAGTACCTCAGGTGGGGTCTCACCAGAGCAGAGTAGAGGGGCAGAATCACCCCGCTCAGCCTGCTGGTCATGCTGCTTTTGGTGCAGACCAGAACACAATTGGCTTTCTGGGCTGTGAGTGCACATTTCTGAGTTCTGTGCAGCTTTTCATCCACAAGAACCCCCAAGTCATTCTTGGCAGAACTGTTCACAATCCCTTAATACCCCTGCCTGTACTGGTATCAGGAGTTGTCCTGACCTGCACTTGGTCTTGTTGAAGCTCACGAGGCTTCTGTGGGCCCACTTCTTGAAATTGGCCAGGTCCCTCTGGATGGCATCCTTTATTTTTAGGAGTGTCAACCTCATCACTCAGCTTGGTGTTATTGGCAAACTTGCTGAGGTTGCACTCAGTCCCTTTTTCTATGCAAGACATTAAATAACAATAGGCCCAATGCAGACCTCTGAGGGACACCACTGTGGTGGTTTTAAACTAGGCCTTCCTTGGTTACCAGTTTGTAACCAAAGAAGAGGCAGTGCTCCCAGTATTCCATATGATTTTTACATAAATCGGGGTATAAATAAGAAGGGAGAAGAGGCCTTCACTCTCTTCTCTTTCGACGAGGTTCAGGAACAGTGGGTCCCTGCGTTGGTCTCACTTGTCTAAGGCTGAGGCCTGCAGCGACCGCTGGCCTGACACGTGGAGGATTGGAGAGTGCTGGTGGTGTCTACCAATCCTGCTTTTCTAAGGGACATGGTGAGATTTGTTTTACTAGTTGTTTTACTAGTTCTCGGGTTTGATTGCGTATATCTGCTCGGTGTCCCTTTTTTGTCTCTTTTTGTTCCTTTTCCCCTTTCCCTATCCCTTCAGGGGGGTGTTTGGATTCCTTTTTGCTGTGTAATAATAATGGCCAGTCTTCGCGAGCGAAGATCCGGGGAAGGTCTTCCCACCTTCCAGCCTGCGCATTGGATTTTTTAGGTGAGACACAGTGTGCGCGGAACTGAGCCCACCCTTTAATCCTAAGGTTCATCTGCCGGGGCCAAGCGAGCTTGGACGGTGGCAGCGAGGTCCTCAGGACGTAGATGGATTGCCTTTTTAAGGGTTAACGAGCTCCATCTGCCCGGGAGTGTCCCTGACCGGGAATCGAACCTGGGTCTCGGCGTTTTTGCTGTGTACATAGCATCTTAACTGTAATATACATCAAATATATATATTTTTAATATAACTAGCTTGATTTTTGGGTTCTTCAATTTGCATAGTTTTTTTTCCTTTGCCCTGGGGGAAGAAGGAAGGGGGACGGGGCAGGGGCTGCTACTGGGGGTTTGGGCATTTGGCAGGAAGCCAAGTCCGAACCATCACACACCACTTATCACTGATGTCCATCAGGACATTTGACTATCGCCCATTACCCTCTGGTTGTGACTGTCCAATCAGTTCCTTATCCATGGAACAGACAACTCAATTTTTACAAAACGTGAATTTTGATGAGACTTTATAGAAGTCTTGTTGAAAGATCCTACAGATATCATGAGATACATTATATTATGACTCTCAAACCAAGTATGAGACACAAACAGAAAAGTACCAGCAGAAAAGTACCAGCTGTCAGTAAATATGAAAGATACACCAAGGTTATTGGAAGTCAGAAAGTCATAACAGAGCATGTTTAACTGTACCTGTCTGGTACTTCTCTAGAGAGAAATGAGAAGAATAGAGAAGTGCTGAATGGAGGAGAAAAGAATCATATAGCAGCAGTCACAAAGCCTAAATGATTTTGAAATCTGAAATAAAATCTAAAATATATTAATTTTTAATTTTTCTGACCAAGGAAAAGACAAACTCTGTATTACCAGTGGTTCATGTTTATATTTTCGTGACTATTCCATTAATGGTCCTAGAAATCACAACACGGTTTAAGAGAGAAAAACAAATGCTGTGGCGATTCTCCTGTAGAGGTAGGAGTCATTTTTGCATTCTACATTGAAGCTAATCGCAGCCCACATACTATTTAATCAACAGTCTCGGCAAGCTAAAGGAGAATTAAAAAGTGATGCAATCATTGTGCTTCATAGTATGAATAACATTTGATGATGCATTGCAGAAAAAGACAGAAATAACACGACAAAGGATGTTTCACAGAACAGATTGTACCATGAACTCCAGCTACCAAGCTTAGGAGGCTGCAGTTCAACCCTTATCCATCTGCCTATGTTCCCTGCACAAATCATGTAGGTTTACTCTTTCTATTTCTGTTTGAAACATGTAAAGACAACTAAACACTCTTTCTATTTCTGTTTGAAACATGTAAAGACAACTGAACACAAGAAGTAGGTGGAAATCTCTTGGCAACAGAATGAGTATGTGCTAGAGGCAGACCTGTGTCGCGGATCAGTGGTGCTCACCTTGTTGCTGGTACCTTCCCTTCTGCCCTACCACATCCAAGTAGTAGACTCAAGTGGTTTTTGTTTTCAAAAATTTAATGCATTTTAATATTATATTTTTATCCTTTCTTAAAGTGTGTGTGGGGTGGTTGTGAATGGCTTTTGCTTTCCATTCTTTTTATATGCTTTAAATAGAGTAACACATAATGTTGGAATTTCTCAAAGATTTTTTTCCCCCATTTGCTGTCCTTGTTTTTATATGAAATGCCTAGATGGTGGCTGAACAGAAGTCAGTCTGGAAAATCATCCCTAATATATGTGTAGAATGCCCTTATATTTTGATACAAAGGGAATAAAACAAGATTCAGCTGAAAAAGTGATTTGCCATAATTGTACGTAAGTTCACGAGACAAATTGCAGTATTTGTGACATTTAATATGAGGTTTTTCTGAAAAATTAACCTAAGTTGACACAGGTCAGCCAAATGGTATCTTCCATCAACCCACAGATGTGGGCTCCCAGCAGCAGAGACATGATTGAAGACTGCTTCACTGAGACTTAGAGCTTCACAAGGGACTGAACAAGTCTCAACTCTGCACAGCTAATTCAGACATGCAGTGCAGCATAGTTTTATAAACACCATACAGGAGCTACCCATGGACTTTTATGTCTATCAAGCTTAAAAGTAGCTACAATATTATAAATAGAATGTTTTCTATTAAATAACTTTCAATTCTACCAAAAGAAACACACCAAACAACACTGAGAAAGAGATGTAAATGTAGCTAAACTCAGTTATAAGGAGACAGGCTATAGACTGTAAATTTAAATTTTAGGTTTCAGATACTTGGACATTTCACTCACTATTTAAATACATCTAATATATTGCTTAATAGATGTAATAAAAATGGGCAAGTTATGAGCCTCATATGAGATGTTCTGAGAACTTGAATAAAATTCTTGGCCAGTACCTTAACAGATTTAAGGTGACAATGAATGAGGGAGCTTGCAAACATCTAACCCAGGTGTCATTCTGGATGGGTTGGGTTTCAGTACATTTCCTAGCAGCTGACTAACTCCGTTTTGGGAAAATTTGTAGAACACTGATTAAATACTAAGAAATAAGAATTTAGAGAAAAAAAATAAACTTGAAACTACAAGTAAAATCGAGAAATATTGCTGGCAAACACACAATAATGATGCAGTTTTTGGAGGGAGTCTGAAATTAAAAAACACCAGGAGCTACAACTGACTATGATAATACAAAGAATGCCCCCCATTGTCCATCAGACACTGCCAAGACAACAGAGCTCTCAGCAAAATGGTATTTCATGCTAAGAAATATAGGCACTTCAGAATCTATCAATCTATTATTAAAAAATTATCCCCCTTGCCCATTCTAAGTACATTCATAAAATGCTCCTCTATTTGACCCAGTTTATGCAAGAGACAAGTAATCTAAGCAATTGCACTGGTTCCAGTGTAGACATGGCGTTGCTCACTAGAGACATTACTCAATAACTGATAGCTGAGATGTAATTAGGATTGTATTGGAATTTTCTAGAGAGATCAGAATTAAGGAGTTGTTTTTCTAATATAATATTTATGCATCTAATATAAATTAATAAGAGGTAACAGCATTAATCATCTCCTGTCTGCAGGTCTTACACACATCAATGAAATAATCAAAGATAATGATAGATGACTCAATGAACAGTTTGGCACAAAAGACTAAAATAAAGCAAGATAGTTTCTGGACCTGGGAGGGAAAGGTAGTACTTTTCACAAGAGAGGTGCAACATAACAAAGACTAAAGCCAAGGGACACCTTATGCACTTCTGGCCAAGATAAATGAAGCAAATGCCAGATGGTTTGAGAACCTATCCGAAGTGATGAAAGACTTTTCATCACAAAAGCTATGAATAGTACCAGAAAAATAAAGACAGGGCACAATAGCACCACCATTTTATTTCATTTCTCTTTCACATAAAATCTGGATAATAGAAGCATTCTGGATACATGCTCTGTTTCCCTATTTGCCTTTAGACATACACATGAAGATGCTGTTTCTACTCCTTCAATAGAGTAATTTTCTGCATGATGTGGATTGATTCATATGCTAATGATATTTAACACATCTACCAGACATGAATTGTATGTTTCCTCACTTGACTGATCTTTAGCTGTGTTAGGAACAGAGTGAGAATTTAATCACTTCAGGTCAGACAGAAGAAAGTCAAGACAGCAAGGAATGTCAAGGATGAAACCCTGGTACAATTTATTTAATTACTTATTTGAAAAGAAATTAGGAATTCTAGGATACCTCTGGACTTTACTACTTTAAGTCAACATTGTTATTTCTGTTTGTACCAAGACAGGCCGAAAAAATATTACTAACTTGAAGCATGCTGAGAGACCGCTTACTTGACAGGTTAAGGCAGTTTCCACCTAAGACAAACAAACTACCAGGAATTCATGCAGTCATAATATAGACTCCTAGGCCTTTCTACTTTTGGATGCATCTCCCAGATATGTGTCCTGAACAGTTACAATAAATAATTTGGTGACTACCAGATACCCAGTACTGCAGCCAGCATTCCTGCTAATATATGCCTGGCCTATCTTCCCAGAGGGACCCTCTGGAGAGCAGAACTTCATGCTGGGCAGAGAAAACATTCCCATTCCCAGCTCTAGCTCCTAAGTTTAACTTCCCTCCATGGATTTTATTAAGAGTCAAGAGTGAAGATAAAATTGTCCATGTTTCTTGGTGAATAACAGACATAGAATGAACTGAAATCAGAGCCAAAGGGCTATGGTTGTTAGCCACAACCAATTATAAAGCATCTACAACATGTGATTGCTATTTGCAATAACCTGTCATGCAAGAAAAATATTTTCTTGAGCTGCCTGTGAATGAAGCAGTGCTAGTAGGACATTGCAAGCCATTAAATTCTTTGCTCACAGGCTACAAGGGACCTTGGAAGATATTTTTATTCTCAGGTGAATTTAAGACGAGATGTGTATTTCTGAAGCAAATACTTTCTCCCAAAGGTCAATCAAGGTAAGAGACCTAATTTCGTATACTAAGTGGTGCTTTGTAAACCACAAAAAGACTTTGGAAGCAAGTGATGATTTCAAGGGAGGGTAGGTATGGAAAGTTCCATAAGGAAAAGAAAAACGGCTCAAACTACTCTCCTGCATAGTGCACTCTCTGTGTGCCACGTAGTCCTACACAACAGCAATCCCATCCCTTTACACAGATATGGGAGGATCACAGTGTGGCAGGTCCCATCAAGACTAAGGTTCAGAAACATGTAAATTTTAACTAAATTATTTCCTCAGCTTTTTCAGTGGAACCAGTTCGAGAGACGTGAATGTGCACAGGCAGATTTATTTATATTTAGCCCAAAGCAGAGTTTGACAAGTCAAGTAATTTGCAAAAAGTTAGAGTCACAATATTAATAACCCATTAAAGCAAGCAAATCATCAGGTGGATATTCTGCTCCTACCATGTTGTAAGTAGTTTGACTGGAAGAATCATACAAAATTGGTGCAAGGGTCAGTTACATTATATTGGTGTCTTTAGCAGCAGCATTTTGTTCTTCTGTATAAAAGTGTACAGTAGATGACAAAAAATTCCAGCACATTTATAAGTGTGTTCCCATACACATAATTGATCTTACCAGTAAGTGACAGTCCCATGGATTTTGAATTTCTGTAGCTACAGTTGCTTTTTCTTAAATGAACTGTGTTGATGAATAACACAGAAATATTCCATATTTCTTATGATACTTATTTATTATTTATTTTTAATATTCAATAGAAGAGCTATTTGTCTTTCAATTATTTTCTAACATAGAATTGGATTAAAATGGGAATTTTAGCATCTGGTTTGTACTGCCAGAAAGTAGTGTGAAGGCATTTCAATCATACAATATCTAGATATTGCTCCAAGATAGTAATGTCATGACATAAACTGGAACTTCAGACAACTGAGTCATTGTTTCAGGTTGCCTGCAGAATTGAGACTTTGTTTGTAAAATTCTCAGTATTTACAGCTGAGAAGAAAAATCTGAAGAGTTAAAGCCTTTCTAGTTTGACTTTTCAGCCTCAGAAGCAGCAGTTTAGTGTAGATGCATACAACTTGAACCAGTGCCTTTTCTCTGCCTTTTCCCTACAACAGTTCTGCACCCAGAGGTCTTTTCTGCTAGTCTACCACCTATGAAATAAATGCATGCTCTATTTATAGGTAAACTTCCTGTGATCCATGGAAAGACATTCTATCATTTTCCCTTATGTTTTAGCTTGTTTAAATTCCCAAGAAAGCTATTTCACTTTTCAGCCATTAATGCCTTTTTTGAACTCACATAGATATACATTACCCAGCTACTTTTCAAAGTGATCATTGACATACCTGCTAAAGATTCTACTATTTAGTTCACAGCTCCTGCCATCCTGTAAATATCCCACACATTTTCCTATAAATTACTAGCTTTTCTGTATTTTTGTAGGTGATTCCCTTTGACTCATAAAACAGCATAGTATGTTTAGCCAGTGAAAAGATACTGAAAACTGAAAAGGAATAAAACCAAGGTGAGAGTGTTATTTCTAAGAAAATTCTGGTTTGGGTTTTCAGACTTTTTTTTTTTTTTTTTTAAATTAGAAATGATGTTTTGTTTTCCCAGGTAATATAACCAACTTGTCTGGTTTAAATTTCATATCCATCTATGATTATCCTCCTGCTCCTACTTACTTTGTTTTCCCTCAGTGAAAGCCAGCAGAAATTCAATTTCAGAAATCTCAAGCATACATTTTCTTCCTTGTAGAAATTGGTAGCATAGAGCTCCAGTACAAAAGTACTCAGCATCCTAGCAATAATTGCAACATTGAACACAAGTTTTATGATAGCCAAAAGTTACCAAAGAACAAAGGACTGTGTATCTTTACCCAGACTTCTAGTTTTCATTCATTTGCACACAACCATCTGCACCTTAGCAACCTTGGCAGCAAATAGTGAGAGATGGATGATTCACAAGATCAGAAGTTTTAATATTTCTCATTTCACCAAAAAGTAAACTAAAATAAACCAGTCCAGAAATAATATTTAATATATCTTGCATCTAGCCTGGTGAGTGTTGAAATTTGCCCATTTGTATACATTTTCAATGCTAGACATTTCTAATCACTATCAGCAGTAGGTCAAATTATGAATCTGCTTAGAGATTCTCTCTGGCTGAGGCAGACAGAAAACCCTTTGAGATACTTGTTTTGGCAAGTTTCCCTTGGACCACCAAATTCTTGAATTTCCAGCTTGTCTTTGGAATCCCTAGAAACTATT
Organism: Myiozetetes cayanensis; assembly: GCF_022539395.1. Classification (NCBI taxonomy): domain Eukaryota; kingdom Metazoa; phylum Chordata; class Aves; order Passeriformes; family Tyrannidae; genus Myiozetetes; species Myiozetetes cayanensis. The sequence continues at coordinate 45,978,356 of NW_026087631.1, forward strand.
ACTCATAACAAACGCAAATTCAAGATTCAATATCTTGAACTGCTTTTTTAATAGTTTGATTTTTGAATTTTTAAATCAAGACAAATATTTCATCTGGAGTCTGGGACATTACAGAGACAATGTATTAACACATATAGGTATACATAGACAACAGGAGATTAAAACAGTGTCAACAAACCCAGCAAATGTGGGAATCACCTGGAAAAAAAGGAAAAAAAAGCAGGGAAAAATGAGCCTCTTTTGCTGAAATTACCCATAAAACCTAGCAGATGTAGACAGTTATAACTAGTCTTCTAGAAGGAAAAGAAAAATTCCACCCTCCTTTTTGACCAAATATTGAATTCTGAAAGAGCAGTATCTACAGAAGTCAGTAGCAGGAACCAGTTTCTTCAAATATCATTGGAGAGAAGCTAGAACTAAAAAATTGCCATCAATTACTTTAGTTCCCAAATATTTCTATTCACAATCACTATCACATTTCCAAATTCAGAAAATTGTTCCCTGCTTTTACTAATTTCCTAGTCATATAAAATACTTAAATTATGGGAAAGTGTCTATAAGGTAATTTTTGGTTTGTTTTGTTTTTACTATACTGTTTATTTCAAAAGATATTAAAATGGCTGTGAAACATTTTCTTCTTTCCTCCCTATAATTATTTACGTCATAGATAATACCAGTAAATATTTATCAGAAGCTTATTGTACTCAAAATAAGTTTGCATATTGTGAAGGTCAACAAACCAAAAAAAAAAGGTTTTGCATAAGCCATGTAGCACACAGTTCACTGCACTAGCATAAGTAGCTAACTTCTCTCCCTCCTAGCCTTCCAAATATCCAGACTCTTCAGATCTTCAGGTACTAATATGGGCCCTTATTAGTGCTGGCACATGACCTACTTTTAAGATATTGTTGTAACTGCCCCCATGCAAAATACTATCTCTATCAAATTGTGGTTTGCAGAGATTTGGACTTGGGTGACAGTTTCAAATGTTCCCATTGCAATTCCTTCTCTTCATTCCCACTGCCTTTGCTCTTCACAGAACGCCCCATACATTGAATGTTTCAGCTACTTTTATTTCCTCTGTGCTAGGCTATTACACTGTTTCAGTGAACATGGCCTTGCTCTTACTTGTCTCCCCACATCTCACTATAAAGGGTAGTTAAACTGCATTCTACTGAGTTTACTAAGCCCAAATTTAATAGCCAAAATTAAATTGATTATTGTTCTACCGTTAATAGGTTTTATTGACATACTTGGAGTTCTTGGATATCTGAACAAGGGTCTTTCTTTTTTTTTTTTTAATTTTAAACACATGCATTTTGTTCACTGCTTCAGTCTAGGGACTTGCTGATACTAGAACTTGGAAGCTGTTTTGTTTCATTGGAAATAAAACTGAAACACTAATACATTCTCCTTATAGGAGAGAAGGAAAATCAATGTTTGTTTGAAGCACATTGAAATAGCACTCTGATACTACTTTCAAAAAACTACTTTCTTGGCTCTAGCTCAATTCAGCCTTTCCTAGAGCCAAGAGTTTTCCAGAATTATTGTATAGCTTCTATCAGAAGACTTTCAATTTTAGTAAATGTTTTATGAGAAGGATACTCTCATTAACTCAGTGTTAAGTACTTTGGATGTTTTTTCCCACGACTGGACTTTGTTGGTGTATTTCCTGCACTTTGTCTTGTTTTTTTGTGCTCTGTCCATGTAAGATTACGTGGGGTTTTCCTTAACTTGAAAAAACTTATCTCTTGTTGATGGGAGTGACCTCGCTATTTTTAGAGCATAATGCTAGACCCATCCTTTCACATGAGTCTTTCCTCAGTAACAAACAATGACATCAGGCCATCTCTTCACATGAGCCTTTCCTCAGTAACAAACAATGACATCAGGTCCCAGGGATACTTTTAAGAAAATAATCAGACCCTTAGAAACTAGATATGAAAGACTAAATCAAGACAGGGAAACGGAGGCCTTTTACAAGGTACCTCTGCACCAGCAGTTCTTGCCTATAACCATAGTAACTTCTCTAGCCAAGGAGCTGATAATAATACAGTTTAGGTTTCAGCAATCCAGTATACAGCAGGTTCCCAGACAGGATTATAGTTACTGCGACTTCTGTAGACTTCACACACCAAGGACACGTCTAGATCGTCGCAACTGTACCCCTTGATTACAGTGCAGCCAAAGGACCATTCCCACCTACAGGGGCTTGTGAAAGCCAACACCTGGAAGGGTGAAGGTTGCATAAACAGCACTGCTGCAACACACACCAAACTTCTGCTCAGAGGCCTTTAAGAACATGAGGCTTACATCCTAACTTTCAAGACTTTTCACCAGAGCATAAAACAGGAACATTGAACACCTTTTTGGAAGTCATAAGACCCCCTCAGGCATTTCAGCTGTTGCTAGACTGATGCTTATTTTTACCTCTAATTCTTGCCAACATCATCATGAAATCTTACAATACCAACTAGAAGAGGCTATGTCTGATCCATAAAATACAGGGTGACTGGTTTTTTAATACTGAAGCTTGTAGAAAGCACTCAGATACTACAGTCGATATCATGTGTACAAAATACCTGATTTCAGAAAAAGTACAGTAGTTAGTCACGTACTCTTGTGTGTGGGAGAAAAAACATCTGATTGATGTGAGTTAACATTTAGGAGTATTCAGATGGAAATATGTTGGTAGGAGGATTTATTCACAGAAAAGGAGAGACTGCAATTGTTTTGCTGCACAAAGTGGAGTCTCCTTACCGTGGAGAGGGTTGAAAAGCAAAGGGAGCAAGCAGACACTCCTTCATCATAGGCATTCTCTGAGAAACTTGACTGACCTCAGTTACCAAGATAAGAACTAAATCTGGGGCAGACAGAGAAATCCAGAGGGGGAAATATTCTACTTCCTGGGGACAATAGGCATTTCTGAAGCGCCATATAAACTTGCTATGACAACAATGCCTTATTGACAGCCTTTCCTTATTAAGAGAACAGGCATTTTCAGCACACATTGTTTCCCACATGAGGCAAGTGACTTACCTTGTTAACTTCAAAAAACCACACAGCAAAAGCCATTTGCTCAGTAAGCAAATGAGCTTATAAACTGTGAGTTCTGAACAATGGTTCGTATGCAATGGATTCTCCCACTCATGAGCTACAAATACTCTGCATGCCATCAAGACCTTTTAATAATTTTGTCATCTAAATATTTCAGAAATGTTTTTAGATTTCTGCAATATGTTCAGCTGTGAAGGTTGCATGTATTCAATATTAACAATAGACTCTAAGTTATGAATCATCAGAGGAAGAAAAAAAATAAATTGCGAGAATCGTGTTTAGTCATATTTGTCAGAAGATATCAGAACAAGCAAATGCAACACTATCCCTCAGGGTTCTCAAACTAAATATCTCAGTGCAGAACTCCTGAATGCAGTGAAAATTTTTACCCTGCTTTAAAATTCAAAGTACCTTGAGGCTGCAGCATTTTTTCAAACAAGCAAAAATATTTTTATGAAATTCTACTGCAGCATTTGATGAAAAGTCTTATACTCAGTGCTGACATCCTTTTGATTTTGCAGAGTAAAGCAGACAGGGAAGGAGGGTCTATGGTCTAGCATGTTGCATGTGATACTAAGGACTCAGCTTCAATGTGAGTTTTGAAAGTCTGCAAATGGTGTCACATTGCTTGAATAATAGATGTCAGAGCCCTTATAAAAAGCTTCTCATAAACCACGTGCTCATTAGTGGGCTGCCCGGGGATAGCCAGCAGGAAAATCAGATTACACAAACAATTCTCACATCAACTCACTTCTGAGAGTGTGTAAGACAGTACCTCTGCCAGGTCATGATCTGCAGCTCAGAAGCTTCCTCTTTCCCCTCAAAGCACTGAGAGAGGTCTATTCTTCTCATTATTATTCGATATTCTGCTTTGGAATTCACTCCGCTTCATCCTGTTTGAGGTGCTCTGCACAGAAAAAAGATTCATGATTTGTTTGGCCAGAAAGGGAAACAAGTGGTAGCTTAATTCAATGGCCAGGTAATGATCACACTTACCAGAGGAGAAGAGTTCTTATTTCCAGGAATGTTTTAGGTATTTTGTCTAGTGACTTTTGAACAAGCTGCAGGAACATGTAGAGCAGCCTATATCCTGGTACCTAGGGCAGCAGGACAGATGCAGATTTGAACTCCCTCCAGCAGAGGATCAGATTGAACATAGAAGCATCACAATGGCCTGAAAATTTCACCCAATATTTTCAATTTCCAGCCTCCTTCAAATTCCACAGCCAGAACATGGTGTTATCAGTTTCACTACATAAGTAAACATTTCCAGCTAGTTAGGTCTCTCAAGTTCATTTCTGCAAGAGGTCTTGTCTCTTTAACAATATCAAAACCCCACCACTTGTAAGAAGTTATCACAGTCAGTTATGGGAAGAGAAAGTAGGAGCTGAGCAAAAAATACTAACATGTCACTGCATAAACTACCCAGAATTACAGTTCCCCTTAAATTAATGTTCTTATATTCAGGTAAACATAGTCTAACTACAGTTTTAATAATTGTATTGAGAGCTCCTCTTTCCCTACAGAACATGTACCTCCTCACACTCTAATCTTAGTACTTTTTCCTCCATTTCTCATTGAACAGCTGCTGTTGGAGAGGACTGTCTTGAGAAGATAGCAGGAATGAAAGTACTGATATCACCAATAGCCTAACTGATGTTCTAAACCTGTGTTCGAAACTATATAAAGGAGAATATTGCCTTTGAGACTTCAGGGTAGATATTTGCAAGAATGAAGGGCTTAAGTCTGCAATCTATCATTTCAGAATCCAGAGAACTCGGACCTACTGACCTAATTTGTTCATCTACAGGCTCTAACAAGTATTTAAGCAAGTTTTTAAATTACTAAAATCCAGCTCCGAGAAAAAAAAAACAAAACAAAACCCAAGTAATTTCATTACTGGTTTCAAGCTCTAGCTCCTGACTGGAGCTTGAAAAATAAGTACAGAACATTCAAATAGTTCTCTTCAAAAACAGGATTATTGCATTAAACAAACCTAAACAGAAAAAGAGGATGAATTAATTGTGGCAAATTTAAGTGTGAGGAAGAATTTTTAAGTTATAAAAAATCCAGAACAAAACCACAACCTATTTTACCTTAAAGAAAAACAAGTTTGGTAGCAAACGATTTGTTGCAGATTTTCAGCCATACTTCCCCTCTTCCCTTCCTTTACAGGCACACAGTCCTGGCAAGTTGTTTGCAAAATAAAGAGGCAATGTTTTCTGTTTCTTTGCCAGGACATCAGTGGTTAGCAGTTTTTATACCAGGAACCTCCTCGAAAAAATTTGCTGTGAAACAGCAGCACTTTTTTCATCATGGCTAGGCTTCGCAAACAAAGATTTGAGAAGGGCTCTACCCACGCTTGCTACAAGTGCTCCTGATGGCTAAAAAGGCCAATGCGAGATAGACAAGTCCGGTTGCAGAAGGCACAGCAGAAAGACTCCCCAGGTGATATCGATGAGAAGCGATTCTTTCTGTGTTGTCTTTTCTCCTTGAGAGTGATCCTGCGTGTGTTCTCAAAAGCAGCAGCAGCGTTATAGATGGTGTGTCTCCAGGCATCCCGATTGGAGGCCAGGGTAGACCAATGGTGGTGATCAATATGGCCAAGGCTGAGGGATTGTTTCAGGCAGTCCTTGTATCTCCTCTTCGGGGCTCCTCTCTTGCGGCAGCCAGTGGCAAGTTCCCCATAGAGCACGATCTTAGGGAGGCGGCAGTCCTGCATCCTGGAGACGTGCCCTGCCCAGCACAGCTGTGTTCTCAGCAGCATGGCCTCAATGCTCGTGACTGCTGCCTGTTCAAGGACAGATGTGTTGGTCACACAGTCAGTCCAGTGGATGTTTAGAATTGTACGGAGGCAGCGCTGATGGAAGCGTTCTAAGAGGCACAAAGTGGTGGTGGTAAATGACCCATGATTCGGACCCATATAAAAGAGTAGACAGTACAACGGCTCTGTAAACACTGATCTTTGTACTTTTCTTCAGGTGTTTCTTTTGCAACATTCTTTTATGGAGTTTACTGAAAGCCCTGTATGACTTAGCTAACCTGCTGTTTATTTCTGCATTAATCTTACCGTCTGAGGAGATGATGCTACCCAGGTAACTAAACTGCTGGACTGATTTGAGCTCTGTTTCACCAATGGTGATATGGGGATGATGGGAGACTTCCTGAGGTGCAGGCTGATATAAAACTTCTGTCTTCTTCAAGCTGACTTCCAGTCCTAACAGCTCAGTAGCCTCTGCAAAACGGGATGTTAAACGCTGCAGAGCTACTTCTGTGTGGGCAACGAGGGCGGCATCATCAGTGTAAAGTGGCTCAGGGATAAGATAATTTAAGGTCTTAGTGTAGGCCTTCAGTCACCTCAGGTTGAATAGGCTCCCATCAGTACAATATCGAATGTAGACACCGTTTTCATCATTGAGGTCTACCGTGGCCCTTTGGAGCATCATGCTGAAGAAGATTGTGAATAAAGTTGGTGCAAGAACGCAGCCTTGCTTCACACCATTGGCTATTGGAAAGGGCTCAGATAGTGTATCGCCATATCTGACTTGACCACGCTGGTCCTCATGAAGCGAGATGATCATTTTGAGGAACTTGGGAGGACATCCTGAACATTCCAAAATTTGCCACAGACCTTTTCTGCTCACAGTGTCAAAAGCCTTGGTGAGATCAACAAAGGTAACATAGAGTCCTTTGTTCTGTTCGAAACAAACTGACAAAACAATCACACCACAGATGAGAAATCCTCCTGCTGTTAGTATGCATAGCTGCAAGTGTTTGCTTTTAATAACCAAACAGCAAGATGGTTAAAAGATAAATTTTTTAATCAAATTCCTGAATTCTAACTGTTGAGTGCTTTATCCCATATATAATGTGTTCCAAAGTTTCTCAATTAAGTGATAAAATAGCACTAGTCCTTACATATTTAAAAGTTGATATTTTACAGACACCTCTTAACTCCTTGCACCCATTAGCCTGTGTTTAGGTTTACCTGCTCATATACAGAAAGTCTTGTTGTTCTAAGTAAGTCACACTAGATTTTTGTGCAAATTTCTCTTCATACAAATGAGCCTTTCCTGGGAACAGTAAGCCATTTATGTCAACAAGTGACTGAAGTGTGAGCTCCTCTACACTTAGAAATACTGCAGTGAATATCTGTAAGAGCTAGTCTGAGAAAGCAAGTTCCATTACATGGACTGCTTGAGAAGTTTTTTCCAAACCAGGTTGGTTGAAAATTGGTTTTTCCTGCTTGTTTTTTTTTGTTGTTGTTGTTGTTGTTTTGGTTTTGTGGTTTTGTTTTGTTTTGTTGTGGGTTTTTTGTGTGTGTGTGTTTTTGTTGTTTTGTGGGGTTTTTTAGGGTCAAACTTTGGACTGGGACTCCTTTTCCATAGCATTAGCAGAATCAGCCTGCCTCCTCTGCAAATACTGAAGAGCCCAGTCCCACCAGTCTGGATGGCAGCCCAAATTCCTCAGAAACCCTGACAGGCAGCCAGCCCAATGAGGGGAAGGCAAAACTGTCTGCTTCACTGCCTGTCATGTTGAAACTCCAGTGGTTGTCATCCAGAAGATTCAGCAGATCGATTCAACAGATCTGCAAACATAAGTGCTGGAACTGCTGACTGCAGGGTCAGTAATAAGTTGGGGATGCTCCAGATCCATTGCCTCCTGGCAGTCCAGATCTCACATAACTCCTTGATGGTCTCGGGGATAGATGCCACAGCAGAAACCCCAAAAGAATTCCAGCAGACTCTAGATAAACATCATCTCTGCTGACATTTCCAATTTCACAGACTCAGTAAGTGTGAATAGGATCAATTTTTTTTTTTTATTACTATAACACAGTGATGTCCAATCTTATGTATCATATCTGCTGTTTAGCAATATTGATGGTGCCTCTGTTGGAGGAAACAGAATTGGCAATACTCAGAGAAATAAATTGGGCTACCCAAAGAAATAAATTGGGCTAACTCACATCATACATTTTTATTTTGTTGAACCATAGTCCATATTTCAAAAGAGACCTGACTCAGAATTACTTTAAAGGCCAGTAATTCAGTGTATTGGGGTTGCGCATGGCCAGGTTTTGGTAGTAAGGAGAGCTATAAGGCTGTGTTCTGTGAGAAGCTTTGAGAAGCTTCCTCTGTGTCCAACAGAGCTAATTTCAGTTGGTTTGACGATGGACCTGCTGGTGGCCAAGGTGGAGCCTATCAGGGATGGTAGTAGTGCCTCAGGGGCACTGTATTTAAAAATGTGTGCACAACCACATTTGGGAAAGGAGAGTGAAAGAAACAATTCCTGAAACAAGAAGCTAAGCCCAAAAGGGTTTACTGAGAGATCTGAGCCTACCAAGAGACCCTTTAACATCTAGTTGGTCTGAGTTGCTAAGGGTTGTTCTGTTTTGCTTACCGGACCAAAAATTTAGAAGAATGCTAGAAGTCATATTCAATAGGTCTATGGGTAATAAATTAGGATATAGTAAGATAAGGTAGACACTTGAATAGGATAAATAGATTTGGAGCCAGGGCTTTCTCCAAGCTTCACTGAGCTGGTCAAGAATAAAGAAAAAGGTAAAGAGTTCAGGTTGATGAAGATGAGAAGTGACCCCTGATCCAAGGGAGGAAGAACAAAAACCCCCACCAGAATTGTGAGCCAAGAGAAGCTCCACCTGAGCTCCACCTATATTTCGCCTATTATTATTACGTATAGATATATACTAATCAGATGAATATGCATTTAATCATATATGAAGATATATGATTTTGTGTGAATCCTTTGAGCAAGTGTTTTGTGGTGCGAACCACACTTGCTCCCAATGTCAACAAATAAATACCTTTGCTGCTCAAAATATCCAAAGTCTCGGATTGTTCTTTAATAATTTTTTCAGATTCACTCCACAGAAATCAAGGCCAATGAAAAAGGAGGGGGAGTAGGTGCTCCATGCACCAGAGATTCCCCTGCAGCCTGTGGTGCAGACGGTGGTGAGGCAGCTGTGCCCCTGCAACCCATGGAAGGCCATGGTGGAGCAGCAACACACCTACAGACCATGGAAGGGCTCACACCAGAGCAGGAGAATGCTTGAAGGAGGCTGTGGTCCTCTGGGAAGCCCGTTCTGGAGCATATTTCTGGCAGGACCTGTGGACCCACAGAGACATGAGCAGGTTTTCTGGCAAGGTCTTGTAACTTGAGGGTCCGTGAGAGACTCACTTGTAGGAGGAACCCCACACTGGAGCAGTGGAATAGCATGAGAAGTCCTCCCCCTGAGGAGAAAACAGCAGCAGTGACAATGGGGAATGACCTGATCATGTAATAAACTATCTACAGACTCTATTCCCTATCCCCCTGCATCACTGAGAGAGAAACTGGATTGAAGTTGAGCCCTAGAAGAAGAAAGGTGTTTTAAAAGTTGTTTTTATTTCTCTTTAGTCTACTCTACTCTGATTTGATTGGTAATAAGTGAAATTGCTTTCACCAAAATGAGTCTGTTTTGCTCATGATGGTAAGGGATGAGTGTTGTCTCCCTGTATTTATATATAATCTATTAGACTTTAGTTATATTTTCTTCCTGTCCAGTTAAGGAGGAGGAGTGATAGAGCAGCTTGATGAACACCTGGTGTCAAGCCTGGGTCAACCTAACATAGTCAGCTCCTTCTTAAAGCTTTTCCTTTTGAGTACCTGTATGAGTTTTCAAACTCACTTCTCTAGTCACTAGAGTTCTCTGGTTTTGCTTAGGGAAAATTGCAAGATATATAACAAAACTGACTGCTTTCCCTGTCCACTTAGGTGAGATTAGAGGGGTATGTACCTTGTTGACTTTGCATGGTTTAACCCCAGCTGGTAACTCAGTCCCACACAGCATCTCATTCACTCTCACTTCAGTGGGATGAAGGAGAGAATTGAAAAGGTAAAAGTAAGAAAAATTGTGGGATGAGATAATGAGTGTTTGATAATCGAAATATAACAACAGTAAAATCAATAATAAATTACTACAAAAGTAAAATAACAAAAGTTATTTGCAAGTGATGCAGATGAAAACAGATACTCACCATCATCTGGTGGATACTCAGTCAGTTCATGGGCAGTGACCCCCCAGTCAGCTTTCCCCCTAGGTTTTATGCTGAGTATGACATCATAGGGCATGGAATATGCCTTTGGCCAGCTGAAGTCAGCTCTCCCAGCTGTGTCCCCTCCCAGCTTCTTGTGCCCTCTGCCTCCTCACTGACAGGACATCATGAGAAACTGAAAAGTCCTTGATTTAGGCTAAGCATTGCTCACAACAATTAAAACGTCAGTGTGTTACCAACATTATTCTCATCCTATATTATTAACTGTATCCCAGTTGAAACCAGGACATCATGAAAGCAAGTCAGAGGTGGAGTACACCCTTCCACAGCTGCCTTCTCACTTTCCATGTTCTTTTATGTTCCACAGTAAAAATAAATGCTGTCCCCTTTTGTCATGTGAAAATAGAGAGGTACAATTTTTGATCAGTTTTTCAGTACATCTATGAGAGGCAAGATTCAGTGGGAAAGGTGGTATTTTTCATTGTAGGCACGTGTTGCAAGAAGGGGAAAAGAGTCACCACAATCTTTAACCCAAAGTCACAATTTCAGCACCATACAGCAGTTAAATCCACACAAAGAGTCTAGACTTACAGCATTTGTTTGATGCAAGGGCTCTTGGGCTTAGAGCAGATCGCTTGATCTAGCACAGCAAGAAAAGCATCCTTGCATTCAAGGCTGGTTATGCTCTCAGGATAGAGACTACCTTATTGAAGGAAAAGCAAAGCTGAAACCTCCCACCTAACTTGTAGGCCTTCTTAATATAATTTAGCTTCAACAAAACAGCATATTTTCATGAAGACATTCCTGTCAAAGTATTCTCTCTAGTTTAAATTGTCATGCTTTCTGTCACATCAAGAATACAATTACAGTTAGTACCTGTGGTGTAAGGTTAGTTCTTTCATATAAAAGACTTACCACTGGAGGCAGAACTGCAGTCGGAATTAGCTTATTTGATGCAAGATACATTGACACAGGAAAGTGACTTCCTAAAAACACAACCTTATAATAAGTTCCATTTTAAGGTATTTGATTTTGAGTAGGTTTTGTACATAAAGTGCTCCTGTAAAATCCCTTACCTTTCTCTCTTATTCTTCAGCAAAACATAAAGGAATCTGGCTAGAATCTGCAGTTTGCACTACTGGCTTTCCCAATGCCCATGTAAAACCAGATTTCTGGTGCAATTTTTTCTATACTCCTTTAAATATAAACCTTCCATATTAAATAAAAAGAAAAAAAAACCTAACACATAAGGAAAATGAAATTATAGCATTATGTAACATTTATAGTATTTTGGAGCATGAAATACTTTGTAAGTAGTACTATGGCATTAATCACAGCATTTTCCCATTTGAAGAAAGGTGGAACCAAAGCCTTTTTTCCTTATAAAACCCCTGTTGGGTTTTGACTCAGCCACTGCTTTTCTGGGCAGTCTTTGCCCGCATTCTCCACCAAAAATGTCGTGGTTTTGCTTTGGGTCAATTTGCTCTCACATCCCCCACACACAGTTACTATTAGTTGAGAGAAGGTTTATGCAGACAAAAGAGACTGGATTTGGGAAAAATAATATTAATATTTATTACTAATAAGCTAAAACTAAAGAACTATATCTACAACACTTCTACTCAAGTAAAAGTACCACATATTTACAGAAATACTTCTCCTCCCTTTATATCAGTCCAAGGAGGAGAAGCAGTTTCTTTCTCCATTCTTGGAGCTCCAGGTCCCTTCAATAACTTTGCAGCCCTCTTGTTGTAGCTGGAACTCTTTCTCTTTTTCTCTTGGTCTGTGTTGGCCTACCCCCTTCCTGGGCTAAGACCAGAGGCTGGGGGTTACCCAGGCCCTGAAGATTTTCTCTTCCATGGACTTGCAAGGGGACACTTGCTTGCCATGGATCTTCTTCCATGGGGTTACAGGGGATAATGGTTTATGAGTCCACCCCTGTTTCCTGTGAGGTCCCTCCCCACGGGAGAACAGTCCTTGGACAGACCTCTCTGACATGGGTCTAGCATGGATCCCTCACTTGTATCCCAAGCTTCCCCCAGCCGTTCTCACTCTGACATAAGCTTTTCTCTCAGGGTCATAAATCTTCAGTAGCAGCTTGGATCCCACACACGGATCCCAACATCCCTACCTGAGCTGTTCTTGCTTGAGTGTAGGTTCTCTCAGGGTCACAAATCTCCAGCACCAGCAGCATGGATCTCTCACTGAGACCCCAAGCTTAGCCAAGCCATTTTTGCTCCGGTGTAAACTTTTTTCTTTTCAGGGTCATAAGTCTTCAACGGGACTCTGCCTCATTTCAGTCCTTCTCATGAAGTCTCGGCTTCCTTGTAGATCCACAAGCTCCTTTGTGAGCCGCATGGGGGTCTCCTCACCCCAGCAATCTTCCAAAGGTGGTAGGGTTTTTATTTTTCAGTCTTTTCCCTGCTGAAGAGAGAGAGTGAAAGGGGGGATTAACATGAGCAGTATCTACTTCCCCAAAAGAGGAAGAGAACATACAACATAATTGCCGAGAAAAACAAGAAAGGAAATAATATAAAATAAGTAACGAAAACCTCATCCACACTTTTTGACTTCAGCACTTCTGTTACACTTTAAGATGAGGGATAAACCTCTCACTTGCAGGTATACCTCACTGAGGTCCCTCAGATGCATGGCTAGGAGTAGGGTTGGGGAAAGGTCCCAACTGGGACACACAGGTTTCCCCCACCCCAGTCCACCACCCACAAGCACACATTTCTCTTAGCTGGAAATAGCAGTTCCCTCTGTGCCTGAGCTGGCAAACTACAGAAAGGACCAATCAGTCACCTGTCAGATTAATTTACTATCTCTCTGCTTAACTGTGGTAGTCTGTGGAGTTGTTCATCCTGCATTCATTACCATTAAGTAGCTAGCATCAGGAGGAGGGTCTGGGAGATGTGTATATGACCCAGCCCATGATGGGCTGTCCTGGACTGTCTACAGATAAAGGGAGGGAAAAGTTAAATAAGAAAAACAAGGTTCGCCCTCAGAGGTATTCCTAAATGGGTGCTAAATGAAGGTGTTATGAGTGCTTATGCTGTTGAGAATGAAGTGGTCCTTGGGATAAGACACCAAGACAAAATGCTCATGACTAAGTGGTATTTAAAAAGGTCTGAGGAAGAACATATTCATCCAGCATCCTAATCAAACTGTTTTGGGAATATTCATCATTTGCACAGAAACATATACAGCTTCACCTGGAAGAGGCTGGTATTTTACCTTCTCTTCCCTTTCCAACACATATAATGGCCATGTGGTTGATTTGTTACGCCTCACTGCTTGCTGCTGTTAGTGACAAGTAAGACAGCCGTGACTAAAGACTTTAAAGTACCCACTTTCTCTGACACCTTCCTCTACTTACTATTCTTCCCTCCTTTACTTGTGGTTTTTACCCCATCTTACTCTCCCTTTACCGGTATGTTATTTACCTCTTCTGTCAGCTGGGTCTTGCCATTGCCAATTTGATCTTACGTTATCTATCTGGTGGTCAGCCTAAGGCCTGTCACATTTAATCTTTTTCTACCTGTTGTAGTATATGCACATTATAGGCAGATACTTTCTCCTCTGTTTGTCCTCTGCCCAGAAAAGTCAAAAATATGAAAACACCTAAACCACTTTATGAGTTCATATGACCATGTGAGAAAACCCGAATTTCTAAATTTAGACTCCCAGTAAATTTTAATAACTTAGACTCAGGGCTGTACTAAGGCAGACATGTTGTTTCTCCCCCTCTCCAGTATGGGTAAAGCAGAGTGAGCTCACATCAGAAGTGTTACATTTGTATTTACCTGTATGATTGTACATATTAACCCTGGACTGCTCAGAAAAATCTCCTCTGAAGCCGAGACTCCATCAACAATAGAATAGTTGCCTTTCTTGCCTTATACACTCCCTTATATGCAGAATGAAATCAAGTCTTTTGACTACTCCTACCTGTAGCATAAAATTGACTTCTGTGTTTGTGATCACTGCACTTCCAGATCCTTTTGTGCAGTATCTCTGCTTACCTGAGCCTTGTCTTTTGCAGTTATTTATTGGCTGCTTCTTTCTATTGCTAGTGATTTGTTATTGTCTTGGAAAATTTCATACTGTAAGGTTTAGGAATTATTTTCCATTTTTTCAATGCTATTTTGAATCCTGATCCTATTCTCCAGACTTTGTTTTTTCTATTACATATGGCTATATTCTGTCTTGCTTTACGCATTTGGTTATGGAGTCTTTGATCACTAGGAGCTGTTGTTCAAAAAAAAATTAAAGGGAATAAAATATTTCTCATAAGGTCTAGATGAATTTTTTATTAGTTGAAAGGTCTGTAAATTGCAGGTCTGTATGACTGCAATGTTACATTTTTACTTGTATTTAATTTGCTTTCCTGTATTCTCAAAATAATATGAGGAAGATAAAATATGGAATGCTTTACATGTGTTGTGAGTTTAAAGAGCTGAGCAAGTCTGTCAGGAAAAGCTGTTTTGCATTTTCTGACAACAACTGCTAATTATACCGTGGGTATTTCATAGCTTGTGCATTGAACTTTTTTTATATTTCTGATTCTTTTATGTCTCTCCCTTGAGTTCTCCTGATTGAATAATCCAGACACTTGAATAGTCAAGTGTCCTCATATGTCTTCTCCAAAAATCATCATCTCAGCATCTTGTAAGATAAATTCCCTAATACACATTAAATGTCAACAAAAAAATCCCAGTCCTTAGACCATGATAGCATGGTATATGTGACCAATAAGCACTATTATCTGGAGAAAGCTGAGTTACATGATATGGAGAGACATGAACCAAAGCCAGCTTATCTCCTCAGGGCTGCTTACATTTTTTTTGCACAGTATTTCCATGTGTATTCAGGCTGCCTGTGCTGCTGTAATTTATTCTGACGTGGCAGAAATAACCTCATCACACAGTAGAATTCTAATCTTCAAGGAGCAAGGCCAAGACCCATCTAGTCTAAAATTAGAGATTATATGCATGAAGATCCTATCTAACTGAAACCCTTTCTGGCCTTGGAAAGTACACTTATTTTTCTGCCTGTAGATAGCACAGGGCTGATACAATTCTAAAACATATATTAATGCTAGGTAATTCATGTTAACTCATGAATCTGAGCCTAAATCTTCAACATTTCTCTGATTGTCAAGTAAATGTAATGGTGAAATTACCCTTGCTCCCGTAATTAACAGTTTATGATAGTGTGTTTATTATTGAATAGCTAAGAGGGTGCAAATCCTAATTTTTATAGAAATGTTCAGGAAGAAGGTGGTGAAGTTCTACATGAATCCTCGCTACTAGGAAATATTCTAGATGATTTTATATGGCTTGTCTAATCACTACTGCAATTACTTTCATGCAGCAGAGTGCTGTAAAGTATGATGGCAACAGAGTGATTTTGAATCCTCTAGTCATCCCATGAAAATTCTCAATTGCCTTTCATAAAACTCAAGATTATTTAAACACTTTGACAGAATTCTCTTAGCCTCTGGACATATGAAACACTGAGAGCTGATAAAATATCAGCAAGAGACCTCAAATCTAGATGTTTATTCTGGGGTAAGTCCAGCTTTTAGTCTTTTCCTCAGAAGATGCAACACCTATGACCAAAAACAAAAAAAAGTCAGCAAAATAAGTAGGGAGACAAACAGATAGGAGTCAGAATCTTATCTGTCAAAAGAAGGACTTTTTCTCTTAATTCTTGAGCATACTTTAACAGAAAATCAGGCTCTTTCTGTGCTTACAATTATGATAAATATATGTGCATACACCTTCACTGTATTTCTATCCTCTCCTTAACTAGGGTGTACTGGATTTTATTGTTTTCTCCATTGCTAAAAAGGTGCACATTAAACTCCTGAGTATACTGACACTTGAGTAAAGAGTTCAATTTGAAATCCATTATAGTTACCTAAAAATCCACATTATTATTTGCAAAGAGCTGAAAAAAGGTCGGCATTCATGCTTAAATGCACGCAGGCATGGTGGGCAGGGTTCCATCCTTGTGGTTGGACAGGATGTTATCTTTCTTCAAAGAAGATGGAAAAAAGAACAGTTGTTCAAAACTGGAAAAACTAGAAAAATGATTGACAATAGAACTTCTAAGCAAAGAGAAGGCTCTACACAATGGACCTTCTTAATAAATGGGAAGGTTTTAGAGATTTCTGGTCATGCTAAATTCCTCCCCCACTTCCTTGGGCAGAAATCCAAAACCAACAGGAAGGTACCTTGGTTGTAAGTGATTATCAAAGCAGAGTGAAATCTGTGACCTTTCTGAACTCTGTAAGCACCTCTTTAACTTGTAAATTGGAGTTTGGAGTTACAAGCATCACCATACACACTTAGCCCTTGATCAGTTTGCAGAGAGTTTGTATCAAATCCCTGCTCATGCCAACTGCAGTGAATACTGTATTGTATTTAAAATGTCTGTGTTTACACTCTTTGTTGAAAGCTCTGCAAGCTTAATGCCTGAGATTTTTTTGGTTAATGTACTTTGTGCTCTTTCTCACTGACAGCTGGTTGATTTGAAGTGGTGCTTCTTTCTGCCTTCTTTTGGCTTAGAAGGATGGAAAATTATTGTGAATATGGAAATATTTTGTTTAAATAGTAGAAAAAGATGCCAATACAGTAAAATACAGTGTATTCAGATTTCATTACGCTTCCTGTACATCCAGCATTGGCTGTGGATGCTGGACTGCAGGCAATGCCTTCAAGTGAAATATCATTAATCTAGCATCTTCTTATGTGATGCGGTCTCTGTAGATGCATTACTAACACGCTTCAGCTAGCTGTAATCTCATGACATACAGTAAATCATTACTAACTGTAAAGAAATAGATCTTCATTTTTAAAAGGCTATTTTTGTACTTGTTTCCTCTTAACTGCAGCCTGAAATTATTAAAATTTCAAGCACTTGCCAAATGCAGTGCTTGTTGTGGCAAATTCTCTA
The DNA here is from genome assembly GCF_022539395.1 of Myiozetetes cayanensis. Taxonomy (NCBI): domain Eukaryota; kingdom Metazoa; phylum Chordata; class Aves; order Passeriformes; family Tyrannidae; genus Myiozetetes; species Myiozetetes cayanensis. The sequence goes on from NW_026087631.1 coordinate 45,995,434, forward strand.
ACTAAAATATTTCAGAAAAGTTTCCAGTGTTTAAACCTCATCCTGAACTCACCAAATAAACAAAGAAATCTGACAGTCTTTAGTCAGTTGAAATAATACATTTTGACAAACTCACCTTTAAAAAGATTTTACATTTTATCTAGTAAAAGCAACATAGTAGCTTTAAAACACAACCACATTGGAAAATATTATAATTTGAAATTATATTCTACTCTTTCTCATAAAAAAGTCACACTTTGAAAAATGTTTACATTAAATCAATAGTTTGTTTGTTGTTTTTCTTAATCAGAAAACTGTTGAAAAGATATTCCTCATATACTGCACAAAAGGTATATATAAAATAATGAAAGTTTATAACAGAAATACAAGGCTATAGTATGCCGAAAAAATCCAGTGTCCTTTATGATTATATTATGTCCAATTCTCTGTAAATACGTTTTACGAAAGTCTTTATCATGAATTTTAACTCTGCACAAGTACCTCCACACATAGAAAAAAATCCTGTTGCCAAGTTTTCTCTCTCCTTCATTTTTCAATTGTGTATAGAAATGTGGAATTCTCTGAGGCTCCATTCAAAATTATATCATCCACTGTCAATGGAACATGAAGCACTGGAACCCAACAGTTTCTTGACAGACGCTACCACATCTTGTGAGAAGAAACATAAATAAGATAATGCAAACTACAGCTTTCACATTCAGTGAAGATTTATTGTTTTGAGCCTGAATGAGGACCTTGCCTGCTGAGAATGACTAAGCAGTGTCTGCCAGATCTATATCTCTGGTTCCATGGCACTGGGAAGTCCCTCAATTCTTTAAGCAGAGTTAAATTTGGGGGAAGGAAGCATTTTGCTTTTTATACGTTCATTGGCCTAGATTCACAAATTGGTCTTAAAGTGAACGCATTCTTCAGTATAATGTAAAATAGAGACCAAGATCATGTTTAAAATTAGCTTAGGGCCAAAAGCATAGGCTGCTCTGCACACAGACTATAAGTGTGGTAGGCTCTGGATTTGAGTCTTTAAGGTTTTGGGTGTTCAATAAAGAAAAGACTCAATTGAAACTTTTCCAGTCCTGACTGTTCCTACCAAATTCCATGAAATGAAGGATGAAGTAAAGTCTCTGCGACAGCTTTCCCCCTCCACTGCTTTCACAGCTTCCTTCCACCACACACTATCTTATTTTCTGAATATTACCAGTCTGGAAGCTTGAAGATCTTTACCTCTCTTACTAAGGAACAGTATCAGAAGGTTTATAAAAGGGGGAGACAGACTCTTTTCCTTGTGCTCCATTGCATGCTTCATTTTCATCAAGATAAAAGGCAAGAAAAGCAATTTAACAAGATTTTGTTGTTGGAGCTGTTATTATTGATAATAATAATTATTATTACTATTATTATTACTATTATGAATTAGTATTATATGGTGTTGAACACTTTATCTATTATCTACCAGCAAGTAGTTGCATGAGTAATATTTATTTAGCAATAATGAGATTCTTTGCAACTTACTTTTTGGCTCTACTTACCAAGAATTGCCCCTAGTAAGCAGTAACTTGTTTCCATTACACATGCTTAATTTTAATATGTTCACAGGAATTAACAGCTCAGCAATTGATGACAATGGAGTACTATAACAGAGAGGGTTAAATCATGCAGGAAAATACTATTCAAATACTTTGTTTTATACATGGAGCTATATTTCAGAAAATGTATCCTCCGTCTTGCAAATGTGACCAGTTCAGACATGTTATCAGGCTTGAAAGTTACCCCTATGATTTTATAGGACTGCTTGATTTGAACTTACCTCTAATTGTATAATGTCATAAATTACAGGAACAATTGCCAAGGTCACTTCAGATAGCCTTATTGCTTTTTTTATTCAAGGAGATAGCCCTTCAATAGTGAGAAATATGGTATCCAGGAATTCCAGCTTGCCTTCATGTAATCTGCTTTACAGAGCACAACAAAGAACAATTGTGTGAAGCACAATGACCTCAGATGCTTGAAAGCTCTCAAGCTATTTATGAATGTGGTGCAGAGAGACTAAGTATGCATTCAAGCTGAGGAAACATTGGCCAGAATGAGGCATTTCAATTGAGAATTATTTTTGTATGAGGAAGATTGAGCAGATAATGAAAAGTACACATACTGTGATAGTCAAGCCAAAGACAAGCATACTCATTTTCGAGTTATTCTGAGACAGCATCATATCTCTTCAGAAGTTAGTGAACGCAAATATGATGCACAGAGTATATGTTCTTGAGAAAATTCACATTACTGTGACATGTCCTTGTATACCTGCATGAGTGGAGATCGAAATTATTAAAGTAACTTCTCCTACCAGTACTGTAATTAAACAAGATTATTTTGATTTATGAATTGGTAGCTCTGTTTATCCAAATTAAAATAAGAACATACTATTTCTTGTTGGTAAGTAACCTGCATATGTATGTGGCTTCCTTTCTAGCAAGAGATTTCATCCCAGTTATCCATAGCAAGTGAGCTGTGATGTGTCCATTCCCCACATAATAGGTGTTTATGTATCTATGATTACGTGTATACATCCATGTCTAGATAATAATATTTTCTTTGGAATGACTACATTTAAAGGAGAATTTGTGGGCTGGACCAAAAGATCTTTCTGTGTTGCACACATTTTACGACCAACTGTTGTCAAACAAAAAAAATTAAGCAGAAAACAGCATGATTTGCAATTATAAGTATACTTCTACAATTTACAGCATCTACAGTGAAATGTGTTATCATCCCTGTTGTATTCTATAAAAAGCAACCTCTCACATACCTTTCACATGAAAACGACTTCATGTCTGTGAGTTTAAAATCAAAAAATCATTATTTTATTCAGATTACCAGGAAACAGAAATCACCAGGAAATTTTACACTACAAAGAGATATATGTGCTGAAGGCCAGAAAATATTATGGGATTGGTTTACCCAGGAGCAAATGTCAGAGAGATTAGGAAGTAAAATAATAAATGCTTGGAAATGTCCGTCCAGAGAAGGACAAATCTGGATGTGTCCTTATTCTCTACATTAACAAGGGGTCTTCAAAAAGAACATATTGGGACAGTAATATAAATGCCGTGTCTAAGTGCTGTGTATAATTGAAACAAGAAAAATACTTAATTCTGAAGTTACAACTCCATGTGGTATTTTGTGGATTATATAAACCAAGCCCATTGGAATTTTTTATGTCAAAGATACTAGGAGTGCAAAAGCCCTTGAAACTACACTAGGTTAATACAGACAGTACTGTAGTATTGGAAGTACTTTAGAATATATTTCAATCATTTTGAATGGAGTGATGTTGATTGTTTACTTCAACAAATAAGAAATAAACTTCTCTGATGCTTTCCTTACTTTTTTGAATAGAAGTGATTTTATGTTTAAATAGAGAACTCATTTTTGTATAATTCCAAAGTCATTAACAAGCATGAAGTTATCATATTCTGTTGTTAACTGCTATTGCGAATGGAGTACACTCTGAAGCATCATAGCTAAGCTAAGAAAGAGAAGGGATATTTCAGAACCCTAGAAAATGAAAACATGGGAACATAATGACAGCAAACTCTGCCAGAGACTCTAGAAAAGCACCTGGTAATCACAATTGGTACATTTCCAGTAATGCCTAGTTCAGTGTCAGTCTTCACATAGGAGCAATGGTTGTAAAGTCTTAAACTCCCACTACATGCATCTTCCTTATGACCCTATGGAGACATGCCTACTGGATCATTACTTTCAAATACAAATCTCAGTTTTCAAGAGACAATTGTTCTTTTAATTTTAATTTTATTTTCAGTCTATTTTTGCATTATTCTGTTTTAATCATACAGCATCCCAAAATAAGGAGTGTGTTGGTATATGGTGACTCCATATAGGCCTTACAAGATAAATACATTTTCTTTTGTGACTTTACTGAGATACCAAAGACACATACTGTACACAGATATAAACACTGTGAGTGTGGTCATATCCCTCATATCTGAGAACTGGGAAAATATCTCTAAGGTTATGCTAAGTATTATGGAAGCAGGATGAACAGGCATCTAGTAGTTAATGTTTATCCAGTGCTGAGCTGCCAAAGGCACAGATGCATGAAGATGATGAAGTAAACTGTACTCCAGAGGAGCTTAGTTTAAGCTGTTTACTTTCCAGAGTTTAACACACACGCTAGGGAGCAAGTCCTCACCTTCTCATTTGAATTAAGCCATGTAATAACTAGAAGTGTTAAAAAATATAAACCACCATTTTCTTTCCTCCTCTGAAATTGCATATTTTTCACACAGCTCTTTCTGATATTTCAGTAAATGCAATCAGTAAAACTTCTAAATACCTGATGAGATACTTAAACAAGATTAGTGTTCTATGCATTTCATGCTGCACTGCACATGTTTTGCATCCTCTGAAGTCTGTGTCTTGCGAATTTTCAAAGGAATAGGTAGACAATCAGGTTAAGACATGAGGAATTGGGAATTTTAAAGAACAAATAATCTTCTCATTGCACACCACTTCTACTTTCTGAAGTATTATGGTCTCCATGACCATAGGGTTTAGTACATTGCACTTTTTAATGTTTCTACTCATTGACATACAAAAACACTTTCCATACATAGAGATCTGCAAATGTAACTAAGTATCTCAGTTTTGTTGAAAATGAATAATCATAAACACCTTGAAAAACTTAGTTCTTCATACAGCACAGTTAGGAACCCAGATCTCTTAGGTGGTAAGTTAGCACTTTACCAAGGGGCTATGTTGTTTTATTCCATAAAATGCCAATAATGAAGTGAAATACCTTAGAAGTCTTTGTCCAACCAGAAAGCCAGGGGACATGGCTCAGCTTGTGATAATACAATTAAATTTTCTTTCCTTAAAAGAGCATTTGTCTCCATTCAACTTAGTGGAAACTGTCTGTGGTCTTTGCTAACTCTGAACTGTGCCTGAGTGTTTGTAAGGACTCTAGCGGGTGTGGGTCAAAACTGTGCTATGGTGCATGCAAACAACTAAACAGTGTTTATTCCCCGGTGTATTTAATGTGCTGTTCTGGATGTAGCCAATTACAGCAGCTACAGGCCTTCAAAGGCATCAGTATTTGAGAAAAGAAGTAAGACTGGGAAACTTCCCCATGTGGGAGTAGGTTCATCCGCTTTGGTCTCTGTGTTTAGCACCACACCCAGACCATTTTCTGTTAAATTCTGTACAATGTCTATCATGTCTCTGTGTGGGATGAACATTAATAGCAAAGCACCTTTTCTCTTTTCCCGCCTGCCCCTCAACACACGTACACACACTCTAACTCAGTTCTCCGGAAAAACAGAACAATTCTGTGAAACAAGCCAATTCAAAGTAATACAATGAATCTGCCAAAATAACCTGTAAGAATGACGAGGAGGAAATTATTTCACTTTTTGCTTTATCCAGGGGGTGCTCTTGCATAACCTCTTCACTGTGCACAACAGCTCCATAGTAGTCTCATATAAAGCTTAATTAAAAGTAATTCTGAGAACACAGTTTAAGGTAAAGATTGTTCACTCATTTTCTACAAGTGAAGAAAACCTTTTCTTTGTGCTAAAGTGCTTTAAAGTACTTACTAAAGGCATAAAGAAGAGTGAACTGCAGGCTTGAAGTTGATAACTGTACATTCAGAACTAAGAGCTCACAAAAAAATTGTATAATGAATGTGTATTATAGCTTAGTAAAACACTTTTCTGAACACTATCTGTGTTTTCTTACTGCATTTGATTCAAACGTTGCTTATATGAATTTACTTGGCTGACCAGCTGGATCAAGTAACTCTATTAAAAATTTAATTTATTAGATGAAATTAATCATAGGGTTGGTATTCTCTCCGAAAGTCTCCACTACACTGCAGGAAAGGCAGTATCTATTCAGCATCTGCAGGAGAAATAAGGATTATCAACCTTGCCAAGAAAATTAGAATGATTTTAAGAATTTTGAATAGCCACAAAAAAAAATCAAAAAATAAAACCAAAAGATACAAAGACATTCATGTAGAAATTTATGAAAACTCACATTTTAAACAAGGTATTTCATCTCTCAGAGACATGTTTGAATACAATAACGTCCCCCTCACTTTGAACCCATCTGGCAGACAGCTGGCCCAGCTTGATGACCGGGAAGTACAGTGTAACAGGCTGACACTGAGCTCTCAGTACTGCTGCATTAGAGCAGTCTCTGACACCCATATGTCCAGCCACTAAGCCATAATCCCATTTTCTTTCGTAACCTCATTAATCCTTCCAAACTTCCAGAGGAAAGTCAGTTTGGTACAATCTGAGGAATACAGGTCTTTCCTCTGAGATTTTGGGAATGAAAGAACTCAAGAGCAGGGATGATAATGTTACCTATCTAATGCAACTGCTAAGAGATGAGAATAAAGTGAGCCATTGCCTTAAGTGACCTCTTGTTGTTCCAGGGAGCACAAGCAGCCTTTAATAATTTTGAAAAGTACACCTTTTTAAAATTTTTTTTCCTAAATCTGAATTATACAGCATTTACTAATCTGTTCAATTCAATTTCATAGAATAAACTCCTCTTCAATTCAGTTATGTAAAATGTTCATTCCTTTATATATTACAAGGTCATGCTGTCCTTAAATGCAAATTTTTATTTCCTTTAATTAAGTAAAAATATATTATGGCAATGGGTAGCCAGTAATTGCTTTAGCTTCTTCTGGAAGTTCCTTCATTGATTGCTGAGATGATAAAAAATGTTTGTAAATATTTACACTCATTAAAGTGAAGATTTCTCATGAAAAGATCCAAATCTGAGTTAAGTATCCAGCTACCTCTGAGAATATCACAATGATTTTCCTTTGGGGGCAATACTCTGACACATTAGCACAAATTCAAAGGAACACATAAAAAGGATAAATCAAGGTATGTCTTTTCTGCTTCAATTGCTTGTCTGTATTCAGTGCAATCCAGAAGGTGATTTAAACATCTTAGAGAACCTTAGAGATTTTTAAATCAGGAAAAAAAAAATCAATCAATATGAATCTTAGTCAATGATGAAACAAAACAGTATCTTACAGGGTTCTGAAGTAGTGCAGTGCATTTGTATGGAATTATTAGCTTCTAGTTTTCTGAACTCTGCTTTTTCATATCAGAACCAGAAGATGAGATGATAGAACATACTAAGTCTGCTTTCTCTACTGTCATAACAAAGAAATGGAAGGAGAAAATAAAAAAAAAATTGAAAAATTACCTTTATATGTGATCTCTGAGTCTATTTTTCTGGGCAAGAGCAGCTATGAGTCTAGTGTATTCTACTTATGGTTGCAGACAAAACAAGCTACAGTTTTAGAGAAGCACTGATCTGGAACGACCTTTTGGGAGATTTTCAAAATTCACCACTGAAGCTCTGAAATAAAGATTCATGTTTGTGTCAGGTTCTTAGCATTTTTTTAATTAGCAATGTTTTCAAAGTGCAAGAGGTTTTCATTTGGTGTGGGGTGGCACTGGACATGCCATGTGAGAAGCCAAACGCTTTCAACTCCCATTATCTTTAAAAGGAACAATGTGATTCTCTGCTCTGTCTACAAATGCCCAATTATTTCTATGTCTTTAATACAGACAGGATCAAAAGGTTAAAATTACCTTGGTCCTGTGCTGTTGACTAACAAAAAAATTTTTAACCCTACAGTGCTTAGAGACTACTGATGGATACACATATCTGTGGTGCTTTTTGTAAATATTACATCTAGGTAGAATATTTTGTGACTATTCATTTGAAATTTGAAATTTGGATTCAAAAGTACAGCAATTGTTCCCAATTTTTGGTGAATGTTGTTACAGATAGGTTTTTGTTTTATGTTGACTACTATCCATTTCTAAACTGAGGAAAATGGCGGGTGCTGAAGTAAGAGATGGAGTCACATATGATCCACAGAGTAAGAATTATCTTTTGAAGCAACTTGAAAATTATTTCAAACAATTTTTAGAAATATATTCAGTCTTAAAAAAACAAATACAAGCAGATTTAGGTTAAAGTAGAGAGATAACACAACTGTTGTGCCATGAAGTACAACAAGTTAATCAGAAGTGGAGAATTCTAATAATGGCTGCCCTTATCAATCATATTAATTGCTTTTATATTCATTTTATGAAAAATTATACAGTAAACATATGGCTGATGGAAAAGCAATTTGGGCTGGTTTAAGAGGAGGAAGGGAAGGAAGTTATGTTATTTTTTTAATGTTAGCTACATCAGTAAAAAGAGATTTGACATGAGAAAACAGGCTTCCAGAAAACCGAACAAATTTAATTCGATCTCCATGAAAAATTTTTTGCACAGTTTTTGCTTGTTTTCCTTTTGTGCATAATGTGACCTTTTAACTGCTACACAGATTAGTTTATGATTTAAAATATATAAAATGTATGGCTTAGGTATATGGAACTGCAAATTTAGCAATCATGTTAATGCCTTTGTATTAAGTTCTGCTATCTAAACCAGATTTGATTATCTCCCCATTATCCATAAAGTATGCTTGTAATGAATGTAAACTGTAAGGACTTGTGCCTAAACAAACAGAGTCTCCTGAAAGACTGCAAGGTGTGTGTATGGCTTTCTCAACGTAGCAAATTCCTCTTCATTCCTTTTTTAGTGGTTTCTTTATTATTGGCATATTGGGAAGCTTTTAACAGTAATGTTTTATCTATTTGCCATGAAATAGGAATGCATCTAGGAGTAAAGTCTCCCATCCTCTTTTCTAAGCCAATTTTGGTCAACCAAACACTGAAAGGATTCAAATTATCTCTACAGTCAGGTATGACTTAAAAAGCAGAGCTAGGCTTCAGCTCCCTTCTTTCCTGCCATGTTGGGTTTTTTGGGGGCTATTTTTTGCTGTTTGTTTTGCTTTATTTTTGCCTTTATGTTCTACCACAGTCTCATAAGATGCAACTACATATCTTTATACAGTAATTACTGGACTTCTGTAAGAAAAGTAAGGTGTATGTTGACCATTAAAAACAGTGGAAATATTATTTTGCTTGGAAAATTACTACTTCTAGTGTGTAACATTCTGAAAGCACCTCTGATCAGCCGGATTAGTCAAAAAATTAGGTACAGAATGCTTATGGGGATAATCTTACTGTCTAATTTTGACCTTAGATTTACGTATTTTTAGCTGACCTTCACTGGCACCAATTTCTCTCTATTGACTACAAGAAGACTTCCCCTGAATTACACATTTTCTATGTACTGAAAATACTTATTTTGGTCAGATTAGAGACATTAAGAATTTGCACAGAAACAGAACAGTGAGTGCCTGGAAAATGTCTAGTATCAGTGGAAAGCAATGCCTTAAAGACTTGTTTTGAAGGGATCTGAGTGTCAAGCAAATAAGTCTGAAGAGGTTGAAATGAAATTCTGATCATAGTTAGGAAATGATATAAAGTCTTCCTATTTGATAAAGACTTCCCACCATAAACAGAATGCCATTTGTATCATTTGCTATCCTCTCACCAATGCCAAAAATTTCATCAAAAGAAAAACAAAAAAATGGAACAACAATACATAACAATTCTACTGCCTGTCTTTACGTTATATAGAAGCTGAATATTTCACAACTAGATGCTGACTCCACATAGGATTTTATACTTGATAGACTCAGGCAGAAGAAATTCAGATGCTACAAAATAGGCAGCTGAATAAAAGGTTTGAGGGACACTTCTACATCTGAATAGGTGCCTGCTTTAAAGTCTCTGAACACCCTCCAATCAGAAGAGCACCACTCTAAAGGTTTTGTCCTATGGATGGTGTCTCATAAACACTGTTGCAGACAGTAGACATAGTGCTTATTCAAGGTGATAAAAACAAGGAGATGTAGGAAGGATCTGGAAAGCACATATATGACAAAACGTGGAAAAGCACGTGTTCTTGCAAATCTTCAATATTAATCACTCTTAATTTTAAATATATAATATTAACAGTAATAATCATACACAGAAAAGCCCCTTTCAGTATATGTTTTCTTGAAAGTGAAATGAGTGGGAATTCTGTCTGAGTAAAGGAAGTGACCCAGATCCAACTACTTGCTAGCTATCATACCATCAGTCCCTAGAGTATTTCAAATGTTCCCTGGAGGCAACAGCAAGTTTTGGTTAAAGGCAATAATCCTGAAAACAAAGATGTGCGCAAAATGGGCTTACCCTACTACCATAATGTTAGTGCATGTCTCTGTGATTTGGCTGCAGAGTTTTACCTGTTCACCAGCCACCACAGGTAAAATATCTATACTTATTACAAGTCAGCAGTAAGTGCTGTTGCTACCACGGCTCCCTTCCCACTACATAGCATCATGCCATTTACACTTTTAATTAAATACATTTCTCAAAATGAGTTCTGATTACAAGGATAAGACAAAGGTTGATGCATTAAACTAGTCCAGGGTGATTGTTTGCATTCTTCACATTATTAGCATTAGTGCATTCAGTATCAATATGGTGAAACCTGAAAAAATTAATGAAAGACTCCCTTAAGAGAAAAAAAATAATATATATTCCTCTTTCTTTTTTTTCCATCAGTTCTGGGATCATCCGTAGGCTTCAAAGGTCCATTCCCTCTTTATAATTATTGAAAGAAGACCTTTTTTTTTTTTTATCAATGTTTACAGTCATCATTATTACTAGGTTATCTGAATTATTATATGTACTATAATAGTAATAATATATAATATATATTATAAATATGGAAAGTCCTGGATAAAGACTAGTCTCTTAACTAAACTTCTTAAATTATGGATCCTGTTCTGAGGAAATAAAGAAAATGGCAGAAGAAAACTCTGAAACACCTAAGAGTGCAAATTATATAACTTAACATACATAACTTAATTACATAACATTACTGATCTTATATAACTGCAAAAAGATCAGTGGCTGTAATAATGCTTCATACTGAAGGATTCAAGACCTGTTTGAAAAGGTTTGACATTGCCTGTTTATTCATCTTTCTTAGATCTGTGTGACAGGTTTCCACAGAAAATTTCTGGAAAAAAAAAAGATCTGGAAAAACTACAGACAGATTATGAGATCAGGTGGAGCTGGGAAAAATTTATTTACCCAATTCTTCATTATTAGTAAAACTGCATTGCCAAGGTCTGGAATACAGTTTAAGTTTAAAGATACCTGTTGTTATTACCTCATTTAAACACCAATTCTGAGAACAAAGGCAGTTCTCAAAGGCCAAAGATTTTATAATTCTTCTACTGTAGAAAAACACTTGTGTTCTGTTGGAGAGAATTAGCAACTGGATCTAGTCAGAATATTTCCAATTAAATGTATATTCATTTAAACATGCAGCTTCAATAGCGTTGGGTTTATTTTGAAGAGACATATCCGCTGAAAATATTTTCATAGGAAGGTTTAAGAGGTCCTGGTTCCCCATGGCATCTCCAACTACAAGTGAGAGAGAACCAGGCTAAAACTCAGCACTACATGTGCTAGCTAGGGACAAGTATTTTGAATTAATTTTCTTAGTAAATATATATTTGAAGGTTTTCATTTTCTTGTTGCATAACTGAAATTTCAGAAAAAAGTAATGAAACAGAATTGGGTTCTACCCTTCTATTTTACTAATGTGTATCAGTGGTTGGATTACATATCTACCGAGGGCCAAACCCTGTGTTTTTGTGACCACAGACTGTATGGCACAAAGATGTGGAGTAGGCAAAGAGCAGGGAGGTTGAACTGTAGCCCCGTGGTCTAGCTTATGGTCCTGATTTCAACCCCCTCTGAACCATATTGCTTCACATCGCCCTGGCAGTGGTTTCAAGGAAAGACAAGGTGGAAGAATGACGTACCTCTGTTTGCCAAATAGTAAACACATCAGTATATAGTGTGAATTTCAGTATTGGCCACAACAAAAAAACGGGGAAAAAGCCAAACTTTAACCTGATGAAACTGCTAAATATCATCTGGAAGGCAGAGTCTGAATGTACTGCTGCTTACCTTTTTACCTCCAATCTTCTTCACTAAGTTCCATTGCAATTAAAGAAGAAGATTCATAGCACAATAAAATCATCCACAAGCTGATTAAATTCTAAAGATCATAGGCAATTTTTTTTCTTTTCTTTCATTGACATTGGGGACCAAACCTATGTATCTCTCAGATCTGATTTATGGCTCAAGCAGGTGCTCATAGAAAAGGCTGGCAGAGTCAGTCTTGGAATGCAAGTGTTCAAATTACCACAGTGTGGCATGAATTGCCCTTCTTAGCTTAAACTTCATTCTCTCAAAGCAAATAGATTAATTTTGGGTCAAGTGCCCTTCCTTAAGTTGTCATATAATATAAAATAATTTTCTTGTAGCCTTTCACGATGATAAGAAGGCAAGAAGCAATCATATTGGAGAGCTATTCTTCCATGAGTGGGAAGAATAACAGAGAACAAAGAGGAGAAGTGGCTAATACAATTAATATAACAGTGAAACTATAAAGGGAGTAATATTTTCCACAAACTATTTGCAGTAATGATAAAACATACTATGTGAAACTGAGATGTTTCTATGGATTAATGAGGACCAAGAATAAAGAGATCTAACAAGTAACATGAGATACAGTTTCTTTCAATATATTCTATGAAGAAGAAACTGCTTGACTGGAGAGAAATATTTATGGACATATGAAGACAAGACAATAAACAGTTACACCTGATACACCTTTTAAAAATTCGTAAGCCTAGCTTCTGTGGGAGGGAAAGCCACCAAAATGAGATAGATGCTTGTGGAGAAACCAGAGCATACCTCAAGAATACAGGATATATAGTGATCCAGAGATGACATAGTCTTCTAAAACACACTGCTATAAAGCTGCTGTGAAACTTCATAGACATCCAGTAGCAGCATTCATCTGCTTGAGAGGTGGCACTTTCTCCCGTTTTCTTTTTTTTTTTTTTTTTGACAGCTGACACCAGAGAAATACTTTTGTTCATGGCATTTAGGTCTGACAGGACATGACATACCTCTTCTACCAGCAGTTCAGTAGAAACGAAGAAGGTCATTCTGCCTTTTATGATGCCAAACAGTAGCTACCACCAGCCAAGTGCCTGGACCACAGAGAAAAAAACCTTCCCCCCCCTCCTTCTCCCTCTCTTCGGACAGACCAAAAAGACTATACAAAATCAAAAGAACCCAAACCAAACCGAATGCCAAGTATCACACATTTATATATATATTTAGAATTATATATAAGATATCACCCACAGGGAACCCCCAAAAGGGAAAAAGAAAGGGAAAAGAAAAGGGGAAAAAGGGAAAAAGGGACAAAAAACCCAAATACTTTCCTTGAGATAACAGAGAATTGCAACAGCAACTTGGATTGTCCGCTTCTCAAGGCCAACCAGGTGCACTAGGCCTCACTCCTTCACCCAGGCAGAGTGACAGCAAAGAACCTTTGCTTTCAGTCCACCAGCAGAAAGAGAGCGAGAGCTTCCTCTACCTCCTTGTTTACACCCTTGCTTACGTAAAAATTACATGGAATACTGGGAACATGGCCTCGGTTCCTTGGTTACAACCTGGTTACCAAGGAAGGCCTGGACTCAAAACCACTACAAGAAATCTGTTACTTTGTCTTTTTTTATGATAGTGCTTAGAAGTTTTAGTCTAAGTCTAACTGCAATGAGAGTTATGCTCATTTTATTAACAGATTATTTATAATCTTAGACCTGAATTCTACCATTACTTTTTCATGTGCGCAGCTGTCCCACTGAAGACAACTTCATAAGAGTCACTAGTACTATTCACATTAATATTAAGCAGATGTTGAAGAACTAATAGGACTACCAAATTGTCATACTCTTTTGTGTAATCACAAATGACAGTAGCTTTGGCAAGGTTCTGTAGAATGCCTGGAGGAAATTATCTGAGCAAAGAAAACACAGACATTCAAAACCTAAGTCACACCTAGATATTTTCAAAACCTCTAATTTTACAAATAACTCAAAAGCTAATACCTCTCTCTCTCAAACACCCCTCGCACTTTTTGGTACATATAAGTGGGAAAATGGGAAAACTGCTGTGAACATGTGTTCATATGAAAATAGCATGTGAGAGATATGGCCACATTGGCTTATTATTTTTTCTATTAGGGCAAAGGTATTTTTTCTGTTAGGGCATTGTTTATCCCCCCACTGTCTCCTTACCTTACAACCACTAATTTTGGCCTTCAGGTGCATGATATGCATCTCATTGAAGGGAGTTCTGTTTGTTAAAACCCCCAATTCTGTAGTATCAGACCTTCTGCTACTGCAGATTCATCTCACAGAATTAGCCTCTGAATTACAGGCTCAAAATCAAATGGTTAAAAAATGTCCTTTTGATCTTGCTTCACCTAAACTCCTTACCCAACCAGAGTGTCCAATACTTTACATCAAGGCCACCTTGTTTTCCCCTACGATGTTAACTTCTCAAAACCAAAATATTGCTTGTGCATTTTAATCATCTTAAAACAGAGGCATTACAAACACCTAGTGAAACAGTAAAACATTAAAAAGAATATAATTAGGAAGTATGTAAATTCAGATTGTTTCCCTCTACTCTACAGGAGGAACAGAAAACTTAATTCTTGCAGAGTTCATCACTCTTAAGCTCTTGTTAATATAGAAATAATAATAAAAAAAAAAACTTAGAAAACAAAATGGCAAACACAGTTAAACATCTGACATTAGTGTAAGGAAGTTTGTTTCACTATTTCGCTTACAGAGAGGAATTCCAGCCAGTTGCTATCTGTGTATAAAATATACATAACTAATACATAAAACCCAGTAACTTATTTGGAAAATAAAGTAAAAAAAAAAAAACAAACCAAAGTAAATCAACCAAACAAAACCCCCAAAAACTTTAAAAAGTAAAAGGAAAGCTGTAGTATATTGAACACTTAACGAATCTCTTACTGGAGAAACAAAGAAACTGAAACTTATTACAGTGTAAATGAGAGTCACAGAAAACTTACTCATGTAGAAAAAGATTAAACAAAAGTTAAAATGACCATTTTGCCTTGGACAGTAATATTAAAGAGTACAGCAGTATAAAATGTCTCAAATGAAGCTGAAATTTCAGATGGTCTAGGCCTTGTAGCACTAAAGAAAATGAATACATTTCCTCAATAACACTGGACTTTCAAAGTACGTCAGTATTTTTCGGGTTTTTGTGTACCAAAATGAAAACTCATCTTTCTGAAAAATCTATAGTCAGAAATATGAGTGGAAATATACACTGAGCACTTGAAAATGTTTTTACTATATAGCCTTTGTTCAAAACAAAACAAGACCTTGATTTTCCAGGCTAAAGGTTTTTTCCAACTGTAATGTAAAGAAAAATTGATGACTTTGAAAAGATCTGGGTTTTTTGTGGTTTGCAAAATGGAAGATGAGATCACAATGAAAGACAGCTGCTCTTTCACTGAAGTCATGTTACAAGGCTTTCCTATAAACAATAACTCAGGAAGTTTGATAAATTAGAGGATAACTTTGATAATACAACAAATAAATAAAAAGCTTGTACTAGAGTGGTTTAACTGCCTTCAAAGTGCAGAGTTCATTCAAATTGAATTTATGTTTTGTTTAAATTCAAAATCCTAAATATATGTTTGACAAAAGGTGAAACCCAAAGAGAAATAGTAGCTCTCAGATTACATAGTAATTAAGAACAGATGTCTACAGAAATTCAAGAAAGAGGAATACTCTTATCCGTTATCAGTGGGTAAAATTCTTAAACTATTTATGCCGTTCCCAGTATTGCTAATAGCCCATTGCAATTTTTCTGTTCCATGTAAAAATGTAAATATAAAATTTGGAAATTTAAAATTTTTAAATTAATTTTAAAAATTAAATATAAAGCCCTATAAAAATGTACATCTATCCACTCTACTGCTACTTTGTCTTCATATACTAAGACCTCAAATATTTATTATATTATTTTTGAGCTGTTCCACATGGAATGTAGTAAATTGAGATATGCAGAAGCAAAAAGACATTTATTGGGGAAGAATAACAGGTCTTCTCTTACAAATGAAGCTGCGTATGAAACTGAGAAGTGATACTGAGCATGCTCATCCGTTTTGGAATTGCTGTGAAACTTCTGCTATCCCACCAAAAAAAGTTCAGCATCAGCAATAATCCTATCACATTATCACATGGAAACACAACATAACAACTAGAAAATGCAGGGCACTTCAGCAGTAGGGGTTTGGGATTTGGAAAGAGTCTCAAGCTGAATATTTGCAAAAATGTTTTATCATAACTTCTAATTAAAGGTGCTGGAGGACCTTCCCTGACTCTGTAAACACCAAGTCTGTAACTGCATGCATGACATCAGTTTAAAAGGCTTTCAGGTAGTAGGATTTTGTGGAGTCTTAATCCCCTAAACCATTTTTGCCTCATGTGTAGAAATTTGATTGCACTTCAGAAACAGACCTTCAAAAAGATGTGCATTTTTATGTATGTGGCAAATTTGATTAATTTGACTTTTCTTGTACCTCCTGGGTAGCACTGAGCACAGGGATGAAAGGTTCCCTTCATGGTTTTAAGATTCCCTTAGGGGTACATGTATCTTACAACCAATAGAAAATCAACAAATGTTAGCACTTTGACTTCTGTGCTTCACTAGAACAGTATATGCATTGCATCTTGATCCAACATCAAAGATGATTTGCAAAACCCATTATTCACTCATATTCCTAGTGAATAAGAACTTAAATGAAATCAAAGGAAGATATAGTTTATGTTCCCTTGGTAATACTCTACTTTGCGAAACTTCTCACCTCTTTTGCCAGCTAGGTGACCAGAGGCCTAACTATTTGCCAGTACATTAAAAGTTTCTGTGTGTATGTGATCACTGCATGGCCTCAACCACAGAAGATTCCTCAGCTGATACAGTAAATGCATATTTTTAGGACCCTCTCTCAGCTTCAGCTCTGTACTGTACAGACACAGCACAAAAGCGAATATGAATAAATATGTTTTATAAATGTCTTAAAGATGCTTTCTAGCTCAGTTTTCCTGTCTTAGAAATCTCCTACGTAACATTGTGTACTGGCTCATCATGAAAAACTCATGGACAACCTCACTTCCCCACTGTCTCTTTTTCCCATGCCCTCCAAAAATATAATGGAGGAGATTTGATCTTTCTGTGGCAGCACTGGTGTCCCTGAGAATGCCTTAAGCTGTGCTGATCCATGAAATAATAGAGTTTGCAATACTCAGGGATGCAAGGAAGGCCTTTTTCACCTTTGTCCAATATTCACTCTGCCAAAGAATATGGATAAAACTTAGTCCTCCAAAGAATATTTTGTGTTTTGAATTTCATTTTTTTGAAAATAATAATTTCATCGAATAAGTTCCTTGATTAGCCTTGTCATTCTGATGAATGGAGTCAATAGCAGCTTGATAGTGGAAACAAGTAATTCAGGAAAGAAAGGGATGAGAAAGGTTTAACCAAGCTTGATTTCTGGAGGAAATGTCTGTGGACTAATCTCTCAGATGTGCATGTTGTTCATATGCAACAGTTTGAAGAATGGAACAATTGAAGCAGCCTCTGAATCTGCCTGAAAATAATGCAGAACACAGAAAATATGTTGTTCTCACTGGAAATGTGTTAGTTTTGATCTAGCTTTAAAGTGAATTTTTTGCTTGGGGAGTATCTAGGACTGAACTATATTTGAAATATCACCTTTGTTTTCTTTAATGTCTATTGTTGTGCTAGGGAAATATAAGTATGTGATATGCTAAGATAATTTGCAAGCATTAATACTAGAGGTGAGACTATATACAGGTACAATTAATACTGGAAGATATTAAAATATTTTAAAAAGCTATGGGAATAACACTACCCCTTAAATTAGAAGACATTTCTTTTAATAACTTCATAGTTGTGTCTTGATTTCATTGAAAAAATGGAGAAAAGTTTAGTAAATGAATGTTTAATTTTGTATGTCATTACTCTAATTAGTTTAGTCCGTGTGCTGACTGTTCTTCACACATCCGCTGTGAGTAGAGTTGTATTCTTTACATGCTCAGGATAAAATTTGTTTTAGAAATCTCTATGGCTGTAATGTTAGTCTATGACGTTGTTAACAGAGATAGTGAAGGTCGCTTTGCAGTATACTGTTGGAATTGAAACTCAGCTATCAGCAGAAAAGGAATTGACAGGATTAAGCAGCAAGCCATGGACAGTGGGAGCTGGGAGCAACTCCTTGCTCTGAGAGCCAAAAGCCTCACTGCAAGAGATAGCATGAAGACTGTATCTGTTAACATTTAACTATGTTTGATAGCTCTGTCTCCCCAAAGATATAGAAAGACTTTACAGTGATGTTGCAAGACGGTGAAGAAATTCTTTTGTTCCTCCCCCCATCTTGCCCCTCGCTACGGAGAAATACTAACCACCTTGTGTCAGCTTAGCAGACAATTAACATAACCCGTCCTCTAGTTAACACAACCCTTCCCCTTCATTACCATGTCCTACCCACTGCAACAAACGAAGCTCATTTTTAATAAATTAATAAATAATATTTGATGTTACTAAAGCAAATAAAAAGCAATTGGAATAATTGTTTCTTCACTATTTAAAATTCTCTGAAAAAACCATAGATTCTAGAAAGGAAATCTACTTCTTTCTGAAATATACTAAAGCATAAAATGGATTTACAGAGATGATTTCTGTTTTGAACATTTGCCTTTTTCGGTCAAGGTCCAATTGCTTTTCAGTCCTCTCTTCCTCTAACAGCTCTTCCTCTACTGACGGTTCATGTACCGTAATGCTTTGAAATATGAAAAAAAAAAGAAAAACCAAACCCACAACAACATCAACAAAACCCCACCGATGTCACAAATTGTGCTGTGTGAGATCTGTGACTGCACCAACAGGAAAATTCTCTCTTTATGCCTTTTAAAAATATACTTTTGTTTTAAATAAAAAAATATGCTGAATAAAGCACACTGATGTGACTATTAAGAACAGTGGGATTAAGTGAGAATTCAGGCAAGGAGGCAGCTGCTTCTGATCAGGCAGACACTGTGGTCACCCTGCTGATGGCTCTCTCCAAAAAACCCCAACCTGAAACGGATTCTTTCTCAGTGTTTTGGTCTTTTGTAATCCTAGTCCACGTAAAAGATGGAGGAACAGCATTGGAATGTAAATCATGTTGTTAGCATAGCTTATCCCTACATAACCAACATCAGAGACTAAACCTTAATGACAGATTTCTAGGGCATGCAAAGCATTATACAAGTATACATCTTCCGAGACATTTCCATTTTTATACATATAATCTGTAGCTGATATTTTAGCAGTGCCAGATTACCTGGCACTTTCTGTCAGAATATTTTATTTTGAAAGTTGTAACTTTATTAAATTTGGTCCCCTTGATTTTAAATTTTCAATTTTAAAAGTAAGAATCAGTCCAGAATATGAGAGTGTTTCACCCAGAACAGTTTAGTCTCTGAGAACAAAGACATAGAAAAGATACTGTCTTCCCTATATAAGAAATTTCTGCAAATTTTGGAAATGTCTGATGTTTCCTATTTTAAATCTGGCAATTTTGTAGCATTTATACTAAGCACACTGTTATGGTGAAAATATTCTAGGTGATATACCTGCATATGGCCCATCCAAAAATGTCTGGGACAATTCTCCAGATTGTAACGGTAGGATCCTATGGGCAGCAGACACTACTGATGCACTAACCATATCAGAAAAAGGGACACTATTCTACTGTTTCCTTTGACCTCATTATTGGGTACAGGCAGAGAGAAGGAGATGGAAAGCCTGAGCCTCATAGGAAGAAAATACAAGAGGCAGATGTAGGAGAAGGATGCAGACAGTACAGGGAGAAGTAAGGGCCTGTTGTCTTGAAGTAGTAAGAGAGATTCGTGGAAGAGATAGGGACAGACTGAGGCTAGGCTGGGAGCATGAAGAAGGAGAGGAGGCCTGGGTTTGAAGCACATGTGAAGCACTGCTGGAACATAAATACTGAATTTGGTAAGAAATTCTCCCTGAGATTAAGATTTACATTAATTTATTAAATGTAATTAAATAAACACTAGATGCTGGAAAGAAGGAAAAAAACCCAAAAACCAAAACAACGAACCCACCCGTAACTCAGTCCTTTGTCATCAGCATAAAATGACAGTTATGTTTCCATGGCACTAGAAACCTCTACTCACACTGCATCCTAACTAACATGTCCAACTGTTTGCTATAGCAACCATTTTTATACTAGTGTATTCAGGTTATCAAAATCAATTGCAAATTTTATCCAAGGTATCATAGTTCTTCTAATTTCATTAATGTCATAATGTTTTTATATATCTGCTAATTGAGATCTTGTAAGTATCAAGAAGGTAAACCTCTGAACAAGATCCTGTCCACTGTCTTACAGACATTTAATAGTGAGTAACAGCCCAGGCTGCAGCAGGAGCACTCTGGAATAATATGGGTGCTGCTGGTGGGACAGTCACAATCAGTTGTGCTCTCTCTGCAGCATCAAGTGGAACAGCTGATGTTACACATCTCAGTGAATTTACATGATCTTATATATATAGATTATCATGTACAGGGAAACCTGAGGGATTTTATGTTCAGTTATGATTTTATCTCAGAATGTAGATCTTTAGAAAGTAAATTGATCTAAATTAACAACACTGTAAATAAGATATTTTGTTACAAGAACAGAGAGTTATCATACGGCATACATTCAACTGAAAACAAGTATGTTAATCTGGTTTTCTAGGGGAGAGGAGATTGAAGGATAAAATTGTTTTACTTTTTTGGGAGGGGTTGAGTTTTGTTGGGAGGGGTTATTTGTTTGTTTTATATGTTCTTGGCACATATGATCTTTGTTATTAATTATCTTTTTGTACATATAAGACTGTTTAATAGCAATAACAACTGTCCAGGAAGCCCTTCTAATGTCACTGGTGCAGCAGGACTATTGCTTTATATTGTCTTCTGTACAACTGCAACTGATAGAGGCAGGCAGGCTGAGCTTTGAGCTCAGCAGATTACTTCATAACCTAATCCATTTCTGCATGACTTGACAACCTTCCTTTCAATGAGACTTTACTTAGACCAATTTAAGAGACAAAAGTGATATTCATTCACTATAATTGACACTTATTTTCTTCTAAATCTTAGGGATTCAGCAGGTCAATTAGGTTTGCAATTATTCCTTTGTTGTTCTTTTTTTTTTTTTTTTTTTTTTTTTAAATTTCACTGAAGTTTCTTTAGCCTTTTAACAGAATCACAGAATGATGGAGGCTGGAAGCTTCACTGCTCAAGCAGGATTCCCTAGAGCATGTTGCTCAGGACCATGTGCAAACAGCTTTCAAATACGTTCAAGGACTGAGATTCAACAATCTGTCTGGGCAACCTGTTCCAGTGCTCAGTCACCTTCATAGCAAAAAGTGTTTCTCCATCCTCAGAAATAATCCTTCAGGTTTGCCATCAAAAACATAAGTTTGTGGATATGTGCGTATATATGTCTATATATATATACTTATATGCAATAGCGTACACTTCCAAAGATAGAGCTTATTTACATAGCAACTTTTTAGCCAAAAACAGATGCTTATTCACCACTAGCTGAATAATCAATAGCTCTTTAACTCTCTAAAGCCAACTTGCAAAGCCTTTTTAAATGGTCTATAAAAGAATTCCTCAGCTGTGTCAGAACCATGACAGAGCTGGCTAATCATTAGGACTCCACTCTCGGTGTCTTGACCAGTTGTGTCCCCAGCAGTACAAGTGTGCAAGTGCTCCAAAGGCAGTAGTCAATTAGAGCCTGGAAAGCTCTGCAGCTGGATATTCTGGTTGCTCTGATCCTTCTTATCATTCTGCCTAGTAGTAAGAAGTCACGGGACCTGTAACATCTCTGTGATTTTCTTTTATTTTTTATTGCAGAAGGCACCTTAACAGACATAGAAAGTGCATGTATTCTACAAAGGAAAGTGAAG
Organism: Myiozetetes cayanensis; assembly: GCF_022539395.1. Classification (NCBI taxonomy): domain Eukaryota; kingdom Metazoa; phylum Chordata; class Aves; order Passeriformes; family Tyrannidae; genus Myiozetetes; species Myiozetetes cayanensis. The sequence continues at coordinate 46,017,419 of NW_026087631.1, forward strand.
TGGTTCTCCACAGACAAAATTCTGAATTCCTTGCTGTAACATGGTCAGAGAGGCTAAAAGCTTACACGAATTAAAAACCTGAGTGGACAAATTCACTGAAGATGAAAAGGTATCCCATAATGCTAAATAAAATAGGGCCAGAATACTGAGGTCAATCAGCTCCAGTGACCTTTGTCCAAGCTGTGCCATACTTAGTCACAGATTTCTTTGGTACTTTTTGTAGTTCCAAACATCTTAATAAATTTTGTGTTAGGGGGTGGTTTTAATTGAATAATGCACAAATAGAGTTGCAGGCCTTCTAGGGATTATTTTACTTCATTAAATTTATGGAGTTTAATGCATTCCCTGCAGTGCAGTGTGAGGGGAGCTACTATGTGTACTACACTAAGGGTAGAGGAAAACTGCAGAAAAATGGAGTCACACCTTTTTTGTTTCATCAGTGGGAACAGTATTTGGCACAGTATAGTCCCTTAACAATGACTGAGCACTGTCACAAGGATAGAGTTAACCTGAGCCTAAATGACTCAGAGCACGCTCACAGTTAAGTGTCATGGAGACTTATCACTCAGGGTCAAGCTTACTCTTCAGCCCAACAAAAAATGGTACTCCTAAAAAATGGTCTAGAAAAGGTTGCCATTTTACAGAATGTTGGTAAACATCAATGGCTTCTGGTCCCATTCCTGTAGAGGATTTACTATCTACAGAATATTTAGCAAGATGGACTGTGATGTGACCAAATACAGACATTCTCATGTTTTTTAAGTTGCCCTGGATGTAGAAACCCTGCTAGAAAGCCTTTTTCTGTTACTGAATGAAAGTATAGACTCCAACCGTACAGTGGCAATTTCCTCCTTTCCAGGACCACACTCACTGTACTGTTCTGAACAAATGTGGCAGCTGACTGAGGTCTTTTGTTGTTGCCCACATCTTTTATTTGGTTCAATTTCTAGGGCATCCCTGCATGGCTGGAAAAGAAAAAGACCTTGAAGAGAACAGAATCAGCATTAACTAAGTATAATTCATAATTATTTGTGGTCACAGATTACTTTGCATTTAAAAAGTGAGTGTTCTACAGAGGGCATTTTGTATTTCTACACTTTCTTGAGAGGTATGAAGAAATGTTGTGTTATTCCAGCCAGGACCTTAACATACATGCTTTTTAACTAAAGTTGTTTTAATGTTTGACCCTTGCACTCTGTCTTCCCCTGGAGGCCTGAATCATTACTATGTTGAATGCTGCAGCTGAGTGTTTTGAGCAGGCTTTGTGCTGTACCGGCTCAATCTGCTTATAGCAGCCAGCCTGTTTTCTGTAAACAGTGCTGAAGGTAATTTTATCTTGTTACCAAATAGTTATTCCTCTATTCTTCTGAGCAGCTCTCTTGGGAAACAGCTACAGAGGAGGGTGAGAGGGAAGTGGATCCACCAACGTGGATCTGGTGGAGTGGACTCCATCTGAGTCTACTAATATCTTTTCATAACTGTGGTTTTCAAAATACTTTCAATGATGTTTTTCCGTGGGTAATCTTGTTGACATGGCAGATGCCTGGAAAATGCAGTTGTTTCACCATGACAATAATACCAATATTCATTAATGTTTTTAAAGCTTAAATGCATCTATACAGAAAGCACTACTGACTGGAGTACTGAGTGCAGATTTCTGCCTAGGATGTAAGAAATTACACAGTTTGGGCTAATTTACTCCATGGCCTACAATTGCATAGTAAACAGTGAGTGTATTAGAAAGAAGGGTACCTTCTCAAAAGGCCATTAAAAAAGGTCATAAAGGGACAAGGCTGTACATAAGGGATATTTTTAACAACAGACAAAAAGCAGCACAAACAAGAAAACCTTGAGTGTAAACATTCAAGTTGTTTTTTCAGTTTATATACATGGTTCTACTGAAGTTCTTGGAATCATTACCACCCTATTATATATTATGACATAGAGATCATATTATAGAGAGCTGTTAGTTTTGGGAATAGCTCTCCCTAAACCTGTTCAGAAGCCACAAGGCAACATGTTTTTTTAGGTTAGTGAAACCTCTGTGTTGTTTTTTTCCTGGCTCCTTGCTGTGTGTCAGAAGTATCAGGATGCATACATAAACACATACTCCTAACACATAAGACTTTGGTTGTTTTGGGGGTTTTGTGTGTGGGGGGGTTTTTTGTTGTTGTTTTGTTTTGTTGTTGGTGTTTTTTTTTTGTTTTGTTTTTGTTTTTTTTTTTTGTTTGTGGTTTTTTTTTTGTTTGTTTTTGTTTTTAAAAAAGAAAAAAAGAAAAAAAAGAGAAAGCTCTATTCTAATTTAATACATCAACATATCAGATACAACTGCATCTAAAGAGATTATTCAGTCCCTCTCCCTTGTCTTGGAGAGACAGATTGGGTAAACATGAGTCAGACCTGAAACTTTTACCATGGCTAGTTTTGGTTCAATATGGAGCTACCATGTCAGGAACTCCCAGAAGCTTTTTGTTGATTTCAGGGATGTACCAGGGCCTCTTTAGTTTCTCACAATACATATCTTAGGACAAGAAGCTCCAATTACATGTTTCCTTCCTCTTCCTTCTTCTAAGAGCAAGTTTCTCTAGCTGACGCTGCATCCTGGATAGGAGTACAATGAAGTTGTGCTGGTAGAAAAATTGGAAACTGCGTTCTGTGTTGAACCCATGAAAGAGGGAGGCATCTTGCAAGTAGTTGGTGTCGGACAGATGGATGCTAGAAACAGTTGTGGCATCGTTAGAAGAAAAGCTGCAACCAGAAAAGAAATAGCTGTAAGTGCAAAATGTGACTTCTCACCAGTCTCCTAAAAATGCATCAACAGGCTGCATTTACCATACTGGATAAAGCAGCATTTGGGGATAACAACGAGGTCAAAAGAGCCACTCATGTACACTATTTGGCTATTGCAGTACCTGTGGGACCTGCTCCAGGAAGACCCTGTTTAGACTGACAGAAAAACTTTTAGTGTAACTCTTCACAACCCATATATGATCTGTCTTGCAGCCTGGGTTTACCTGCAGAAGACCTGGCGCCCAGCACCAGATATAACTTCCAGCTCTTTCTTGGGTGATGTAAGATGGAGATGAGGGCATGGGTTTTTTAAGAATATCTTTGCACAAAGGTCTGGAATGTCATCTATTAAAAAGGTAATTCTCATCTGATTCCAAGAAATTGGTCCTAAGATAATAGTTCACAAAGATAATGAGAGGCATATTTTTGTTGCATGTTTTTCTGTTATCCAGTTCACACTGAAAAATAAAGTGCTTGACTGGTCTTGTTATGTAAACTCATGACTTAGCACCTACAAGATAGAGCACTGGATTCCAGTGTGCAAACCCAAAATTAAGCAAAAGGCTTCCTTACTGAGTTATTAAAATAAAGATACCAGTCAATAGAACACTCCCATTGGGAGTGTTGGAGCAGTAGAAACGAGTTAATGACTGATTCAGGTGGATGTTTTATTTTTTTTAAACACAGAGGGTTTTTTCAACAGGGAAGTTACCAGGGCTGATCTGCATCTTATGACAGGAAATATATTTTGAAGCAATATTTAAATACTTCCCCTTTGTCTATCCATACTTGATATAGTGTATAGGTGGAACATTTGACATAAAACATTGAAAAATACTGTTCTGATCACTTACGGCAACTTTGATAAACCTTGTTGTGAGAGTTCATACATCCATCCTCACAGAAAAATATAGAACAGAGAATAGAGACATAGGTCAGAGCAACCGTAGGGAAATATTAGCATTCTATGTTATGGCTGGTGAATTTAAGGCACGGGTGTTGTATTTTTGAGCTTTCAGAAGAAACGTATTCTCATGTAATTTGGGAACTTATACAGGATCCAATCAAATAAATGCATTTCATAGTAATGAAAACAATGTTGGAAGATCATTCAGTGAATGTTTATATATTGATTATGCAAATGATGCTATCACCATCATTTAGCTTTAAATGAACTTTGCTGTTAAATTTGTCACAAAGCAAGCACAATTGTGTTAACTGGCAAATCAAATGTCAGTATAGGAGATCAATTCAAGGTCACAAAATGTTTATATCAGGTAACAACAAATTCGAGGAGTATTAATCTTCACTTTCCTGACCAGCCTTTATTTTCAAAACCTTCCTGGTTGTAATTTTCTTCCTGGTTGCAATATTCTCATTTCAATACAAATATGTCTGAAAGAACATTTTATTTCAGTTAAGACAACTATAAAAGCAACTGCTAATCACTGTTGAGATGTGTGGCATACTTCTCACATTCTCCAGAAAAGAGAACTCCTGGTTCTAATATCAGTCTGGGAAAATGAATTACTGAGTTGGAAAGTAAATGTCTGAATATATCTAGTGGTACTGGTAATGTTGTACATTCCCCTTGATAGATAGACCTTGTTATCCTCAAAGTTGGACCAACACAAATTTCCTAAGTGAAATATATTTTCTTCAGTTTTGAAGCTGTTTTCAGCCTCTAGAGAACGAAAGGTTTATTTATTGTGAATTCTCAAGTATTTATTCCATGAGCATTACTTAAGGTTTTGAAGACAAGAGATTTGATAAGTGTGTTAAGGAGATCTAGACTACAGTAAAAATTCAATTCCACTTAGTTTCCTTTCTACACTGTGCTGAGTACTACTTGCAATAATAAACCAATAATTAGTCTCATAGACACTGCCTAAAATACAGAGATACTTAATTTTATTTTTGTTAAATCAGACTATTCAGTACCTTGAAGAATTCAGACATAAATGGCACTAGTTTAGCCCCAGAAATCACCAATTTCATCATAATTAGGTGGAGCTGAAATAAAAATTTTTTGTTCCCTTAGTCTGTTTCTGTTAGTGTATATTGCCTTATGTTCTATTGAAAGTGGGCTGTTCAGCAAAGAAAACAAAATTTAAATGAACAGTGAGACAATGAGAAAGGAGCATGACTTAAAAATGAGGACAGAGTTGGTGTTTGTACTGTATTACAGACGGTCTTTTTTTCCTGCTGCAAGTACCCTGAGGACGCTCAAGGCAATGTAGACAATTATGCTCTCCCAAAGCCCTTGCAGGGGCACCTAGGCCATTCAGAGACTCACAAACTCTGTGACCAGAATAAAACATCATGACCTAGCTCTTCCCCATCCACTTTCTTCCCTTAGCTACCATGCATATCATACATAGACAGATAATATCTTCCAAAAGCTGCAAAAATACACCCTATATTTAAGTACATTTTTCAGAGATGACATTTGACATCTTTGTTTTAAAGACTTACAAGGAGTTCATTATCTCCCTCTATAAACTGTTCCACATGCCTAATTGCTCCTCAAAGACCTGCCAGGAATTTTTCTTTTAATTAAATGTTAAATTTATCCAACTTGACTTTTAGTCCCTGAATTTTTTATGAGTTTTTCAGCAAGACCTAGAATGTCCCAACTGATAAACCTCTTTCATGTACAAGCAACTGTCACACAAAATGACAAAAATCACCTGTTTGCCTCAATAAAGTGAACATGTTGCCTTTTGAAGATTAATATACAACTTTTATGCACCAACAGTTTCTCTTTAAACATGTTTGTGAACCAGTTCATTCTTAACCAGGGCATTAAACTTGACCCTACTTTAATAGAGATGCTTCTTTTGTCTTTATGAGGGTGAGAGTAAAAAGTCCTAGAAGTATATATTTGAGCTATGAGGACTTCACAGGTAAAACTTTTTTTGTCTAATTTTTTTTCCATTTAAAGTCATTCCATTTAAGAAACAAACAAACAAACAAACAATCAAACAAAAGACATTTATGGTGAAATAGACAAATTCTGCATTCTTTTTAATGCCAGAGCTTGTAAAATAAATTTTCTATTTTCTGCTCATGGAATTAAAATAAGGTATGGAATGAAAAAAAAAAAATCTTTTTTTAGGAGAAAGTAAGGAAAAAGTCAGAAAGTCAAGAATGGTGTAAGGAGTCTGACCTGAGACTGGGGAACATGATGTTTTCCATGACACCCTGCCTTGGTCCCTGGAGACAAAGATGGTTTATACTTGCCTCCAAGCCTGAGAATTAGGTCCCGTTTTACAAATGTGCTCATGGTATGATGCAACTTCTTTCCTACCAAACATAGCATCACTGATACAAAACATGACAGTAAACAAAAAATGAGCAACGTGTTGTTTACAACATATTGTCCCTGTCAGAAATGTCTGGGTAAATTGTATTAGAGTCCTCTTTTAGTCAACCTTTCCCTTGCACATGTAGTCTACAGTGAAGAAAGAGGAGGGGATCAGAATCTGTTTTAGTTAGTCTATCCTTTTCTCTGTTGTACCATGTGATGTTTCTTCAGCCATGTGGCTGTGCAGCTCTCTGTTCTCATTTTGGAGTGTTACCTGAACTCACACCAATTTATTCTATAGTTCTCCAGGTACAACAGGCATTAGAGGTAATAACTTGGGTCTCTTATATTATAAAGTATTATAAATATGCACTGCATCACTCAAGCTCACACAGCGATATAAAATCAGGAAGCAGACATTTAAGTAGGAATATTTAAACTACTCATCTGAACCTTTTTGTTTGATTAGTTTTATTCTGGCACCATTTAAAAATGCTGTAATTTGTGATTCATCAATATTTTCCTGTTCTATGCCACTGCTAATGAGATGTTTAGGCAGGTAGACATAGAGGAGATGCTCCTGGAACCTTTCACTCCTCTCACATTTTGTAGCAATATTACAGATCAGGGTTTTTGTCTCTATTTTCCATCATCACGAAAAATAGGTTTGTGAAGGGAAATGTTCAGAAACCATTAAGCATTTAACAGAACTGGCTGGCAGGAGCATTGTTCTGTCTGCTCTCCTGGTGTAATCCAGGTATGACCTCCACCTTACTAGCAGCTACTGCAGAATTATGTTTGAAGAAGAATTTACTACTTATACCAAGTGATGTGATTATTTTCTAACACTAAGAAAAGTCCCACTAACTCCTGAGACCTGATAAAAATTCCATGGTACTCAAGTGAGAGCTTTCCTTCCCATTTCAGCAGACTATGAACAGAATTTAGTGAGGCAACCTCCATATTTACTTTGAAGCAAGAAGTGTCATCTAGATGCATTCTCTGAAAACAAAACCCAGTCAATTAAACAGCTGAATTATTCAACCTCTCTGTGGTAATTATTTTAATTTTTTTTTAACGTACAATTAATTTTTCTCATGATTGCTCCGTTACTCCGTTCTAGAAAACTAATTTCACCTCTCACTTTATGTTTACCTTATTAAATTTATGATCAAATATGTCAAAAGTAATTATATTTACTTAATTAAGTAAACAAAAAGCAGATGTCAGGCAACAAAAAAAGCTGCTTTAGATGTCTGACTTTTCATGTCATATGAGATTTAGGTTTATTTTTTTCCTCCATAGTCTTTATTATATCTCTCCACAATGCAGACAGATACTTCCACTTAAGAAAAAGGCTCACCTGAAACTTACTTGCCGACTGTTTCTATATATATGACAAATGGAATCAGATCTGCTTATGTGATTATTAAAACCAGGTTTCTCTTATGAATATGAGAGTGATTGCAATACATTACAACAAACACATTAAATTAGAGAACTGTAGTAATAGAACGACCTTGGAAGAAGGATTTACACAAAACATACTATATTGGAAGCATCTTTTTATTTGGAATCATGTTTTCCATTTTGGGTGATTGTTTTACAGAACATTTCTGCTTCTCCACCCTGCTCTTCACCTGTTTATTTAAGAAGTAAGAAATGTAACAGGAATGCTCACACAGAAATCCTACTCTTTACTAAAAAATTACCATATCCTCACCTCTCAGAAAAGTCATATGATAGGGAGATTAACTGAAAAAATTTGGGAGGTCACTAACATTAATAGTGCAATGAATACGTCTTGACCTGGTGTTTTCATCAGGAGTCAAAAAGGAAATCTGGACTGTTTACATTCTGGACAAAATCATTAACTGTGGATCTATTAGGTCTTCCTTTTTCTGTTAGTATTAAGGAAATCAGTTGCAACCACCATACTTTCAGTGGTCCTAGATGTCCAGGGATATTCTGCTATCACAGGCAGCGGTAGCAGAGAAGTGACTAAACTCATGGGCTGAGAGGAACAGAGCTGATCAGTGTTACCAGGAACATGATGTGTCCACGCATGCTAAAAAGGAAGAATTTCAAAGATTACAGTCCCATTATGAAGTTTATGTGCCTCCAGAGAGTAGTAATTCAGAGAAGGGGTTTCAGAACAGAAATTTTGAATATAAAGACCCTCACTCACCTATATCCCATCTTAGATGTCTAAAGCTTTGTTTGGCCCAAGTATCTAAGAAAACAGGGCAAGTTTGTGGGCAGGGTGATCTGTAACTATTAAGGCACTAGAGGTTTTAGTGCTCAATCCACTGCATGGTAACAATGCAAATTCATGGACCCTGTGTCATTGTATTTTCCCATTCATGGCACTCACCACACCTTTGTCATTTCACAGTTTAACAATCCTGCGCTCAGTCATTCCATTTCAGCATCTAAGTGACTACAGTGGATATAAATCATCTCAAGGAACTTAGGCACAACTTGTGGCCCAGAAAAAATGAGCCTGGCTCATAAAACCCCAGAATAGAGCAGGATGTATCCCTTTGGGTTTATTTTCCACTAAAAATATAATACAGTGTTTGTGAGCACAGAAAGTAAGCAAAACTCTGCCTGAGGTCTTGTTTGTCACATGTAGGACCAGCACTCTTGCCAAATGAAGCACCTATTCAGTCACAACATGTATTTTCATCAGCGCACATGGGTTGAACCTTTAATATTTAAATTTTAATGAAGAGAAAGGAGCACAAATATTTTTTCCAATGAAAATAAAATTGGTCACAGTGCAAAACTAGACCTGCTCTGATAACTTTTTTCCCTTTCAGATTTAGAAACTCTGAGTGTTATCTTTTCAACAAATATTTTGGCAATAAACCTTCATCCATGCCAAACTTGAATGGATAAGAATGAGGAAATTTTGACCAAAACAGTACAACCCTCCCCACCTTTTGGACAGCAAATCTGTTTACATTAAGCATATCCTTCCTTCATAAAATCTGCATAGCAAGAGAGATTAGCAATACAATTATTTTCAACTGACTGCAAGGCTAGAGGAAGAAACAACTGTATATATTGGGAGGATAAAAGGTCCTTTCCCTGCAGAAAAAAAATAACCCATTCAAATGCATAGTTCAAGAATGCACTACAGGTGAAGGTTTAGCTTTTTGAGCTTTTCATTTCAGTTTAATTTGTCCTCTGACATGAGACTTGAGCTGAACGTGTTGGCATAAATTCATCACACCTTATCCTGTAATTATGCCTTCCACTATAACTGGGGGAAAAAGCAGCATGCTTTCTCAAGAACTACTTTAGTAACATTCCTTAATGACAAAGTGAGATTGTATCTGAGGTAAAAAAAATTGGGTTAAACTGGAGGCACATTTTCTGCAGTCAGAATCACTAAAAGTCAGTTAAGCAAAGCAAAACAGCTCACCATTTTATAAATGCTATTTCTCTGATACTATTCTCTGCCATTTCTCTGATACTATTCATGTATTTTAAAGACAACTTTGCACTACAGTCTTATGTTGAATAAATCAGGTGCAAACCCTGAGCAACAAAGTGTGTCCAAATGCAGGTCACGACATCTTTTTTTTATCACTGTATTTTTATCACTGTATACCTTGTTTTCTTCTGCCTGAGACTCTACCCATGGGTCAGCAGATTCAAAAGCTACCAAAACCACCTGTATATCACTGGCCATGTAATTTCACTTTTTTTTCCTGTTGGAAGTCAATCTCACAAAACCACAGATCAGAGCAGGATGTATCCCTCCCTGTTTATTCTGTACTAAAAGCTGGTTTAAATGACCTCGTGTGGAGCAAACAGCCTTTAATTTTTCAACTTAAAAGAAACCATAAAGTTTGATATCTGTAGCACTAGTCAAACAGAGCTGAAATTACCAGTTTTGCACAGGTTTTCTTCATCATAGACAATGATGACATCACTGTCATCATGACATGACAGTGATGTCAGCATAGACATCACTGATAGATGCTAGTGCTGGTTTTGGGGATTACACATTTTTCTCCACATGGATTTCCACTCTCAGCAACATCCAGTATTAGCCAGGTCATGTAGATATTAGTAACAGTGTTACCCATAGGGATGTATCAGGGACCTTGTGCAGGCGCAAAGTAGAAATGATGCAAAGATGAGTTCAGGATGTAATTTCCAAAACTACTGTTACAGGCAGAGTTGAGTTCAGGATTAGCCTCCAAGCCTAAGCTACAAGCCTGGCTTTTCTTCAGTGTGTCATTTCATTCTTTAGTCTTGGGCTTTGTTTAGAGTTCATATTAATTATTAGGGAAATAGGTGCTCTGGTCTGCCACTGTACACTGCCTGTGACTGTCCTCAGTTGCTATGGTTCTTCACTGGCACACTATGTCTGGCCACATGTCTGATCTCCACCATGCCACAACTCACCTTGTCACCCCGTGCTTTCCCTCTGACAGCCTTGTGGGAAAAGTTGTGGGCACTGGCCTTGAAAAACTGATTTCCTGGCAGTAGATTAGCTCATGTACATTTATTTGTCCTGACTGAGGCCAAAAGTGACTGTCCTTTATGAAAGCAGAATTTCTGTTTCATGACTCTGCATAAGCTCCTACAGGACAAGATGGCAGTGCTTGGCTTTAAATGGTGCTCTGAGGCCAAAGAACATAGAGGTAACAGTTCCCAGTCAGTAGCAATGCTGTCTTAAATGTATGGAGATGGAAGACACCTTTCATTGTCCATGGCTGCTAGGTGAGACACGCTACCACACATTTCCAGAAACCCACTCTACTTAACAACATTGTGAAACACAAGTCAGCTTGAATATTTCAATAATTGGCAAAATAGACAAAATATGATCATTAAATAATATTATAAATATTTTGCAAATATTATAAATATTTTGAAAATATTATATTTTGGTGAAATATTAACAATATTGCTTGCAGATCTCACTGTCTTGATGAGAGCAGATGAGAATACACAGATGGGACAACTGACCAAGATGTTGTTTCACTGTTGGCAGAAGTGTGCCACAGCATGTGGCAACTATTTTGGGGTTGGCAAGCTTCATGCCAGTGGTGGAATTTAGAAGCAATGAATTTTATGCTCTCTTCCATGGAAGAGAACAGACTTTGCATAGAAAACCTTTCCGAGTTGGTAAGTGGGACTATTAAAGTGCACTTCTATTCAACCCTCTCATTGCAAAACATTAGACAAGGTTTTTGAATTGCTTTGGAGAATTTGTGGACTACTAATTCAGGATTCTGCCAGAGTCATGATTGTGATCACTACGACAAAGTTGCAAAAGGCATCATATGAAATAGGATATCTGGCTGGTAGAAACACAGTTAGTAAAGGGATAACTCCTGGTGAACTAAGGCAGGTGCCTTGTATTTATACTCATATTTATGTTAAATATTTGCACATGTATCAAATAGTATTTTTCCCTTAGATTTTTAAAGTTTGCTGATGCTAAAAACCCATGTCAGCTACTGAGTTAAAATGAGAAAATCCAAGGTTTAGATAGTTTCTTCTCAGCCCTAATGACCATAACTATCCCTAGCATATCTTTTAATGATATATTTACTCAGAATTCAAATGAAACGGATACTACAATGGGTCTTTTTATTATTTGCATTTGTGTCCACATCATCAGCCAAATCTTCTCTGCTCCCCACTCCAGGTGACGGCTCACCTTTTCCATGTCCGGAAAAAGTCCATAGGACTGGGACAGAGGAAACTTAAAAGTATCTCTTTTCATGGTCTTTATGGTCAATGTAGCTTTATGAAAATATAAACTACTCTTTTCTTAGTAAAGATTGTTCCCTTTGCTTTCTCATTCTGGCACTAAAACTTTTACCAGTTTACCATTTTTCCTGCAGAATTACTCTGCAAGAAGAAATGATCAGCCAAATGTTTAAAAGAAGTTGTAGGAGTAGGGATGGATGGGACACCTGTTATTTATTGTCAAAGTAAGAATGGTGTAATGAGTCAGACTGCTGCAGTTTTAAATGATGCTGCAGTGCTGCATATTCCACAGCAAGAAAAAAGATCAGCAGCTCCAAGTAGTGGGAGAGAAACTCCCAGTTACTATCACGTGCCCTGCATGATTTTTGAGATGGACAACACAGGGTGGCTACAGGGACAGCACTGGAAGATACCTTGGAATTTGTTTCTGTTGCTCACCTGATATATGTTCCTTTATATTTTTCTGACAGAACATTTTAAAAGGAGGGTAAGGGGTTAGAAGGAGATTAGTCGAATACTTTTAAATGTTGGAAGGAAACTATACAAATATATTGTAATGCCATTAGTAAAAATCGCAGCACCTGAAGACTTATGCCCTGATACTTTCTTTTTCCATTAACTACCTGGCTGCAAGAGAAGATTATTTGTAGCTAGCAACCAGTTCTAAAGTTATGCTCATACTTGAGGAGTTCTGTCTTTAAGGAAGCTCACCATCAATTCATCAGAAAACAACCCCAGCAGCTGGAGAGAAAACGAAATTTTGTCCTGGACTTTACCCTTGCTTCATACTTGCAGTATTGCACAGTTTTGTTGATACTGCATTCTTTCTGTAGCTGCTTAGAGCTCCCAGATCCAGTGCATATATTGTGCTTCCAGAGCTCAAGTTCTGAATCACTTTGAGGTGTTCTGAGGTGTTTGTACCACCAAACAGTTGCCTTTGAAGCATAAGCATCCATGGTGCTACGATCCCATTTAAAACATCAAAAATACATGAAGCACACTAAAAGCAGAGTAAGACCAAGATGGTTGAGAAGTGGGATGTGAAATTCTTATCAAGAATATCTGGGCTATCTGTACTTAAACATGGTGCCTCAAGCAGTTGAGAAAAAGATAAGGAGATAAAAGCTACCTCTTGGCCTTTCCAGGATTCCCATGGGTCTGGTTTGTCACATGGTGTTTGCAAGAAGTTGTTGCTTTTCAGACTGCAATGAATGTGAAGCAAAGACCAGCTGTTGCACTTGAGCAGTGGAAATCCCTAGATGTGTAACTAATTTGAAGGTCCATTTTGGGAGATAAACTGTTAGCTCGAAGCATGTCTCACAGCTATGACATGAGATGCAAATGCATGAAGACTGACTTAATGAAGTAGTTTGCCTCAACAAATGAAGCTACTGCATAAATCTTGGAGTGTTAACAGTGCATTAAGGTCAACTGTGCCCAAGAAAAGCTACTGCATAAAAAATAAACAGGAAAATGTCTGGCCTCAAATTATCCTGTAGCAAGGGATAAAATGTTTAGGCAACAGCATGCTGAGGTCTGTTAAGGCATCTAATTATGCTACACACTCAAAAGATTGCTTTATGGATCATTAAAAACTTTAAATAAATAATACACATGGGAGCTTTTTTGAGAAGAACTTGTGTGTTTTCAAAATGTACAGTGCTTTTTGATACTCATGAAAAAATATTTACACTTGGTAGGTTAATAATACAAAGCAAAAATAGGAACAAAATACACGTCAAGTGGTCACACTTGGTGAGATGGAGAATTTCACCTTCAAGGAAAAAAAAGCCAGATGTCTCCATGAGAAACTTAAAAAAAAATGCCAGTTATTGATCAGAAAAATTATCTGAAATGTGGAAAAACTTTCTGTTTGAAGTGAGAGATATCTCCCCTCAAGGAATCCAAACTGTGAGAGCTGTGAAGGAAAAGTAATTGGGAACACACAGGAAAATTATGTGGAAAGAAGTGATTAGAACTAATAAAGTACTCTGAAAAGGAGTCCCTCAAACCTGGATCTGTCTCACCACTATGCGGCAATGCTCTTTTTGCTAGTTATTATTTAATAACAGCACGGACAAGAATAGGTCACTCTAATAAAAGATTTCATTGTGGGTGCTCGTCTTTGCTATCTTGTCCATTTTGCAGCCCCATGTACTCCTCTTGACCAAGGAGAGTTTCTCATCAGTCATTTTCTTGTGTTCATCATGTAAATATATGAGTAGAGAGTAAAATGAATTTACGTAAGAGAGAAAACTTGTGGCTAGGATACCTGACTGCAGGGGCAGTTTCTGGTTCTGGTCACTGGTCCCACATTAATTTCTGTATCTTACATCCAGAATAGGCTGGGAGCAGCATCAAGAACAGCAAGAACCCTTCTTTTCAGTGAGCCTTACTAACAAAGGCTCAATAAAATCCTTTGGAGACCTCAGCCCAGTGGCACTAAGGCTGTTGCATAGCAGGCTGTTGCCTGCATTATGCCAGCATGCTAACGAGCTGAGTTTGAACCTAAGTCAGACTAACTAATGCTATTCTCTTGTTGTCAGGAAGCTATTCTGATTCAGTCTTGCATTTGTTGGCAACCCATTTGACATCTCAGAGTTGTACTCTGTTGTCATTGCTGACTATAACCAAACCACTGGTAAACTTTGTCTTACCTTAGAGGATCTGGGTTTCTCAGAAAACATACTGAGAAAAAATTTGACTGTTATCTAGCAAATGAATGTTTTTCACAGTAGCTGAATGGCCTGAGGCAAACTGAGAATTGGTTTCTTTTTTTTTTTTTTTTTTTTAAATAATGTACTTCACAGGCCAAATCCTTCCTTTAACAAGGTGAGGAGTGTGACAACTGAAGAGCTGAAGAGATGAAGATAAGCTTCCATTCCTGTAATTATAAGTGGCTGTTAACTCTAATGAGCTGCAAACAACTGATATTTAGTAGACATGATTTCAAATGAACAGAACTTCTGGATTTTTCTTAGTGAAATATTGCTCAAGAAACTTGCACTTCAACCTGTTCTGACTGGTCTCTAGCAATTTTAACCCATACTAAATTACTTTTCTAGATACTTTTAGATATATCCAGTTTCATTTCTCTACAGATCATTGAAACTTCTTTCACTGAAGTTAGCAAAGTCTTCAGTTGTTTTTTTTTCAATATTTTTAATTATTATTTTTAATTACCTCCAACTACATACAGAAATTTAGGAAGCCATTATATTTCGCAATACCTCTTGTCTCTCTGGAAAAGTTTAGAGAAATCTATTTAGTTCTAAGCTTGTAACCATGAATTTAAAAACATGACTGACCAGCTATCACTTTTTTGGACATATTCCATCAAACTGGATCAGAATTATTTCCATTGTGAGTGTTGTGGTTTTGCCCAGCAACCCATCCCTGGGGCTGTGGATGGATGTCCAAGTGGGTTTCCGGACAAAAAACCTATCAGAACTCTCAGTAACGCCTTTGCTAATTACATATTTAAGAAAGTGGAAGAGAAGGGTTGTGTCGCAGTTAAAATTAGGGGCAGCAGCCTTGTAGAAGAGCAGCAGGCCCGAGAAGGGCCAGGCCCCCTCCTCCCCCTGCTTAGGCTGGGGTGGTAGGTGTAGCACTGAAGCTCCCCTTCTCTTCTGTAAGAGAGTGAAGAAAAAAAAAGTTTAAAAGGAGAACTGCTTGGACAGAAACCGCTGCAGAGAAATTGCAGCGAAGAGATAAAGGACTTCCAAGGTCAAAGCTGGCAGCCGGAGGAGAGAGAAGAAAAGTTCGAAGGGGGGAGAGCTCTCTCTCTTCAGCAGGGAAAAGACTAAAAAGTAATCCCTGCCATCTGTAAAAGATTGTTGGGGTGAGGAGACCCCCCTGCGGCTCGCAGAGGAGCTTGTGGATGTACCAGAGAATTGAGACTTCACGAAAAGGACTGAGATAAGGCAAAGTCCTGCTGAAGACTTTGTGACCCTGAGGGAAACCCACGCTGGAGTGATGACAGCTCAGGTGGGATACTGGGATCTGTGTGTGGGAACCATACTGCTCTTGAAAATTTATAACCCTGAAGGGATAAGGCTTACGCCGGAGCAGACGGCTTGGGTAAGCTTGGGATCCAAGTGAGGGATCCATGCTGCTACTGAAGATTTGTAACCTTGAGAAAGAGACTTACGCCGGAGTAAGGACGTCCCAGGTAATATGTGGAGATCCAAGTGAGGGATCCGTGCTAGACCATGTTGGAAAGGTCTATCAAGGACTGTTCTCCCGTGGTGAGGGACCTCCATAGGGAAACAGGGGTGAACTCTTAAACCATTATTCCCTGTAACCCTGTGGAAGAAGATCCATAATAAGTAAGTGTCCCCTTGCAAGCCTATGGAAGAAAAAACTTCAGGACCTGGGTAACCCCCAAGCCTCCGGCCTTAACCCAGGAGGGGGGTAGGCCCAGCCCTGGAGGCCAACACAGAGAAGGAGAAAGAGTTCCAGCTGCTACGAGGGTGCTGTAAAGTTACTGGAGAGAGAGATGGAACTCCAAAAATGGAGACAGAAACTGCTTCTCCTCCTTGGGCTAATATAAAAAGGGGGGAGAGAGAAGTATTTTCTATAAATACGTAGCACCTTTTACTTAAGTAAGATTATTATAAATATAGTTCTTCAGTAGTTTTTATTGTGCTAGTAATAAATGCTCATACTATTTTCCCCAAATTCAGTCTCTTTTGTCTGCATAAACCTTCTCTCAACTAATGGTAATTGTATGGAGGGTGTGAAAGCAAACTGACCCAGAACAAAACCACGACAGTGAGATACCTGTTAGAAAATCATAGAATAGTCTGGGTTGGAAGGGACCTTTAAAAGTCATCCAGTTCAATCCTCATCTATTGTACCAATATGAGTTGGTATTTCTATTCACATTCATCTCAGGACAACAAAATCTGCTGAGTCTACTGCACAGTTCAAGGCTAATTTCTCTAACATAGGTCTACTTAAAATTATTGAAGATCAAATGGGTGTAGTAGCAGCTGAAAGTCATTACAGGCAAAATATTCATCTGCCTAGGTAAAGTCATTGCATCGATCAACAATAAGCTACTTTAAAAAGTCATTTCCTGCTCTGTTTGTTCATTTATTAAGTGGTCTGCAGCTTATTTCAAGATACTGACATAGAAGAAAAATATTAATTGGATTATACAAATACATGCACATACAACTTAATACAGTACATTTGTGTTAAATTGTATTAGAAAAGAATACCAATGAACCCTCTGGTTTATCCAGTCTATTATATTGCCTGTATCCACAACTAAGACTTTGAGCTTTTGCCTTCTAAAAATGAAAAAAAACCCACCCTTATGCATTTATATACAAACAAATGGCATATATCTTCAAATATATAGATTTCTTTTTCTCACAGCACACTCTAACATAATGATTTACACTACCAATTTCATAGGAAAAAAAGCTTTAAAAGTTCTATGTTTTAATTGCTTTAAAGATAAATCTTTCAGTGGGACATCAGCCTTTCTCTTTGTGTATGCAATATTCCATTTATATTAGAACACATAAGAATTTAAGATGTCCAGAACATAGACCCAAAAACATAATATCTGCTTTCTAACAGGTTAGGGGAAAAAAGTGTTTTTAATCTTAAGAATTATGTTAATGCAGGAAAAGAAAATATCATAATGAGAATCTTTCACTAAGACTGTAATATATATAGGGTACTCCTACATGAGTGCATAAAACAACATTGCCATTTTCCATAGCTAATCTAATCTGTATGCTAACAGAACATTTAAAAGTACAGTGTTCAACATTCAGATATTGTAGAAATGAATTATTTGAGGGTACTAATTATGGTAGCAAGTTTAAAAATATCACTTCCAATTTTATCTAGCTACAAGCATCATGTGTCACCTTAGGCAACATACCCAATACCATCATGTTTCTCTTTCCTCATACAAAATCTGGATAATGATATTGACATGGGATATTTATTTGGGAGGCTTTGTTCAATTTGAAAGTACTTTGATATCCTTAGATAAAGAGTGTGATTGGAGTAAAACCAGGTTTGTCTGTAGTAATAATAGCTCCTCTGACAACCCCTGCAAAAGATGAAGAATGTAGTAAGAATAGAATTTGAGAAGTTCAATGAATTTCAATAGCCAGATATTTGCTCTGATATTTCAGAAGTCATTATTCACTGTTCCCACATAATTTCACTAGCTATATGCTACACCAGGCTGCAAATACATCAGAACATTGAATAGGTTTTCACCAGTTGCGGCATTGGCTGCAGGAGGATAGATGGAGCTGCACAGTCAGCCTTTGGGGGGCTACTCTGCAGCACCATCCCTGGTAGCTCCAGCACTGCTGACTCCACTGAGGGTACTTAACTCAACTCAGGTGTGAAAATCAGGGTTTGTGTTATACAACTGCTTATTACTGTGATTGAAGATTGTCAGATATTGTCTGCCAGCACACAGGAAGGCCAAACATTTCAGTACATATGAGACTTGTAATTTTGTAAAGGAACCCCTAGTATCCCAACACTAAAGAGGCTGTGCCCTAAAGTCTGGTTTTCAGCAACAGGGAATATGTCTGATTTTCCCCTTTGTATCTGCTGGTACATTTCCACGTTATCCCCACTCACAGTAAGGATATGATACCTTTGTTCATAAATAAGGATTTGATAGTAATTGGTATATAACAGTACCTTTACGAAATGCAGAGGCCCTCTCCACCTTGCTCTATAAAAGGTTAAAGTGTTAGTATTCTGGAGTAATTCTCAGTGCTACACCAACAGACTAATCATAGTACCATCTCTGTTCTCATAGAGCACATTAAAAAAACTCCTCTCAACCACACTAGCATGGTATATCTACAGAGTGTTGGGGAGGGTTAGCTTTTTAGCTTTTTTAATTATGATTTTGCAGTTACTACTATTAAAAAAAAAAATGGGGTAGGGCAGCTTGTTACTGGGGCAGACATTAACTTACCAACGTAAAGAGCATAAGCTGAAACTTCAGATTTGAGATCCTCAAAAACTGCACTCCCATGACTTCCCAGACAGCTATGTAAGTCAGACATCATCACACACACATGGATGATTAGACACTGATGTCATGACACATGTACAAGTGTCTGTTTTACAACCACACTCCAAGTATTTAGGCATACAGACTATTTACAGATTATTTAGGCATAGTGTGTAAATCCTCTCCCCTCTGTGTGTAATTCTGAGACCTAATTTTAAATTAAACAGTTTAATAGAAATCATGATTTTGAAAAATTATTACTCTGCCAGGAGCCATAGTCACAGCACACCATGCTAAGTTCTGTAAATACTGATTCCAGAAAAAAATTTGTTCCTCCAAAGCACAAACAGAACAGAAAAAATGATATGGCACAAATCTCTCAGTATTATAATTTTAAGGACCAAGTTATCTTTGGCCAAATAAGATGGTTCTTTTCAGTATGAACTTGATGACCTATGATAACATAAAACTTTTTTGTCATAATGAAGATTTTTTATGAACATTTGTCAAAGAAAACAAGGGAATGAAAGATGAAAAGTCTTGTAAGAACATTTAAAATTTCTTGAAAGCTTTTCCAGTAAATGAAAGGCAGTGTGATCCCTCTAGGTCTGAAACTGATATCTCCATATTTCAATCCTGTTGAGTGGAACATGCATTGTTAGTGGGTTATGGGTGAAGCAATATTTACCATATTTTAATGCAGGTAAGGAAATATTTTCAAGAGTAAAAATCAGGTTTATGCCCCAGATCTCAATTAGTTCAATTGAGATTATTCATGCAACAGGTAATGCTGCTTTGGAGAAACGTTTCCCTATATTTTTTAACTCGTTTTCTTATTTTTAACCCCTTTGTTTACAGGGTGTAAGCCACGAGGGGCTTTTCTGTTTCTGAGAATGTTAAGGCCAGTTACTGTCAGACTACCACAGCCAGACAAAACTGAATTTAGCAAGGTAATAAGGCGAATTCAAAACTGAGCTGGAATTATAAATAAACTGAATCCACCAGAGTCCTAAGCAGTGGGAGGCATCTGCTATTCATACTTGATAAAAGCAGGAGTTGTACGAGTTCAAGATTCAGCATAGCTGCTAGCTTGAAACATTGGAAAGATGTTTCGCAGACATTTTGTCTTTGATTCTGTGTTTCTCTCTTACCCGGTGCTGTACTGTGCATGTGAACCTCAAAGACACAGGCTGACAGAGAGAGGTATTGCTCAGACTGCACTGCAGCAAGCACACAGAATTCACATGGCATCCTGATTCTTGTATGTGTGATGTGAGGCCTTCACCTGTAATTCGGAACCATGAGTTAGTAGCTAAAGGAAGAAATACCCATTGTATGGACAGGAAAAGAAATTTCTCAAAGATTTTAGTCCCCATCCAAACTGAATACAGACCTGAGACTAAAATGTAATAGGGACACAGGAATTGCCATGATGGATCAGTGCAATGACCCACTTAATGCAATATCCACTTACTGACATGAGCCACAAAGAAGCTAGAAGTCCTCTGTAGAACAATCAAACTGGGAAAAGGAACTGTGTATAACTTTTTCTACATAATGTTTTGTTATCCAGTCAGACTTTATTGAAGGTCATTATTAGATTAATGATTTGCAGCAAAGGTTGAAGTGCATATCTCTGTAGCTGAAAGCTTGGTTTTTCATGCTCCCCTCTCTTCTTATTTTTGCTGGTTTTCATCAAGTTGAACTGGGATCTTAATTCTGATGCCTGAAAATGGATTTGGAAACTAGAGGCCATCTGGGTGATACACTGGAAAATTATTGCCTCACAGGCACAGAGAAAAATGTTATGTCTCCACTCTCAGCAGCTACTAGATTGTAATTTACCCACTTTGCCTTTTTGTCTCTTTATTTCAGCTCAAACTTGAGTCTTGTAGTTTTTTCTCCAGAAAAGCTTGAAATAGAAACCAGTGTTGTCACACTTGAAAATTATTTCAATTCCCACCTGAAATATCATAGTATATTAACCTCTTTAGCAGCTGAGAAGACATCAGCTGTTTAAACAAGATCACAACTGAAATCTAGAAAAAAAAATGCAAGAGGTTAATAATCAAAACAGTCCAGCTTTAAGGACTGGTAATTTAGCGGCTGCCAGGACCAGCAGCATATTAAGGGATGAGATACTTTGTTAAAAGATATTTCTGCTGTCACTGTATTGTGCAAATGCAACTGAGCAAGATAAAAGAGGTGGAACTAGCATAGGGGGAACTCCACAGAGGTACTTGAGTGAACCTTTTATTGTCTGGACCAAAGTATGTTTTCTGAAAACAGGTTGCTATGCCCATAAAACAAATACTTATTGCTGTACTCATTCACATATTTCAGATAGAAAAGGATAGAAGAAAACAGCTTCTGGTGTGACAAAGAAAATTGTGAAAGGCTCGGGTGTGTGACGAATGACAGACATATCTGCAGAGCTGCTGGTGAAGTGGCATCAAAGGAAAAAACATGCAACCTATTTTTACCACAGCATTGAATGTTTGCTGAAACACATCACGTTCTCTCTAATTGTGGTCAAAGCAGGTCAGCAGGCCTCAGATGAGCCAGGACTCTGACACAGTGCAATAATCTCTCATTATTATCCATGGTAGTATTCTCAGAGCATAAGTACACAGAATATTCAATTGCTTTTATAAGTCAATGATGATTCAAAACATGTTTAGATGATGCTATTATACAGTCTGTATTGAGAAAAATTTAATTGAAGGAAAGAAAAAATTTTCAAAAATAATTGTTTGGATTTAAATTTAAGATTACTGTTTGCCTATCCTCTGCTCTAAACACTAGCAACACTTTTGGAAAGACAACATTTGAAAGTATAATCTTGTTAGTTCTCAAGTGGCTCTGAAGAATCAAGAAACACATTCCTGATCAATTATGATGTAGGATCAAGAAAGTACATCTATTGAATAGATCTAATGCATTAATATTAGGAAGAAGGAGATATTAGAACATCCATTTAATACATGAATGAGTTAAGAATACTGTCTCTATCTACCAGTGTGCAGCCAGATCCAGCAATAGCAAGCATTTCAGAAGGTTATGAACAATTTTCTATTACTGTGAGAGAAAACTAAAAAGGGACCTAGCCATAATATTATACTGAATCACTTAAACTATAGCTACAGCTATGTATAATTAATGGCCCCAGTAAGTGGCACTTATTGAGATCCAGTAACACTGGATTTAATACAGGTCAAGACTGCAACTGACTTCACTTTTCCAAAACACCAGTGATTGTGATTGGCCTCATCAAAGCAGTTTGATTTCAACTATTCTCCAGACCTGCTGCTGGAGATCAGGTGCTAGTTTGACTGAAACAAGCATATATTGAGGTTCAATCCAGTATGTAAAATTGTCAGGTGAGGTTTTAATTCAGCAGACTCTGAAAGCCTCACCTTCAGCAATCAAGAAATCCCTGCTGAATCCTGTGGCACCACACAGTTGCTCAAAGTTGGGCAAGTTTATGTCACTTTTCAGAACTGACATCTTAAGTTACATGTGATAAAGGAGTTGTTGCAAAATAAAAAACAAAACAAACAAAAAAACCCACAAAAACAACAAAAACAAACAAACAAACAAAAACACACACACACACAAAAAACCAAAAACCAAAAAACAAACTTTTTTCTACAGTCTTTTATTTATGGATCTCCTAAGGATGTGCCACATGATCTGCAAAACTGGTGGAAACACAAGCCCTGGATTAGTTTAATGGGCTCGGTTGCCTAGTCATGTAACAGAAATAGCAGAGCCAAAGGAATGTTAATGTCTCTGACCTAACTATTTTCTTTGTTACAACATCAGCAAGGTGCTACTGAAATAATCCCAAAGGTATTTTCAAAGGAGTGGGGTGATGCTGTTTCAAAATCTCCTTAACAATGTCCCTGCCTGTAGCCATACCTATGAAGAAACATGAGTGGTAACTTCTGGAGCCACACCTCTCTATCAAATACCAGAGTACTTATACTTTTGTATAATAATTATAATATACAAAAATGGTTTTTCAATAGTAAGACTTGCATTAAAAGTCTCACAATTCTCTTTTACTTCTTATTAAATCTATGTATATGATTTTGAAGGAACCTCGGATCAAAATCAAAATGCCTTGGTGAGAAAGGTTCCACTTGGTTTCTGAATAATTGTTTGCTCTGTCTACAGTCTGTGACTAAAACCAGTAATTTTGGAATTTCTGATATGTGTACTGGAACAGTGATTTTTTTAAATGTAAATCCCTCAGTTTGCTTCTGTGCCAGATCTCCGACTTATCCTAGTATTAAATTAGAAGGAAAGAGAGGGTCCTTTTTCTGAGTCACTGATTTATTTTAAACTGGTACAGACTTTTTTAATGTCAGCTGAAGTAATTGTAACTTTGCTATAAACTCTCTATTCCATAACACAGTATAAAAAAAGTTTTGAACAGGTGTTAAAAGCACAGAGAAGAAAAGTCTATCAAGAAACAATATGTTGAGAGTAGGGCTATAAACAAAATGCTGTATTACAGGAAAAATTTAAAAAATATTATTTCTTGTAGGAATCAACAAATCCTGTAAGGGTTTCCAGATGGAAGCTGCAAATTTGTGAGCCTTTAAAACACACATCCATGGCCTGAGCACAGGGATGGAGCGAAGGACTTCTCTGTGCTACAGATTCTGAAGCCAAATGGTAATTTTGGTCTTCATCATTCAACAGCTTTCAGTTCTACACCTGCAGCAGTGGCTGTAACACTCAGTACAATGGAGAGGGAGCTTATAAATATTGCAGGTTTTTTTCCTGTTGATCAGTGTTTTATGGCAGCTCAGATGATGGTCCATGAAATTAACAACCTCATTTGCATTTATTTGCCCTTGAACTTCCTTTTTAAGAATGCTTTATTTTAATTAACAATTACTATTAAAATGCCATCTAAGTTGTAGTCTGAAGATCTTGTAGAAAGTATGCAATGGATGGGAGGAATGTAAAGGAGAAACAAAGGAAAGAAAGTGTTTCTTAGTTGTCATAGCTCAAAAGAAGAGTTTGGAGATTTATAGCTAACAAGGCATTACTTAAACACAGGTCTTACAGAAAGAACAATTTTTTTCCTATGTTAAAGCATCAAATGTAGACTTAAATGAGATATTTTAGACAGTCTGATAATTTCTCAACTTTTAGGGATTTTTATTTTAATTCTTTGCAGATTCTCTCTGAATTTGTACAACTTATTAAGAAAAAAAAGGACTTTTAAAACTGTATTTCAAACATCTTTATCTAAGAAATTAAAATTATTCTGATCTGCAAACCGATATCTGATAATATTGACTAACACACATGAAGTGCGTGTTTCAATGAGCATGAAAATCTTCTGGATAAAATTTGATCTTGTGCTGAGAACAAGCCACTGCATCTTTTAGCCAAATACACATAAAAATAATATGAAATATTTAACTGAGATATATATGCTCATTATAGATTTCACATTATTCTTTGTGAGGATGTTTAAGCAAACAAATGATTATTCTGACACAATACAAGCACACCAAAGTAGGGAAAATCAAAGTCTAAGAATCAGTAGGTAAGCAGGGTGACATCTGAAACAAACTAAATGTCTCCATCTGAATGTCCAGTTTCTGTTAGTTTGTAAATTTGCATGTTACAGCTACCTTACTTTTCTAAAAGCACACCTTCACAGTGTATATGTAATATAAAAACTTATATCTATATATATAAACAATACAGATACATACATAGTATAAAATTAAAGAAATTTCTCCTTTTTTTTTTTTTTTTTTTTTTTTCCCAGCAGCCTTTCTTTCTTTCTTTTCCTTTTGTCATATGCCAGCCCTGCTGGCATGGTTCCCTTGACTCTGAAACGTGAAAGTGCTTTATTACCTAGAGGGGTTGAATTAAGGCATAATTGTATTAAGTCTGAGCACTTCTTCTAAAGAAGCTAAATAACCCAATTTGTATGGTGGGCATAAAGAATGTTATTACTTCAGCAGTGTCAGTCTCTCTAGAATAATATAATAAAAATAGGAAATAAGAGACTTACAGGTCTATATTTTTCAAAGCGAACATTTGCTTCTCTTCTAGTGACTTGAGAAAGAGATGTAGTGAGGAATAGAGATGAAGGTAAAAGCAGAAGAAAAGATGAACCTACATAGTACAAATGGTTTATTTACCTTAAGGCTGGTTTTGTGTAAATATTATAAAGGAAAATAATTGTGAGAAATGCAAGACTTAATTCAGTAGTTCTGGAACATGTACCTGCATGCAAATTGTGGTCATCTTCTTGATGATTATTTTCATTTCTGATTATGTTGCAAAAAAATCATAGTTAATGGCTAATAACATGAGAAAATTAATTTCCTGATTCCAGCTGTATGTTTACTATTTACACATCTAACTACAGAGAAGTGTTTCTTGTATGTGTACACAAAGTCACTATGGTCTGCCAGTGCATGGGAACTAGCAAATCTTAAGTTCCATATATAGCGAAACTGAGTGGCTTTTCCAGGATGTGATACCCCGACGGATGTTTACAAGTGGAACAATGAATTAATCTAAGAGATGTGTTTTGTATTTTCCACCCAATTGTTCTCAGGTATCTATTTTTGCAACTAGTAAACTGCAGATTTAAAAAAAGAAACTGCTGTCAAACCTTCCCAAAAATCCCAGAAAACACACAACACTTTAGAAACTTTTTCAGATTACTTAAGATTTTTGAGGTAATACCAATGTACACAAACTGCTTTTGTTCTGTTGCCACACTTTCATGTTTACATGCATTACTTTTTCTGAGTGAATGAAGTTAAAGACTGTGGGAGAAACTGCACCAAGGACTTTGCTGAGTGAAACACAGCCTAGGAAAGCACTGTGAAAATTACTCAAACAATGCAGGTAATTCCTATTTTACCACACCTTTGTTATTCCAATCCCAATTGTCTCTTGAATAGAGCACTCAAATTGCACTGTATTTTGCAATCAGGCTGCATACCCAACAGACAAAGATGACATCAGACTCCAGACACTCGTCCCAGGTTTATTTGATTTTCAGTCTACAGAGATACCTTCACCTTCTGTGTTAGCCATTCACTGTAGCTGTTTTACTCATCAGAAAATGAAGGAGGAAGGACAGAAATCTCTTTAAGATTTTTAGACCTTTCTGTCAGGATGAATACTGTAGTTGTAATGGGATTCACAACCACTAACTCTTGGATCCGGATTTCTTAATTTAATTTATTTGGGTAACACCATCAGTCTTCTTGTCCTGATCTACAGTTCTGGACTACAACCAGTGGAAGTCCTGCAAAGTGGTAATATATGTATGGAGGGATTCTACTTTATATTTAGAGTAGGGACAGATGAACATATAGAGTTCAATTTCTACTACAGCCAAAACTGACTGGGTGAATCAAATTGTTTCTGCTCTTGCAAAAACCAAAAGCAAATAGAAATATTATTTCTGATCCTCCTGTCTGAGGCACGTAGGAAGAGCCTTGCTCTTCTACACCTTCTCCAGATGAGGAAGGATAGAACTATATAGAATAGAAACCCCTTCTCAGACTTCATGATCAAGCAATGATTCCTATTGCATTATAAGAAAATTTTACTATATCCTCCCTTCTTACAGGCCCCAGAAGCTCAGAGGCTGAGAAATACTGGCTGCTCCTATCTATGTCATGTATCATTTACAATCTCTCAAGTAGCCATGGGTGTCAGACACTTATTTAGCTTCTGGTTGATGTCCATAATTATAAAGAGGTGAATAGACTGTCCGGACATGACTTTTTATCAGGACTTCCAAGGGTGACTTTTTTTTTTCACTCACAGATTAATATTTAGTTATATTTTCATAGCATTTATTTGACCGTAAAATCAGTAACTGCAACTACTGCAGAAAACACTAAGAAACATTTTAACCTTTTGAAGTAATGCTGCTTTCAGTCTTTCCCCCACCTACAAACAATAGTTACGTTATACTGAGATGTGACCTATGTCAATCCTTCAGAATGGCAGCAAGATATGCTTCTACTCCTGCCCATCCTGCAAGTCATCACGCTTCAGTTGCCAGTTTTATGCTTCAGATAACATTTCCAATTTGTCCTGATGTATGTAGGTATCAGAATATATCAGAGAAAAGACTTACTTAAGTGCTTTGATATATAGGCTATAAGCACTCTTGCAAATAATGCAAAAGCACGGTTCCCATGTACCCCAGTATTATGGTATTACCACTGCAAGTAGCTAGTAACAGATCATAAGCTTTGTAATAAATTTGTAAATCCTAAGGAATAAGGCTTCTCAGGCCTACTTAGTCCGAACGTTTCCTTACCTGCCTGCAGTTTACTGTGGCAGTAATTTCTCTAATTGACCAGGTATCAATGGCTAATTTGCTTTCCTCTTGTTATCTTTGTATGATAAAACCACAATTTTATATAGTTAGTAGTAACCAACAATTATTCTGTAGAGAATGATATAACTCTAACAAAGTGATGTAGTGTAAAGAAATACAAGTCCAGTATGATAGCAGAGGCCTTGAGAAGCAGAAACACTGAATACATCATCATCATCATCATCATCATCATCATCATCATCATCATCATCATGGCTAGGCTTCGCGAATGAAGATTTGAGAAAGGCTCTACCCACACTTGCTACAAACGCGCTGGTGGCTAAAAAGGCCAATGCGAGATAGACAAGTCCGGTTGCAGAAGGCACAGCAGAAAGACTCCCCAGGTGATATCGACAAGATGCGATTCTTTCTGCGTTGTCTTTTCTCCTCGAGACTGATCCTGCGTGTGTTCTCAAAAGCAGCAGCAGCGTTATAGATGGTGTGTCTCCAGGCCTCCCGATTGGAGGCCAGGGTAGACCAATGGTGGTGATCAATACGGCCAAGGCTGAGGGATTGTTTCAGGCAGTCCTTGTATCTCCTCTTCGGGGCTCCTCTCTTGCAGCAGCCAGTGGCAAGTTCCCCATAGAGCACGATCTTAGGGAGGCAGCAGTCCTGCATCCTGGAGACGTGCCCTGCCCAGCGCAGCTGTGTTCTCAGCAGCATGGCCTCAATGCTCGTGACTGCTGCCTGTTCAAGGACAGACGTGTTGGTCACATAGTCAGTCCAGTGGATGTTTAGGATTGTACGGAGGCAGCGCTGATGGAAGCGTTCTAAGAGACGCAAGTGGTGGTGGTAAATGACCCATGATTCAGATCCATATAAAAGTAGACAGTACAATGGCTCTGTAAACACTGATCTTAGTACTTCAGGTGTTTGTTTTGCCAGACTCTTTTACGGAGTTTACCAAAAGCTCTGTATGCCTTAGCTAACCTGCTGTCTATTTCTGCATCAATCTTACCATCTGAGGAGATGATGCTTTCCAGGTAATTAAACTGCTCAACTGATTTGAGTTCTGTTTCACCAATGGTGATATGGGGAGGATGTTAAATGCTGCAGAGCTACTTCTGTGTGGGTGACGAGGGCGGCATCGTCAGCATAAAGCAGCTCACAGACAAGATGATTTAAGGTCTTAGTGTGGGCCTTCAGTCGCTTTAGGTTGAATAGGCTCTCATCCGTACAATATCGAATGTAGACGCCGTTTTCATCATCAAGGTCTGCCGTGGCCCTTTGGAGCATCATGCTGAAGGGGAAGTCATGGGATAATAAGAGATGGGGCTCAAGCTTAAAAATAGAGACCCCTCAGGTACAAATGACCCCCTCATGGTCAGTTAGTGAAAAGAGTAACAAAGAGAAAAAAAGAGAAAAAATCTAACATACATAAAAGCCATAATATAGGATATGATTGAATATAATACAGGGCTGCCAACCAAGGAAGAACCACAAGGTGTTAGAAAACACAAAAAAAACCCTCAAAGTGGATCCTGGAGTAAGGAAATCAGCAACATGAACATCATAATCCATCTGACGAAAGATTTCTGATGCTGATAACTCACCATAACAGCACCTCAACCTAGCTTAGGATAAGAAGAGCAGTGGACAGGTAACCTCTCATGAGGAGAAGGGTTGGAAACTAAGAAATGTGCATGTAACAATATCAACTATATTATTGAGACCTTTTTTATTTAGAAGTATTCTAAATTAGTGTTCCTTAATTTTCTGTAAGAATTAGACACAGAGTAGTAATCATAAATTCTTAAGATTTCAGATATACTAACAATAAATTCTTGACTGTATACACATATATGCAGAGTGTGCTTCCTCCTAGCTCATAAACAAGATTTTGAGTGTAACAGTATGACTGGTAAAAGTGGGATTGCTGCTGCACCCAGTGTTGCAATGCTGCTGTTCCTGAGATGTTTATCCTGTGATAGGTATGTGTTTGTCTCCTATTTGGAATGCACCAGTTTGTTAATTTCAATTTGTGACCAGCATATGGAGGAAATCCAATAGTCATGAAATGCAAATGAGACCATTACATCCTCACAAAAGTATGTAAACTAAAAAATAGTCTTGAGAAATAGAAGAGGGAGAAGAATAAAGCACCACACAGCCAAGTGCTGGGGCTGAGGCCAATGGTGTCCATCCCACCACTGATGAGCACTTCTAAAAACACCTTACCTCTCAGGACCCTCTGGAGTGCGATGGGGAGAGAAAGAGTATATACTCTAGGCAAATGCATACCATGGGAACAGGAACTCTTTCATAACCAGGATGGACAGATGGGTCAGGTTAACTGGGTTGCAGGGATCCCTGGCCCTGGGGGTGGGACTTATCGTGCCTGGTTAAAAATAGATGGTACAGTTGGCCATTTCCTTAAAGCACTGGGCCATGCACATGACTCAAGGAAAATGATTTGCCATTCAAAGGTGGAACAACCTCCATTTCCCTGGGAAAAGCCTGGTTTGAACTGTTATGGGAAGTCAGGGTGGAGTTTGGAGGATTCCCCTCTGGAAACACTGTCATTTAAGGTACAGGAGAAAACTCTTTCCTCTCTCTCCCTGTGAGGGAGTAAAACCGAGTAAAACAAATTCCTTACTTCTAAAACAAAAAAATAGTCCAGAGAAAAGTCCAGAGCTACAACAGCAAAATATCACTTTGACATAAAATTCCTAAATCCCCTCTTTCTAGGGTAGTAGTTCATACAAACTTCCTACTGGGAATGAGTCCTGATCCATCCTGAATACCAGTGTGTGATTCACCTACTGATGTGCTATCTGACCCAAATCAAAAGCATACTGGGAAATGATCCTGGTATGGGTGACCATTTGTGTCAGGTTTATGGTATGACTACATTTCTTTTACTAGTACTGAGACAAATTTTGTACTGGTTTACACAGCAAGCAAATTCACTAGGTAAAATTTTTATTTTCTCTAATACTTCAGTCACACCAAGCTAATACTCTGCTGGCTCCTGAGATTCTCTGGTTGTGCTAGCTAGGCCATAAAGACATTTACAGCATATTTTGCTTCAAGCCTGAACTCCCTGCTTTTGCCATAGGAAAGGCTAGACTGCACTCTAGCACCTCAGAAGCAGGGGTTAGCTGTCACTGGTCATAGTTACTGGTACTTATCTGTCAAAGGGGAGGGAAAGAGGCCTCATATGAAAATTTTTTCTCACTTAAATATAACAGTGACATAAAATTGCTTGTGACCTTTTCTGTGTTTTAACTCAATTGATAAAAATACTTCTGATACTTATAAGATTAGTGAAATAACTCATTCAGGTAGTGTAGAATCAAATTAATATTTGATTTTAACTTCTGACCTCAATAGCAGTATGTTCAGAAATGTATTTTTAAAGTAGTTGTATTTGAATGCACTCACTATATTTATGCATGTAAGCACAATTGCACACATCTTATGAAAACTGCTTGTCTAACACTAGGACTTTTACAATCTGAACTGAAAAGTCCTGGTTCTGCACTTTAGGGCTGTACAGAGCTTATGTCCTCTTGGGTCCACATAGAGAGGAAAACTGCAACACACATCTTAGATTAGATGAATGTGATTCATCTGTCCAAATCAGGCCACTGTCTGACTATGTACCTGCAAAGAGTACAGCATGTCTTCTGTCCTGGTGCAAGAGAGACATGTTGCAGCTCCCCTGCAAAGAGAGCAGTGTACCTTCACCCATTTCCCCATCATTACTGAGTCTGGCAAGCAATGCCCACTTTTTCCTATCACATCTCAGGAAAAGAGGAAAGGCAGCTGTCCTGGAGCACTCAACAGAGTCGTATAGATCCAGGTAGCATGGTAATGTTATCTTTTAATAGTTTCAATCTTTTTGATATCAAATCAATTTATAAGCATTACCACACTACCCTTAAGCACATCATCACCTGTTCCATCCCCTTTATATTCAGTGGTGAATCACAGACCTTAGACCCTCCTGTTGGTAATGGCTAAAGTGTTAGAAGCAGTTCACAAATATCTGAATATCTGTCAGATCTTTTTCTGTCCTGTAAGCAGCAAATACAGCTGGTAGCAGGATGTTAAATGGACAAAGGCACAGAGAACTGGTTTTATAGCCATCTTTCAAGGATATCTTTTATATGGAAATCATCTAGTGATGTGAATCTGTTAGCCACGGAAGGACCTCTGCAGATCTTGTAGATATCCCTATGGAGAGTGGCTTAGACCAGGGAAGATAAAGCTTCTAGAATATCTTCTGAATAATAGAATAACTTCTAGAATATCTAGGCTATCTTGTGGAGCTGGAAGGATGGACAAAACATCTTGGCTTTGGACAGACAGCTTAAATTATTCTACTAAGAACACTGATATATTTCAAAGCTCTCAATACTGTAATAGCCTATAGGAATAGGTGACAGGGACGTAAAAAAAAAGTAGCTCAGATTCAGTTTTTGAAGCCCTTTTCCCCCTTAATTCAACAAGAAGATCCAGTGATAAACTACATGCTCCAAACATGACAAAATGCAAAAAATGAAAAAACTAGCAAGACTTGGTGAAATTAAGAAAGCTTCTTACACCTTCTTTTAGAAACTAAAGTTAGTACATTTTTCTAAAGAAAATAAACAAATATGATACAAATATATAAAAATGCTTTTGTTTGGTTTTGTTTGTTTGTTTGTTTATTTTTAAATCAAAGGTATCTTTAAAAGATATAAACCTTGCACTTAGAGCAGTGAATTTAAGAGCATTATAATTGTATATATATAACACTTTACAGTAAATCCTTATCACTTCTGACTCAGCGTTGCAGGAGTCTCACTTCTTTCCATAAATTCTTTCAGATGAGATGCCACTTATCTCTAATAGCAGGATGTTTTTAATTAAAAGAGGAAAGATAAACTGAAATGAACCTTATGTCTGTTATCTTTATTACTGTGAAAGGTACACATAGGTTTTTTGACTGTTGCCAATCCATCTCACATTCTTAGTAACAAGATATGTGAAACTTAACAATAAGTGTTTATGGAAAGTTGTCTTGGCCACATCAGTTATTATTGAACTTATAATTTTCTTTTGCAGCTGAAGAAAATGTAATCTAACTTGGATAATATATTCTTATCTAAAACAAACATCCAAATGGTGGAATATGTCTATGGACTACCCTACTTACTAACCTGCAAAAATGGATGCCAGATATCAGATGAGAAAGCGAAAGCAAAAAGAAATCTAGTGTATTTCTGTGAACATCTGGCATATTTAATGCTGTCAAGTTTTCCCACCCTCTCCAATGATACTCTTCCAAACTACCCATAAGAAAAAAAAAAAAGAAAAAAAGTCATTTAAGAAGGAAAAAAAAAAAAAAAGAAAGCTTTTTTTTTTTTAGTAACTTAAAAGGACTTTGCACTTCTTGTGCATCAGTGTTAATAAAAAACCCACCATTCTGAAACAGGAACACAATATCTGTTTTCCTTCATTATTATCACTGGAAAAATACTTCAAAGCACACAAAGAATATGTGCAAATAGACTAGTGAGCCCTGGATATATAATCTCCTATAGTTCAGAAAAAGAGAAGGAAATTTCCTTGTAATCCCCCATACCACCAGTATCAGCACACATCTCAGGAAGCACACATATCAGTGTGTATGCATAGCAGCAAGAGTCCAGTCCTGTATGAAACTCTAGCAGCAGCTTTTCTCTAGCATGGACCCAGAATGCTGTTCCAGGAATTATTAATATTTAACAACCTGAGCTCATGGTTTGA
Organism: Myiozetetes cayanensis; assembly: GCF_022539395.1. Lineage (NCBI taxonomy): Eukaryota > Metazoa > Chordata > Aves > Passeriformes > Tyrannidae > Myiozetetes > Myiozetetes cayanensis. The sequence goes on from NW_026087631.1 coordinate 46,050,389, forward strand.
CTTGATAGCAAAAATGGGGAACATGTCTTTGTTTTTGCACCTAGCTGCATGCAAATAGTGGTTTCCTGAGAATTTATAGAGAAGAAAAATATCTATCTACTTTTCCTGCCCTTTAATTTCTTTCCCAAAATCAAGCTCCAGTCCTCAAATAGCACGATAATCATAAAGTCATAGAATCACAGAGTGTTTTAGTTTCAAAAGGACTTAAAGATCATCTAGTTCCAAACCCCCTGGTTTCAAACCTATTCCACTAGATCAGGTTGCTCAGAGTTTCATACAGCCTGGCCTTGCACACTGCCAGGGATGGGATCCCCAACTTCTCTGGGTAATCTGTTTCAGTACCTCACCACCCACACAGTAAAGAATTTCTTATTAATATCTAATCTAAACCTTCCTTTCTTCACTTTAAGGCAATTTTCCCTTGTTCTTTCACTGCATGGCCTTGTGAAAAGTACCTTTCCAGCTTCCTTGTAGGCCCTTTTTAGGTACTGGAAGGTGTTCTAAGGTCTATGCTGAGATTTCTATTCTCCAGACTGTACAGCCCCAACCCTTTCACCCTGTCTTCCCAGGAGAGGTGCTCCAACCCTGTGATCAACTTAGTGGTCCTCCTCTGGACTCATTCCAACAGGTCCATACCTTATTTTTCTTGTCCAGCCCCAGAGTTGGACCCAGCATTACAGATGGGATCTCACAAGGGAAGGGTAGACAGGAGAATCCCCTCTCTTGAACTGCTGACCATGCTGCTTTTCATGCAACCACCTTGGTTGGGTGTCTGAACTGCAAATAGCACAGTACCTACTCATGCTGAGATTTTCATCAACTATCACTCCCAAGTCTTTCTCTTCAGGGCTGCTCTCGACCAATTATTTACCCTACCTGCATTTGTGCTTGGGAATAATGATGTGAGGAAACTTCCATGGACAAAAGAATGAATTTTAGTTACAAACTGAACTACTGGCTTCATGTTTGTCTTTCTCTTCCAAAAAATGTATATAGTTTATTAATTCTGAGCAAATACATGGATAAATTATAACACTGTGGAGAAGACCACAGAGGTAAATTCATTCTTTTAAAAGAATTTAATTTTTTAATTCAGTTTTAAGTGTTTAAATGGTTAGAGCAGTAATCACTGATTCCAACAACTAAATCTGCCTTCAATTAATGTGGAGTAGTCCAAGTGAAAATCACTGTAACCACCTATAAGTACCTGAGGATATAGTTGTTCAGGTCATATTATCAAAAGAATACAGGAGCTTATTATCTGGTTCCAGAAAGATTAAAGTCCCCATTCCCCTGTCACTAATGTTTATTAAGTTAGTAAGAATAATGTCAAGTATTCCCTTTTTTTTTTTTAAGAGTTGACATACATCACACTGTCTCAAAAGGAGAGAAACCATTTTCATTTGCTGAGGTCAACCCCTTCCAGCTATATATGTGCATTATACCTTTTTTTCCTGCTTTTAATTTTAAATACAGTGATCTAATCTTCAGTGACATGGGGTCTGCTTTGCAAGTGTAATAAATTGTGTTAATCTTAGTGTAATACTCTTCTTTCATATCAAATTTGGTTCATATTTGTGAAAATATCATTCCACAGTTTACTTTGAATAGAATTCATACTTTACCCATTAAGCTATTTATGCTCATAATGGAGACACAAATATGTTCTTTGCCTGATAAGGATCGTAACTCTGAATATCTGTAATGTGCGGGGAAACTATTTCCATAGCAGTGCCTTTATTTGTTTGAGTTTTCTTCCCTTTTCTCCATTTAATTTTGACACAAAAAAGGGGAGAAAAAAAATGAAGTGAGAGGTGTATGAGGGCAGTTCAGCTACACAGTAAAATTATTGTAGCATTATACAGTAACAATAAAATAATGGGGAGGATAAGGATTAGGTGAAAGTCCTTTACAGGGAAAACAAAGGACTAAGCTTATCTTTTAGACTTCAGCAATAGCCAGGTTTATTACTATAAACAAAGATCAGATCCAAAGCAGGATTTAGACACTCTGAACAACCAGACATCAGAGGTTTCATTCAAAAAATGAGATTCAGCTGCTGCTTATTTTTGTCATTTTAGCAAGTACTTCTAGGTACTTCAGCCTTAGCCTGGCTCCATAAACTTTGCATTCCTTTCTTCAAAAGGCCTATTTCTGACAACAGAGGTGGACAGGAGACTCAAATGGTGTAATTCACATGGGTGAACATATTCTGGTTTTGATGTAGCATCCCAAAGGAAACACTACTGTTTTGTCTTCTCACCACATGGAGAAGGAAGTCAAATGTACTGATCCAAGTGCCTGAGTTCCAAAGGGGTGGTGGGAGATCAGAGGCACTTCTGTTCAGCATATTCGCTTTATGATCTCCTCATTCAGCTTGAATTGCAGAGGTGATTCCTAAAAGCCAACTACTTCTCATGATATTGTCAGAAACTTAAATATCTAACTTTGCTTTTAGAACACAAGTCTGGGGATCTGAGCTAAAAGTAGTATGTTGTATTGCTTGACTTACAGACTTCCACATCTTCCACTGGATTTGTCTCTATAAGCTTGTCAAATATTTTATCAACAAATGATAGTCCATATAAACAGGTAACATTTAGTTTATTCCAAGTCTATAGAAACAAAAACAGCCTAAAGAAGTACCAGAGAGAATAGTAGCCAGAGAACTGAAAGTCAATTAAAATAGTGGTGAAAATATTATTAGGTTGAAATATTTTGCCCATATACCTGAGAAGAAATAAATAAAAAGGGAAAGAAGAACTAGAGTAATGATTCTATTCAAAGAGCTGTTCTAAAATGAATTCAAAATCATACATTCACCGGACATGATAGCCTGAACCAGATTACCTTCTCATCCAGTGAGTTTAAGTTGAATGCAGAGCTGAAATCAGTACTGAAGGCAGGACTCTGTACTTTGAACTCCACTGTGTAAATGGGACACTACATCACAGAAGTTTTAGTATAAAGTATAAAACACTCAACAGAAAATGACAGCAAAATTATCAAACGCAAAATTATTAAATATACAGAGAGATCTCTCTCCTCAATGTTTATCTTTGGCCCCACTTGAGACAGTACTTCAAGGGCTACTCTCCTAATTGGGGCAGTCAAATATCAGTGCTATGATAGTACTGACTGTTTCTGAAAAAGAATAAATGGAGGGCTTGCGTTCTTGTTACGAGGACATTCTTATTCATGGTGAATAAATTTCAGAATATTACAGAAGTAGACCACCCAATTAACCACCTCGAGATTTACAAGGGTTTTTAGAGGTACACAAGACTCATACTTGCTCTCTGCCCAAGGTCAAGTGTCGCTTCTGAAAAGGACTTTTGTATAGCTACTTTTTGCTATTCATTACTCTCTCCAAACTTATGTCTAGTAGCATAGCTGCACCATTTTTCTGCCATCTAGACCGCATAGAAACCTCCATTCAAACCGAGCTCCAGTATTAGAAACTACTTGCAGCTACACAGTGTTCCTCATCATAGAGGGAACTTTGAATCCTGTGTCTCTGAGCTTTTGAATGCAGCTATGCTGGATCAGTAGATATTACCACCACTCACCCAAATTTCACATAAAGAGTTATTTCTGGTTTTCTATGATCTTGTTGTCTGCTGAAGACAATGTACCTAAAGTTCTATTCTTGGCACTGTTTTTCTTCATGTTAGGCTGTCAGTCTGGATGGCTGATTACCTTCTTTTACCCACACTGGTGACTGGAAATGAAGTATGACAAAATGAGAAGGAGAAAAAGGTACAGTGAGTAGAAAGCACACATATGGGAGTATGAAGAAACTAAAAACAGAAGATGAGAGCATATATTAAAAAGCAAGCATAAAGAGAAAGACTGAAAGATAGCAAACTGAAAGAATATGGAAATCTAAATAAATAAATCTAAATAAATAAATAAGAATCAGGTTACATTTTTTCGTTATGTTTTAATACTTAACTATGCTCCTAACCTTAGCTCAGAATGGAAGAAAGGAAAGGATATTTCTCTCATTTTTTCCAGTGCTGGGACTGGACAATATTGCTCTGGAGAATAGCTTGTTTATGTTTCTGTTCAAAGTACTGCAACTACCTTCCCTCTTCTGGACAACAGATTAAGTGAAGACCACTAGCAAGCCAAGAGGAGATGTTCTATGCCTCAGACGCTAAATAAATTCACAAAAGTTATTTACTGGATTCTTATTTCAATCTGTTTATCAAAATCACTGTTTTAGGAAATGAAACTCAGAAGATAAGAAATACTGATGTATTCTTAAATGAAAAAGGGAGTAACAGTGACTGATAAATTAGGTATTTTTCACTACTGTCATTAAAAAAGATACATTTGACAATATGTTATTGAGTTTTTACTTTTGACAAATGCAATAAATCTGGGTGGACTTAAATCTCAAGAGTCATACGTAAAATCCCAGCAACATACAGATGAAGCTGTTTGCTGTTCATTATCAGTAATCTTTTATCTTCCCTTTGAAGCTAGTCTATCCATCAAGTTGTACAAAGCTCAACGAAGTGGTTTTTTAGGATTGCTTTTTCAGAAAGAAAATTTTATTCAAGTATAAAGTGTAACTAGTGGAAGCTTTTCTTCTTTTCTTACTGATTATGCATATTTAGAGCAGTGAACCGCAGGGGTTCATGGAAAGAAAAATAATGACCTTTGCTGATCTTTTCAAACACCTAAAAAAAAATCAAATTATTTGCATGTTAGTGGTCTTCATGCTAAACCTTTAGAATATTCAATTAAAAAACCCTTCTAAAACATAAAATATTCTTTCCCCAAACATGAATTGTAAGGGAGCCACAACTGGGCTGATATTAGGTGCCCTTTGGGAAAAATCTCTGTCTTTAAGATGAGGATATTGAATCTGTTCAAGCAAAAAACAACAACAGCCTCCTCTTCCTTCTCTGAGCTTTGAATAGATTTTAATAAATTTCTTCTAAAGTCTCAAGTACTTTGCTCTGGGTTTCTTTTGCAGGCTTCACTATAACCTAGTGCTGGTATGCAGAGAACAGACACACATTCACCTTGGTATTTTTCTGGCTTATAAATTGGTAGAGGTTTTCTGCGAAAGTCTAATCCCACACTTTTTTTTTGTGCAGGGATATTTGGCAGTATAGAGATTCCTTCTACTTAATCCCATTGCATTCCCTTTCCACATCTGAGTTTGTATATTTTGTGGGAAACAGGGGATATCTGTAAATGCAAAATTCTGTGACAACTTTACCTTGTAAGGACTGTCTTACCAGCTCCTATTGAAATTATTAGATGTAGTGGATTAGACACAGAACAACGACACTGAAAACAAAAGTAAGGAAACATATAAGGAAAATACAATCAAAATACAGCTCTGTATATCTACTACTGTTTTCTGTTTCTTAGTTAACTTCAAATTTCATACAGTTTTGTGCTAAAAGATGGAAGCGACCTACTTACAGTTAGGATTAGCTGAAAAAAAGAGGAAATTTTACTTTAGGAATGGCATAGGAATTTCCAGCTACTTTAGCATAACTTGTATGAGATTCTAGGGGAAACATGCATTTTTTGCTGTGAGGTCACAGATTCTGAAAGAAACATGGAAGTTGACCTTCTTGACCAACCCATTGTGTAGAGGCAAATAGTGTTCAACACTGTTTTTATTCTGAAATATTACAATTGGAAAGACTAATGAGCTAAATGAAGGATGTATCAACATAGAAAACTAGACAGAAAAATATACAAGGTAAGAAATATGTGAACAAGTATAACTGCAATCTGAGTCATTTCAAGACACTGTATTGGCATCTTATTCTATATTGCTTCAACATACTATTACTTCTAAAGCAGTACAAAATCAACAGCTGAAGTATCTTTCAAATAATAAGTAGTTTTTCGTGTAGAAGAGAAGGCACAATATCAAAGACTCAACTAGAAGCATGGGAAATCAGAAAAAGTAAATCTTTAGCTACTTTATAAAATAGAATTCGCTGTCAGAATTACTATACCCATTGTAACATTTGAAACAATCTTGCTTACAGCTCACAAATCATTTGTCATGGACCACATTCTTAGTAGGAGTACTATGAATTCTTAGTGTTTGTGAATGTGAGCATTGAAACTGAAAAAAATTATTGCTGTATATATTTTGTATGCTCTGGATTTCCAGTGTATCTAGTATTCAGCTACAAGCTGATAAAGTTTTAACAAGAATAAAAATAAAAGATAGATTGCTTATTACTTAAATAAAATCTGGTTTCATTATTAAAATAAAAATTTCTAAAAATCTTATTCAAACTGCTACAATTAGCAAAATGAATGTATACTGGAAGAATACATCCACACACATAAATATGCAGCGTAAAACCCCACACCAGTATTTCTTTGATCTAGTGAGAAAAAACTTGCCCAAGTCAGTAAATATAGAGAAAGATCCAAAACCTTGAAAATAATAATCACCCCTTTTTCACAAATGCAACAATTTTCTTTTCTGTGGGTTAACAGCACTTTTGGAATTAGATAATCATATCAGATAATTAGATATACTGTGCACTAAATCTGATAGCTCCTACTGTCAACAATCAAGGCTCCTCAGCCTGAAACAAGGGGAAAACTTTTACGAGAACAGTAGATTTTTGCTTTGTGTTGCAGATGCTGTTATGAACTCCTGGCAGCAGACTGCTCTTCTCTGCACTGGAAGATAAATGAGGAAGTGCAAATGTTGCAGATGCAGCAATCGTGCACATTGTGATTAGACTTGTGATTAACCCAAGGTGCTTTACGAGCCTAAACTGCATTCAGTGACAAAAATGGCTTGCTCTTTCATTCCTGAGAGGCAAGTGACCTCCTCAAAACATTCACAACCCACTGCCACCCTTCAGGGACATACCTTCAAAACAAGACACCCAGGTTGGGCATAGAAAATCTTTGGACTCTGATTTATCCTTAAAGTGCAGATTTTTTAAGGCATGCAATTACCAGAAAGCAAAGGCTCTGTTCATGGTTGGCTTCTGATTTCCTGCATGGTTTGCTGCAAATCCACTTGGACTTTCTGTACTTAAGTTCCACCACCACTTATAAACACAGTACAATGCTTCTCTACCTCACAGTATGACTCCAAATTCTAGCCTGGGATAGTGTCAAAGGCCTTCACTGTAGAAATTACTGTACACGTGCACAGAATAACTTCTCATTTATGTTACGCAGTTCTAAGTCAACTGCCAGACAGCAGTGTGCAGGAGTGCAACTTGGGCAAATCTGGTTTTGCTGCAAATGGTCCTTCTCACCTACTTTCAAAACTTACAAAGGTTTATACAAGTAACCTGAGAGTCTCCTTGGAGCTTTCAAATATAAAGCATTTGCTTTATACTCAACTTTCGCATGAGTGTACTTTGCCCACTGGTTTTTGTTTGGTTTTTCAAATCACAATGAACAGTTAATGAGAAAGTGAGAATAAAATTATCAGGAAAAAATATATACTTATTTTTGATAATATTTTAAATAAATTGTTTGAAATCTATACCACAGGATAGACACCTTCTTGATTGGTTAGAGCATGGTGGTAATAAGAGTAAGGCTGTGGTTTGACCCCCATATGGGCCATTCACTTTAAGAGTTGGAATTAATGGTCCTTTTGGGACCCTTCTAACTCAGGATATTCTATGAAACATTTTAATTACAGTTTATGGTGTCTGCATGCAAAAGAAACTATCAACCATCAGACTGGTGCTTCACCTGTGTATGCTGAGCACTTGCTACACTGATCTCATTTTACTCCTGTAGATTACATGGTAACCACAGATAAAACAAAATATTCCTTCCGTGCATCTTCTAAGTGTTCCATTTTTGAAAGATTTTATCTTGATATTAGGAATGAGGAATGTAACATAAACACAATTTTCCATTGCATTTTACCGGCACTGTGTCATATTCATATATAAAGAAGTTATTTTAAACAATAGCATTAGGTTTTACTGACACAGACTTGTAATCTGTAAGCTCATAGGACAATATGCTAATACAGAAAAAGAAAGGAACTTTTCATAACATTGTATTATTAATATAAAGAAGTGGGTGATCTTAGCTTTTTAATGCTTTTGTACCTTTAAAATTTAGAAGATGCTCTGCTAAATTTACTGGACAAAAGTCTGTGTGTGACACATTAATACAAAAATAACTTTTTTATCCCACATAGGGTAAGATCCCCAAAAATTTTTGTTAGTGGTAAACGAACCCATTTCCAATATATTTTCTTTTACATCAAAAAGTCAGACCTCCCAAAGGCTTTTCTTGGTGGAAACATGTACTCTGCATCACTAAATATAATTTGTGAAACTTATGTTGATATTCACCTTCGTAAATTATAGGCATCTAAAAACTTGTGACCTTGGGTTGTTTGTATAATCAATGGAGAAAAGTAGAATTCACAATGTCACAATTCATTGACATATAATTTTTTATTATAAAATAAACCTTCTTCTAGAGGCAGTTTCTACGATGAGTAGTCCAGACCTCAGTACTTAAATTTTAAATGTTGAAAATTGGGATAGATGAATTGAATCCTTAGTCAAAATTACTGTGTTCAGCTTGAGTTAAAAAAAAAAAAAAAAAAAAAGTTGATAAAGATCATTTTGTTTTTCAATGTTTCTAGAATTTTTTTTCATTCTAGGTGAGTTGGCAACTCATGATGAAGAATTATGGAGACAAATTTCCAGACAAATCTACTGAAAGTCTTCAATAGAGTTCCTATGTCTTCAGTAGAGTTCCAATTCTATCCAATTCTCTTTTATCTTAAAGAATTTACTTCAAAAGATTTTGAAGATGCTAATGCAGTATTTCTCACTTTTCATGTATTAGGAAGAAATTTTGATGTGGAATATTCCATGGTTTTTTCTGTCCTCTTTACCACTAGACACTATCAGTCACTTTTAGAGACAAGGTTTTTGTCATGATGGACTTTGTCCAACTACTGTGACAATTCTATTATTATTGTTTTGTCATAATTCCGTCGGTGTCAGCGCATGAGCTATGGAATTGCTTCCTTCTTCCCTCTGTTGAAATGTTTAAGGCCCAACTCCACAAGGACAGGCATATTTGTCTGAGGACACCAATGACCAGACAGTGCTGTGGGATCTATGATGCATTAGATAGAAAAGGGTCCTGTATGCCATATTTACCTGATTAAATGAAAACATAATAATTATTATCAGATATTAAAACATATTTTTAAACTACTGTTGGGATTCAAATTGTTATATATCTCTCTCTGCACCAGAGATCTGCATTTGTGAACTCTTGATAGATAACAAGTATTGGACTACTCAGTACAAGAAAGGCAATGACATACGGGGACAAATCCACCTAAGCACCAAGATACTCAAGTGACTGGAAAATTTGACCTATGTTGAATAAACAGGTTTTATTCAGCATAAGAAAAGAAGGGTAAGGAATCATCTCATTGCTACCTGTAGCTACTGAAGGGTAGGCTACAGAGGAGACAGAGGCTTTTCTCAGTCATGCTCCATGATAGAATGAGAGGTAACAAATACAAGATAGAATGAGGGGATAAAAAAAATAGATGGGAGGGAAAATATATATACTCTGTCAGTATATGAAAGGGTCTGTGGTGTTTCTGTGCTTGGAGACAATCAAAATCCATCTCTCACAGTCCTGACTAACCTGCTACCTGACCTTGCTCTGAGCAGGGATTGCACCTGATATCCTTCAGAGGCCTCTTCTAACATGAGTCACTTCGTCATGATATATTGTCAAGAGTCATTCACCCAGAGAATGGGACCTTAACTTGAAAACCCCTGGGATTCTTGCAAGATATACAAAGTCTTTAAATTCATTGATTTACATGCAGTGGAAGAATCATACACCATCAACCTTAATCAGTTCAAAAAAGTAAATTGTACTGGATTGTCTGTAAAACATCAGGACACTCATAATTGACACAGCATGAGTGTCAGTAAGAAAAAGAAGTCAATAAATAATACATCTGGTTTTATAAGAATTTGAGGGTTTATGCTTGAAAAAGGACCTGTGTTCTTTGTTCCTGTTACATTTTATGTTTACTAGCATTCACATGAAGTCTAAGGGACTCACTAGAAGATCAAAACTCTTTATATTGATGGACATGTATTTTTATACAATGAAGATGAATTTTGAAAAGAATTTTTAATTAGGTACTTACCTTAGTAATTTCATGTAGCAATTAAAATCCTTAATGATACATGGCACTTTTCCTTTGAATCCATTCCCTCTTCCTTCCACTTATGGATTGAGGGAAGGGGATTTCTTTCCTAATTTTTTTTCGTGATTCTTTTGGTGTACTTCATTTATCAATAGCATCATAAATTTTGTGTTTAACAGTGGTGGGTTTGATCTTTTGTAACAACATTTGTCTTCGTGAAACTTTAGACTTTCACCCTACTATAGCATACATTAGAAAATGAAAGACTGCATGTTTATGTTTGCCAGCTTAATGATATGTGATAATAAATCTTCATTTAGGAACAGTACAATATCCAGTGTGAAGTGTTAAGCTCTTAAACTGACAATGGTTGTTATATTTCATAATAAAACTAAAATTAAATATGAAACATATTGAAATGGTTATAAGTCAAATATTCTGTGCCCTGCATAACAAAAATATTTTTGATGAACGAGATTGCATATTAAAAGAAAACAAAAAGCTACACACCTTAATAAAATAATATGATCAATCAAATGACATTTATGTTCTTAGAAGGATTGTAAAATCAGCAGATTTTATATAGAAGGAAGACTAAAGAAAAGAAGTAACCATAAATAAGTTATCTTAAAGTAACCAGTTTGAGTTTTCTCTTTTGCATCCAAATTATAGCATTGAATCTGGAGTTAATCCTACGATTTGTGGTTACTGGTAGATTTTTTTAATTGCTTTTTTCCTCAGACTAAGTCCTTATATTCATAACATTGTTCTGTATCCTGTCAGGTGAATAGAGAAGTGTGTGATCGTGCTTCTTTCCCCTTAATTTCACTCTGTTTACAGTTCAAACAAATTTAAAGTTTCAAGGTTCATTTGAAACTCTTTGTATGGCATATTCACCTACGCTTTGACTTTGCAGAAATATTTTGGGCAAGGCTACAGTTTCTTGCTTTTCACTATAGTTATTTATATAGTTCTTGATTCCACATATTATTTAATCCATTTCAGCATAATCCTCTTAAAAAGAATTATTATACAATCAGGTTATATGGCATTTTTTGCTACTGCAGTGGTTTTGATATCAGTTTGGGAAAAATCTGACAGTCCTGACATGATCTGAAACATATTTCCATTTTCACACTACCCTAAATTATGAAGGCAGCTCCTAAGATAGCATTGCCTGTCCAGAAAAAATTAGAAGTTTCAGCTGGTGAGCTATATTTAATTTTTTAAAACATTAAAAACTACTTTTAAATGAGAGACTTATTCATGAGAGAACCTGTCATATGTAGAGCTTCTAAATAAAGATGTACAACAAAGGTGGGGTAGAAGATGAAGAAAGAAAGACCTCAAAGTCTTCATTTAAAAGTCAAAGTTTGGTCCAGTTTAAGGGCTGTCTGGAAAGGAAGTCGGTTTCCAGTGATAATTCAACTCCCTTCCTTAAGAGAACTTAATGAAACAAAGAACTCGGGAGAGTACAAACCTTCCCCATCACTGTTCCTTACTCTCTTTTAGCCTGATCCACACTCCATGTCATTCTGTCATACAAATTATCTGAAAGTAATGGCATATTCCCATAGGGGCATCACTTGAGTGGCAGTGGACGTGCAGCAACTCAGTATTTTAAAACACTCTGTTCCAGTTAACACAATTGAGGTAGTTACACTGTAGTCATAAAGAAGGCATCAGTTCCCCTCCATAAAATACCTCTGTTTTTGAAGAAATATCTCCTGACTATGGAGATGCCTGCTCTCCCATAGGACTGTGTCTGTTTTCTGTGGAAATGTGGAATTAAGAGAAAGAGGGATGAAGAGGGGTTGCACAGTGCACAGGCCTTGCAACTGCAAAGGCTCAGTATGCAACGTGCGCCCAACACAGAGCTTCAGAGTCTCCCACAGCCTGTTCTGTGCTCCACAGTCTCACAGCACTTCTGAAAAAGTACAGAAGTACATTTCACAACCAAAGTAAATTGTTCCAGTCCCTGCAGGGTTCAAGAACACTATCAAATGTCAAGAGCTGACAGTTTCACAAGCCTGGTAAACTCAAATTTTTCCGAATGTGATTTACATTGCAAATGTGTGAGGATTTCCATTCCTCTCACCCCAAAGTACTGAAAGAGGTACATGCAAATATTTAAAATCTAATGTTGAATTTTTCCCCACTTCATCACAGCCCTACACTTTTTACTTCCAACTTGGGTAGTTAAAATGCATCCAATATCTCTACAGCTACTCAAAACACCACGACTCACCATGCATATGAAACAAAATGCACAAGTGGAACATTGTTGTCACTAAATCCATTTCCCTTTTAGTTTGTGAAGTGGATTTAAGAAAGAGGTAAAATGTTGTGAGAAGCAGGCACACAAAAGAGAGAACTAAATTAATTTTTAAAAGTCATGTTGGGACAGATCGCTGCTGTGGAGAAGTCAGGAGTCTCTACTGTGTAACCAGGGGATTTCCCATCAGCCTGTCCCGGATGAAGGTGAGCACAAGGTTATGGAGAATGAAAGAACAAATTTTTTCCTTTCTGCTTTCAGCTTGAGGATTTTCATAATCCTCATTGAAAAAGGTTCATATACAACACACCTCCAAGGATGTAAAATATTGTCCATTAAAAGAAAACAAAAGAAAATTAAAGGAAAAAGAAAATTAGTCTCCTGTGACCTGCTTGAACAGATGTAGTTTTATGGTGGAGAGCCAGCTGCAGCTCAAAGTTCTTATCTAGGTTGACACGTCTGAGCAGATGAGGGCAGAGAATGGAACTGTTTGGGTCAGTTGGAGTAAAACTAACAGGACTGGGAGAACATGGAGAAGATGAAAAGATAGTGATGAGTTTTTCTCAGCAAGGGAAAGCAAGAATATGGCAATGTGTCTCTGCAGGTGAAATACAAGGTGTCTGTGAGAGAACCCTGATACACAAGTGCCTCTGAGGACAATAGTATGTCTCAGAGGTTCGCCTGGGGGAGAAAAATGAAATGCTGCAGCAGCAGTTTCTGTGAGTAGGTGACAAGCAGTAGTAAAACAGGTATCTGTGTGGGGATGGGGAATGAGTGTCAGAAAATGGGAGTATAGGAGGAAAGATTATGAGGAGATGTGGTTTGCAGTCTGGGAGAAAAACTACTAGAGAAACAAAGGGTAGCAATGGAAGACAAGTAGGATAGTGGGAGGAAAATTAGGACTATGGGGTTAGGTGGGGGAAAAACCTGCTCCACAAAAGAAGATAGTGATGAAAAAATACTAATACACAAGAAATTAACTGAAAGACATGCCACAAATCAAAGGAAGAAGCAAAAAATCGAGGTCTCCCTGTAGAGGAGAGAAATAATGAGAACAGATCTAAGAAAGCATAAACAGGAATGAGAATATTATAAGCCTGCAGCAATCTCCAGGAGTTATTCCTAATGGTATTTATGTAGCTATGTAGGATTTTGAAAATGTGGGTCTCAATCTGCATAGAAAATATTATGCAATATTTGGGTCACAAGCCATTTACCTTTACCCTACTCATCTTTCATGCTTGTGTTGTACAGTTACAGTAAAAAATACAAAAATCATCCCCCACACCCACCCATAGTTCCTACAAAGAATAGCTTTTAGACATCGAGTTTTATGAGGTGATGGTGTCTCCCTCTTAAGGCTATGTACCGTTTCAGTGTCTACTTAAGGAAGACAATGTACCTGAAATATGCATTTCATAAGGGTGCTTTGGGTGAAAACGATGACACTGTCTAGAAGTTGCAAATTTTTTTATAATTAGCACAAGATAGTAATTATCTGTGATAATTTCTCTGTAATGAACCAAGTGGTTTCATTCATACAGATGAGGCAATAACAGGCAATTTCAGCAGATACAAGGCATCTTCCAGCACTCTTCAGGCTCTTCTTGAGGAATTGCTGGCCTGGAGAGCCATAATGCACATCTTCCTCCTGCCAGCACTCTTCAGGCTCTTCTTGAGGAATTGCTGGCCTGGAGAGCCATAATGCACATCTTCCTCCTGCCAGCATCACAGTAGCATAACAGCACAGAGGCAGATCATACCTCCCTCAACTCCTGTTCTTGCCTCTGAGAAACAACTGTTAAACACAGAGCCCCATTAAGGCCATATCTTCCATGTGAATTCACTGCCTGCTCCTTGTCTCTGTTACCCAGCCTCAGTACTGTGTCTGCTCAGCCCTGCTGTTGCCCAGACTGGCACTGGGATCATCACAGTAGGGGCAGAGTCAGGTCTTTCTGACAGCAGCTGTCGGGGTTTGATTTGGCCACTGCCTCTCTGGGCAGTCACTGCCCGCATTCTCCACCAAAAATGTCGTGGTTTTGCTCTGGGTCAATTTGCTTTCACACCCCTACACACAATTACTATTATTTGAGAGAAGGTTTATGCAGACAAAAGAGACTGGATTTGAGGAAAATAGTATGAACATTTATTACTAGCAAGTTAAAACTAAAGAACTACATCTACAACATGGTATCTGTTGGAAAGATTTGTTTCTTCACATTTTGTTTTTTTCAGTGGGAGAGGTTATTAATTTTTACTCTGGAGAGCAGGGCTCATTTCTCTCTGTTTCAGAGCAGAGAACATTAAATGCTTGTACAGTATGCATTATGTCAGGAAGATCAGGCAGTACTTTGAGATTATCTTTCTCCTCAGGGCACATAATTAATGGGATCTGCTCATTCCTTGGGGGTCTACAATATTCAATTACTCTCCTCTATTTAAAAGAGCACCAGCAGCAATGTACTGCCCCTCACTCCGTATCTCCAGAGGGGTAGTATTAGGGCCACAGTTCCATATTCCTGGGCCCTTACATGGAACATTTTAATCAATAATTTGAACATTGCTTCAGAGAGAGACAAGTTTGCACTATGTTAACTTTAGGTAAGGAACCACTAGTCCTACAGACATTTAAGAATGTAAAAGACAAAAGTCTATTTCCAAAACGTTTTACGACTGCTTTGCACCTGGCTTCAGGACTCTTCAGAACATGTTATGTGTGTATGTAATGCTAAATGGTGGTGCTACTTCAGCTGAAGGTACTAATTTGTTCAAGTGTTTCCACTACAGGTCCAGGCTAACCTGAGACATCCGCCTCATAGGAAAGGCATTTTCTTTGCAAATCACCAGCAAATGTAAGTGGTTTTATAATTTTGATTATTAATTGGAGGTAGAATCTCAAGGATCAGGAGGAACTGGAATCAAATATCCAGAGGATTAACATTGGTTAACATAGCAGTCTTTGGAAAATCTGTATGAATGTATTTTGATGAAAGCTATTTCTTCCTAGGAAAAGAATACATATATGATCCCTGTAGAGTTCTTTATGACTAATAGACTGTGCTGAAGCTGAGTACAAGATCAATCAGTAGAATCTGAGATTAATTTCTGTAAATGCAAGGCCTACAGCCATTCATGTTTCTCTTAACAGTTGCAATGTAGAGAAAGCTCCTGTGAGAAGTTTCAGAATAAGTATGAAACTTTATAATGAATATTACGGTACTATTTGCATGGCAGCATATCTTGAAACCCTGTTTATTTACTTGGACACCTCACTGAAGCAGAAAAAAGTAATGAAAGAATCAGTGCCTCCGAGAAAGCTTGCAATGAAGAAGACAACATAATCACCTTTACCAGCTGGAAAATACAATATACTCTTAGGATTTTAAGAGATTATAAGAAATAAGGTACTGTTGCACAGAAAAGGCAAAGTGGACTGCTTAAACAAAACAAAACAAGAGAGGTAGTCTTTTTTTCTTGTCTTGATGTGTTTCTTTTGCAGAATGACTCAGTTTTAACCCTCTGAGAGGAAAGATGAGGTATTCAGAGTATACTGTGTAACAGGAGCAGCTGTTGGCCAAGAAGATGTGAGTGTGGCAAATATCTACAGAGCTGTACGAGAATTCCTTTGAAAGAACAGAATCCAGCCCATCTTTTAAAAATCAACAATGAATTTAAGTGTTTAATTAGCCTCAAGTTATCTGTATATATATATATATATGTATATATCTGTATACACACCTCTCATACTTTTTGTCTTAGAATACCAAGAAACAAGATCACAGGTTTAAAGCACCAATGGATTGACAGAGCATATTTAGCAGAATGACACGGAATTCCATTTCCTGGGATGGTGAGGAAAAAATATTCAATGCAACATTTTCTGTCCACTGGAAAACTTGAGCTTTTATTAGTTTTAGATCACACTACTTTTCAGCAGTTTGTTGACATCCCAAACCTTCCTAAGTTTTTTGATAAGTTCACTATGAATTTAAAGAATACATGACCCAATAAATAGGTGTTACTCTCCCCTTCAAGGACAGAAATCATGAGGAGGAACGTGGTATTCCTTTCAATAGTCATGTGCTGAGCCCACCATGTTGCAGAGAGACCTGTATGAATTAATTAAGAGACATGTAGGCAGCCTCTTTACGGTGCAGTAATGTGGAATATGACTCAGACCTCATTCTCCACTATCCATCGGTGAGGCAGAACTCTTGAAAGGCTGTGTATATTTTAAGAAATCAAATGGAGTTTTGTTTTAGTCACCTCATCAGTCCAGCTTTAAGCAAGTGCTGCAGCAGAACTAAGGGAGTCACACAGCACTGAGGATGTCTGTTTGTTTGTGTCTTGTGTACCTGTTTCAACAGGGCACTGAACCTGAGCAATTATAAATTCTGTGATTCTATATTTCTAAATTGCCGTTCAGCTGGGCAGATGGTTTTGGCCCAGAAAAGAGTGAGCAGTCATTCAAGCTGATATTCTGTGGTCTGCAAGGCAGGAAACCCAAGTGGTATAATAGTCCCTCTGTGCTAAGACACTGGTGTGATCAAGTGCACCTCAAATCCAGCTCTTACCTAAACTTGACTAATTGTCTTGCAGCAGCAGCCACTTTCCTTAGGCACCTAGCTAGGAAAGTTGGGATTCCTCCCCTTCCTGTAAATCTGGGCTTCCTCCCCTTCCTATAGAGCACTCATCAGGCTGCTCAAACTGCATGTGGTTAGGGGTCTGAAACTGATGTGAAGTACCTCACCTGCATCCTCTTCCTTTGTCCAGCAAGTCATTTCACACTTAACAAAATTACAGCTTTGCATGAAATATGAAAACACACTTACGACAGTCCTTAGTAAAATAATTGGAGGATAAGTCATACAATTCCATTTTATTTTTAGAAGAAAAATAACAACAAACAGTTTGTTGACATGTCTGGCACTCCACAAATCTGTCTCTGGAGTGGCATCAGCCAGGCTCAATTACCTAGCTCATGGCAGCCACCTTGTCATGCCTTTGTGCCCAGAGGCTGAGCAGATGCCCATGGTGCACGGTTAGCTGTGCTGGCATGTGAAGTCCTGGCAGGAGGACCACATCTCCTGTATCAGCTCTAAGGAAGACTGGAGTTTGATTCAGAGGAAACACAGACCTGCTAAACCTGGAAAACCCTGACTTAACAAAATACAGAAATAAATTCCTAACTATTAGACTAGTACATGACATGAAGAAAATCCATGGGACTACAGAAAGTATATTTAATACACTTGGGGACTACATGGCATCACATGGGTAAGAGAATTGAATGTTACAGTACATTCTCTTTCAGATTTTAAATATTTTAAAATTTTATGCTTTTTCTCAAGTGAAATAGGATCTCGCTTCATTCATTTAATTTTATCAGAGCTGGAAAATTACATTTAGTCCCCAAAATGTGATCAGCAGGTTTAAAACCTAGCTGATCCTAATCCTCTTCCATAAATCTTCTCTGCCCTAGATATCATTCCCTGACCTCTGTGTCACACGCTTTTAAAATGTGCAACTGCTCAACTCATTACACTGCAGACTGA
Source organism: Myiozetetes cayanensis (assembly GCF_022539395.1). NCBI lineage: Eukaryota > Metazoa > Chordata > Aves > Passeriformes > Tyrannidae > Myiozetetes > Myiozetetes cayanensis. Next base: position 46,068,399 of record NW_026087631.1, read on the forward strand.
AGCATGAGTGTGTATCAGCTGTTCTCATTGGCCTCTAACGCTGAAGAGCTCTCTGAAGGGTAAGTTATATCTCCCACAGGGTTTAAATGACTGAAACAAAAAATACAACTGTAAAATAGTAATGTAAAACTATTTTAGGCCTGGGAAGAACGTTTACTAGTTAGATAAAGGTTGGAGATGCTGTAGGAAGCATAGCAGAAACAGCTGAAATGGCATACAGGCTCATGAGAAAGAAAGGGAATGGAACAGAAAAATGGACACAGAAACCCCACAGAAACAAAACAAGAGCGAAACCCCATTATCATGTTTGTGCTTTTTGTCAAATTTAATTTCCCTTTTCTGCTTATGGAAACACTTTTCCCTAAACCACATACTAAAGGATGTATTTTCAGCTCCCATGTGCAAATACAAAAGTGAAGTTTTTTGTGACATACATTCTAGCAGTTAAATAGCCATTAAAAAATATGACACTGACAATGATGCAAGGCTATTAGAGACCTAAAGGAAAGCTTCAGGAACTGTAAGCAGTCTGCCTCTCTACCATGGGTAGTTATGCCTGAGCTTGGTTTTAAATAACACCTCCCATCACACCAAAGCAAGTCAGTCTAGAGCTCCTTGTTGCCTTGTCACAAATTATAAATAAAGAAGAGGTAAAGAAGACAGAAACAGGGAAAACAGAGATGAAGAAATAAAAAAGACAGTTCTAGAGAAAATGAGCATTTCCCACAATTGGATACTTTTTTCAGGTCAGTGCCAGTTCTGTTTAAATACTTCACTCTCAGATTCATCTCTGAACTCTAGTAGGCAAACTGAGGGTGCAGCACACTTGAAGGACCTCAGAAGTGGGGAAAGGAGAGGGAACAGCAAAGAAAACAACTCATAGGAAATGTTCAGCTACCTCTGAATTGGGAGAGCTAGCTATCCTCAGGCCCCTGCTCCTAGCAACACCTGTCTATCTTTAGGGTTTTCTGCAGAGCAAAGCGCAGAAGTTGTAAGTGGGTTCTGCCCACAGTGCAAACTGTCAGATAACCATAACCAAAAGAGGTATAGTTCAGAGAGGGGTAAGTCCTCCTCAGAGCAAAGGTATAGTTTTACAATGAAAGAATGCCAGAATGAGCTGGGAAAGAAGTTTCACAAGTTTCCACTCCAGATCCTCAAGTGGTTGCTGTTAAATCCACTTCCTTCCTTCGTAAACAAAAATTACAAACAGAAATATTAACCAGAGATGTGATTCATTTTCTTCCTCCGAACATTAATCTCCAAAGTTTTAAAAGTATCTTTGAATAGGTGAAAAGATCACACAATCTAAATGATTGGTGTGCTTTAACGTGGAAGACAGTAAAACACCACATAGCTGTTTGCTCACTTCCCCCACAGTGTGATGGAAAAGACAACTGGAAAAACCTTGTGGGTTGAGATGAAGACTGTTTAATAGCAAAGAAAAGGAAAGGAAAATAATAATAATGATTTAAAAAATATGCAAAAATATGCAAAACAAGTGATGCACAATGCAATTGGTCACTACCCACTAGCCTAGCCGGTCTCCAAGCAGTGGGCTCCGAGCCCCAGACAAATCCCACCCGTATCATTGTTCAGCATGAAGTTGTATAGTATGGCATATATGTTTGTCCAGTCAGAGTCAGCTGTCCTCTCTGTGTCCCCTCCCAACTCCTGGTGCTTCCCAGCCTCCATACTGTCAAGACAACTTAGGGTAAGTGCTTCTCAGCAAAAACTAAAACATCAGTGTGTTACCAGCACTTTTCTTATCCTAAATTCAAAACACACCATTGTACCAGCTACTAGGAAGAACATTAAATGTATTCCAGCTGAAACCAAGAAGATAACCATCCCTTCCTCTATATCATGTATGCCATGCCCAGATTGCACATTTTCCAACGCATCCTAAATAATCATCATCACCTTCCCTATCTTTTGATATTCACACACAAGTATCACTCCCTTAGTCTATTTGCCATCGGTATAAAACGTTTGGTGAGTTCATTTAGTCCATGACTCTTGGTTGTATGTCACAGCAGTCCTTCACTGCAGGAGAGGTGATGTGTGCTGCTGGATTGTTGCATGCCAAAGCCAGTTCTCCTTCCATCACTGCTGAGCTTGTCTGGTTCTATTATCACTGTACTTTTCTTGATTTCGTCAGAATTCATTCTTCATTAATCTGGATAATTCTTGTTGCAATAATGTTGATATGGCACACAGCAACTAGAGTGGTGATGACATACATTATTATGTAGCAATTAACATCTTACAATTCAAATAATTGTAAGGTTTTAACCAAAATCAAATGCCCTTGATGTACACATCAGAATTCCCCATTTTCCCACATTACTCACCAAGTGTAGTCAGGCACTTCAGCAAAAGAAATCCTGAGGATGGATTTACCTCTGCCTGAGGCAGGAATAACCCAGAGAGACTTCCCCAGAATATTTTTAATGTGCACTACAGGAACCTTGTCCCCTTCTACAGTACATGAATGTTTTGATTGGGCAGGGTCAGCTCCATTGCAGATCCCTTACTGTTGCCTAACCAGGTGGCTTTTGCTAACAGTGTATTCCAATATTTGAAGGTCCCAGTAGTCATTGCTCTCAGTGTAGGGGTAGTCTGTTATATAATTCAATTTTTCCTCACCTGAGTGGATCCTATTTAGCCCCATAGACCTATGTGCGTCTAAGTGGCATAGCAGTCTCTGACCATGTCCCCGCTTAGATTATGGGGGCTTCATTCTGGTACCTGTTTTCCAGCTTAGAGGGCTGGGTACCCCAATAACAACTGGTCTTACTATTAAAAGCTGAGGCAAAGCAGGTGTTAAGTGCCTCAGCCTTTTTCTCATTCTTTATCACAGTGTTTCCTCTCATATCCAGTCAAGAATGAGATTTTCTTTAGCCCTCCTTCTGTTGCTGATTATTTGTTGAAACATTTTTAATTGTCTTTTATGTCAGTAGTCAGATTTAAGTTCTAGCTGAGTTTTAGCCCCTCTAATTTTCTTCCTGCACAACCTTACAAATCCTTGTAAGCCTTCTGGGTTGTCTGCCTCTTCTTCCAAAGGTCATAAACTATCCTTTTTTTCCCAAGTTCCAACCAAAGCTCCCTAGTCAGCCAGGCTGGTCTTCCCTATCTGCTTGTTTTACAGCACATGGGATGGCCTACTCAGTGATGCAGCCCAGATGGGTTTGTTTCTGTGTTGCCAGTTGGTCTGCTTCCATTGCTGTAATCACTCCCACAGGGCACTTGTCACCATTGATGAGTCAGTTGAGTTAGAGCACTGTTCACTTTTCTCAGTCAGCAATATCTAAAGCCAGCTGGACTTAAGCAAATTGGCTCAATTCACCTTCTGCAGCAGTTTATGGCATTTGTCATATAGGACTACATGCAGCGTTTTTTCACTTCTCATGATATCATGAACAGACTGCTTAGGGAACAGGGCACATTGCTTCTCAGTTTCTGATAGTTCATTATACAGCTGGACCTCTCCAGCACTAGTCACCTCCCCTGGTGGTACTTCAAAATCCTTGCCTTCTGTCAAATCCATGATCACTTCCAAGATTCCTGGGCAACTGTGGTTTCCTATTTGAGCCTGTTGTGTGATCCCCATCCTTTGAACATCCATCCCAGCACAGACAACCAGGATGTTAGGAGAAGCTGCACTTCAGTACCAGTCACTTCCAATTCAACTCAAACTCTTTCTTAAGCTGCCAGTATCTCTTTTTCAGTTGGAGTATAATGGGCTTCATATTCCTGGCTCAAAAAAAACTAGGGGTTGACCTTGAATCTCCCCAGTGCTTTCTGATGTAGGCTCCAGGTAAGGCCATTCTCCCTGGATGTGGTGTAGGTCACATATCTTGTCTTCACCAGCCTGGTCAAAGGGTTACTGCATGATCTATTATTTGATTTGTTCAAATGTTTGTTGTTGCCCTGAGACCCATTTGAAATGGTTCATTTCTGGGTCACTGGATAAAGTGGGTTTATAATCAGACTGAAATTTAGAGTAAGCATTCTTCAAAAACCCAAAAACCGTAAGAAAGCTTGTGCTTCCACTTTGCTAGTTGGTGGAGATATTGCTGTTATTTTGTTGTTCACATCCATTGGGAACTCATGATGTTCATCTTACCATTTTATTCATAAAAACTGGATCTCCTGTACCAGTCTCCTGACCTTACTTTGTTTTATGGCAAAACTGGCTTCCAAAAGGATTTGGACTATTTTCTTCTTTCCCAATGATTTCTTCTGCTGCATTATCCCACATGATGATGATATTGTCAACGTATTGCAGGCATTCTGGAGTTTCACCCTGTTCCATGCAGTCTGGATCAGTCCATCGTAGATGGTTTCCACCCCTTGGATGTTTGATTCCAGGTGTACTAGATATCACTCCAACTGAAAGTATATTATGGTCCATACTCTGATGACAAAAGAATTAAGAAAAAGACAACAACAATATCAGTTATGGCATACCACAGGGTAACCTTTGACTTCAGTTCATATTGAATTTCCAGCATGTCTGGCATGGCAGCAATCAGGCTATGATAATCCACTGTTAATATTTGTTACTTTGTTCTTGTAAATATGAAACAGAAGTTCCTTTATTAAGATCAGTGGAAAGAAAGTCCTCCTACTCTGGGTGGGAAACTACTGATTGGAGACCAGAGCAGCAGTTTTCCAGGAAGAACCAGCTTTTGTGACTGTGATTCCTTGCAATTCTCATATCTGTGGCTGTAGGGTCAAGGTAGATTTTCCATCCCACTTCCCCATGGTCACTCAGGTAAAGCCATAGGGTGAACTGTGGTGTGTGTTTGCTATATCTGCTTTCTTGAGTAGAAGAACAGCTATTCCTAATAGCTGAAATCGTGGTCTGTACAGAAGAAGAATAGGACATATATTCTTTAAATTGCTGGAACTCCCAGGACAGTTTCTCCACAAGTAACACTCAAGTCCTTAGGGAGGAAGAGGGAATTTCTTCATATTGCTGGTCTTGGCCAGCCACATTCCCCTCCATTGCCAACTCATTGGCAATAATAGGGTCTCTGGATCTGATGCACAGCAGTGGTGATTAGAAAATTGCAGTAGAGTAGAAGAGGACTTCTATTGCTGCAAGTGGTCTGTATGCAAGTGGTATTCTTTTTAAATTTTTCTTTTTTTCTCTTTTTTTCTTCCTTCCTTTCTTCCTTCCTTCTTTTATAACATAGAATAACATGGATAATGCAATAACAAAAATTTTAACTTCTGAATAAGTTAAATGAAGCATGACAATGAGACATGACAATCTTTGTTCACGTGAATAAAGAGTTGCAAAGAGCAGAAAGATGTTGAAAATGCCAGATTACAACAGCAAAATGGGACAGACATCACATGCTATGGGGTGAAAAAGAAATGGATAGAATCAAGTAGAATCTAGTCAAACTAGATCTGGGGATGTCTGGTGTATATATTCTGCAGTTCAGGATGCAAGAACATGTATATAGACACTGAGGCGTGATAGAAAATTGCAATTTGTCTACAGCTGCTAACAGCTCTGTACATAAAGAACACAAAAAGCAACAATATTTTGTCCTATTAGTGAGCTTATGGAGGATTAGGCTAAACAAAGAAAACACTTCTTCTTGGAAAAATACTGTGTAATTATTCTTTTTACATGTGGGACACCATAACTACAGACCTTCTTAGAAACTTGCTAAGCTAAATCTACCCTCACAACTTTAGAAAGGTACTACACACACAGACAAAGAAATTCTGCTTCAAGGCACAGCTTGCTCTGTTGACTCAAGGTAAATATCTGTCAGGGTTTCATTGAGGTCAACAGGGTTGTATAAATCACAAATGACAAAAGATAGCAAATGTAAGTCTTGGAAGTAGAGGTTAATTTTTAAATATAATTTTGCTTTGATGTTTCAGTAACTATTGTTAGGTGATGGGATGGATGGAACTTAGTTTGAAAAATGTGTTTTTCTGTCCCAGGGAGCACCTCCAAGAACCATGAACAGGATGGTTGTCAGGAGCATGTTCTCACCTAGCAGTGCCCATGTCCATTGATGAGCAGAAGAACCCTGACCTGATCATCTCCTTGGTTTTCTTTTCCTAGCAGCAAGTAGTGTTCTTCGGCTTTACCCTGTAAGTGTGTTATCACTCACTTTCCAAAGAGCCCCAGTTTCCCTGCAGCACTACAGATGAGATTAAGTATTCTGGCCTGGCTAGTTAGGGCACACAGATATCACATATTCCTTCACTTCAGTGTGAAATTTTAAAAAAAACCCCACAACCCAACCCAACAACTTTGCATAAATATACATGTAGAAGTTATCTTTGTATAAACTTGAAAAAGAAGGTATGAAGTCCACATTGCACAAAAATCATATCAAACATGAGCAAGCTGCTACCGCAAACACCTGCAGAATGCAAGACAGGCTCTACCACCACTTTTCACTGGTGAGTCAGGACTAATTCCATCTGAGCAAGAAGTGATCACTATTTCTTAGCTGGGGCAATGGGCAGTGAGATACCCAGTACAGTATTAACTCCCAATAAGTGGGGAAAGATTAAATCCTCAGGTTCTTCTTTAAATGCCTTATCAAGATTAAATCCTTAGGTTCTTCTTTAAATGCTTTATCCTTCTAGTGCATAAAGTCTCCTGCTTGAGTTCATAAATTAACCTAAATTAGACCTTTATTGGAAAACAACAGACTGAACTATACAATCAAAATGTATAAACAAAATCATCATTATTGTGGCATCTTTGAATATTTCATGCTCTGCACCTCTCTGAATGGCTTAATTTTAATCGTGAATCCTAAACTTTGTCCTCTTATTGGAATAGAAAGTTATGCTTCCTGTGCTATCACTCTTTCACTGCCAAGACTCTACATTCTTTTTGGAAATAAGAAGGATGAGACAAAAGAGGAAATAAAACTCCTGGTAAATTAAAAGATAACCCAAAATTTCTTCCCAGTTATTCATAACACCCTAATGTCTCTTTACAGCCTCACACAGGAAGCAGCTGACCTAGAAACATTTTGATCAGAAATGTGATGAAGCTTGTTTAAGAGAGGCTTTTACTTCTGTCTTTTTTTTTTTTTTTTTTCCTGATCCACTATACTGAGAGTTCTCTTCTGCCAGGACCAAGAAGTCCCCTCCTCTACTCAGCCAATCACTCCAATGGCCCTTAACCCAAATTTTCATCTCTGTGGACATAGATCCTCCTGCAAGAATGACTGCACTTACCTCAGCTGCTACCTAGTTCTGGAGATAACAGGAAGTCATTAAAGAGGACTTTTTAACTGCAAAGCTCTTTATCTGCCTAAAGCTGTGCTTTTGGCTCTGATAAGGAGTGTTTCAGCCTTGATGATTTGTGACAGTTCAGTAACTAATCCAGACTTAAACTTTACCAGGATTCAAAAGCTAACTTGTTTCCAATCTTCATCTAGCAGCTGTCTTCTCAGCATGTACAAGCTTTACACAAATCATTGTCCCATTTCTCTTCTATTCAGTATTCGAATAGTTAGAGCTCTCACCTCTGGCAGACAAGATTCGATTCATTTGCAACACCCTAAAGAGACTTAGCTGCTAGGCAGTAGAGTACTCTGGAACAAGTACTTTACATTTCTTCCTGGAATAGTTGTCAATTTTGTGTGGAAAAGCTACAGAAGAGGTACAGAAAGTTTAAGTGGGAGTGTGGACACTAGAAGTTTAATAACATAAAAAAACTGGTGCCTGGAATATTTTTCACTGAAAACTGGTTTATGCTAAATATGCAGAAATATTACAGAAACTAGAAACCACCATTATTGACTGTGATGGTTTGATAAGTAGATATGATTCCAGTACCATTTCTTTGTGTCATACTTCAGCAACATGTGTGTGGCTGTGTATACTGAACAGATAGAACAGATCCCTTGCATGCCACCTGAACTGCCAAAATCTCAGCATTTGGTCTGTGAGACTCATCCTTCTCTTCAGCCTTTAACCCACAGGTAATCAGGGTGGTTTTCTTTTTGGAGGTCTGCCTTTTGCAGACTCTATTCCTGAGCATCTAAGGCTATTTCAATGTCTTTCAGATAGATGCACCTATGATATCATCAGCTCTGTCAGTATAGTACTATTGAGATTTATGTACACACAAGATCAGTTAGCTTTGGCACAAAATCATACAAATCCTGTGATATAGTTTCTAGACCCCAGGTGGCAAGGCTGTGCCACTTACCAGGTCAGAAAACTGCTGCACTGTGTTTCACTGTACCTGCATAGACATGTCTTAACTTGCCCATTATGTTTTATAATAAGCCAAAGAGCCCACTTGGACTTTGTAAATTCTAAAATACTTGGCAGGAAGGTGCTGCTGTTGACATGCAACAACAGATGAAATTTAGATGTCTGGAAGGATTATTACCCTCCCCTCAGCACCTATCATTCCACATTCCTGTCAGGGGCAATGAAGGGGACACACTTCTTCTAGCAGTGCCAAGATTCTCTGTTTTTATACAAACACTGTAACAGTGGTGTTTACGAGGAACTGGAATTCTAAATTTGCCAAGCTTTTAACCACTCTTGTTTACACACTTAAATGTCCACATCTAGTAAGGGGGGCATTAGCCTCTGGGACAAGTAACGGCTGTGTCAGGTCGTAGCTACATTAGCTGTCTCATGTAGTGACTGCTACATGAAAACCAGCGTCTGCTATAATCAGTGCCTACTTTGTTCTGGTAGGTCCAGTCCTTAGATATCAGCTGAGCTAATGAATGACTTTTCAAAGAAGAACTCAGATACCAAGGGTTAGGAGAAGGGCTGAAAAACAGAATAATGAGAAAAACCTCAAAGGTTTGATAACACATAGGTTTTATCTGGAAGGAACTTCCGCATTTATTTTCCTAATTACCGTGTTGTTGGTGTGCTTACAAATGATAAGGCAGTAAACACTGCCAAGAGCCTTACACAATTCCAATGGAATTCAGATTACAACTAGTAAAGCAAATAATTTGTAGTCACACTGAACTTCTCAGTGCTGTCTATACAATGTCATTTTCCGGGAATGATACTGTGGAAAAAGAAAAAATATTATTATTTGGAGTAAACTGACCATCTCTCATTGTATCTTCAGTGAAATAAGATTTAATCAACACCTCTATGGCTAGACTAACACTTGTAAATGCAAACAAAAAGTTATATATGCAGAATACCATTGTGAAACCACTGGTTGTGGGAAGAAGGCAGCACAAATTTCAACAACTCTATTTTAGCAGCTTTAGTGATAATTACATATTAAGTTTGGAAAATTTACCTTTGAAAACATCCTAGACTCAGAACTGCTCTTTGAACTAATTCTAAAACAATTATACAAGCCAGTTATTAATTTTTCTTCATATTACTTATTTCATGGGCTTTCCTTTTTGCTTTATCAATTAAAAACACTTCAAATTTGTCTGGGGGAAAAATAAATTACATTTACAGCAGTGATGAAAGCACACATAGCTGTTTTCTGAAAACTGTTACAAAAAAATTACATTTGAAAACAAATTCTTAATTAACCCCTATATACCAGAGTACTTCTAAATTATTTCTTTACTATTAGAGATTCAGAATCCTGAATAGGTAGTCACCTTTGACTCAGAATATTTTGATCCTTAGCATGAACGTAATACTTCTGCAAATCATAGATACTTTCCAAGGTGAGTGCAGGACAATGTTGCACTTTTTGCAGTTGTTTAAATATCCTACAGTGTGTGACTACCGTTTCAACAGATTCCCCCTCTCTACACTTGTTGCGCACTCACAGTACATAAACATCTGCAATAATGTCTACACTATAGCATACAGTACTATAACAGACTGGAGAACAACTTGTTCAGGTAAGATACTTCGAAATGCATTTTATATCAGCTGCTGTGTCATTAAACCTGTACAAAGTCTCATAAGAGCATGGGAATAGTATGGTAGCAACTTGGTAGTTTTGTCTCTGAGCTCATAAAATGCAGACTCGTAAAAAGAACTGACATGTTCTGACATGATGCTAACACAATTACAAGCATGACAAAGTACAGAGATAGGAAAGTGGTAAGTTGAAAATATTTTACTTTTCTTTTTTTTTTTTTTTTTTTTTTTCTCCCTGAAGGAATCAAACTGTTTTTTCTCTTGCTGGCTTTGCTAAATCTGTCTTTGGAAATTGCTGTGAGACAACACCTTCTTTGATTTATCCACAAAGGAAATAAGCATCTAGAAAGCCTCTCCAGCCAAAAGAATAAGTCATTCTATTACTTTCTCATTTCATTTTCGTGTCAAGCATGTCCAACTGCAGATCTTGGAGATGCTTAAGAATTACAAAGAAGAAAATAAATGTGCTTAGCGCATTCTCCTGGCCTGTCCAAAAACACTGCCTCTGTGTTGTGGCAAGCCCTTAATTTTTACAACTGCCTTGTATGGTTGTGTGGAGCTAAACTGCAGCTCTGGCACAGATCTGCCAGTTCCTGTTACAGTCATTTTCCTTTCCAACAAAGGAAGATCTGTGGCACATGTCCCTATGCCTGCCCTGTGATGCTCAGATGTCCCACTGGCAGAAAGCAGCTGCATAACTACTGAGCAGTTGGTCTGATGAGTCTGTTCAGTTTTCTATATGAATAAAATCAAAGATAGTCCCTTAGTTGCTGTTTCTTTCATATTGCAGGTTAAATTCTGCAGTGCTGACAAACCCTTGTTAGTTTCCTCAAAAGGACCAATTTGAGGGTCAAGCTATCCACATGCTCATCTGTGCAAAAGTTTCTATCAGCACTTAGGATAAGATGTAACATTATGAAAATTATGATGATAAGTCTCTACTTCAGCATGACAAGAAGACCTTGCCAGATGCTGTCATGTAGTAGTGCTCTTACAGACATTATTTTATTGTATTCCTCAACTTTTCGGTTGTATTTGAACCACATTGTTACTGTATAAAAACTAAGAGAGATTTTTGTGAGCACACAGCAGTGAAAAACAGGTACAACATCAATTTGTACTGCCAAATGCTGTTTGAAAAACCACCTCATTTTGTATTAGTATATAAGTGTCTGCTTACATCTCTCTCCCCGCAGAGGTATTTATTGTTTTCGTCCTGATACACACCTTGCTTCAAAACTACACTTCTGGTGCAGTAGCCATAAATATTTTCCAGTTGGGACCCTTGCAAATCCCACACTACTGTGCAATAAAGCTGATTTACAACATCTCTATAAGCAGAGCTTGATAATATTTTTTGATTAAGTTTGTCTTTATCTGATGGGCAGCAACTTTCATGAATTATCTAACTGGGGAGGTATTCAAATTCTGATCAAATTTGATTCATAAATTTAGTTGAAATATATAAAAATAATTATTAGTTATATAACTACTTTCAAAACAAACGAAACAACACAAAGTTTTAAAGCAAAAAAAAAAACTACTGCACTGAATCTAAGTTGTTCATCTGTTTACAGCAACTGACTCAAAATACTTCCTATTCACACATTTCTATTAATTATAGATGCAAGTCCCGTGAGCAATAGTGTCTGACAGCAAAAGGCTAAAAATGTATCTTTCTGTTAAGGCTAATTTAATTTCTTTCAACTTTGTGTGCTTTTCAGGGTAGATTTCTAAAAGTTGTTAGAAGGTGACTTTTTTTCTCATGACATTGTGATCAATTTGACTTCCCTAAATAGGTTCAACAAAATAATTGGAGAACTGCCACCTTAAAATTTGAAAAACTTGTAACAATTTTCTTTTAAATGTGATCATGAAACCTTTGGAAGACAATATACAATTTCCAGAATTGGAATTCTGGAAATCTACCTTTCTGCAGATTTAGAACTTACCTACTTAGTGGTTATGTGATGGAATGAATCTTCGTAACTTGCAGACGCCAGAAGGTTTCCACTTCCAGTGTACAGTCACAGTCTTCTCAGCAATCAGACACAATAATATATATAGCATATTTCATCATCCTGTCAATGGATTCCACAAGGGAATTGAGGTTTAATATTCCTATTTTAAACAGAAGGAAACTGAAAAGAAAACCCAACAGGGAAACAAAAAGAGTTGCCTAGTGGACCCCAGGAAGCAGATCACTCTTCCTCAAAAGGATGGTGGACATCCAGTCCATAACATCTTGTGGCACCTTTGGGTTCCTTACAATGTTCCTCCTATACTGAGAGATCTTGGTAGCATCACATGATGCTCAGAGCATTGTAAGAATTTTATTGGATTTACCTTCATGACAGTAATATACTTAGATTTATAAAGTGCAGCACCCCTGTAGCCTCAGTTTATCTTTAGACTACACAAAAGGGATAAGTCTAAGTTAATTATTTTTAAAAAGTAGTTCTTGCTCTCTGTTTCCTTTGAAACAGGTCAAGTTCAGTATGCCTTTAATGAAAATATATTAGACCTAAGGGTAAAATACTTAATCAGTTCAATGCAGACACATTTCTGGCAAAACTATCTTGCTCAGACTAGAGTTCCTAGCAAGGGAGAGTGATCTGTTCTACCCATCTCTGCGCTCCAGTGTATGCATATGCTACCTTGATGCAGACTTCACTACACTGAACCATAAATCAAGGAAGACAGTGGGTGTTCTAGGACAGGAATAGTTGTTTTGAGTGAACACCTCTTCCTGATTGAAGGGAGGTGAGCAATCTGAACTTTGTCTAAACGAACAATTTTGTTCATTCAAATGAATGTGCCCTTCAGGCTATTGCAATTTCTGCCAGGATCTGATTCATCCATGGATAAGTTTTTGAATCTGGGTAATGGCATTGTGGTGAAAAGAGCAAGGCATCAGTGTTTTTCACAAGAAAGAGGGATTTTTTCAGGTTTGTTCTTCTCCCATTCATTTTTGCAAAAGAGTATTAAGCTGTGGAACAGCTATTAAACTTCTTAATAGCAATGGATTCTCCTGTTAATCAGAAGGAATATTTTTTAAAAATTAAATACATTCCTGAAATGGGTGTAGTGTCACAGATAAAAGCTAAAACAAAAGAAACCTTGCTTAGAAATTTGATAGTGCTGAAAACAATTTTGAAAATGTCAATAATTTATTTAGGTTTAACCGTGTACCCATAACATTAAAAGCAGTAAGTCTTAGAATAATTATTTCTGGAGTCTGACCATTGTTGACTACTATTAAGAAACACGTACACAAAGTGATGCCTTGCACAAAATTAGGCTGAGCACAGATGTTATCAAATGAAGAAATTTATCCCTTTCACATCTAGAAGAGAATCAAAGGAATGATAACTATTTTTAAAATGTTTATTCTGTGTACAAAATCTTGTGTTAATTCTGATGAAAAAAATCATGTTATCCTCAATGTCAAGGAAACAGAATAGGCATCATAAAACCTGTAAAGAAAATACAGTATTCATGGCTTTTGTCATCATGAGGATAATGATTCATTTGAAACACAAATCAATTTTTGACTCATGGAAAACCAATATGCTTTGACTTCAATGTTGTAAATTGCATTACTCAAAACAGTAATCACATTTCACATTTTGATGGGGCTTCTTATCTTATTTTTACTACTGTGGCATATGTAATCCTTTGGGAGTGCTATGTCCACACTGAGACTGTAAGGTCTGTGATGGAGAACCTTCTTAACCTTTCTAATAACTACTGTAGCAGGATTCTCTCTCATTATAAGGACATTTTAAGTCATCCTCAACATTAAAGCACTTCAAAAAATTGAATATTGGTCCTTATTATATTTGCATTACTTGTAAGGGAGGTCAAGCCTGAATAATTAATTTTCTAAAACTTTCAATCAGTTGATTCTGCCTAAAGAGACTAATTTCAGAGCACATTCACATAAGGATGTGTCCAGGCACACTCATCACACACATGTGCCAAAGGATGTTTTGAATTCCACTGGGCAAGCATGTGGAAATAACTACTCCGTATCTCACTTTAACAGTCCAGTGAGAATACCACAATCTATATTGGGCAAGTATCAGCTGGTACAGAAGCAAATATCAGGTAGCAGTGTGAAGAGAAGCTGCCAGGTACAGCTTTTCCTGAACACTTCTAGACTTCTTTCACATTTCAAAACCAGCAGCTGCTGAAACAGCAAGGAGCTAGTAGAACAATCTGATGTCCTCTCCATGGACTTTGTCAGCTCCACGCAGTGCTTTAACTCTCACCTGTCCTAAATTCAGTAGATTTCAGAAACACAACTGAAAAACTGCAGGCAATATCATAAAGCTTGCAAAACAGGAAATTTACTTAGGTCATTGACACGCTGGCCAGCCGTAATGACACACAAATCTTCATTGTTTTGTTTACCAAAAAAAGTGGATACTTGAGGGAGCTGAAGCCTGGCACACGTGGCTTTTGGAAGTAATGAGGCTCTGTACAAGCCATGCAGGATAGTTTCTTCTGAAAACACCCTTATGTATACAAACATGCAATTTCAGTGTCTCACTGTCTAGGACACTCTGACACTAAAAAAGAGAGACAAAGGAGCTTCTTCATTCTCCAGGCTCTAGAAAAGTGTATTGCAATAGATGTTTCTCTACAAAATTAGTAATACAAAAAGTGTCTAGCATTGCATGGGCACAGTAGATTGTTACTAAGTACTGTCATTACTGACCTGTAAAATTTAAGTCACACAGACACTCCTAGCACTCTCAGCATACTGGTGCTACCTTTTCTTTACTCATCGTCTATAGCCAAGGTTAGACTCTAAATACTTCCTGAACAATATTTGTTACATGAATTTGTACAGTTTCTGGATTTACAGAAATGCTTATTTAATTATGGACAGAACAAATTGTAGCTTTGAATTTGGATTCTCAAAAAGAAAATTGTTTGATGGAACCTTCCTGTGCTCTCCTACTTTATTCCACCAGAAATATTATATTCACAGAGGTTGAAAAACGCCTTTATTCTTGACTCTTCATTTACTTTTGCTGGTAGCTCTGCAACGATCACTGACAGATTGCCTCTTCCAAACATAACTCAGTCAAATACAATGACCTACACATACTCTCAAGAGGGCTAACAAGCTTTTCCTGAATGGCTCATTCTAATGCAGGGATGGAAACAACAGTAACAGGCCTACAGACAGGGACAAGAGTGAATGAAGAGGAATTCAAAAAGACCAAGGGACACTCCAGCCCATACCGGACTGCAAAGAGGAAGGGTGCAATACACGTGATAGGGATCTTGTGATGTGATGACTTGACAGTTAGCCAAGCAGTTATTTCTCCACCCACCACTCTACAACCCACACTAACCCACACTGCAATTGCATACACTCCTGATCACATCTGCCAGCCCCCTGTATAAGGAATGAAAAGTACCATAGTATTTAAGAGATCTGCACCAGCTTCTACTAAAGGTTTCTAAAATTTTTCCTTCCCATAGATTTGCTTCATAAGCTAACACTTCCTAAATCATCTCTTTCACACCCACGTGTCTTAATGCAAGGCACGTACAGCATTCACAACACAATTACCATGATGAAGTCAGACTTCTGGCAGAAAGATCAGGAACAAAGATATAGAGCTTGGGAAGGTAGTTTTATGCTTTGCAGAAAGGAAATGCCTAAAGTGGCCCATCAAAACGACCTGGTGGTGCCGTTTGACCTCTGGTTGAATATGAGCCAGCAGTGTGTTCAGGTGGACGAAGAAGACCAATGACATCCTGACTTGGATCAGCAACAGTGTGGTCAGCAGGACCAGGACAGTGATTGTCCCCTTGTAGTTGGCAGTGGTGAGGCCACACCTCAAGTCCTGTGTCCAGTTCTGGACCCCTCAATTCATGAAGGACATTGAGGTGCTGGAGCAGGTCCAGAGAAGGTGACAAAGCTGGTGAAGGGTCTGGAGCATAAGTCCTATGAGGAGCAGCTGAGAGAGCTGGGGTTGTTTAACCTGGAGAAAGGAAGCCTCAGAGGTGACCTTGTTGTTCTTCACAGCTACGTGAAAGGAGGTTGTAGCCAGGTGGGGGTTGACCTCTTTTCTCAGGCTACCAGAGACGATATAGCCCTAAATTGCACGAAGGGAAGATTTAGACTGGAATTTAGGAAGACCTTCTTCACAGAAAGGGTCATTAGATATTGGACTGGCTACCAAGAGAGGTGGTGGAGTCACTGTCCTAGGAGGTGTTTAGTAAAAGACTGGACATAGCACTTAGTGCCCTGTTCTAGTTGGCATGGTGGTGTTTAGTCATAGATTGGACTTTATGATCTCAGAGGTCTTTTCCAACCTAATTGATTCTGTGATTCTGTGAAATTCTCCCAAAAAATATCTGATAATCTTCCAGGTAAGAACAAAAAAAAGTGCCAGTTGTAAGTGTATAGTGGTGAAAATCGCAGAACAGTTTAGGTTGGAAAAGTTGCTTCAACAGCTCCATTGCCCTTCTTTGGACTCAGTCCCAAACCTGAGTGTCTTTATTGAACTGCACACAGTACTCAGTGTTGTCTGACTAGTGCCAAGTACTGAGGGGACATCCGCTTATGTGGTCCTGCTGGTCACACTATTCTTTATACAAACCAGGATGCCAAATGATATCTTTTATATAGTTGCAATCTGATGTGCCAAGGCAACAAGGGAATTAAATGTGTAAATGCCATCACATCTACCTCAGTGAATTTTCTGTCCAAAAATTGCAGACAAAACCAGGAGGCAGCTTTTCAAAGCTCAACTGACAGGTTGAAGTAAAAATGTTTTACTGTCCATTTTTTTGTACAGTAGCTAAACATCTTGATTCCTCTTCCAAAGCTGTCCTTCAGCAGAACAGACTGAGAGACAAGAGCTCTCACAGATTAACTGAACTTTCAGAGAGGTAGTCAGCTGGAAGATGAGGAGTTATGTAGCCCCTTCACATCTGCAGGATTACTGTGATTTTCATACACAAGCCTGAATTAAAGAATAATACAAAACAATGATGTATCTTACCAACTGAAATTTGAGCCTGACTGTGTATAAATCTATACCGAGTCCTGAGTTTTACAGCAATCTCTTTTGCTTTTGTAGTGAACTTTGCCATAAAAGTCAGTAAATCTGGACTGGGTTTTTGGATCAGATTTTCAAGGGTTTTGACTGGTATTTTTGATAGACAGCACCAACAGAATAAGATACATGTACTGATCAAACTTACACCCACATCCTTATGTTTTAGCCTTTGCACAACATTTAGAGACTAAAAACAATAATGAAATGCTTAGCTGTACCTTTTTTTATTGACAGCCTTCCTGTTCTTATGACTAGTTTCCTCCAAGGAAAATGTGACTTGTTGGATGATCTCCCATTTTCTGTTTAGACAGGAAGCATACAGGTCAAGTAACATTCGGATTTTCTGCTAAGCTTTAGTCACCGAAGAACACCTGCACATAAGTGTTACCTTGCTCTGCTGCTCAATGTCTCTAATTATCACATTGTTCAATAAAGGAAATAAAGGAAAAAGGTTTTGTTGCGTTGTCAGGGATAGAAGTGAGAACTAGTCATGCAACTCCCACTGATTCATTGCAAAGCCTCTCCACCATCACCTACAGCTTTTTCTGACTTGGTAGAACTGTGGTAAATTGAAAATTTCACTTGTATCAGCGGTTGTTTTATATTTTTCTTTAGCTTGCAGGTTAAAGCAAAAGAAAAACAAAGCAAAGCCTCAAGGGAGCAATGAAAAATGGGGAGTGCAGGAAAACAGACAGAGAGCAGCATCCTCATGGTATCTAGCAAGGGAAAATAAAGCAAACCTACCAGTTGTTCCACAGAAGCATGGAGTCTCTAATGTTCCTTTTGTACACTTAGTTGGTTGAAATGATACTCCACTTAAACTAAATGCAATGATTATCTTTTATTTTAACATATTCCTTATATCATTGTAATCATAGTCTTTTTGTGTAGAGAGACACAGTATTTTGCCCATTTCACTGAAATGCAATAGAAAACTTTCACAAGTTTTGTGAATTATGTTATTAAGCTGCACAAGACCGATTTTTAAATCAAAAATATCATTTAATCCTGTTCAGTGCTTGCACTGACAAAGGTTTTGTGTGGTCTATAACAATATGCAAAGCTGCAGAGATCATACCAGTAAAAAGAATAGAGTGTCCTTAACAGGTGACCTGTTTACCCAAACTTTCCTGCAATACATACAGGATCAGGCATGACTTGTCCAAACTGTAGTCACTTTGCAGTCCTATTGACTCTGATAGAGGATATTTCAGAATTTTCACAATGGCAAATGACATTTAAGTTACACTTTTTTGACTGAAGGCTAAGAACTTCGCCCCGTTACATTTAATTAGGTTTTAGTACTCTGACATCTTATTTTGCAGTGGTGATGGAGCATTACAGGACTATCTAAATCTTTATTGTGCATCTACAAATTTAAATTGTCCCAACTTAGGTACATAACCGAGAGGAACAGTACTACATCCACAGCCTGTACTTGCCAAGTTTCAAATCCTACATTCTGGTGTATGACTGTTTTTAGAGCATATATTTTAAAACTCTCCTGAAATTAAATTACATTCCAATATTGTTTTTTTCTCTTAAACTCATTCCTGTAGAAGGTCAAACCTTTCTTGCTTATTTCCTCCCCTCTCCCAGACGAATAGAAAGGAAATAATCATTCCAGAATGGTTTTCCAGTATGAAAGAATTCTTCAAAGCAAGTGTGAAATCAAAGATATGCAAACTGTGCACACCACCCACAATTGAGAACTAAAGACCAATTAATATAGAATACAAGTAATATAGAATACAAAGTATTACTTTGTGCAGTGCTTTGTTATGTCTGCCTTTGCTAATAAACAAGCCTTACAATATTCCCATATGCCATTCTGAGATCATTTATTTGTGGTATTTGTGTTTGTATCCATCACATACTGTGAATATTACCTCTTCAAAAAAGATAGTCGACATTCTTTTGAAATCCTTAAGAAGTTTTTCTTATTGCTTTTCCTAACTAAATAAATTGTTACAGCAAAGGCAGAACACTTAGTGGGTTTCAGAACTGTCACTTGGTTTATATGTATGGTAATGAGGATTTGTTATTTCTAGCATTAAATCTACCGTATTCCTTATTCCTTGGACAGGTTTGCTTGCTCTTTGGTTATCAAGCCTGTGACATTTTGCTTCAGTAAACTTCAGTGCAGAGAACCTGGCAAGGTGGTAGCCAGGCCTTTAATTTCTAAACTCAAAGTACAGAAAAAAAAGGCACCAAACATTTTAAATTACCCCCCCCACACACACTCTAATTTAAGCCTCTTAGGAAGTTTTACTGTTTGCATCTAGTTGTATTTTGAAGGGACTAAAATAAGGGACCTTATGACTCTTGGCTAAAATATTTTTTGAGTAACCTTTGAGTGACTTTCCAGTAACAGACCTTGCATTGCATACTACACTACTGTGCATCATATTTTTCAATATCTATCACCCTACAGCCATTGTCATACGCTATCAGTTGTTGCAGACAACTGTGAGGAGGAAATTAAGATACTCCAACCAACAGCTTCATGATTGCAAAGCAACCTACTGGAACAAAACACTCTCCTATTTGAAACAGCTGCCAAAACCCTGCATTTTCAATGCCATCATATTTACAGGGTACCTTTTTATGTCTTAAGTTGAAATAAGCCATAACAGTTTTAAAACACTATTCCACTTGCACAAGTAACTTGCTTTCCAGTTTGCACACCACTCTACCAGATTTCACACAAGTTATTGCAGTGTAATGTACTAGATGATGAATGATGGAGATCCTTGGAAATATGTGAATAAGTTGAAGAATTTCCTATGAGATTTACGTTTTTACAAGACAATTTAAATTTTTACATTTTTACAAGACAATACACAAAGATATATTTGAGGACTTAATATCATGAGGTAGTCTCTGAAAAAAAAAAAAAAGAAAAAAGAAAAGAAGTTGTTCAGTTTAACCATCACTGGAGAAATTCCAGTTAAAAGAAAAATATATGTAGACACTGAAAACCTTTTAAATTCCTGGATTAAGAATTGTATCATTTGGAACCTTAGATGTGCATTATTACCCCACTGCACCAAATTTTTATGAGAATTCCTGAAGGTACATTAAATGCTTTTCCATCTCTTATGTTCCAGAGTTGTTTTTAACAACATAAAAGCAACAGGATTCCTCACCATCTTATAGGAAAGAACTTAAGCAAGACATATTCCAGCATCATTATGAAGGTCCAGAGGCAATGTATTAAGCAGATCCTGTTCATTTTCTCCGCTATATCCGAAGTACTATTCTCTGACGCAGCTAACTAACAAGTGTACAAAAACATCCAAAAATACAATCCCATGTCGAATTCCATAAGCTGTGGCTAACTGGAAGATCTAACACTTTTTAAAAGCTAAAGGAGCACAGTACAGGCAGTTCTACTCAGAGCCAAAAGAATGCAGGTTTTGAAAAGACACCACAGCAAGGCAAAAGCTTCCAAAACAGCTTGAGAAAAAACCTTACAGATTTTGGATTAGTTCCAGTGTTACTTAATAAATGAAATTTTTGTGAAAATGCAGCATCCATGAAACCTGTCCCTCTCTTACTGTAGTCCCTACTCTGCACCAAACAGCACAGTGTAAGCGAGGAGGTGCCATATTCTCTCCAAGGTGCGGGCTGCTGTTGTTCCCTTCCTCTCTGCACAACCCAAAGCCTTTGCCAAGGACATTGCTGAGTCACACTGTCCCAGACCAGGGCCATGACCCCTTGTCACATCTGCCCTATTAGCATGTTGACTGTTTACTCAAGTTTGGTGTGGTCTGGTTAATGTCTCCACTCAATTTAATGCGTTTTAACATAAAAAAAAAAAATCAAAGATTCCACTCAATGATATAAAAGAAAACTTCATTTGCACCACTGGACTTTCAGGTTCAGGAAGAGAAAGAGGAAACAGGTGGTGTGTCTTAAAACAGGATGAGCAGTTGTAAACCAGTAAATACGCTTTTGTTGTCTTTAGGAGATGAAAAGATAGATCATATTGTCTACTACCATTGCCTCTGTAAATTTGCTGAAGGAAAAAAAAAGATCCCCCCTAGCACACAACCTGCCTGCTAACTTTGACATTTTGCTGCTCCTCACTAAGTTTTCTGCTTGTGCAACCCCACCAAGTTTCCCCTACGTCACTCTTGCAGCCTGTTTCCTGGTCACTTTGGCCTCTGCAGGAAGCTGGCAAACCTCTTTGTGTGGATGCTTATGTGTTATAATAAATTGTCCCCTCCCATCCATCCGCCCACCCACCCATTTAATAAATGTTCAGAATTTCCTCTACAGGGAATAGACAGCAAATAAGTTCAATTGCATCAGAAGTCGAGATCAGCAGCAATCTCCACATTTTAGTGACTTAGATACTTTCCCATACAATCAAAGCAACACCACGCATACTGCTGGTTTTCCAGCAAAGCTAGAGCTCACAAATATCACCTTTCCCAGTTATTACCTGTTGGCCAAATGTCATTTTCCCTAGTCATTGCCCCTTGCCCACGTGGGCCTTGATCATAGAGATACAATTGGTGTTATCACCCTAAAACTAATGAGCCCCAAATAATGAATACATTTTGTCTTCGTCTCCAATTTCTAATAAACCTCTTACTTTATACATTGGGATGGACAGACACAGTTCAATTGCCCTTCCCTCTCCTGGCCCCAGAGTCCACAAATATATTAAAAATGTCTTGATTTCAGCCAGGATATTTAGGTTAAAAGGTAGATGAAGATTTCAAGATTCATCTTTATGCAGAAAAAAGGTTACCAAACCTGGGATTGGTCTATCTTTAGTAATCCATATCCTAGTTAGTTGTTTCATCAATGGGTGTTGATAATCATTAGAGAAAGCAGGCAGTCCTAGCACATCAGTGATCTCATCCTAAATTAGAGATAAGAATTATTCTGTTATTAAAATATGAACTTGTCTCCATTGGCTGTAGAAAGTCTGGATAAGTAAGACTCCTGTGTCTCATGCCCATCAAGTAAACAGTTAAACAAATACTAAACAAAAGACTAAACAAAGAGTCAATATGCACTAATCTAGAGCATGTAACTCTTGATTTAATGCTTGGAGTTGAGAGCAACCACTGGAACGTTCATTAATAGCAATACAGCACCTGACTCTCAGCAAAAAAAGAGTGGGTGGTCTACCTCATGAAACAAATCTTTAGAAAAAATTGATTCAGTCACTGGAAAGATGATCAAAATCCACATAAATTAATGCAACAATGGTGTGTATTAGACAGACCTTGCAGATCTGTTGCCACTATGAAAAAAGGTCATAAACAGGCCATTCTTTGGGCAATATTCTGAAGACTGTAATTTTAGCATAGCTCTGAATGTTGTAAGTTGTGTTCATGCAACTGTGACATTTGCAATTTTGCAAAAACTGCTTCTTTGGGGTTTTTTCTGCATTTTATATAATTGTAAATCTATTTTTGTTGCTCCTAGGTCTGAATTTAGTACTGCAGAAAGCTACTTTATAATCTGAAATTGTATTTGCTACTTTATAATATGCACTTGAAAAATGGAAATGAAGGTAAAGAATCAAGGTTCAGATACCAAATTTTTAAAGTGACTACTATCTAAAGTAGTTCTGAATGGAGAACGTATCACACCTGTCCTAGAAATAGTCTTATGGCTCAAACAAGAAAGTTGTGCAAAATGGGTCTTCACAAAGTTCTGTAACTAGACTTTTCCAAACATGAAGATAAACCATTTGTTATTTAACCCCTTAACTATTTAATAATCTGGGAACAAACTGCTTAATAAAGTGTTCTAGACAGAAAACAAAGATGCAAAGAGAAAAGCAGGCAGGAGATTCATTACCTATAAGCAATTTGTATAAAGCAATACATTCATCATTAAATTACTTCGTCCCTTGGATTAGGATAGGAAGCAGAAGGATTTATCAGGAAAGGGAAGTTCTGGAGTAAAAGGTAAACAAAAGTAGAAGACTCAGAAGAGCCTTCTACAGTGGAAGATGCAAAAAACAAGAACTAGAGATTGACAACTTACATTTTAAAATGTATTATAATCTTACAATAATAGTTTCTGTTCCAGAGACATTAGTCTCCCCTCAGATTCCAGCCTTGTTTTCCATTTAGATATATCAGATCTCATAGTTAATGATCTTCCTACTGTGTTGTGAGACTTGGCTTCCACATTTCACTTCATCTTTCAAGAGGAGTTGGAACCTAACAATTAAATAGTTCTGTTCCATTATATAATTTCTTCACCTCCACTACGATAAAGTTTAGCTTTCTCTAATTGCTGGATCATCTGATCTAGCATTATTGAAATCCAGGTTTTCTCAGAACTTCATATGAAACTCATTAGTCAGTTAAACTGCTGGATTTCCAGAGAAATGTTAGTAAGCTCATTGGTGTTTCTCTAGACTTGCAGTAGCTCATGAGAAGGGTCTCATGTGGCATGAAATACCAATACCACATTACTTCTCATTTTGTGAAACCCATTTACTCACTACTACTGCCTCTTAACATCAGGGCATTATAAGTTATTCTAAATTACTTTCACCTTCAGTCTTGAATAAGGAGAGAAGTTGTGCTTTTTGTGACGGAAGTACATGACAAGGAGAGGAAGAGGGAAACCTTGAGAGCCTGATGCTGAACAGAATCATGAGAGGAAGTTTGTGCCAAGAATAACATGCTGATTAGGAAGCCAAGGGCATCAGTGGAGTGTTTGGAATGTGTGAAGTTGAAAATCTCCATACTCAACTTGTAGCTGTACCATCAAACAGAGCTTTTTTCGTTTTTCTGCAAGGAAGGCTCTCTATCTCACTTCCACCACTTTGATTACAATACCAACAAGTGCTTAATTAATTAAATGCAACAATTTTTCCCTGAGATGATCTCAAAGATGGAACCATTTACATATTAAACCAAAGAATAGCAACATAGCTTCTGGGATGACATTTTGGTAGGATTATTTGACCAAGTCCTATTTTCCATGGTGCAGTGTATCGGCATGCTATACACTTGGTACAAAACTATCTCTTTATAGAGTTTTGCAGGGGGTTTTGTTTGTTTTTGGTTGGTTGGTTGGTTTTGTTTCTGTTTGTGCTTTTGTGGGTTTGTTTGTTTTTTCTTACACAAAATCAATGTATGGAAAAAGAGCAAAAAATGTAAGCCTTTGCTGGCAGCTGTGCAAATTTTAGATGTGAGTTCAGTTGATTTCAGATGGGAACATCTGCCTTGGACTCATTTTAGTCTTATGAAGGTTGTCACCCTTCCGAAAGGAATTCCTGTTTCCCTTCCTTTCACACACGTATGCTCTGCTTATCAGGGCATCTAGAGGAACACACAGATCCGTGTGATTAAGAAAAAAAAAGATGGCCTGTCACTCATCATATCCCTCTGATTCAACGGAAAGGAAATTCATTTTAGTGAGCATTGAAACCAAACAATAGCAAGTCTGCAGCTGTTGCAGGGGTCTGATGTCAACACTGCTAAATACATTTTTATCTCATTTGACATTTATTGAAAAAGCAGAGTGCTTGATAAACAGTGGCTGAAAAAAATCAAAACAAATTAGAAGAGAAAAAAAGTGGGATAAGAAGAGAATTGTACCTTACATAGTCTGGAACTTATCAAATCAATCCATTTATTATAAAATATTAGCTAGCTGAAAAATATCTTCTGTTAAAGTTTATCCATAGAATTGCATTTCTTGATCTGTGTATAGATATTATAAGCTTGACTATTAAGAAAAATGTCATTTTTTGAGATTTGTTGCATTTAAAGCTGTTAAAATTGAAAGAAGTTTTCATCAATATTTATTCATCCCCTTAGCTGACAAACCAATCTCCTTCTCTCAGACTGACAATGCTCCAAAAAGAAAAGAACAACGTCTATTCTTTGAAGCTCTCAGAGATGATATAGCCAAGGATTAGTTATAAAATGCTTTTATTTGCTTTGTAAGAGGCAGTAGGATCCAATTCTTTTTTCTATTCTCTACATGGGATCTTCCTGTTTCCTTAAGCTCCCACACTACCCTTTCTTATCTGCTATAAAAAATCCAGATGGCTAAGATTTAGGACAGCCCCTGCTTTGTGACTAATGCCTAATGCAGAGGATGTTGCGTTGCCTGAAGAATAGCCAACGAGTAAACAATCAAAAGATTATTTACACTTTCTGCCAAAAAAACCCCCCAAACTTCTGAAAATTACTTTCACAGCATCCAAATCCCACCCTCCCGTTCACAATATTCTGTAATTCTCTGAGGATCTTTCAATACTTTCCAGTATTTCTTGAGACCAAAGTGCTTCAGCACTAAAAAAAAAGTTAAAAAGCATCTATAATGCATGTTAATGTAAAGGGAATTTCATAAAAATTTTCAGTGTTAGGCAACTCATCCAAACATGAGAATGTTCAAATTCAGTTCAGACGCTGGGCAGTATGGGACCACCTGGTAGCACTGCAGGAGTCATTAGACATGGAGATGAATGTGTTTGCTCTGCCATCTCCAGTCAAGGGACAAGAAATCAAGGCAGAAATGCAGACTCCACATGGAAGATTGTCAGGGATTGAAAGATTGGTGAACTGTGTAAGTTAAATCTTCCCACAAACAGGAGTAGGAGAGAGAGGGAGGAGTAACTTGGTTCCTCTAAAGGATCAAAGCAGAAAAACAAATCTAAACTCATGAACTAAATGCAGTCCATCATCTTAGGATACATCTGTGTTCATAAATTAAATTGCAACTAAGAACATTTCTGAGCACAGAACACACTGTCAAAACAGTCTGTGGCATGGTTTTGGCTCAAATAAAATAACATTGTCTGAAACATGACCTTATGGGCTGGCTGTTTTATGCATCTGCAGTGTATATGCTCAGCTATCCATATAAAGGTGACTGATATTGCAGGAAGAAATCTCTTAAAATAGATAAAGAATGTGACAGAGTAATAAGGATTGCAGTTTTCACATCCACCTATACAAATTTTACCAATAAAGGGACGCTTACGTACTTTTCAAAATGAAAACGTAATACCAGGATTTACAGATTAAGTCAGATTGCAAATTTATGCTCCACTGGATGATATAAAGCTAGTTAACATAGGCAACAAACAGGAGTGTAAATTGACTAAAAGATTCATGCTGTGTTGGAAACAGTGGGGACTAGCACAAATGATAAAAAGAAAGGAGAAAAATTATAGCAATTAATATGCCATCTGATGTCTTCCCCTCTGGGAAATTAACATTAAAAGACTTACTACACGATTTCTCAGAAATTGTATTCCTCTGCAATTAGATTTTATGTGATATTCCCTTAAAGGCAGTATACACTCCGTGCTCTCTGGAGGCTGTTTTCCTTCAATTACTAGCCCATGCTCAGGAGGAAGATATTGGCAGTCAGTCAGGACTTCCGCAGCACAAGAACAATATTCTTAAGAAACAATAGCAAACACTCTGTCCTATAGTGACTTGCAGGGAAAAACTCTGCTCTTAGTTTCCAGCTTTGAACAAGTAGAAATAAGTGAAGTATACATGTTATCTGGAAAACAGAAGCATTGTTTTCTGTTATTGACACAGCTCAGACCTTTTAACTGTTGCACAATTACCTCCAGACAGTACAAACTACAATGATCCCAAGTGTAAATGAGTAACCAAGCAGCTTTTGAAGGGAAGTGGACAAGCATGTTTATGGATTGATTGCATTCTACAATACCAGATAATGCTATCATACAAATAGCAAACATCCCTAACTGCTACTTCATGAGATTGGCTTTATCGCTGAGGTCACAGGCAGGAAGCCTAGAGTATGTACAGGCATGACAGTGCATCACAGTGTCACATCCCACACCGCAAACGAGGTAAGTCCTCTCCTTGTTTTACCACTGCAGGACAGAAACAGGGTAGGCTCTGTCCCCACATATGGTATTTTGAAGAACAGAATAGGTCTGTGAATACAGTTTGCCCCCACTTAGCTCTGTATAGTGCTTATCCTGTTTACCTTTAAGAGCTCACTATCTCAGAGGTCCAAATTCTTCAGTGTAACTGTAACTGCTTTGCAAAACAAAGCAGCCTTCATGTGGTTTATTGAGCTTCTTAAGAATTTTCCTTATGTAACACAAAACTCAGGTAATCCACAGACATGAAAGTAAAGCCTTTGCTGTTTGAACATTTCACATTGCTGGTAGGGGAGCATCTGAGGCAAATGGGCCATGGTTAAACATCTCCTGCTCTTAGAGATTCCTGCTCTTAGAGATGTCTGCTTCTTGCAAGTTTCTTCAGGCTGCTCCAAAGAACTCTAGAGTCTTACAGAGATTGGATCAAGGAGCAGAGGATACCAAAGGGGATAGCTGCCCCCATTTTACCAAAGCACAACTTAGCTGAGGTACAAAAGGGTTAAACTCTGACCATCAAATCTACATCACCCAGATCATTCCAGCAGTCTTTCCACTCAGAACCACTTTAGGCAATAAGTTTTAATTTCCAAACATTTTTACTAGATTTGAGCAGCAACTAAAGAACAATACTGCTGAGTTAAAATAGAAATGTAAATCCCACACACTCTGCTATTACTATTTTCTTTCATTCATTTTCCAGAGTCTGCTTATAATTACGCCTGATTACAGTTATTTTTTCTATTGTTGCCTTCAGTGTCCAGAAGGACATTTTGCTTTTCTATATGAAATAAAATATCAACAACAACAACAAAGAAAGCAAAATATTACATTTCCACCAATACTTAAAAGTTCTTCTTTGTATATTTATGTATTTTGTAAGAATGGCATTTTGCAAGAGAATATCATGGGAAATTTCCATTGCAGTGTGTTGTACACAGGAGCTCAGAAAGTGTTCAAAACAAAATACCTCAAAAGTGGATCCAGGCAGAGATGGTGAGGGCAAAACAGGAGTGTTTGAAAGGAATTCACTCTGTGCCTTCTGAGTCAGTGCCATCTGGCTGCTTCCATAAGCCTCTATCCTCCAGCTCACCTGGCATGGAAAAAAGTTGCAGCGCTGCTACCATACCAAAACAGAGCAGGGAGTGTCACCCTGCCCACCCCTGGCTCCAACAGTAGTCAGGGACGGAGCAAAAACTTAACTTATACAATTCTTTTTCCCCCATCCCTTTACAAAATGGACAAAATTGCTAGGTTTTAATCTATTTCACACTAGCAAATCAGGCTTCCTAACTCAACATCCAAATGCTTTATTTCCTTCCAGTCAAAATCAAGAACTTTGGAGAAGATAAGGTGGTCTACGAAATATACTCAGTGATCTGTCATAAGAGAAAATAAACAAGTACTAGAAAAAAACAACAAAAAAATGTGCCTCATTATAAATCTATTATGTGCCAAAAAAGTCGGTGGGAAAGAAATGGGTCCTATAGAATGGAGGAAACAAAAGTGGAGAAAAGCAACAAGGCCAACTATGAAAGTTCTAACAGCTTTAAACAGAGAATTAGCAGGGAGACTAAATTCTTTGGCCTAAAGAAGACAGAGCAGGTATGAGAAGGGGTGTCAACAAAAGGACATAGTAGAAATCTATAAGTAGAGGGAAGAAAGTGAATAGAGCTTGACTGTTCCGTTTTTTTGTACCTCTGTACAAAATACATTCGTATCAAATGAAAATGCAAGGTGGTAGACTCAAACAAGAGATTCTTCTTCAATGACACAGTGGACATTAAACAATGGACAACATCCAGGCATAGAACTTCGTAAGTACCAGACACTCACAAGGGTGAGAATGCATTCGGGCAAATGTAAGGAAGAAAAATGATACCTGGTAACCTTCACTGACATGACTAATGCTCCTGTTGGCTAAGAGAATTTATGATCACAAATTCTTTGAGCCTAGAAGTTTGTCCTTCATAAGAACTATACGCAGTTTCCCTGTTGCTATAATATTGCTTGGTACCAGATAGTGGCTGCTTGCAGAGACAAGTTAAGAGAACCAATGAACCTTCACATACGTCCCACTGAACTATCACATGTTCAATACTCATGTTTTTTTCCATACATGTACAAAAGAATAGCTGATGCTGAAAAATAGCAGAAAAGAGCTATTCTTAGCAGAAAAGAATACAAGCTGATTAGATTACAACCTGTTAAATTCACTGACTTGCATTTCAAATCTTCTACAGGGATCCTAATTTACTGATTTATATCATCACATCCAGAAACACTATGTAAGTAAATGTTTCTGAGATAGATTTATGTTAGCATTCAGTTCTCAGGCCTGCAGCCTCTAATAGTTCAGCTGAACAAAATTAAATGGAAGTTTTCTCCAAAAAAGGAAATGGTTGCCTGGAAATTCCTGTACCATCTTTCACCTTGCAATGTTTTCAGCACATTACTTAACAACAAGCAACCCAGAAAATGAACTTTGTTCTCTATTATCACACTAGAGCTTTCCCATCTGCAGCCAAAGCAAGCTCTAGGATCACAAAGGGTGACTACATATTGATTTTACAACAGACTGCACATATTTAAGAGTACCAATGACAGCTTTTGCTATCAACACACCTCACTTTCTAAAAAAGTTGTAAATAAAACTTTACTCAACTTTCAGCTGCAGGATTTCTCTGCTTCTGACTATTTTTGATTAACAGTTCATATCTGGATACTTGCAAGTTACATATCCAGTGTCTGAGATAAACAGGTCATTCTAACACAACTTTTTTTCATTTTACAAGCCATTTGCTGAGTCACACATACCCATACCTCTGAGAAAAAGAATAATAGATCCCACAGAACTCTCTGGAATTTAGGCTTTCACAATGAAACTTTTTATTACTTAGCTAATAGAGGACAGTAATTTTCTTCTTCACCCTTACTTGCCTAAAACTAAAAACATCTTTTTGGGTTGCAGTAATAATAATTGTAAAAGTCCCACATAGCCATCTTGTGTCTTCTTTTGTCCCAGTGAGCCCCTGGTGGTCTAGTGGTAAAGGCGCCGCGCTATCACCGCCGAGACCCGGGTTCGATTCCCGGTCAGGGCCACTCCCGGGCAGGTGGGGCTCGTTAGCCCTTAAAGGCAACCCATCTACGTCCTAAGGACCTCGCTGCCACCGTCCAAGCTCGCTTGGCCCCGGCAGATGAACCTTAGGATTAAAGGGTGGGCTCAGTTCCGCGCACACTGTGTCTCACCTAAAAAATCCAATGCGCAGGCTGGAAGGTGGAAAGACCTTCTCCGGATCTTCGCTTGCGAAGACTGGCCATTATTATTATTTGTCCCAGTAAACTATCCCTTTTGACATGAATTACAGGCATTTCACTGGGTGAGACACAAACACACACCGTGCCTGATCTGGGACTGTATCTGTCTCTCTGCTCTGCATCCACTCAATGCCTATTGGAACCCAGATGGCAGTTCATAAGAATGAAGTTCTTTCTATTATTACAATAAAAGATAAGCACAGTTCATCAGTTCAAGCATCAGAGATCTCAGTACTTTTCACAGAAAAACAGTTTCCTTTGCAAAGATACCGGTAGTTTAGCTAATAGTTTTTAGTTGTAGGGAAGCTCATACTTGTTTAATGTCTGTCTCTTTACCCCAACTGTATGGTATGGGCTTCAGAGCAACACAGGGATAATAACCATTTTAGGAAGCTAAACACACATCATTACATTTGATGTTCCCAAGATCCCTTGATATGTGGTCAGGTTACAGATTATTTAGCTGTTCTCAGAGTTTCCCTGACCTGTGTTAACTGTGGCTAAAATTTATCTCTCATTTCCTGCGCTACTCTCATCATCAACTCCAGCTCCTGGTTACACTGCCCCTCATCAAAGTCAAGACTAAGTGAGTCACAGCTTAGAGCTCTGGGAAAGTTTCTGTCCCATCCTAGAGGTTGGCTGCTCCCTACTTTTTCCTCTCTCATGTCTGGCATGAGTTGAATGAATCTCAATACTGCTTGTGAAAATGCCATGTGCTGCCTAGGGACAGTTTTACTACCCAAGATCAGGCCTCTTTTAATGAGACAAAAAATAGCAGAGGCCTCCAAAACTGCCTTAATTCAGTTACTTCAGTTGTGCTCCATTTTCTTCACTAGAAAATGTGTCTGTTACTTCTCCTCTTCCGCATGTCTCTTTTATAATTATATAGACTAAACATTCATTAAGTTTTCAGTTAATATGTATTGTCTGCCAGCTCTCCCTGAGAAGATACTTGCCATTCAGTAGGGCTGCTTTGAGCTCCCTTGTACACCTTTCAAAGTGTCACCCCTGCACCGAACTGTATTGCAACTAAGGACAGACTATCAGTTCATAAGCGTTTCAGTTTCAAAGTATCAGAATTGGTTTATAGTCCTTTACTGAGCTGAACCTGAAGTCAGTGAATCTGCTATTGAATCATAGCATACAGCAGAGTTCATGCTCCACTGGAATGGGAGGCAGGCTACTGTAAACACAAATTTACAAGTGCCTTGCCTAGTCAGGCACAGCTTTGCCCTATAAACTGGACCATGCTGTCTTCTCACACCGTGTCTGGCACCCTTAGTAAACCAAACTCAGCTCTACAGCATGCTTTGTTCCTAGAGCATTTACCAAGCAACTTTTGAATGAAGGACACTGTGCATACATGACAGTTCTACACATTTGAAATCCAGACTGTCTTGAGTGCTGCAGCACTGGTGACTATGTGCAGGCCTAAGCATGCAACTTTCTCTGTATGAAATCAAGGACTTGGTACAAGTATAGAGACAGAGAAGTAGCAAAAGATGTGGAAGGAGATGTAGAGGGTAAAACTAAGATGTTCCAAATTTCAAATTATGAGTATTTTAGGCTGTGATTCTTCACAGATCAAGTGAGTGTGGTATCTGAAACCAGTTAAAATTCACTGTAACTAGAAATATTAATTCACATAGGCTGTTTTAAAGATTCCAGGATCCACAAGCTTGTTTTTAACAACATTAATTTCTTCAGTGTCAGTTTCGGTTGATATTTGAATAACCATCTTCTTAGACCCCTTGTTCTCCTCTAGCGTAAGACTGTCCCAAAACCTAAAATGCATATTGGACTGCCTTACACAGAATTATAGATGCAGTTAGCCTCATTACTCCAGAAAACCTTATCTGTAAAATGCTGTAGAGTGACAGATTTTTATGGGTGAAAGGAGCAAAAAACTGAGCAGACAGGCTGTAAACCACAAAGTTGTAACTTTCTTTCACAGTGAGGTCAGGGTGTCTTAATTACATACACCTTTGAGCCTGTTTATGTGCCAAGAAGGTCTTTAGATGCAAAGGCAAACGGTCCTCTTCTACCTGGGAAAGGAAAATCCTGTTTCACTGTTTAGAGTAGAAGAAGAGACATGGAGGAAACAGAGCGGTGGGTGAACAACCACAGAAGCACACATCTCACAGAAGTCTCAAAAAGAGGATGCACACCCACAATGTGGACTGTAGGGTAATGGGACTGATGGGAGGTGCAGCTGACCCACAAAGGGCTGCATGCATAGTGAAGCTTAGAGTTATTGTTCATTATCATTGTATTCCTTTCCTAATTGCTGCTAGCTGTGAAAAAGTCTTGTTTACAGGTGAATCCTCTTCCTTCTTTATTTTATTTTTCATTGAAATTTCATATTACCTCAATTTTTCTGCATCCCAACTCAGTCTCCCTATAGAGCATGTCTGTTTTACAGACAAAGGAGATCAAAACCTTAGGTAAGGATTGTTTGTACCCCGTGAGTACTTGAAGCAGCTCTCATTTTGAAGTCATATCATACAAGTAAAACATTATGGAACAATTAGAAAATCAGACTGTAATATCACCAGACCATAGCTTCCTCTGGGCAGATAGATAGAGATATCAGCAAGTTAGTTTGCTTACAGCTTGGCTACACAAAAAATAAGGGAACCTCAGAGTACCAAGATGAGAATTTTTCCAAGACAGTGCTTACAAATTTTGTTTTGAAATTGATTAAAATTGTTTAAAAACTTCTTACCTATTTTTCCTGCTATTTCCCTCTGGATGTTTTGGTTTGGTTTAGTTTTGGGGTTTTTCTTAGCTATAAGTAGCACCTGGAAAATAATTTACCCTCATTTTCTCAGTAGAAATTCCTGCTTCTCTGCACTTCCAAGAGCAGGGTAGCTATGGTATCAGTACACAGTTTTAGCCTATTAGTTCACTGAAGTTTTTTGAAAACGTTTGTACCCAAGCACAAATATATTCAGGGTGACTCAGCTGTGATTTTCCACAGTGAGAAATGAATTCACATATAAATTTGGAAGCTTGTGTAAATAGAGAATGAGCCCAGAATCTGAGGAAGAATAGAAAGGGATAGGTTACATACTTGCCCGAGACCAAAAACTGTGCATCACAAACGTTGCCCGAGTCACACAGTCAGTGGGACTTTGAGCCAGGTACTGGTAGAATGTATCTGTTCAAGCAGACAAACATCTTGCTGTGTTTCCATAGAAGAGAAACTTACATAACCATTAACAGAGCAGGCAAGACGTGGTGCTTATTCCAGCAATGTGTCATTCATCTTGACTTTAAAATAGGGCTGAAAATAACTTTCAGAGAAATCAGATTGCATTCCAGACCCACATATTGTGCTCTTTTTAACTTGCACAGTATTTGCTTCTCATGGATTTGCATAATATTTTTTCAGTTGTAACTCTCTGCTGCTGAGCACAATAGTATCCCAAAACAAAACAAAAACCATACCAACCAAAAAAAAAAAAAAAGTCCCCAAACCAAACCAATAAAAACCCCAAAAGAAACAAATGAAAAAAAAAGAAAGTCCATGACATCATTTCCAGTGTTGCAGAAGAAAATTACTCTAGCTAGCCCTGACTATTATCCTTGACCAGGGCACAACTAGAAAATATCAAGTGTGAGCATATATATTTCTAGGACAAGCATTCCAATCTTTCAACATTGTGGAGCCATTCATGGGCTCAGGAAAAATGAACACCATGTGGAGAAGTCTCATCACATGTTCTGTCTACATCCCCCATTTTCCTGACAGCAGCTTCCTATATCAAGGGCACATCAGGTCATGCAAGAGGTGCATCTTGCACTTATTCAGTAGCTCTAGATGAACAGTATGCATTCAGTGATTTTGAAAGAAGCAGTTAAAGCTATAGCTGGTTATAGCCCTGAGGATCTCAGAAACAGACATGAGAAAAGCCAAGTAGTCTTTCCCTGTCACTTCCTCAGTACATTCACCTGACAGCTCTCAATGCTTAGTAAGGAAAGGTAGGAGATTAAAAGAGAAAAACACAGAAGGAATTAGAAGAAACAGGCAGAATGATTGCATCCTGTAAACAATCTCCAAACAGTTAGCTTACTTCTATTTTGAGGGTTTTTTGTAAATCCATATCCTTATAAAAAAAAAAAAAAGAAAGGTGAATTTGAGGACACAGAACAGCTAAAACATTACAAACTTTTAAATCTGTGTTCAGCCTCCTGCCTCTTGATTACAGAAGACAAAAAAATGGTAAAATAGCACTTATTTTCTTAGAAGGCTTCTGTTAAGGATTTTCAAATTAAATAATTTGAAATTTCTGTGGAAAATATAGAAGGAACAGGACTCACTTGTAAACTAGTAAAAAGACTTTGTTACAGCTAGCAAAAATTAGGAAAGCAACTAAAGCACTAATAATCAACAACAACTCTAAGCTGCACTATCTGTCTGGCCCTTTGTGGGTCAGCTGCATCTCCTGTTATGCTCAAGCTTTGCTATGTATGCTTGCTCCAGCGTAGAAGGGTTAGAATCAAACAATCCTCTCTCCTACAGTTGCAGTTCCTTACTGGGGGAAGTCTGTAATGGAAGTTTCAGCTCTCATTCACACCTTTCCTCAGCAGCACATCTCCACAATGTTTTCAAAACACTAATTCCAAGGAGTTGGACATTGTCATCACAATTGTCATTACTCATGACTGTGTGAAAAACCACAAATTTTGACCACAGGACCTGCCACTGTCATTTTGCAATGAGGCCTTGCCTTGCTTGCTGGCATTCCATGACACAAGGAAGTCTGCTGACCAGACCTGAAAACTGTATAGTTTTACAAATAGAGAGTTTCTGACTCCTCCATTGAAATCCTTGAGCTGGAACCAGCCTCTCAACTTTATCTTTACAGCCTGCAATCTTAGCTGAAGAAGCAAGAACCTACAATCTTCCCCCCATACAAACAAACAAATTAACACCCAACAAAAACAAAACAAAAGCAGAAAACTGAAAGAGGAACTAAAGAACCTGTAACAGTTCTGAGAAGGAAAACTCTTTCCATAGCAAAGAGTAAAACTAGACAGTTAGGATTCCTCTGCTATATTCAGGTGTCAGTTTTGATGCAGTATGTAGCATACTTGTCCTCAGGACATGAACTGCAACAAGATTTGGTGGACAACAATTATTGATTTTCCTCTTAAAGAATAAAGTCAGAGTTGCTGCAAAGAAACATGCCTACCATAAGGCACTAATCACCCTTGGTGCAGGTCAGCACTCATCCTGTTGAAATTCTTGGTATCCGCACTAGCTCACTCTGTGCAATGGCTGAATTGCGTTCCCATGGTGGAAGACGGTGTCATGCGCTTTCACAGGGATTGCTCTTACAAAGACACAGAGTCAGGTGGAAGACCGAGCCCCTGGATTTTGCACTGGTAATAGTGCCATAGTTATTTCATTTCAATAACAGCAACTGTGGAAGTATGCATTAATCCCCCGCTAGGGCACAATGCTAGTCAAGCAGGTGTACAAAGCTTCTCAGTTTTGAACAGAGCTCAGATGCAATAACAGAGTCTATGCTGACTTTTGTAGAAATAAATATAGAAACAGATATAATCCACATGTCAGGAAGTGCAGCCTTTTCTGTGCTGGACATGTCTCAAGCCTGTGCTGGCCACACCTAAAATCTGTGCTTAAGAAGCTATTTTTAATGTCTAATGATTTGTTTTATACTATAGAAGTTCTCAGTTTGGTCACCTGTGTGAGGTAACATCTGTTGTGGTCTCAACACAGAGAAATCCAGCTCTGTTTGTAGCAGATGTGGCTTTAGTAATCTAAGACGTTACTGGCTTTAGCCACTTAGTTCAGCAGTGCAGCAGGTTTTGCATGTCAGCTTCACACTTCATTTATATGGTTATTTACTTAATCTTTTAGTAATACACAAGACTGAGCTAAGACTGAGAAAATCATTCAATATCCCTTTTGTCAATATACTTGTGAAAACAGCAACACCAGTAAGAAATATAGTTTGGACAGCTAAGGTGAGCAATTCTCTAAAGTGTTACCTGAATATGCATTCCTAATGCCACAAGCATCTTGTGGTGGAGAGAGAGAATGCCTTAACCCCAAGATCATAATTGTAAATTCAGGACTACTTCATGAAGATATTTTGGAGTTAGCAGTCATGCAAGAAACAAAAAAATATATCCCCAAAATACTAAAACTAGTTTTTGATACAATAGCTACATAT
Organism: Myiozetetes cayanensis; assembly: GCF_022539395.1. NCBI lineage: Eukaryota > Metazoa > Chordata > Aves > Passeriformes > Tyrannidae > Myiozetetes > Myiozetetes cayanensis. The sequence continues at coordinate 46,104,746 of NW_026087631.1, forward strand.
ATGTTTTTTGAGCAGATTTTCTTCACTTAATATGCTGAATAATATTTTCATAAAACAGCAATCAAGCATCATTAACTTTCCCTTTGAACATTTTAACAGCTTCAGTGATATTTATAATTACTTGATTTCAGATGAATCACTTTCTGAATTAGAAGCAAACAACTTATAACAAAATATATTTTTGTATCAAATGGCTAGAACATAAACATCCTTTCAATGTAAAAATCTTGGTTAACAAATGAAGCAAACCAGAAAATAAATCAGAGCTGTGTACAGGATAAACACACAACACTACCAGTAATGTGTGGGTCACATAAATAAAATTTGATCATCAGTAAAAGCAGTACGTGTCATGACTTCCCTCAGTGTCACAGCAAAGCAAATTTAAGAAACCTTAACAAAATGGATGCCAGTTTTAAGTTGATATGCTAATGCACATTAACTTTGAATCATACAGCTTGAATATTTCAAGTAATTATGTAAAAAACATGAAATTTAAGATTCTCTTACAGGACTGATCCTATGCATCATTTTTCAAAGGGTGATTTTTCACTGATGTATTTGTTTACTACTAATCCAAACAGTAAGAAATAAATTTGAGACATAAAACTGTGAACAAACATAGAAAGTAAGCTATTTGTATGAGTTTATATCCACCCACAACTTTACTAGAGTAATTTTTGTCTCTTCAAAACAAATTAGAGAAAAATAAGAACATAAGAAAGGTTTTTTGGGATTGATGTATTTTATCATAGGTGAGTCCTCCAGTATCCAGCAAAGATTGAAGTCTCTTCTTGTCAAAAAAAGAGGGTGTCCAGGGGATGGGCAGGAGAATCTTCAGCTTCAACTAGCTGCCTATTAATGCAACTTCCATGCAATTAGTAACCTTAATCTTTGGCTGAAGCTGGCCAACACAATGAGAACTTATCCATATAGGCAAATGTTGTGATCACATTTTTGTCAGAAAGCAGATTGGAAATCTAATTTTTAATGGATCAGATTACCATGGGAAAAATTCAAATTAATAGTTTGGTGGTGGAAAACCAAGTCACAAATAGGTCCGATGCAGAAAGCAAAAAGAATTGTAAGACTCACTTCTTACTTAATAAACAAGAATGTTAAATTATTAATTGCAAATTTTTCCTTCAGTTTTTCATTTCCTCCTGCAAATATCCAATGCCTTGACACCATTCACAAAGGTGCTCTCAGTTTTCCTCAGATTCTTCTGACACCAATCCTTCACTGTTTTAAACTAAGGCAATCAATGCTTTTTTTTTTTTTTCCCAGGCTGGATGCTACCTCTGCCACTCAGCACAGGTCCAAGAAAATATTCAATAAGTGTATAAGGAAAATCAAAGCTACAAGACAAAAGCAATAGTGCATCATCACAAGTCCAGTAAAACCTAAAGGTTTGGTTCACCTACTTCTACGCATAAAGTTTCAATACCTGGCAATCTGAAACAAGTGCCAGAGCTAAGCTGTAGCAGCTGATAAGATGCAATTTTTTCTCCTATATCCAGTAGAAGTTTTTCTTATGCCTCTATGATAGCACTGTTAACTACATATCTTCTTACCAGCTCCCACTTGAAATTAAATCCCACTATGCTAAATAGCCTGATGTATCTAACCAGTACACATCTGAAACTTCATTTTCACAATGTTTCCTGGCTATTCTTGATTCATATGGGAGTTAAAAATCCAGAGGTCATCTGGGCATTGTATTGACAGAACTGCAAAACATTTCTGAGAAGTTTCAGAATATTTAATTTTCTTAAGACTTTAAGCATTTGCGCCTCTTTCCAAAATTTACTACTTATTTTTCATTTCATAACAAGGTTTTCAAAACCCTGAGGTCCTTTATTTAATATAGTCTTCAATAAAATTAATTTTCACTTCCAGATAAAGAGATATAGTTCTCTCACACAGGAATACATATAGTAGTATGTATTCTAGATGCATGTAGCATACACATAGACAGGGAACAATCATTTCACAGGACCAGGCAAATGACACTGTGCATGAACACCCTGGTTTTCAGTGCTTTGCCTTCATGCTTTTACAAATTTCCTACAAAAGGCTAATACGCTCCATTCTATTTATATTTCTGTGCATGGAAAACACTTTATACTAATTTAATAATTTTTGTGGATTTATAGCTGTTTTAATTTGATTTTTCTTATTTCAGTAAATTTCTAATTAGGTGGAATTTATGCAATCTGTGAAAAAAAGCACCCAAGCACAAACGTGTACCAGGTTATCTGAATCTGTTTTAAAAATGCTTTTAGTTAAGCAAAGAAAAATAGTGTTAAAGACCAGCCTATGTCTGGTAGTAATGCTTTTATCTATGCCACATCATGAATGACCTTCTAGAGAAAAAATTTTAAATCTAATTAACCACTAGGATTTCAAACATCATTTAGTGTTCAACAAAGAATTCACCCTTCAAACACCACATTAGTCTTAACATTATTTTGATCCATGGATGAATGTTTCCACTGTATGGCAACAAACTCAACAATATTTAGAAGATGTTACAGTTCTTAAAGATGCCATAAAAACTGATAGGTTGCCCACAAATTACGCATGTCCAGGATGAAGTTAATCTACAGTAGAAAAAACCAGTTTGATTTCATACTCTAAACTCACAGCAAAACATGACTTACATACATAAATTATTTATATCTAAATAAAACTAAGGAAATTCCTGTTCAGGAAATTATTCTATTGCACTGAATCAGTGGGACACTTTCCAGTGCAGCTTTAGTTTCCTTTTCTTTTAGTAACTGATTTTTTATCCAGTTTATTATCTTATTTATGCATACACATATGAATGCTTAACTATGCTAACTTCCACACCTTTCTTTAACACTGTTGATATTAGCATAGGAAATTGTATCGAAAATTACAGTACTCAACTTATGACCCTAGTCTGTACTGTTCATGGCCTCACATAAACAACACACAACATCCAGATTGCTCAGACAAGCAGTGAAGAGAATGTAAGAATTGACTATGTTCTACAGCTATACCTGATAGCAAGATCTTGAAATTGATACTATTGTGTAAGCTCACCTACAAATGGCATGTGCAGCTAGGATTTTCAAGGCTAGAAAAATACCTCCCATGTATGAAAACCAATAATTTTTTTAATATGTATTTTTTAATTATTTATTTCTTCTGTGTCTGATGAGAACATGCCTATGTTTGATTTGGAGCCTGCATATTTATTATTGCCTTTTTACTGCATTCTGTGTCATGTGGATTGCATATACGGAGGTGTAATAAAGGCACTCATCTACAACTGGAAGGAAGAGCTAAAAACCTTGAACAAAATCCCTGTTCATCAATCCCCAAATGAAACAATGGATCAATAACGGCAATAGTGGCAGTCTTCTGTAAGGCCCATTTTCTTTGATTTTTCTGATGGTATGAAGGAAGATGGAAAAAGTGCTGTTTGATGGAGCAAATTTTTTCCAAGGAACTACACATCAGATACTGGCACTGGAACTTGAACATTATGAAAGGTTTTAAGTGACGCTACAGGAACAACACACAAGGAAGAATGGCAAAGGAATATGATGAAGAAATTAAAGGAATGATTTTGGAATTTGACATCTGACTGAAGCCTCAGTGTTTGGAGTTCCTCCAAAACAGTCTTTCATATAAGGAAAATATGTCATTTACTACTGCTTAGATCTGTGTAAGTCTTTCATTACTTACAAACAGCAATTTGATTTCAGTTTGATTAAGAAGTTCCCAGGAGCTTCCCCACAGAGCCTGACGACCTGTTCCATTCGTTCTCATCTAACCTTCACATGAGACCGAAGCTATGAACAATGTTAAAGAAGCAGGATCTGGTCTTTTTTACATAAATGTGCTTTGGAAAAGCAGTTACTCTTGCCCAGCCCACTGGATTTGGCAGAAAGATCATAATGCTAAGCTACCAAATAATATTCAGAATATCTGAATATCTGAATATTCATCAGGCAGCCTGATGGCAGTAACATTAACAATCTAGAGTGAAATCATATGCTTTTGGGTCTGACCTCCCATCACCTGTGATATGAACAGAGTCACAATAGGAAATAGTTCCTCAGCAGCTGCGGACTTTTTCTTTAAAAGAGGCATGTTGAAATGTACAGCACATTCCCTATTTGCATTTGATCTAGTGTTCTAGACAAACCACAGAAAACGGAAGGATATCTTTGCTAGCAGGCTGCAGGTTCATTCAGTTTCATTCCAAATGTTTAAAAGACCTTGGCATTAGATGCAAAGTGAGAATTAAAGTAAAAAAAAAAAATATTCTCTTTGCCTGATCCTTCAGGATGAGCTGTTGTTGACACTGTTGATACAGCAGCATTCATCAAAGTGCCAACATTTTTAAGAGGAAGGAAATCCCCTTACCTCTGCTCTCACAGAGGAATTTTAATAAAGACTGCCCAGAGCCACAGACACTGTTCCTACCCAGGCATGTAAAGCACAAGTTTAAAGTCAACAACTGGCACTCCTCAGTTTTGAGTTCAAGGTGTTTCTCAGTGGTAGCACAACAGATAGAACTGGATACACAAATGCATGTCAGCAATTTTGAGCAGCAGGTTTGTATGTTATCTTTAATTTGTTATGAAGTGTTTGGGTAGTAAGTGGTTTGTGATCTGTCAGCTATTCAAATGAAGAGGTGAAGTTTGTCCTGCTGGAATCCATTTCATGGTTAACTGAAATTCCAGAATATTCTTCCAGGACTATTCCTTATGGTCAAAGATTCAGCTTGTGAGCTATCATTACTATTCATATTTGTTAGTCAGTAGGGTTGCCTGGGAAATAGATCAGGGAAGATTTTCATAGAAATCCCAAAATGGATGCTCACTTAATAATAAAAAATTAAAATACAATGTTGTCTTTTTAATATCTTACTCTAGCACCAATCTAACTTGCAAGGTAGATTAGGGAGTGGTCATAAAATAAAGGAGAAAAATTGATTTCAAAGCCTTAGTCTCAGGATATCCAGTCTTTTCTACTTTGACTTGACTGATAGGAGACACCTACATAAGTAGGTTCACAAATCCAGTGAGATTTAAGTGTAGATAAATTAAATGCTCTGATGTTAAACAAAATTATTTCTAACTGTCAAGACTTGTGTACTCACTAAAATAACCAGAAATACAGTGTATTATAATGTCATAAAATTAGATAAATTACACTACACTTTAATTTGGAATGCTTCAGTAAGGAGAAGACTTAAACCCTAATTTAAGTACTTCAATACTATATATTTTATTTGCTATTGCAAGGGAAAAGAGTGAGTCATCCAAACTGATACTTTCCACTGTAGACAAATTTTAAAATTCAGAGTGATCAGGTCTCTAACTGAAAGTTTTAGAGAAAACATTTTCTGTTAAAACCTACTGCTAAATTCTAACTAACTAATCCACCTAATTAATTTCCTATGCAGAAAGACAGATATTAGAAGCAAAGTATTTCTATGTGTTTTTGGGTTGATATCCTGCATCCGACTTGGTAAAAGGTAGAACTTAGTAGGAAACTACATTTATCTACATTAACACTACGTAAGCTTACACAAGTGGTTTTCTAGAGTTGCAACCTATAGATGATGATTGCTAAATGGACTTAAATTTGAAAACTCACTACACAGAGGAGTTTAACTTGTTCTAATTGGTGTGATCAGTCGCATGAGATGTATGGTAGACAAGGCAGTTATTTTTCACTCTATAGCTCACAGATTCCAGGAAGCAGAAGGCCCTTTCTTACTTAGAAAATTTAACATTGCACATTTATGAGTGCAGTTTAACTGGTTTTGTAAAGGAAGATATGACCAAAATATTTACCACTGGTACTGTGTTTTTCTATATCTGTACCTCCATTACACATTCTACACAATTAATGCAAGTCTGTACATCATCTGAGTGTGTCTATGCTTACACTAAAAAACAGTTGACTACTCTATGTCAGCTGTTGACAATATCCTGGAGGATACACAGTAGGAGCTTTAGGCAAGTTTTAGTAAACCATGTTTTCATTATCACACTCCATAATGTGAGACAGTTTACACTTTATCTTTGAATTATTTGTCTCCTACATATTTCTTTTCTCTGTGTAGTAATACAGCAGTTTATACCTACTGTCATTTAAATACTGCATGCTTCTTAGAATTTCTGTTTGGGAACAAAAATCTTAAAACTAAGTATAAAACAAGGTGGACACTTCTTTTTTCACATAATTACCTTATGTTTGGAGTTTTTAGTTCCTACCTCACATTTGAGAGGGGTAACACAGCCTAAAAGAAATAATAGACACCAGAAAACCAAATTTATCTCATACTATCAAAGCTTTCTTCTTGTCATCTCCATGTGCAGTATATCTTGCTTTCCTAGTTTTCAGTTACAATTAATGTTAATACTTACTTTTATTACTTTTCTCATTCCCTTAAGGACACGTTGTAGAGAAGAAAGACAGGTTCCTTTTGGTATTCATTTCTGTGGCGATAGGAGTCGTCCAGACTCTACATCACTTGTACATAACTCCTTTGGGAGGGAAGTTACAGGACAGAACAGCAATTCAAGTACACTGGACTTTGTTCATTCCTCTTCACCTGTGGTAAGAAGGAAGAAAGACGTGAGTGCAGTTCTGATTAGCTGGGATTTTAGCAGCCTTGACTAGTACAACACAACTAGACTTGCTGCTGCTGAGACTTATCTAACTCCTCATAACCAGCACATTGCTTCCAAATGTAAATTTTTGAAAAGTAGTAAGAGCTTTTGCTCCCAGTAATGTATCGTTAAGAACTCTCTGCCTGCAAATCCATCAAGGTGGCTGCTGGTACACTCACTATCACCCTCACTGAGCTCCCACACCTCAGGGAGAACAGAAAATAATAGGCCTGTGTAGATGTCCGAATGCCTACGCACGCATTTTTCATGTGTTTTTTTCTTCAATGCTAGCACTCTCAATCAAGTACCTTTCTGCTAACATCAGATCTCAGGTACAGGTAGAGATTTAGCCAATGTACATTATTGCCTAGGTGACTAGAAATAAGCAAAAGTTAAAAATAATTAGCTAAAAGTATATAAAAATAAATGAGACCTGAAATAATAGAGCACCAAAGGACCTTTCAATAATAAAGTCAGGATTAGGCATGGTAAAATTGCTTGGATAAGTGTATATTCAAAAATGCTGGTAGTTTATATATGTTGACTAATCTGAATTAAGCATGCCAACAGTTTGTCAGGTTGTAAAAGTCAAACATATTGGTCAAAAAAATATTGCCAAATAATTAATATTTTTCATTCTTCTAGTTTTCCTTACCTATTATCAATCCATTCAAGAAGCACTTTTTTTTGGTCAGTTCTTGGCTTTAGATTACATTAACAGGAGAGTTCATTCATCAACAGCTTTCATTTCTATCTGCATAATGACACTTAATGACATGTTTGTATTACACTATACTGTCATACACACACACACAAAAAAAGTCATGATGGAAACAGTTCACAATGGTTAAATAAAACCTTAGAGACCTTGTTGTAATCTCAAATATTCCCATTTATCTTGCTCTCCCTCATTATTTGCCTATGCTTTTCAAAGCTACTGATTTTCAACATCATCTTTTTTCTTAAACAGTTTCTCAGCTGTTGTTCCCATCACCTTTCTCCATTATCAGCCTTGAGCTTTACCTTTGTTTCCTGTCTTGCCAGGAGTTTTTTTTTCATGCCTATAAAGATGCCTCATACATTTTATGTTCTTTCTTATTTATAAACCAAATATGTCACAATCTGAAACTGAGTAATATCCACTTAGATTTTTACATTACTAGTTAAAATATCAGTTGAGACCTCAACAGAAAACATTTACAGATGTTGTTCATTTTAACTTCAGTGAGACTTCTCCCATGAGTCAAATGTTAATGCTTAAGCAAAATAAAGACATGGAGGGACCTGCTCCACCTCCAGGTAATTCTTTGGCAGGTCAGAAGTTTGTTTTCCATGACACTTGATTGGAAGAGGCACAAGAAACATACCAGAAATGTGTCCCACCCCCCAGACTATTTGGTATCATAGAAAAGTCTTAATCTCTTGGTATTACTTTGCTTGGGATAATAATTAAATATTCATTGAGCCAAGGAAGATGAGACCAGAACATTAAAGTTCAGTGGTTAGGGCACTGAGGTGGGAACAAGAGATTCTAGTCTAGCTTAAATGAATTTAATTATTTATAAAGCAGAACGTCTCCAAAAACCACATTAAGAAAGACACACTCAAAAATAGATAGCAACCTGCAGATTACTGCATGCTGAAACCTAGATTTAAGTCTTTGCCTTTTGTCAGTCAGGGTAAAGATTCAAAGGTCATCCTTTTTTATCCACCAGAGATACGTCAGTATGTCCCCAAAATCTCAGCTTTCTTACACCTGACAGCTCACAGCGAGGGGTCCATGATTTGACAGTGCTTAACTGCATGAATTTATATGTGAAAAACGTAGCAAAAACCTTAGCTTTTCATCAGGATTTTGGTGTAGCCTAGCTATCTCCAGCTAGCAAACTGTGGTTAGAAACACACTTTTCAGCAAAGATTTAGGGACTGAACATTTAGTCAAGTATGTCAAGACTGAACATTTAGTCAAGACAGCCCTACCTAAACTTTACAAGGTTGAATCAGTGCGGTGCAGAGCATAATTACACAAGAATAAATTGCATTTTGATATAATTTTTTTATTTTGCTACTGGATATCATCGTAAGTAATGTTTTTTTCAGGTACTGGAGTCCATCAGTGATGGTCACTTTTCAAACTTCACCTCCTAAGGGCACAGGAGCAGGCAATTTCCACATACTGGAAGTCAAGCAGATGAGGCAGAAAGCTGGCTTGGTTGAGCAGGGATCTTCTCTTGGAAATAAGATAAAAAAAGGAATGTATATGCCCAGTGGAAATAAGGTCAGGTGACGTGGGAAGAAATCAACGATGTTGCTTGCCACTGTAGGGAGAAAATTCATGCAGCCAACTGGAGCTGAAGCTGGCCAGAAATGGCGGGGACAATGAAAAGAGTTTTTTCAAAGGTATCAATGGCAATGGGCAGGATAGAAATACCATCAGTCTGTTACAGGATGAGAATGGACACCTTCCCAACAGGGACAGAGGCAAGGCAGAGGTGTTTAATGCTTTCTTTGCCTCTGTCTTCAACACAGATGATGGACCAAGGGGGTCTCAAAACCCTGAGCTGGAGGACCTTGACTGCAAGAATGATCAGCTCAGTTGAGCCTGAAATTTTTTGGGTCTGCTGCTCCAGCTGGAGCCCTACAAATCTATGGGGCCTGATGGCATTTAGCCCAGAATCCTCAAAGAGCAGGTTGATGTAATTTACAAAACCTCTCTTCATGTTTCTTGAGTAGTCATGGGAATCCAAAGAGGTCTGAGCTTACTGGGAGTTGGCAAATGTCCCAACTTTCAAGAAGGCAAGAAGGAGCATCCCAGAAACTACAGACCTGTCAGTCTCACTTCATTGCCTCATAAAGCTATGGAGAAGATTATTCTGGGAAGTATTGAAGTACACCTGAAATACAATACAGTCACTGCTCACAACCAGCACAGCTTCATGAGGGGAAAGTCCTGCTTATCAAGCCTGATTTCCTTTTATGACAAGGTAACCCACCCAGCTGATCAAGGGAAGCCAGTCGACATAATCTTTTTGTATTTCAGTAAAGCTTTCAATAGTGTCTCTCACAGGATCCTTCTGGACAGAATGCCCATCACAGCTGGATAAACACATCATGTCGTGGGTGAGTAATTGTCTCATGGGTTGAGCACCAAGGGTCATAGTAAATGAGGTAACATCAGACTGGTGACCTGTCCCTAGTGGGAGTCCACAGGGCTTTACCCTAGGCCCTATGCTTTTCAACATCTTCATAAATAACTTAAACACAGGACTGGAAGGGATAACTAAGCAAGTTTGCAGATGACATGAAAGTGGGAGGACCTGTTGACTCCCCTGAAGGCAGGGATGCCCTTCAGAGAGACCTGAACAAATCAAAAGGGTGGGCAATCACCAACAAGAGGAAGTTCAACAAGGGAAAATGACAGATTCTGCACCTGGGATAGGGCAACAATGGATGTTGTAGAGACTGGGAAATGATGCTGGAAAGTACTGCTGTGGAAATGGACCTGGGGGTCCTGGTCAAGGGCAAGTTGGATATGAGTCAGCAATTCCCTGGCAGCCAGGAGGACCAACCATGTACTGGGGGGCATCAGGCAAAGCATCACCAGATGGTGGAGGGAGGGGATTGTCCTGCTCTGCTCTGCACTGGCATGGCCTCACCTTGTGTACAGTTTTGGTCACCATGATACAAGAAGGATACTAAGCTATTAGAGAGTGTCCAAAAAAGGGCAAAAAATGCTGAAGGACATTGAGGGAAAGCTGTATGAGGAGTGGCTGAGGTCACTTTTTGTGACAAACTTGGTATGTTCAGCCTGGAGAAGAGGAGACTGAGGGGAGACCTCATTGCAGTCCACAACTTCTTCACAGGGGTAAGAGGAGAGGCAGGCACTGACCTCTTCTCTGTGATGACCAGTGACAGGACCTGGGGGAATGGTCTGGAGTCATGTCAGGTGAGGTTTAGATTGGATATTAGAAAGAGGTTCTTCACTCAGAGAGTGGTTGGGCACTGGAACAGGTTCTCCAGAGAAGTGGTGACAGCACCGAGCCTGACAGAGTTCAGGTGTTTGGATGATACTCTCAGGCACATGGTGTGACTCTTGGAGACTGCCCTGTGCAGGGTTAAGGGTTGGACTTGATGATCCTTCCAGCTCCATCTTCTGTGATAAGTGTCAGGATTTGTTTCAATGTTTTACATAAGACATGTAGTTTGGCTTCCAGGTTATTCTGATAAATATTTAAGAGAGATTGCATTGTCATTATTATTTTACAGAATTCTCTGCAATTTTTTTAAATTACTGGTTTTAGCTAGCCCCATTATCTTCTTCTCCCTCCCCTGAAAACAGATGAATAGATTAAAGTATTGGGGTTTTTTCTGTGCTGAGGAATAGATTTAGAAAATTTAAAATCAGCTACTGAGCTTGAATCCACTTTTGCAGGCCCATAAGAAGTAAAGTCATAGGATTTCTTAAAAGGAATTTAAAAATGTAAAGAGAAATTTTCTGTCTCTTTTCCTTCTCCCCTTATAGAAGGCAGGTTTTACCCATTTTCTTTAAAAACACATCAGATAGAAACAAGATTTGCATCCTGCCAGTAACAAAGAAAAGGTGTTACTTGCACAAATACCAGTACCTGTGGCAGGGTTACAGCAAAAATCTGCTGTTTGAGCTGAACTTTCTTTTCAGTGCTTGCCCCATTAGACATAGACACTGAAAAAAGCAGAGGTTCCTTAGCCACAGTAGCTACACACTGTACCAATACCACTAGAAAGAGAATTACGACTAGAGCCCTGGGGACTTGGGGGCAAGGTCACAGATTTCCTCCATGTACTTGGCTAAATCATCAAGCTCCACTGAGCCAGACTTTTTGTGTAAGTATTTCAGCACTACATCACATAGATTGACACCTAATACCTTTAAGCAACTCACACATGTTCCTGTATTTCTTGCACTGCTAAGTGGAAATAATGCCATCTTTTCCCCATAGAGTGGTGTGAAGCTTAAGTCTTTAACACGTCTAAAACTGTCTTAAAATCTCACACTGAAACTGTGGAGACCAATAAAACTCACTTGTACTATTGTTTATGATTTTCTTGGGCACAACACTATCTCCATAAAATAAATATTTAAAGAAGGAACAAGTTCTATTTCAAATTGTCGTGGTTTTGCTCTGGGTCACTTTGCTCTCAACCCCCACACAATTACTTTAAGTTGAGAGAAGGTTTATGCAGACAAAAGAGACCTGATTTGGAAAAATAATATGAACACTTATTATTAGCAAAATAAAACTAAATAACTACATCTACAATAATTCTACTCAAGTAAAAGTACCACGTATTTACAGAAATACTTCTCCCCCCTTTATATCAGTCCAAGGAGGAGAAACAGTTTCTTTCTCCATTCTCAGAGGTCCAGGTCTCTTCAATAACTCTGCAGCACTCTAAAGCTCTTCTGTTATCTCAGGACGACAACTCTTTTGTCGTAGCTGGAACTCTTTCTCTCTTGCTCTGTGATGGCCTCCAGGGCTGGGCCTACCCCCCTCCTGGGCTAAGACCAGAGGCTGGGGGTTACCCAGGCCCTGAAGGTTTTCTCTTCCATGGACTTGCAAGGGGACACTTGCTTACCATGGATCTTCTTCCATGGGGTTACAGGGGATAATGGTTTTTGAGTCCACTCTTGTTTTCCTGTGGAGGTCCCTCCCCAAGGGAGAACAGTCCTTGATAGACCTCTCTGACATGGGTCTAGCATGGATCTCTCACTTGGATCCCAAGCTTACCCGAGCCGTTCTCACTCCAGCATAAGCCTTTCTCTCAGGATCATAATCTTCGCCAGCAGCATGGATCCCACACATGGATCCCAACATCCCTACCCGAGCCGTTCTTGCTCCAGCGTAGGTTCTCTCAGGGTCACAAATCTCCAGCACCAGCAGCATGGATCTCTCACTGAGATCCCAAGCTTACCCGAGCCGTTTTTGCTCTGGCGTAAGGCTTGTTTCTTTCAGAGTCATAAATCTTCAACAGGACTCTGCCTCATTTCAGTCCTTCTCATGAAGTCTCGGCTTCCTTGTAGATCCACAAGCTCCTTTGTGAGCCTCATGGGGGTCTCCTCACCTCAACAATCTTTCACAGGTAGCAGGGTTTTATTTTTCAGTCTTTTCCCTGATGAAGAGAGAGAGTAAAAGGGGGGAGAAACAGCCCCCCACTTCGAACTTTTCTCCTCTCTCCTGCAGCTGCCAGCTTTGAGCTTGGAGGTTCCTTATCTCTTTGTCAGAATTCTTCTGCAGCGGTTTTTCGTCCAAGCAGTCAGTTCTCTAAAGTTTTTTTCTTTACACTCTTACAAGAGAGAAGGGGGGCTTCAGTGCTATGCCTGCCCCCGGCCCAAACTAGGGGAGGAGAGAGGCCTTGGCCCACTCGGGGCCTACCTCCTTTCCTACATGGCTACTGCTACTCTTAATTTCAACTGCATAACCAACTTTCTCTTCCGTTTTCTCAAATATGTAATTAACAAAAGTGTTACTAAAACTTTTGATTGGCTTTATGTCCGGAAATCCACCTGGACAAAACCATCTTCAGCCCCAGGGGCTGGGCAAAACCACGACACAAATGTTTGACCAAACCTTAAAAAATACCACTTCACGCTTCTGTAACATCAACAAAGTATGTTAAAAAGGCATTCAGTTTCTTTACCACATATACTGGGAATATGCATCTTGATTTACTAGAGAATAAGAAAGTCTGGGAGAGGCATGTTGGAAAAAGAGTAAAAAGTTATATATTGTTAAAGCAATGCACATTTTTCAGGGTAAAAATAGTTTTACATCCAGTAAAAATCTGCACAATATCTTCTAATCTTTTGTTGTTCTGTAAAATAAGGGCACTTTGAGAGAATAGATTTATGTCCACTTTTATTATACCAAAAAGCTTATACCAAACTAATGAAAAGGTAACTGTGCATGAATAAAACACGACTACTATTAGCTGGAATAAAATTATACAGTCTGTCCTAGTCAGCAAGCAGTGATTCATTTCCTACCCAAGTCCTTTTGTCACTGGATACAAGAACCATTTAGTGTTAGTGTAAAAACCAGTAATAACCCATGACAAGCAATGTGGAGGAATGAAAAGTAGCTGAAGCTGGGAAGCTACAGAGACAGTACCAAAAGAAGAAACGAAGGGTGGATGGAGCAGTCTAGGAGTCCCTTGGTGAGTGGTAAAGCAACCTGCCTGCTGGTTTTGTCTCTTAGAGAGCAGGTAGTGTTACTCACCAACCAATCCAGCTCTCTTACTGCTACCTGTGCTTTTTATATGAATGCTAATAACATGTTGAGATGACACATAGCAGGTCAGAAGTGACTTCAGTGTGCAGGAGGCTTAGTTGGAATAATAAAGGTAGAAATAAACACATGAGTAGAGGTTAGTCAGGTACAAATACATTTTGGAAACAAGCACTGATTTGCATCAGAGATGACAGGAAAGCTTTAACCTTTTTGACAAAAAACGTCCAAGGAAGGAAGAATTGTAACAAAACATTAGGCCAAGCTCCAAAGTGAAGGAGCAAAACACTCAAGTATAGATTCTCAGTCCTACAAAGTACAGGTTTAAAATTCAAAAGAGGTAGATAATAAAAGATTACTAGAAATCAAAATATAGTAATAGCATAGTCAGAGAAAGTTAGCTCCTACACGAAAAGAGAAAACAGCTAGAAGACCATATGGACGATAAGGACAAAACTTATTGTATCATATTCTGTTGTCTCTACATATGTCAGGAGTACAGAAACGAGAAGAAGTGAGAAAGTGAGTGTGCAGCCAAAGCCATGACAGCATTGAGACCAAGGAAATGTAGTAGAACAAACTTTGATATAAGTACTGGTATGAGTGTATAAATTATTTGCAAAGAATAGAAGGGAAAATTCAAGAATATAATTTTTCAGCACATATATTTACTCTGACTATCGAGAACAGATCAAAGAGTAAAGAAAAGCATTAATAAAGAAAAACAATGTCATGGTAGAGTTCTAGTTCTAGATACCTGTGGGAGACATACAGGAAGTCTAATGACACATCAATCTAAGACCCAGTAACTCAAATACCCTCTTAGATAAACTTCCAAAGAAATATTTGGAATAAAGGAAGGAAAAGTAGTAAGAAATCAAGAATGATTCAGTAATATTTGAAGGTAGAAGATAATTTGCATGAGTTTAATGAGAAATTAAGTGTTATTCTAAGACATGGAAATATTAGAACAGGGATAGTGTCCTCCAGAAAAGCAGATTTCAGTAAACTCTGGACACGGAAGGTAATATCTCTTGACAGATTGCCCAAGGATTCAAGGAGCATTAACTGTAACTTAAGAACATATATTCAAAGTGCAGCAGTAAATTGTGACCCACAAAAAAAAAAAAAAAAAAGATAGAGTACGTACTGAGAATGCCTTGTGGGTAAGAGACTTATAAGGCACATAACACCATCAAGAGATTTTTTTTATTATTTTAATATTGGAAAGAACTTAAAATTGGAAGGCAGCCATCAGAGCCAAATCATATGATGTAAAAATTTAAACTGCAGGTAATCTAACTTTCAACTGTAAGGACACATTAAAAATAAAAAGTGTCACAAATATATTAGAAATTACAATACTGAAAACAAATTCCTCAGTTCATTGAAGATAATTTCTGGATGCAAGTATAGGAGGAGTCAACAAGGAAAGGTGTGTTGCTGGACCTTGTACGAACAAACCAGGAGGGACTCATTGGAGATGGGAAGATTGGCAGCAGCCTTGGCTGCAGTGACCATGAGATGCTGGAACTCAGGATCCTGTGTGGAGGATGCAAAGCAGTAAGCATGACTAGAGCCCTGAACTCTCAGAGAACTAACTCTGATCTCTTTTAAGACCTATTTAGAGGAATCCCGTGGATTAGGGCTCTAGAAAATAAGGAAGTCCAAGAGAGATGGTCAGCATTCAAGCATCACCTTCTCCAAGGTCAAGACCAATGAGCAAGAAATCAGGTGAAGAGGGCAGGAGACCTGCATGGATGGGCAGGAAGCTTCTAGTAAATCTGAAATAGAAGGAAGACATTTTTATGATGTGGAGAAAGGGACAGGCCATGTGGGAGCACAATAGAAACATCACCAGAGTATGCAGGATTATGATGAGGAAGGCCAAGGCCCACTTAAATTGAGTCTGGCAAGAGATATCAAGGACAACAAAAAGGACTTCTACAAGTATATCAGCATCAAAAAGAAGATTACGGAAAATATGAGGCTGCTGCTAAATCAGATGGATGTCCTGGTAATGGAAGACACAGAGAAGGTGGAATTGCTGAATGCCTTCTTTGCTTCAGTCGTTACTACTGAGGCTGTCTCTCAGGTTTCCCAGACCTTGGAGGTTAGGGAGGAAGGCTGGAGAAAGGAAAACTTTCTGCTTGTTTGTAGACAACAAGTATAGAGATCCTCTAGACAGACAACACCCATAGATGCAGAGGGCTTCCTGGGATGCACTCATGAGTGCTGAGGGAGCTGGCATATGTTATTGCTAAGCTAAGCAATTTTATTATAAGCAACTTATTGCTAAGTTCTCCATCATCTTTGAAAAATCATCCTCCGATCTCTGAAGGAAGGCCAATGTTACTCCCATCTTCAAAATAGGCAAGAAGGAAGGGCCAAAAAAATATCAGCCAGTCAGCCTCATCTCCTTCCCTGGAAGGAACAGATCATTCTGGAAGTCATTACCAAACATGTGGAAGAAAAGAACATCAGTAGTAGTTATGGATTTAGCAAGGAGAAATAAAGTTTGACCAAACTGATAGCCTTCTACGATGGCATGGCAGGACGAGTCAGAGAGGTGAGAGCAGTGGAATCTTGTGCACCTTGACTTCAGCAAGCCTTTTAACACTGTCTCCCATAACATTCTCATAGATAAGCTCAGGAAATGTGGATTTCAGTCCTCAAATATATTGATACTCTAGGTGTTTTTATTCAATTAGATAAAAGGTAGCTAAGGCAACTGATATTAGTAAAAGCCTCCATAGGATTTTTTTTTGTATTTATGACACAGCTATTATGAAATTGCAAAATGTATAAATAGTATCACATAAAAGAGTTTGGACGTCATTCAGTATTGTATTTGGCAACTGGTACAGTAAAGCTGGATGTCCAAACACAGAACTAAAAGACATAATGCAAAATTTTCTTTTCAATCTGATTTTACTCTTTTATCTCAAATCTTAATTTTTTCAGTGCTTTTCAGTAGTTGTAAAACTAACAGTCACCTATAAAAATCTTAGGTTTGCTTTTACCGACATCTTGTGTGGTACAAGACTTGGGTTATAGTGTTAGTGTTTGGATCCACCAAGCGAATATGGGATGGATTCAGAAGCATTTCAGAGACTTTGAAGGAAAGGGTACAATTAACAATGATCAGAATGCTCTACAACAAATAGGAAACCTTACCTGAAATCAGGACACATTTCCATGTCATGTCTAAAGTACAGAAGGTCAAAGCTATTTAGTGTATTTGTAATGTAATAATTGCTGTTTAGTCACTTTCACTGCCATGATATTCCTTGCCTGATGGAACTTCTTAGGGGAACACTAGTACAGAAAGATGTGGCACATGAGGCAACTTCCCCTAAAAATCTATAAAGTCATTTGGTATTCATTTTACTGGCAACCATCAGGATGGATGGCTTCAAAATGTATCAAGTAAATGGAAAACCCCCACTCATTATTGGTAGGCATTACATTTAGTCCATTTTTCCAAAGACATGTTCCCTCACTTCATGCTTCAGTCATGCTCCCACACAGCAACAGCCACCTGTTCTAAGCACCCTTTTGATTACCAATAGTTAGGGCATGTCCCATTTGTTTAATATCTTCCCAGTATTAACAGATCAAGATAGAACAATAGTAAATAAAAAGGGTAATCCCTTGACTTATTTTTTGCATTAACCAGCAAGAGATAAGGTTGTTTTAACAGAAATGAAGCCAGGTTGATTTGGAATACTTCACTGATTGCAGAAGGCTGTTCTTGGAGTTTTGCCTTTTTTTTCCTTCAAGTGACTAATCCCTACACCCTACTATCATGTTGAAAAGCAACAGCTTACCTAAGAACTATATTCAAATGTTATCAGCCTTTTAACTTATGTGGATTAAGAATATATAGCCATATTTTGCCCAACGATGCCTATTCATCATTATGATTCATGATGCATTGGAAAAGCTTCTCACACTCGGTAAATTTCCTGAAAAAAGTGGGACAGGCAGGGAGTGGTGGCAGAAAGAACACTCAAATAGCAAATAGCTGGTTTAGGAAAGTTCATTTATTTATTTGGTGCAAAAATATTCTAAACACTATTATTTTCCCATTCCACATCAGGGTAAAACCAAGATATTTGAAAACAATATGAAAATCTTTACTGGAGGTACAAAGGGATTCCAAGAAGCCTAATGTTTACAGATCTGATTTGCAATGCACAAGACCCAGTTTTAAGTCCTTGTTATGCATTACATAATGGCATGACTCTCCGGTCCTGTTTCCCCAGTGACTGTTCGAACTTATAAACTGATCTGACAAGTTGTAACTGAATTTATCCTGTGGAGTTCAAATTGTATAAATAATTGAATGTGTTTTGGAGCAGAGATTTGAACCTCATTTTTCCCAAATGAGTACTCTTAACTGTGGGGCAGTACAGTTCTTCCTCTCACTATTTTTCTGTGGTTCAATAAATATTCAATATTTTATATAAAGTGGACCTGTTCCAAGAGGAAGAACAGAAGAGCAGACTGTATTTGTTTTAACTCATCTCTGTACTGTAAGTGGCTGCTATGCTGTCACGTGTTCCTGTTAAAAGCATCTGGCTGAGAACCATGCAGTCTGTCAAATTATTTTCCCATTAGTCTTATAGTTCATCCTATCTTACTATTTGTTCAGTAAATTTTTAGTATTTTCCTCCCTTCCTTTTTGCAATGCCCCCAATTTTTGTGAGAGTTTTCATTTTCACTGGCAGATTTATTGTAAGTTTCAGTGTGATCAAGTTTTATTTCCATTACTTTATCTGCTGCTGGCATACAAAGCACCATGAAAAAGAACAACTGATAAACTTCAGTTGAATAAAAGAACAGAGGGGAAAAGGAAGACAATAAAAGCTAATGATATTACTTCAAAGTGCAATGAACATACAGGCTAATATCTTCCTCTGGCATTATTTGTCACAACAAAACACTTAGGAGGACTTTTGAAATAGCAGGAATAAATGCATTTTTACTGCTCTTTTAAAAAGTAATACTGAAAAATACTGAAAGAATAATATTTATTCCTGGAAAAGAAGACCGCAAAGAAAGACTGAAACTTTTCTCTTTTAAAATTGAAGGACATTTTGAGGTGAAAAAAAAAAATCTACAAGATAGCAGTGAAATATGGACAGTACCCAAGAAATTGAAATCACCAGTGTGTCCTGTAGCTGAAGTGTAGTTCACAGTGATTTATAATTCTCTTATGTCACCTTTAACCAAATCCTTAATAGAAAAGCCTTAAGTATAGTCTTTGAGATTATAGCATCCTTAAGAAAGAGACAGATTAGTAAGTCTTTTTGCTGTTTTGTATAAAAAATAAAATTAAAAAAATCTCAATTGCAATTCTCTCTGGAGAAAAATCAGAGAGTAAGGAACACTATCAGTAGGTTAGAACACCATACACTTTTCCACAGTTTAAAACCAACACTATGTTAATTTTATGTCTCTTTTAAATTAAATTATTACCAGCTGCAAGCAGATGTGTTTGAGGACCAAGTCTTGCATATTCAAGAATTTTTTATCAGCCCAGTAGTCTATCTTTAGGTGTGACAGTTGTCTGAAAAAAAAAAAAAAAATCCAAATTCTGACCTACTGTCATACCATACCACATAAAATCTAGTAACAAGTACTTGTTAGAGCTGGATATGCTGTTCTACTGACATTTAAAAAAACTATATTTTGAGGCATTCTGTTTACACTGCTACAGCTGTAGTCTTTGCACTCCTGCATTAGTTTTTCCCATTCTTTTTTTTTGTATTTGTCTGTAGCATTTTGAAATACCTGGGTTTACCAGCCCCAGGTATAGGAATTCACATGTTTATGATGGTGATCCTAAGTGCCAAAGGGTATCTGAGTCAGTCTTCCTCAATATGTGGTTGAAATAAGCACTGGATGTGCATAAAATGTTAATTGCCATACTGATCAATGACTGGACTCTTCCTCATTCAGAAAATTTAAAAATTAAGACATCAGGTATTTAGCAGCATTTTGCCTTGCTCTGGAGTGAAAGCTCACCTGCAATTCTCCAGTTCCAGAGAAAGGAACAACTCATGCTGTTTATACCTTTTTCCTGAAATATCCATATAATACAGTTCATCTTGTATGACTGAGGCAATAAGAAAATAATTTTTAATTCTTGACTGCTCCCAACCAGCTCTTCTTGACTGCTCCGAGCACTTTCTTCTTTTCTACATTTCTTAGAGTGTTATTTCATAATGCACTCGGTATAGAAACCCACCAGATGCAGACAAAGACAGTTGTGGGTTTGGTCAGTGACCTGGTCCAAACCATAACATTCTCTCCCATCACTGCTTTCTGCAATCATTATTTCCAACAAATTAAGGTTCTAAATTAATCTGAAGAATGAAAGGCAAGTTTAATGACCCTACACATTATCAAAAGCCATTGTTCACTATTTTCTTACGTTTCAAGTGAAGCCTTAATTATGGTATCACAAGACATTATGCCAAGAACACCATTTTGTTTGAGCAATCCCATCATCCACCTTCTTGCCTTTTGTGATGAACCTAGGCTCCATTTTTTCAATTGACTTTCCATTTCTACTTTCACCACTGAAATAATTCTATTCATACTATTTTCCATTGCAATTTTTTGGTAAATGGATTAGTCTGAATATTGTTTTGTGTTTACATTCCAGAATTAGCAAAGGAAACATTATGGTGGATGAAAAATTTTTTAGAAAAACCCTTTCCCCTTTGGAATATTATACATAATTTCATAAAGAACTCACATTAGGATTTGACTGTTTAGGAGAGTATAGTAAACTTAGAATGGATATTCTAGACGCAGAAACATGAGGAATAATTAGAAGCTTTTTCTCTTAGGAGAACTGTTCCTAAATTCTGTCTACAGTTGTTAGTAGAAAACATAGAATTAGTTGTTACCATGTAATGTATCGGTGACACTTTTACACTTTAGAGTTGTAGATCAGGGCATCCTTTCTCGTAGAGATCCAGGACTGAAACATACAGGCTTGAAAGGCACAGATAGAAAAAGTGTCAGAAAAACGTTACACTGAAAAATAACCAATGCCTGTCATTCTAAGTATTAATATTCACAAGGTTACAGATGTAAACTACATAGTCACTCCATCAGACTATGTGGTTCTCCCTCCTTTTCTTCATCTGTTTACTTGTGACTCTTAAGGATGAAACAGAACGAAAAAGGTCTCCATTTAGAGGTGACAGGGACACAACAAAAGACACACTGGTCTTCCAGGGCAGATCTCAGTTGTATCAGTGGAGTAGCAGAACCTGATACCATTCCCTGTCACAGCTGGACAGCTTCAGGGAATGAGAACAGCACAGTGCACATCTCTTCACTGAAAACTCCACTGTCACTGTTGTGAGAAAGGTATCTACTTGTAGTATCTGTGGACTTCTGTTGAAAAGTTTCCATAATAGCAATATTCTCCCTTTAAATGTCAATGTAAAGATTACTTCCTTTTCAGTAACTTATTTGGGGTGTGAAACTAATAATTTTTTTTTTTTTTTCTGAAGCGTCTAATTTTATTTTCCATTTCATTTTGTTTTTAAAAGACTGTGAATTTTGTGCTGGCTCATCCTTTCAGTGTAAAGAAAGATCAGAAAAATTCCAGACTGCTTTTTATTATTTCACATTTCATCCTTTTCTTTACTTATAGTAATAGGGACTGTAAAAAAATATGTTCTTCAAGTAAGTCTATATATGCATATTTCCAGATATCAAAGGCTGAGATGTGGTATGATTTTTTTGAACGATGTGTAACATGACAGACAAAGGCTATAATTGCTATGATGTAACAGACAAATTATTTAGCTAGTGCAAATGCTACTTCCTCTCTCAAGTCTGCTGCTGCTTTATACTACAGACTGTATTCCGAGGAGAGAAACTGCTCAGCTTCTAGGAGCAGACAATCATTCATTCCTCTAAAATGTTAATTAAAATACAAATGCAATGGCTTTTGAATCAGATTTAGCCTGCATTATTGGTTCTGTGTTTTGAAATGGACAGCGTTGCTGGCAGTTGCAGGTTACACACAAAAAGACATAAAAGACTAATTTCTTCTCATCACATCATTGCCCTCTTTCTTTATGATGAACTAAACCAACTGCTTAAGTTCTAGAATATCACTGCAGAATTAAGCCAACCTACTGGGATAATTTCAGTGTTGAAGAATCAACAGTAAATGTGGGTCCCCAGTAAAGGCAAAGCAATGGATAAATATACAACACGTGTTTGTAATATGTGAGGCTTTACTCCCCAGAATAGTCAAAAGCTATGATTTCAGACAGCGTTATGTACTTTCCTGTAACTGCTTGCTTCTGGAAATGCATGTATATGTTTTTCATATAGAACTGAGCTGCTATTTTGCTGTAACTGTTGGGATTACCCTCATGACATTCAAAAATATGATTTTTCCTTATTTTTCCAATATTCTAAGAACAATAGTTTTAAAGTATATGTACAGATAGCCTCCGCGCGTTTGTAGCAAGCCTGGGTAGAGCCCTTCTCAAATTTTTGTTCGCGAAGCCTAGCCATGATGATGATGATGACAGACAACCAGTTAATCAGTTGGCTGAAGAGGCAAGTCAATAATGCAAGTAAAAAAAAAAAAACCACAAAAAACTCCTGAAAATACTCATCTGAGCTCTTAAATGAAATCACTGCCCTTTTTTTTTAATCCCTGATGTTGTTACTTTCCAGTAGTAATGTGTGAAATGGGGAGTTTGTCATGAATATTCACCAGAATAGTAAACTTGAAGCAATATATTAATATATTAATAAAAAGCATTTTTAAAATTGAAATTTATTATATTCCACAGAAGGTTGAATCTGAAACATTCAAAAGCAACTCTGAAATAAGTTTAGAGCTGTTATTACTTCCTGGACAATCTCTAGGACTGTACCACATGTGTGAAAGTAGGCACTGTGCATGTTAGATGTCCCACGGAATGCAGACTAGCCAGGGATGGTGATGGGCCTCCCAATCACCCTGTGGTATTGTGCTGCCAATCTGTTTTGGCCCTTCCCTCCCCTAGTAAAGAGGACGGATTTAAGGAACACAGACAGCAACTTTAAAGAATAAGTATATAAGTTTACTATAGTGCAAAATAGTAAAGAATTACAAAAGAAGCAGTGGCTTATGAAAGGATACACTTAGAAATGCTTTTAATCAATACAAAAAAGAAAGTTTTATAGTGACTGAGAGATACATCACCAGTTACCCTGATCAGTAGCATCATCCAGACCACACTTCAGTAGGAGATGTCCCTGGTCACAGCAAAGATCTGGAGAACCCCTTCCCAGTAACTGGGAAATCCTACCCAATGTGTTCACTTGCAGGTGAGGCATCCATCTTCTCTGTGTGAGGGTCCAGCTTATATAGTGTTAAACAAAACAGTTTACATCACTCTATTGGGGTAGCAAAACTATCTGACTTTATTCTCCCCCTTGGTTTTCCTCTTGGTCCTGGCCAGAACCCAAGGCAAAACCTGAGTCACTTTGGACTAAGTTCTGTCAAATGTCTCCTGGTCTTGGCTGGTCTCTAAACACAGAACTTACTGCTACATTGATATCTCAAATATGAACCAGTTGTGACTGTATGAGACCTTACTGTTTTTTGCAGCTTTAGCTGAAAAGAAAGATATATTTATAACACATACAGGCCTTAATAATTATTGATAACATGCTGTGCTAACAAACATAAATGTGTATTCTTAAAGCATTACTACAGATTATGTAACATCTGGGTTAAT
Source organism: Myiozetetes cayanensis (assembly GCF_022539395.1). NCBI lineage: Eukaryota > Metazoa > Chordata > Aves > Passeriformes > Tyrannidae > Myiozetetes > Myiozetetes cayanensis. Next base: position 46,128,452 of record NW_026087631.1, read on the forward strand.
AAACAAATATATCACTAAATACAATACTAGTTTGGAGAGTTTTGCCTACAGGTCAGCTTTGGCTCAGGGGTGGTTTTTCAGGCCTTGGTATTACAATTGCATCCACCAGGACTGTACAAATTCATGAAAACACCCTTGCAATTTAGATGTCATTAAATCCATATGTATAGTCACAGTAAAAATCTGAAGAATCTAATGTTAAAGAATGGTAAAGGTACTCTCTTCCTTATACTCTGAACAACATTTTGCCCAACATGAACATCTTTAGCACACACAGCCAGTGTTGGAAGTGGTTCTTCTACATTAGCACCAAAAATATTTACTGCACAGAATTCCTACAACACAGTACAAGAATTCTCCAGAGTGCAATCCTTACAAAAACTATACAACATAGCAAAGTCATTTTGTGGAGCAAGTATTTTGCAAAGTTGGCACAGAGTAAACTTTTCCAATTTTTGTCTGAACATGCCTTAGAAGGAATGATTTCTAAGTCATGAAGCAATTAGTTAAGGCATGTGGGTGCAGATATACTTCTGCATCTCTGAATGCTGCATGTTGTTGCGAGATCTTCTGTATTTCAGTTTACTCTCACACTAATTTGAAATTCTTTTGTTTAGTTGTAAGAAGCCTGAAAAGATTTTTTTTTAAAATACAGCATTTAAAGGCCAGTATAATAGAACATCTCAGTTGTGCGTTTTAATACAAAAATCTAAAAACGAAAGACAAGACAGAATTTGGCCTTTATTTCTTTAACAATTATTAGTTTATTTAATTATTATTTTTTAAAAATTAATCTCCATATAAAGTATTTTTTGTTATCAAAGACAATATAATACACAGGAACACAGTTAATATCCTACTGCAATGAGTGGAGGGAAGAAAGAAAAAGCCAAGAGAAGAAAGTGTGCATTGAAGTTGAGCCATGAATCAGAAAGAAAGTATAGATATCTGGACTATTTAATGAAGTGCCACACACAGGACCCTTTCTTCAGAGACCTCTCTGTTTCTGAGCCCTAACCACAAATGATTGAGTGTATTTCTTGAGGTAGCACAGGTCTGTACGTATCAGACTCCATCAAAGAAGCAAGTAAATAACAAGAGGTAAAGTTCTGCAGGTAAAAGGGTTCCAATATTCAGATCTATTGTCCCTTGGTGATGGTGTTAATTAATATTGTTTTCAACATTGCCTTCTCAGTAACACCACTTGCAATTGGCTGCCAGTTAGAAGGGAGAGAGTAGGAAAAATAATTATACCTCATAATACTGGAACCTAATTTTTACTGTATTTAATCTTTTTTGCATTACCTTCCAAAGTTACCTTATCTGCTGTGCTTGGTGGTTTGGTTTGGTTTGGTTTGGTTTGGTTTGCTTTGGTTTGCTTTGCTTTGCTTTGCTTTGCTTTTTTTTGTGTTCTTGCTCCTTCAAGGCTTTGTTTTAGCTTACACATTATATTAGATATCTAAAAAGCCTCCATCACCTGACACAGTAGATCCTATTCATCAATTAAGCACTTATTCTAATGAGGAGTCACACTCTGTTGCACATCACAAAAAGAATAAAATAGACTAATATTACCGAGTTATGCTAAACTTTGGCATTACATCAAAAATAAACCTAGAGCTGAGAAAACATCTTCTGAAGTACTGATGGAGCTGAAAGCTTTTCATTTAGAATCACAGAGCCATAGAATGGTTTGGGTTGGAAAGGACCTTAAAGATCATCTCATTCCAAGTCCCCTGTCAAGGGCAGGGACACCTTCCACTCTAGCAGGTTGCTCAAAGTCCCATCCAACCTGTACATTGGCTTTGAACACTCCCAGAGAGAGGGCATTCACAACCTCTCTGGCAACCAATTTCAGTGTATCACCACCCTCATGCTGAAGAATGTATTCCTTAAGACTAATCTAAATCTATCCTCTTTCCACTTAAAAACATTACTGTTCATTTTATCACTGCACTCCCTTATAGAGTCCCTACCCATCTTTCCTCTAGGCCCCTTTTAGCTACTGTAATGTGCTCTAAAGTCTCCCTAAGTCTTCTCTTCTCCAGGCTAAACTACCCCAACTTTCTTAATCTATCCTCCAAGAGGAGATGTTAGAAACTGTATTTTCTTCCAAAATAAGGTAGAGAGGCCTTCTTCAGTACTATGTCAACTGAGGAAATTTTATTAGAAGGATTTACATGTTTTGAGAATCTGAGCAACATGAGGAAATATATGATTAAAAATGTTGATTTGGTTTATCACTGCTTATGTTTGTTTCAAGAATTGTTGCTAAAAATGACACAAGTGGTGTAATGTACTGACGTGATGGGAACTTCTAGGTTTTCCAAGATGCTTATTATTTCTGATTATATATAACCTGGATCTGCACAACTTCCTTTGCTTTTCAAAGAACAGTTCAGTTTGCTTAAAAAAATGATAGGGATGGGGGGGCAGGGGGGATTAAGAAAGAAATGAAAGTTGTTCTAGTCCCTGAACTGAATCAGGGGGCATAAAATGAAACTAAGTCTTAACAGCCTTTTCCTGAGGCCTGATCCTTTTGTCTTTCACATTTAAGCCTCTTATCATAAGCAGATGCATAGAACAGAGTTAAAGACCTGCTACAAAAGTTCTGAACTAATCCTCTCTCTAAGTTTCATACCAGGAACAAGTAATACTATATACAAATCTGCACATAGCAGAAAGTTGAGCAAAGCTGGATCTCCAAGAAATTTCATGGCCATAAAGTAAAAAAGAAGATTTGGAAAACACATGTTTGTCAGTGCAAGAAACTGATATCCTGGACGTGCTCTTAGGGAAAAGATTAACAGATTTCAGCCCAGATGTAGGAAATTTTCACAATACAAGTGGACAGTCCACCTACATGTGTTACAAGAAGAAATGGAACTCAAGGAATATTTTAGAAGTTAAAAATACAAATTTACAAGGGAATAAGTGTAAATTTTTATAATTACAATTGTAGTATCAGTGTACTGTTACACATCACTCCTTGACGTAGGAACAACATAGACCTCACTCTCTCTAACTTATCACAAGAAATTTGCAGCAGGTCCCACAAATGTGGGACCAGTGTTTCTTGAGAGGTATAGTCTGTAATTTCAGGAAATAAGCCCTGGTTTATATTCAAACTGTTTTCTGAGGCATAGGAATAGTAGTTTTGAGCAATGTAGCTATTTTAACACTTGCTTCAGAAATTTATGTTGCCTGATAACAGAATTAAAAACTTAATTCTCCTCTACTGAACTGATTGGATCTAATCTACTCCAAAAACAAAAACAAAAACAAAACAAAAAATCAAAACCAAAACCAAACAAAAACCAAACCAAACAAACAAAAAACCAAACCAAACCAAACCAAAACAAAAAAACCACTAAACAAAATCACAAAATATGTAGATACAGGAGTGTAAACATTAGGATAAAAATAACAGTGTGTTTTGAGTTAGTGACTTTGCAATCTTTGTGACACCTGATTCTGTTTGCATCTCAGGTGAGTATATCTGGAGCATCCTTGGTGTAGTACCCAATTGCCTGGAGTGCTAAGCACAAAAACCAGTACTGCTATTTTAGAGCAAGGAAGGAAACCAGGGAGAAGTGAAAAGGAAGGGATGGGGCCACAATTCACTTGCCATCAACCTGTCTGGCTATGCTTAAAGCAAAAGTGACATACCTTCTGTAGAATGTAACAGTCAGAAGTGAGTTTTTATAAGTATTATATTGTCTTTTAACCCCAGTCATCAACCAAGCCACACACACTTGCTCACTTGTGGGGGAGCCCAGCTGGTTCTGGGCTCTCTGTAAACTGAGATACCAAAGATGGAACTTCTTACACCTGGCAGAGGGTTAACCACGGACAGTAGGACTGTGACACAGAGTGGGTTTCCTATTAGGAATGCTAACCTATTGTGTGGCTGTGTGTCCAATCATAAGTTGTTATGATAGTGGTAAACCAATGCTGTGTATAAAGGTGTCACCCAGAACTGTATAAAGGTAGCTGCACTGTTGCAATAGAGCCAGCTGGCATCCTGAAACCATGTCGCCTTCCCACCTTGACCGCGACACTCACTCATTTCCCCACCAGCAGGAATGAGGAGAGAATCAGAGGGTAAAAGCTGGAGAAAAAAGTAGGTTGAGATAAAGACAGTTTATTAGGGAAAGCAAAAGCCCCACACACAAGCAAAGCAAAACAAAGCATTAATTTACTGCTTCCCATGGGCAGGCAGGTGTTCGACCACCTCCAGGTGAGCAGGGCCACATCACACCTGATGGTGACTTGTGAATACAAACACTATCACTCCAAATGTTCTACCTTCCTCCTCCCCACCCCCCCCAAGCCACCCTTTATATACGGAGCACAATGTCATATGGTGTGGAATATCCCTTTGGTCAGTTTGGGTCACCTGTCCTGTCTGTTTCTTCTCCCAGTCTCCCATTTACTCCCAGCCCCCTTGCCAGCACGGTAGTACGAAAAGCAAAAAAGGCCTTGCCTCTGTGTAAGTGCTGCTCAACAATAACAAAAACATCTCTATATTTTCAACCCTGTGTTCAGTGCAAATTCAAAACACAGTCCCATACTAGCCACTGTGAAGAGAATTAACTACCCCAATGAAAACCAGCACATCTTAAAATAACAAATTTAGCAGCATAAGTAGTCATCTAGATTTGCTGTTTGACAGCCGTTTAACCCATTGTAATATACTCAGTTTCTTCATTCTTCATGGTATCATCACAAAATATTTGCTATACGTGCCAGGGTGACCTGGGTCCGAGGACACATGCACCACTACAACCTGAGACTCCGTGCTTTCTTGCTCGTAACACAGTCTCAGGTCATCCCACATAAAATGCTCCCTTTAGATCCTACCAGCACTACAAGTATTTGTACTCAAACTACAGGTTTTGAGTTGAATAAGATCAGTGAATCCACCCTACATAAATTTCTTTGATTTTCATGTTTCTGTTGTTGTGAGTGACCCAGTGACAACTCTACTTCTGGATTTCTGGACAGCCCTTCTATCCTTCACCTTTTTGGATATGACTGGGTTGTTCACGTATGTAGCCCTGACACACCAGACAACTAGGAATAGGAAGCAAAGTTCTCCCTCTTTGCACTAGCAATAAAAGACAGGCCTTTTAGAGCATGTTTCAGGTGCAAAAGTAATCTCTTGACAAACCATCTATCAAAATTTTTGTTTTACATGTTGAGTTAACGAATGCTTCATTTACTTATTTTAGGCTTGTCACTCAGCTAATTCAGTTTTCTCTAAATATTAAAATTCTACTCCCATATGCATGTACCATGTGCATGTAAAAGGTGGGGATCATTCTTCTCAAGCTTAACAGTTATCCATAAGATTTAGAAAACTCAGGTCAATGTGAAAGAATTTTTTTTCAGGATTAAGTGAGGTAAAACAGCTTTTTAAATTAACAAATTAATTTTCAGACCTGTATGCCACATAGGACATCACTCTTCTTTATTATTACTTAAGATCGGTATGTAGAACAGAGCCAAGAAGAGATGCCTCTCACAGCAACAGCTCTAAAACGTGCTGACTGCACAGGACTTTATAGATCTTCTTCTTCCCTTTTAGTATGATGATGACTCAAAATGCTAAATTATCAACACCATGAAAGAAAACTAGAGCCACTAGCATGTAAACCTAAAGCTTCCTGCACTAATAATCAGATTATCCAGACCAAGAGTAAGAAATACTTCTACTAAAGAAAAACATGGTTATCAGAAATGGAAAGCATAGCACATACTTCAAGCTCCAGCTCAGATACCCGTTTACCTGCTCAAGGAGGCTTAAGGGAGGTAAGTCTAGGCACCAAAAGAGAGGGAGAGAGGAAGGAAGTAAGACAGGCAGGCAGGAAGAAAGGTTTAATAATTTGCTCCATGTAGTCATTATTTCTCTGTAACATTTTCCTAACCTATGTAGGGTAACAGCACTGCCTGATGTTTGGATCATATAACGAGGGAGAGACAGCAGTACCTTGAGACACTGCCTTGCCTCCACCAAAAACCTCTGCTGCTACCAGGTCCTTGAATTATTCCTAATAGTAATTCTCGACACGGAGACATGTCATCAGTACAGACTGTTATATGATATAGATATTAAACAGCTTTATTCTTCTGTCCATGTTTCAGAATATTTGTTTCTAAATGAAGTTCTGTAGGAGTTAACTGTGATTATTTGAGAAGAGTGCCTACGGATGTACTCACTGAAGTACAGTGCCATTTCTCTTTCTTTATGTTGCTGGTGCAGAAAGCATAACTACTAATAGATCTTTCTAAAAGTGTCTTCAAGTCTGATCTTTTGTTAAACAGCCTCCTTCTCAGCCCATTTTGGTTCAAGGCATATTCAGGGATCCCTTAGTATCTGCTGCAATCATTTGGGACCTACTCTGAGCCACACACAATTTCTCATCACTAGTGAAGAAAGAGGAGAGCCACCAGATGCATTCTCAATACATGACCTCTGTCTACAGCTGAAATTTTATCAATAAAGAGCAGTTCTGGCAGCTCTAGACAGAACCTTTTCCCTAAAAGACAGGGAAAAGAAACAGGAGATAGTTTTTTTAAATGCCCAGAGAGCTAAGTAGAATAGCCATTGCACAGTTCTTTTCTCACCTGTCACTGTGGGAGAGCCAGATCCTTACTTAACCATTGCCTCTGACACATAAACACCTTCCCCTTACAAAACATACATATATAATATTAACGAACCGTTTAATTAAAGATACATTGAGTCCTGTCCTCTGTTTAGCCTTGAGGACTATCATATGACAAACCCGGTTTAATCTTTTTTCAAAGCATGGTTAGTTGTTTGCTATGACAAGAGGAAAAGGTTTATGTTACTTTGAGAGAACCACATGATCACACATGGAACAGCTCTGGCAGCATCCTCTGCCTTATTTGGTCACCCATTCTTGGTTACCCTTTGAGAACTGTGGAACAGGATTTGTTTCCCCAGTCATAAATGTCTACACTGTAGCCTCCTACATTAGAGGTAGTCATCTGGGCTCCCTGTGCAGTAGGAGGAGTAGGAGGAGTTGCATTATAAAATGCAACATCTTGCTTATTTTAGACATCTCTCTTTGAATGAGATGAATCACTCTCTGCATGCATGTATTTTTCTTCATTTGCTAGAAGAGCTCTGAGATCTCAAAGACAGCTATACTGTACTTTTCTGAAAATGAACTTAATTCCACCCATCCATTATTATGGCAGAGTCCTTTATAAACAGCATGCTGTGCTATCATCTTTTTAAATTTAATTACAGTGTAATGTTTTTACATACTTCTGAAGTTTATTAATTGTAAATGTTTTTTGACAATGTGCTTAAATGTAGTTATGAAATGTAGTGCAAACTGTGTGAGGAAACCTGTTTTCCATTCTCTGCTTTGAAGGACTGTAATTCTTCTAGGCAAGTATAGGTGAAGCAATATAGCCAGCTTGGGATATATGCAATTATTGCAATATAAAGAACTCATGTCTTTTATTCTAGATGGATAATGGAAACAATAATCATGCACAGAAATATGGCATTTTTATACTAGGAAAACTGTAGTCATTCTATGGGATTTACTGATTGCTTAGTATATGTATTTTTATGTACATAATATTATATATATATATTTACTATATATAGTAAAACCACCAAACTCTTTTGGTATTACGTTTGCATAGATCAGGCCTTAGGAGAAACACATTTTAACAGTGCCCTTGAACATTTTGCACCTCTGAACTTCTCTAACTTTTGGCGTCAGCAATGTAGATAACTATCTCCAAGTTAGCAGACTCCCTTTGTAGTCAATGGAGTGAGATGCATTTTAACATTTTAAGGATGCAATTCATCTGACCTATTTTAGACACGTACTTTAGGAAGCGAACTGAGTAGAAAGATTTTTCTTTTCATTGACTGTAGTGTCACAAAGAGTAACAGAGATGCACGTTTCTTTCTCATATATGTCTGCTTTTTGGCAAATGTATTCCATCTTGCTGTTTTCCACAGTATTTGTCTTTCTGACCTTGTCACTATTTGTGAAACACAACAGTGGGAGTACTCACACAGGCATAGCCACATTGTTTTAGGAAGGCAGGTTCTGGCACAAGTTTGGCCTATGCCAAACAGCAGCTGCCCAAAAATGATGAGAACCAAGGACCATTCTCCAAAGGCAGTTTGAATGCAGCAACCTTATTTTGAAGCAGAACAGATTTTAGACCTATGGATGTGAGCTATATTAGGCCTGTAGCTTTGAGGCTGGAGAACTCTGCCTTTGCATACTTTTACAACAAGGTCGCTGTGTTGTCTAGCCACAGGTTGGAGAGCTGCTTTCAGCCAAGTTCGATAGCTAACCTCTTCCCCATCAAACTTGAAAGTTACAGCATGTCAGCATGTTCACTGTACTCAGTGTGAATGAATGAACTCAACTTTTACAATGTCAAGAATACTGCCTGTGACAAGCTTTTAGCTTATGGCATTGATAAATGGCTTTTATGAAGCATGAAGAAATCCATTATCAGATTTAAAGTAAGCATGTTTCAAAAGCATCATTATTCCTGAGACTAACCTAGAAACTATGATTATTTCTTTTATTGGTGACATTTCTAAAAGAAAATGGAAAACTTCTGTGTGGTAACTTTATTCTATGCTCATTTTCTAATTGCAGCCTGAGAAAACCTGCACAAACATGTACTGATTGTCATCTCTTTTTACAAAACTTAAAAACATAAAAGCTCTCTCAAATTCTGGTCCCACTTCTCACATTTAGAGTTATAGAGGGTTCCCCATGGAGTAAGCCCTACTCCACACCTTTATACCTCAATAACTAAACACAGGCCTAAGGCCTTCCTGGCAAATAACCCTTGGTAAATATGTGGCCCCGTCTTTGCTGGTGCAAGTGGTAAGATCTCCAATACGTGAGTTTTCAAGTATGCAGATTAAGATTATGAATATATCTAGAAATTACATTTGTTAAGGTGAAGCATCTGATGTTAAAGAATACTTGATTATTCACTTATTAAGGAAATGGAAATAAAGTAGAGCTGTCTGCACTCTCTAGTTTTGCTAGTATGACTGGGCTTGTAAATTCCTCCATATTTACTGGCCAACAAAAACAGTTGAAAATTTTCATAGTTGTGAGAATTCATTACAGAAAACAAGTCAGCTGCCCTAATTGTGCACAATCGGTAGTGGTGTAACTCTGAAGTATATCTGCCTTAGTACTAACTTGGAATAGAAAGTAGAATTTATGTTTAATCCCTTTTTCCAGAAGTTGTTTGTGACATTACTGTAAACTCTTCACACAGAACTTAAGTTCCTGAGACAGCAAGTTCTTGTACTGTGTAGGATGCCTACAGTCAGAGTTCCATCCTTTAGGACATAGTATATACAGAACGTTGAAAGAAACCCCCAAATACATCAAACATCCCACAAATATAAGTTAATTTCTTTAGCAATTCTAACTATGCTCCAATTTCTATAACAGATCCAGTGACACTACTTTTATCTGTCCAATAAACAAGATTTTTATTCCTTTTTCAGACTGGGAAGCAAAAGCCGTTTTCTCACTACAGAATTTGGAGAACTTTTTTTATAAAGGGTACAGTCCAAGAACAATAATGCTAAGATAGGGACTTATTTCTTAGGTAATAGAAAAAGAAAGGACTCTATATCCAATATGAGCCTTCTGTTCAAATGTACTCTTATTCCTAGATGTTCTTGTTTGGAGAAGGTTCAAATAGGAGCCATCCAACTAGTTGAATAACTGTGAATCCTCCAACAGAGAAGAACTGTCATGATAAATGATTATGTCATGATAAAAGGAAGCTACACTTAATAGCATAGTCTAAAATAGTTGCATCAAGATCCTATGAGGGTGATTTGTGGTTTAACCATCAGATTATAATATACAAACAAAGAGAAAAAAGAGGAGGTAATAAAAAAGGCAAATATTCTTCTTCGATCATTCTTCAAGGTCTACTGCAAAGTAGCTCTGTGTATGAGGTACTATGAACATGGGCTTCTTGTATCAGCCTCTCTTCTAAAATTTTTTATGCCAATTTGTCCCACTATGGAATTATGCTGGTTGTCTCTCCTGGTCTGCACTAGTCTGCTGGTTGAACAGTCTACTCCTTGGCATAAATTTCTCTCACTTCCTGAAAGAAAAGCTTTGATGGCAAAAAGATATTTTCTTTAGTGATGGTGCTTATGCCTATATGAGGGTTTCTACAGTGTCAGTTAGGGTATCAGATTTAAAAGCAGACCAAGCCAAAATGTTGCCAGCTTTTCCATTACAATATTTATCTCATATTACTCATTTCTTCCTGAAATTGGTGGTTATAATTGCCCCAGGCTAGTTTTTACCCACAGCTGTCATTTGCTTCAGGCTTTCATCAAAGAGACTACCTCTATATGTGTTTTAAATCAGAGAAAGGTGAACAAAAAAAGCACAACTGCTTTCTATATAGTGACACATTTCCATTGCTGGTCAAGGATCTTTGAGGAAGGAAATACTCTGGAAAACAAAAAAGCAGTCTTCAATAGGAAAAATGTCTTGAAAAACTTTTTTGAGAAACTGATGGCTATACTGCGGAGTTATATAGTGTTTAAAATTATATTTTGGCAATTACTTGGGTTTCCTCACCTTTTCACCCAAGAAGGACTGCATGTGTATGTGCAGCTAGTGGGAATATCTACTAGTGAGAATATCTCCAGGACATGCATTAAATGGAATCAAAATTAGGAAGTAATAAAGTCAATGTTTGCTGCCCATGCTCTTTGTTTGTGGAGGATCTGAATCATGGGTCATTTACCACCACCACTTGCATCTCTCAGAATGCTTCCATCAGCGCTGCCTCCGTACAATCCTAAACATCCACTGGACTGACTGTGTGACCAACACGTCTGTCCTTGAACAGGCAGCAGTCACGAGCATTGAGGCCATGCTGCTGAGAACACAGCTGCGCTGGGCAGGGCACATCTCCAGGATGCAGGACCACTGCCTCCCTAAGATCGTGCTCTATGGGGAACTTGCCACTGGCTGCCACAAGAGAGGAGCCCCGAAGAGGAGATACAAGGACTGCCTGAAACAATCCCTCAGCCTTGGCCATATTGATCACCACCATTGGTCTACCCTGGCCTCCAACTGGGAGGCCTGGAGACACACCATCTATAACGCTGCTGCTGCTTTTGAGACCACACGCAGGATCACTCTTGAGGAGAAAAGACAACGCAGAAAGAATCGTGTCTCGTCGATATCACCTGGGGAGTCTTTCTGCTGTGCCTTCTGCAATCGGACTTGTCTATCTCGCATTGGCCTTTTTAGCCATCAGTGCGCTTGTAGCAAGCGTGGGTAGAGCCCTTCTCAAATCTTCTTTCACAAAGCCTAGCCATGATGATATTAAGGACCCTGGCTTTTTTGCCAGATACTGTTCTGCACATGTATTATCACAAGGAAGTTCTTGTACAAGACTAACAACTGTTTTTTCAAGCTCTCATTCAACACATCTTGCTTCCTTGTTTGAGTCATGAGCTTCCTAGTTGAAAGGGCTGTTACAAAAAACAACTAGTATGGTTTGAAGGGGAGAAAATGTTTAAGTCAGAGAATCTAAGTCAGAATTGCAGGATCTGTATATACTGTGCCTGCAATTTCCGTCTTACTGAAAATCACAGAATGGTCTGGGTTGGAAGGAACCTTAAAGATCATCTTGTTCCAACCTGCCTGACATGGGAAGGGGCACCTTTCACAAGAAGAGGTTGCCCAAAGTCCTTTCTAATATGGTCTGGAACACTTCCAGGCATGGGACATTCACAGCTTCTCTGGGCAACCTGTTACAGTGGCTCACCAGCCTCTCAGTAGAATTTCTTGCTAATATGTACAGTCCTTCACCTCGAGTTCATTCCCCCTTATCCTACCACTACACATCTTTATAAAAAGTCTCTTGCTTGTCCCTCTTGTAGGCCCCCTTCATGGAAGGTTCTCTAAGGTCTCCTTGGAGCCTTCTGTCGTCCAAATTGTCTCTCAGCCTATCTTCATAGAAGAGGTATTCCAGCCCTCTGATCACCTTGGTGGCTTTCCTCTGAACTCTCCCTATGTCCCTTCTGTTGGGGACCCCAGAGCTGGATGTACCAGCAGGTGGGGGTCTTATCAGTACAGAGTAAAAGTGGGAATAACCTCCCTTAAGCTGCCAGTCATGCTAGTTTTGATGCAACCCAGGATACGGTGAGGTTGTTCTGCTGTTTCCCAGAGCAGAGTTTCATGAAGATGAAGAGCTTAACACCCCACACCCCTCAATTAAGTATCTTAAAATAAAAAGGCTGAAATGCTATCTTGAAGCTATAATAACAGTGCAAATCCTACTACCCTCAAAGAATTAAAGTCAGAAAACAAGATCCTACAGGTTCAGCCTGCATAAACCTGTCTCTAGACTTGAATACATTTATGTTCTATGGGAAAATCCTTCTGAGCATGGACTGCCTTGGAATACCAGACACAGTCTTGGTAATTAAATTTATAACCAAACATCCTTCCATTCTCACTCTCGCTATTAAAGACAGTTGCTCCACATCTTCTTTTCTGGAACCCAGTACGTTTTTCTGTCCCCATGTCATAACCCAAAAGCATGAAAATGTTCCCATTATCAGAGATCAGGAACGTAAAAAGAAGACAGAGACTCCTTGTAGGAACAAATGCCAATCATTTAACCCAAAACACAGTGTATGATCTTGACACATGAGTTTGTCCTTTTCCATGTGTACTTATCTCACATGGATGCTATGGCCTTGCATGCAGTATTTTTTTTAAAATTTGATCAGTCCTCTTTATTAATTCCTGTATAATGGGATCACTGTTTCTTTCAAGCAGAGTCATAGGATCTAATAGAAATACAATCACAGAGCATATGATTTGCATTTGGAATCAGATGAAATTCACCCATGAAATCCAGGGTGTAGATGAAAGCTTTGGAAGAAAATATGTGAAGACTGCTGTCAGAACTATCCTTAATAAAAAATGAAGGGAACTATCCACTATACCCCAGTCTCAACCCTCAAGCTTGAGAAATAGAAGTATATTGTAGAGTAACTGACACCTGAGCAGGCTGGCAATATTTTCAGAGACCAGTGTGAGATCTGTTTGGAGATTCTTCATGAATGAAGATCCATTTTTAAAGTTACCCCATCCTAGCTTAAGTCATGCAGTGAGTGTGAAGCATATTTAGCCCTCAACTAGTTTTTGAGGATATTCACAATTTCCCACATAAAACCAGTGCTGCAAGTTTGTAAAAGAGATTTTTCATTTCTTTGTTTCTAATGCATGCAGCATGATGAAAGTAGCTTGTCTGGCTCCCATTTGGAATCACTTCAAATACATATGCAGAAACTCCATGCTAAGAAACTCCTTGAAAGTGGAGTGATCTGTCTTCCTATTTCAGTACTAATTGAAAAGGTTTTATGATTGTTCCATAGAATCCAAATTACAAAGGGAATTTGGCCAGAATAATCTTTTGTCTTGTAACACACCCAAAGTATACACAGATGCCTCAGGCTTGTATACTTTCTGGTCTGGTTTATTGCTGTAATTATGCACTAGATCTGTCTACAGTTTTTTTTTTTTTCTTACTGAAGGTTTTTAAAAACCAAATAGTATCAAACTTTGGTTTGCAGTTTCAGACATCTCCAGTCTCAGAAACAACATCATGATGTTATATAGGTGAGTGTAAAAGAAAAGCTCAGGCAGTATCTTGAGGCTCTCTGGGAGCTCCAAAAGATGGAAGGTGTAAAACAAAGTATCCATACACTTAGTTGGTGGTGGTTAATTTTATTCTGGAAAATAGCTGCAGTAGAATTTACAGATGGAAATAAAGATAGTTAAATTCCCTAGGCACTCTAAGAGAGTTCTGACCAGTTTCTCAGGGATGGTTTCCAACTTTATCACAACATATGGAACAGCTACAAACGTAACATAGTAGTTTTCTAAATAGAGTATGTGCCCATATAAGCTTAAAACCTATCCAACTCCTTTCAATTATTATTTATTAATGCTTAATTTAAATAATAAAACAAGAATTTTATTTTTTTTCAGAGTTAATGCAGATGGGATCCTACTGCTAATGAAAGGGGTACATCAAATGGTAATATTTGAAGAGCGTGTTTTTCTCTGATAGGTGTGCATTGCTATCCTGTCTTTTTTCCCCTTCTTTGCTGCGACTGCCAACTGCTTAAGCTATTGCCTTACTTGAGGCGAGAAGCAGTCAAAGCAGGCTGTAAGAGGAGTAAATCTCTTCCTGCTCACCAAGGTGCACTGGCACTGCATCTCAGTGGGACGAAAGTACCAACGCACCAGGTGTTCCAGGCCTGTCTGAAGAACAGACACAGCTGAACTCCTTGAGGCACACAGCATTATTATTATGCAATTTGGCTCCTAATGCCAGAAAAGACACTGCTTGGGGAGGGATCTCTATGCCTTACTGCAATATTCAGAAAGCACTATGAAAAAGATACACATTTGAACAGAGCACTTAATATACAGAATGATAGAGACAACTTTAATTGAAATTGTAATGTAAGAAGAACTGCCTTGGTTTAGACAAAAGTCTGTCAAACCTCGCATCATTTTTCATGCAATGACCCGGACTGAATGCCTGCCAAACCTGACAAGAATACAGTAAATGTACTGTGACAGTTCACACAGTGTGCACCCCAGTTCTAGTTTAAAGGGGCTACTGATTTAGAGGTGTTTGTCCCCACGATTAATAGCTTCTGATGGACTTTTTTCTGTGTTTTCTCTAACTATTTTCTGAAAGAATGGGATGTTTCAACACTCAGGACCAAACTTGCAGGACCAAACTTTATAGATTAACCACGTGTTGTGTGGACATTTACCTCCTTTTCTTGTTTTGAAAGTGCCATCTGACAGTTTTCTCTTTGCCATCTGGTTGACAGTCATGATTTCATAAGCATCTATATATCTCCCTTTAAATGTGTTGTTCCCAGCTGAAATACTGCTAGACAAAATAGGTATGTAATTTTTTTTTTTATTTTCCTACCATTTTCTGTATTCTTTTTATTTCTTTTTACCATTTTGAGGGAAGTGTAAGGCAACTGGATCTACAGGGAGTTTTCAAGGAGTATGTGTATCATGGATTTCTATGGGATGTTTTGTGTGCTGTCGGTTAATTCTTTTCTGAACATTTACATCCTATGTAGGATTTTTTTCTTTCCTTTTGATTGCTATTGAACAGTGAGCTAGAGTCCTCAGCGAACTGTGTCCTCAAAATACTTTTTTCAGAGTGACATTAGTTCACACAAAGATTTTTGTTGCATGTAGCTTCTCAAGACTCTTTTCCTCAACACTTTACATTTAATTTCTAGCATCTAGTTTTGTTTGTGATTTTAAGGTGCAACCTCTGATTATGGAACTTTACTGCAACCCTCTGAATCACCCCACATCCTCCTGTTCATCCTGTTCCCAAATTATTCCTAACTTAACAGTACAACATATATTAGCTTTTTATGGACTGAGAAAATCCATCCAACCTGAAAACTCACAGTTTCTTTCTATCTTTTAATTTCTGAATTTAATATATCATAGGTCCACAACAAGATCTCCTTCCATAATGCTTAGGTTTCCTTAAAAGCTTTTGGAGAGAAACTACTCCAAAAACATTTTTAAAATCCAAATAAATCTTATAAATTTTGCCAACCAATGTGTGTCATCAATAGTTTCTTAAAAAAATTCTGATAGAATTATTAAATATGATCTACTGCACAAAAAAAAAAAAAAGGTAGCTATTTGCCATCATATAAGAGTTATACATCTGTTAATTTATTTCATTTTTTTGCACCATTTTTTATCATTTTAGTTAATATAATCTGTAATTTCTTGGATCACTCCTGAAATGTTTTTAAAATTATGATGCATTAGCCATTTTCAACTGTCTGATAACAGAACATTCACTGAAGGATTATTTAAATATCACAGTTGGCAGTTCAAGTGAGCTCTTTTAGAAATCTAGAGAGAATACCATCTGCTTTAAGTAATTAGTGTTCATTATATTGATTTATTTTAGAACATCTTCAACTGTTCCATTGTGTGAGACCATCCCACAGCGTAATCTTGAAAGCTAATTAAGCTGATTCATTAAAATATATATAGTTGAAAGTAAAATCCCTTACAGCTCTTAAGAACAATGGATAAAGGCTACATACATAGAATGAGTGACTACATCTTGAAAAGTTAGTCATTAAAAGCTTGTAGGGATCCTGGTGGAAAAGCAGTAAAACCTCAGCTTGAAGACCAAAGACATCAGTAAATTGTCTACTACTACTATTACTACCCTCTGCCAAAAAAAAAAAAAAAAAAAAAATTTAGAATTTCCTAAGTAGGAACTTAATTGCTAATAGGATCTACACAATTTTACCTTATGTAGACCATTCATAAAACATTTCTAGAGCACGTCAGTGTTGTTGGCTGTATTTTGTAAGACTTTGAAGTATTTGAAAAAGTACAGAGGGGAGTCAGAAACATCATTTAAAGACTGGAAGAGACTCCATTTCCACAGAAAAGAAGAAATCAGTTACTGAATAGAGACCTAAGGGAGCTAAGTATTCACTATTGTGTCATGTCTTCGGAACAAGTTATAAAGCCTTTCTGGAATATATGCTTTGCTAAATACTAAAAGCAACTAATTTCTCCCTTCCCAAATTCCATCTGTAAGAGACAATTATTTTCATGTGGGGCTTTTGAACATAACAGTTATTTCAACATGCTTGGAAATGATACTGTTTATTACTCAGAAACCCTAGGCTGACAGGCTGAGGAAATAAAAAGGGAGTATGGATGCATGTGGATAAATGTCAGAAATTACTCAAATCCTTAAATAAATCCATAAATAAATAACTCATCTGACAGTGTGGGTAGGGACAAAAGTGACCCTGAATTGTTGCTGACAACCTGATACCTGTGACACTGTGTGCTTTTCTTTAGTAGAGATACATTTCTTTTCAGATCATTTGTCTTTCACGTACTATTGAATGTAAGATGTGTCTCAGAGGCAGATTGACTGATTGAAACAAGGACAGAGAGGAAACAATCATTAAATATTTAAGTTGTTTTCTGGGTCATCTTTGAGGATACATCTTGAAGAGATCCGGCTGCCAATGAAGGTAACAAATCTACAGTCATATCGCTGTTGAGCCATATGTTTATTTAGATTGTTTGAATTACGTAACTGAAAAATATTTTTCTCAGAAAGACCAGTGCAACCAAACCCAATGAAATAGCTATGGGTCTTCAGTTCAATTGTACAGGTATAGAAAACGCTCCCTGTATAATAAGAAAAGAAAGCTCATTCAGCATTTACAGTGGAAGAAGTCCTGCTGATAATTCATGTACAGGTTTTAACTCTTACCAGAAAAAGCTAGTTTCACTTGCACATTAGGTCTTACACAACAAATGAATCACTTAGAATTTCACAGTAAAATGTGGAACTATAAAACTCATAAATAAGTATGATTGACATTTCGTCAAAATATGAGCACAAAATTCATCACTGTGATTAGTCACATTAATGTGCATGAATTTTCCAAATTGCAGCTGCTTAGAAATATGAGAAAGGGTCTCAGCTGTGTATTTTAAAGCCAGAGCTTCACAACCTATATGGCATCCAAAAATGAATGTAAGAATTAGCTTTGGCATGAAGTTTTGGCTCTCAAGTTGTTAAATGGAGACCTGAATCTAGGCAGGGAATGATTATTTCAGTTAAGTCAGGACCAGTCCTCACTTACTGTTGTGTGACTTTAGATAAGTGTCCCCCTGTCTTCATCGAACTTTGCACTTAACTCTACTGAATGGTAATACAGCATGGAAAGCAATTGATCTGCTGGCAAGGTATCAGTTAAACACATCATTCTGCTTCATTCACTGATGAAACAGAGTAGGGAGCTGAATCAGCCAGCAAAACTGGCTGTGCTTCCTGCCTCCCATGTGGTAAAGACATATGGACTTCAGGGACAGGCTAACAGTTTGAGGACATGCTCTCCCACAGCATTGCTGGCACAGAGAGAAAGCTAACAAAGCCAAGTGGGAGAGAAGTCTCTAAAAGGAGAAGACTCCCTCACACTTCTGACCAAGTTCACTGGAAAAACGGATCAAGTCCACTTAGTTTTCACACAGGCTATCAAAAAATCACAAACAGTTCCTGAAGTCTGCACCCTGCCTCATACTTGATAAGGAGTGAGCCACTCTTGGCAAACATGAATTGGACAGGAGGCCTCAAGTTAGTTTTGGGCCTCATGCAGTGCACAGCAACACATGGCTCTCTAAACAGCTGTGGTTGCTCATGTTCTTTCCCTCTGCTCTTTCCTCCATCCTCCTTTGTCAGCATCCTTGACAAAGAGAGTTGTATTGCAGGGTTGCTCAGTAATCAGAGACAAACCTCTTGGCAGAAGCCAAGCTCACATCAAGATCCTGAACCCAGCTTAACAGGGGTAACTTCAAAACATATCATGTCAATCCAGCTAGATTGTACCAGAGTCTCATAAAGATATAGTACCCTCCTCTGTGAAGAACAATTCCCAGAAACTGTTGTTGTACAGGAAGAATGCAGACTAATAGACTCCTTGGTTAGAGTATTACCACTTTGACAAAAAAAATATGTTCTGAACAAATGTTCTTAAGTAGCAGAATGTCTTACGCTTCAAACTTTACTGATGAGTTTACTTGTGCTTGCCAGAGCCATAGGACTGGTAAGTCTTTTCACCCCATTTTTAACCTTCATGGTACCAGAGAAATTGTGTCCTACCAATAACAGGGTTTCCAGTTATTTCTGTCAAGGTAGTATGCTCATCCCGTGAGAATTACCTGTGTCAGAGCAATGTGGCAGTGCCACATTTGTGCACCTAGAGTTTCTTTTGTGCTTCCTGAAAAGTATATTGAACACTCATATTTACAAGTTCATGAAAAAAAAAATTTTTCAGAGAACTCTTTACTATTTCATACATGGCATCAAGACAGTGAAACTGCCAGTTTTGGCACCTCTGACAGATTAAAGATTTGTCATGGAGGATTTGGTGCATTTGTTTTTGTTTGTTTGTTGTTTTTTCTCAGCAAAATTTACTCATTTACTCATTTACATTACTGTTTTGAAACTCTCTCAATAGAACTTCCATATCAGTATTTGCAGGGTGCATAGCATGAGAAAACCACAAACAAACAAAAAATGGCCAACACTTGTACAAAGTTAGGGTGGAGAAAGTCTTTACAAAACAGTACATATGCTGGTGGAGACAGAAGTTCACTTCAGAGGAAGAGAAATGTAGTCATACCCAAAAACCAATAATCTGTTCTTGTAAAATTCACCTTTAGGAGTGATGTTAAGGCCCTAATAGTTTCCCTGGGTTTGTGACAATGTGGCTCATGGTGCCATTACAGCTCACTGATCACTTGGTCTCACAGACCTCCCAGACATCCAGCAGTTTCAAGAGCCCTTGGAACTGAAGAGTCTGTCTAAGTTTGGGGCATGTTCCTAAGTAATTACTCATTTTAACCACAAACATACATAGACTCATATTCATAATACTCAGAAGTATCTTAAAAATTTGAATGCTTAGCTGATACTCATACAAAAAAATCTGCCCTTTGCTCAAAAAATTTTCCCTGAACTTTACTTTGGTCAAAAACAAACTTGGGAAGGCATTATAAATATATTTATCACTGTAATTTCTTTGATCTAGTGATCTGGTTTTTATATGGTTTTTTGACATTTCACAGTTGGTTAGAATACAGCACTGCTTTATTTATCAGTAAAGTTTATAAAATTTAAATACTACAAAATTTATAATTATTTATCAGTAAAGGACACTTAAAGACGTGTCAGCAGACCCAAACAGCAAAGCAGTGGAAGAACTGGATCTTCCAGTAGTGGTGACAATTCAGTCTCACAAGAAAGTAATTAAAATGAGAAGAGGTAAGAATTGTAATGATCTAATGACATAGCATTTTCATAAAAATATATTTGAAAAGTATCTGTTTATATTTTTTCAGACAACCTGAAATATGACATCCACCCTCTTGTGTTCAAGGTCTCTGAATTCCCTCAGAAATCTTGTTGTATATTCAACATCCAGCTCTGGGGGCCTCAGGACAGGAAGAATATTTACCTGTTGTAGCAAGTCCAGAGGAGGCCACCAAGGTAACTAGAGGAATGTAACACTTCTCCTGTGAGAAAAGGCTTAGAGGACCGAGTTTGTTCAGCCTGGAAAAGAGAAGGTTTCAGAGTGGCCTAATTGCAGTCTTCGAGTACCTAAAGGGAGCCTACAAGGAAGGTGGAGAGGGACTTTTTACAAGAGCATGTAGTGACAGGACATAGGAGGATAGATTCAAACTGAAATTATATTTAGACTGTGTATTAGGAAAAAATCCTTTACTGTGAGGGTGGTGAGACACACAAACAGGCTGACCAGAGAAGTTCAGGATGTCCCATCCGTGGAAATGGTTGGATGGGGGTCTGAGAAACCTGGTCTAGTGAAAGGTGTCCTTGTCCATGGCAGGGGTGTTGGAACTAGAGGATCCTTAATGTCCCTTCCAATCCAGGCTGTTCTGTGATTCAGTGATTTATTTCCTTGACAGTCCAAAGTCACTCAGATTGGCAATCATGTGGTAGCCCTAGAAGAGCTACAAAATGATAAGATTTTGCTTAAGTTAACATGGAAATGAATAACAAAATCAGACCAGTGTGTTTTTTATTCTTTTATTTTTATTGATGCAAGATTTTTTTATAATATACCATCTGCTGTGGGATAGTCTTAAAGATAACATCATGTGAATAACATTTTAAAAATTAAACTGAAAATATGTATTCACTGTTACAGAATTGCCACAAGAAGCCTAGAATTCTGGTGTTTGAGCCCATACTGGGCTCATACTCTGCTTATCATTAAGAAGTACATACAATTAATTTCAAAAGTAAGAGGGTCTCACTACAACAAATGGCAAGCTATTCTCTGTGAAAAGGATAGTTCCCACTTCTGCTGAGGCTCTGCTACTGCAGAGAGAATAGAGATTCATTGAACAAAAAATCTGTCAGCTCTTCTGTGTTGGAAGACACTGTTGCTGTCCCTGGCAGATGAGAGCTGTACCTTCCTTGAGTGCCTAAAATAAGTTCTTCATTCTTTCCTGTGACTATTCAACATAAAATGAGTCTGTCCTTAGAACAGGCCTGGGCCCCCTGATTTTCCCTCTCTGCCCTACGTACAGACTGGAACATGCAGCTACATTCCTGAAGCAATAGGCTTGGAACATCAGGTTAAGTATCTTGCTATAGGTTTTCAGCTTCTGATACTTCATGGATGGAGGGATGCCAGAGATGCCAAGATTAAAACCCCTTGGTGACGTATGGTATTTAAGACATACTTTTGTTGTCTTAAGCTTTGTGCCTCATCTTTTCTGCATAACATTTGCAGTGTTTGCCTCCATCACACAGAGTACTCCAGGGATCTTTTACATCTCCTCACTGAGCATATCATCCCAAGGAGTTTAGAGTTCCATGAACACAGTATTGAAACTGCAGGTAAGACTTCGGATTCCCTTGTTCCATCAGGCATAAAAAGATAAATCTTACCATGCCAAAAAGGAAGGAGCCTCAGTCTCTTTTTTAATAATGCCTCTATCCCCACAAAGCAGTAGGTTCATCAAGAGATGATAGTGTCCAGATTAAAAAAAATTAGCTTATGGCAATAAATATCTCTGTAGCTTTGCATATCTTCACTTCTGTGAGCAATAGAAAGTTTGTGAAGACTTGAATTTTGATATCTGAATTTGCAATAGGTTAAGTTCTTCTCAAAATGATAGACCTGCAGGTTTGCAAAATATCGTGGGTTCAGTTAAAGACAGGATAAATCCAAAGCTGCAACCAAGAAAAAATGAGACAGCAAAACTTTCAAACAGCAATGCTTCAATGAACATCTGACACCATATTAGCCACTACAGCTTTATAATCCAAGGAACATTTTGGAATATGAGTGCTTTTTCTGAGAAGGACAGTTACAAGACAACAGGACCTCTTCTATAACTCTCTTGATTCTTTCTTTAAGCATAGTCCATTTGGCTGACACACAGCTGTATATAGGTTGGTCTGTGCATAGTATAATTATACTCTGAAAAGAAATATTCGTATGAGAAAAGGAAACTGCCTTATTTAATTATGGTTGGAAATAATTAAGTAATGTCAGTGATAGGGAAAATTTTACAGCAAGAATTCATAACAGTGACAGGTTCATAGTGAAAGCTTTGACATAAAGCTTGTGTCACTGTTGGCTCAATAGAGGGTTAGTCACTCTGTATTAGTAAGCACTTGACTGTATGATTTCCTAACAGAAGATCCAGAACACGTATGGACAATTTTTAAAATAGCAAGAATTCCTTTTTCACGTTGTAGAGCCTTGATTCTTCCTGGAGGCAGGAGGGAACATGCAGTGCAAAGCATGATACTTTGCAGAAATACATATCGATACAGATATGTTTCTAATCTGTAGCTGCTGTCCAGCTCTGCTTTCATTAGCAGTCTGTCAGGCTTCTCCTAAAACTCTCTATGTTCATTCTTCATAGCTCAACCTCAGAAAAAATTTGTAACATTTGGGGAAAATCTCAGCCTCAGCATGGGTCTCACCTTACATTTAAACCAAATATTAAAAACAACACTTTAAAAAAAAATGAAAGAAAGACCACAAACATATTAAAGAGATGCACTGAATTCATAGAGAAAATACACGATTGACACAGAAGGCTAAGTTATATATTGTATGCTACATCTAGCACTCAGGTATTGAAACAATTTCCTACAGTAGACCATCTTCCCATGCTAACACTGTCTTCTTGTGTACACATGCAGTAAGGCTGAAATTGTGACTGGGTTGGGCACTAATTGTCCATCTGTGCCTGAGAGAATCTGATCTTTGCAGCTCAGTCTCCTCACCACTTACTACATACAGCTACATGCTGGACTACTCATTTTACAAGATCTTATGGTAAAGTAGATCTAGCAGATATAGGCAATTCATAGATAGTTCTACTATCCAGGTTTCTGATAAGCTGAAGTTTTTCCCAGGCTTGGGAAAGGGTAGAGGGAAAATGTAGCAGAAACTTGCCTTGACTAATGTATTCATCCGGAATTATATGCCATGAAATGTTGTTTCTGGGTCCTTCTCTTGGCTGTGCCTGAGCTAGAACCAGGGAAAGGAAGAAGTGGAGGCTATGCCAGCACCATCTTTATCAAATACCCCACCACACAAGTCCTCCCAGGTGAGCAGGTTCTATTTCTTTCACAGTGCCTGCCTGGCTGGTGCAAGAGGATGGAAGTAGACAGACCTACTTCGTCTTCTTATTCTACTGCAAAAACATACACTGCAGGGTTGCTGCATGCAGTACAACAGAGACGGGAAGAGTTCTTGTCAGTTTTCTTTCATCTCAAAAACAGTCCTCAACCTCAGTATCCTTAGGCACTTCTTAATGACACATCACTAATTAAAGAGAGATATCTTCCTCAAAACACGTGAACAAATTACATCAATCAGGCTGGTCATACTGTCATTGTAATGAAAAATAAAGGGCTGAGAGCATGGTACTCAGGGATCTACGGTTTATTGGACATAGATCAAGAAAAATTTCTTGAGCTGTAAGCTTCATAAGCTGCAGTGATTTAAGCTTTGTGCCTCATCTTTCCTGCAGAACATTTGCAATGTTTGTCTCCATTATATCCATAGATTTTCAGATAAGTTCTCCATATCTGTGCACTCTGATGGGAGCAGTGGAGCTGAGTCTACAGGGGATAAGAGTTCAGTTTGTACCTCAGTGAATGTTAGGCAAATTTGTTAATTTACATGATGGTTTACATACTGGGTTTTTTTAAAAAATAAATCCTTAATTGTAATTAAAATGTGTGTAATGCAGCACGAATTTACAGAAATATCCCAAGCTATTCAAGCAACCTTTTCACATGGCAACTAAAGATTTTACCTCTGTCTCCAGTAAAACGAGATGCTACTGACAGTTGAGAATTTTTTGCAAAAGCAGCTACTTTTGCTGCAAATACAGAGTGATAATGCCACAAAACATTACATTTAAATAGATACATATTTGTCTTTACATTTGAATAGATACTTATTTGACTGTGTCAGGGATTACAGCTTTAGCCACTGTTAGACTTTTCAGTTAATGTGGTTATCTTCAGTATCAGTCCATGACACCCAGTGGAATGCATCAGAGGTCTTCCTGCATCATGAACATATTCTAAAGAAGGAAAGCATAACCATATTTTCAATGGCTAGAATTATGATTAGGTCATCCAAGTGAGTGAATTATAGATGCTTCCAGAGAATTTAGCACTGCTTACTGATGTAAAAGAGGTACCTGGAAAAATTAAATCTCAATGACCATTTAAGAGGAGGCCTTCTTTTTGATGTATAGATGCAACTCAAATTTGCATGAATTAGAATTATTCTTGCATCATGAAAAAAAGTGACACACCGTGTGCAGGAAACTACCCAGCTAAAATATTGTGTAAAAATAAATAAAATATTTGTAACATTTAAAAGAAGACTGTTACCACATGGAACCATTGTGTCTGGTATATTTACACAATTTTCAACTAGCATTTTTTCTCTATTTTCAGAGATCATTATCAGAGAAAATACATCTGCTTGCTTACACCTGATTTTCTAATTGTAACACAGTTTCTGCCACGTTCACATACTTCAATCACTACATCTCTGTGGATGAATGATAGAGATGTACAATTTTTACACGGATGACTTAGGAGACACAGGACAGGAAACTTAGCTCAAGAGGGCCTGAGAAAAATGTTTAACATTAAGAAACTGTAACAATAGTGGATAAGGCAAGAACCCACTGCAGCTCACAGGTAGCTCCCTAGAGATCTCATACGTTGTTTTTCAGTAAAAAATTACTCCAGTCTACAATGCTTCAGCTACATCTCTCTCTAGTTGTGGATGCTATAAGAAAGGAACAACATAGAATGATTATAACATGTCCAGACTGCAATTTACACAATGAGGAATCCCTCAGGTTTCATTATGGAGACTTTTCACTCCATCATGGAGGCATTAAGAGCCACAGTGTATGGAAAAGGAATTCTTCTCAAAAGCATTTTTGTTTAAGGCAAGTTACAACAGATATCCAGGTGCTACATCCAAATTTCAAGCACTGACTCCCATGCAAGCTAACCACAGTGGAATTTCTGCAGTGACGATTGCATTCATAGCACTTAACCGAGATGTGAAATTGATAATTGTAAAAGAATTTGCTGCAGTTTTAGACTGTTGGTTAGAGTATTGTTTTCCTTGTTTGTTAAGCATATTTTATATTTTTATTCTTCTCTTTCCCCCAACTGCAACTAGAAGATGAAATGCCAAAGGCAAAAATGTTGCTCTTCCTGTATTTATGACTCCGACGTAACTCACAAAAAACCCCAAAAACAAAACAAACCAAACTTTTAGATTTTGTTCAAAAGAATTAAAACAATTTCAAAATACGGCTTTCTAAGCAATTTTCCAGCAATGTGAACATTTAAGAGTTTAGTCTTTATCTGAACTTTATGTAAAGCTGGCTCATATACCACACTGTAGCTGAAAATGGTGTTAATTGAAGGATCATCCAAAGAAATTAAATTTATATTTACTCCTAAACACAAAGGAATATGTCTAAGTTAAAACACAACAAGTTGTACTTCTATGGATGCACAGACCCTAATCACTTGCACAGGCTGAATACAGCATTTGTGGTTGGTTTAAACATGCATAAATTTAGACAAGGATATGAATTCTGTCTCCCCACAGTTCCTCATCAGATAGTTGATTACTCTGGTTTTGTGCCTTTGTTGTGAAAAGAGGACAGAAAACATGGGGGGCGCAAAAATTTATATCAACCATCATAATCAACTTCATAATGACTGTTACTTTTCCATGTCCGTATCAGTGTCAAGTGATGGGATTTAAAGATGTCAGATCAAATTAGTCTAAAAGAAGTATGGAAAATGAAGCTTTATTCCAACAGGCATGATACACTTCTGGGAAAAAAAAAGGAAGTTCAGCAATTGCTTGAAAAAAACGCACCCAGATTTCATTTCTGCCACATTGTGTTCTGTCTGGCAACATAATGCAACATATTTAGCAACATGTATGAAATACATGGCACGCCTCAAAATACCTTGCTATTTAGTTAAATGTATTAATATATATAAAGAAAAAGAAAAAATTCAAAGAGAGCATTTGTTTAGTGCTTTCCATTCAAAGAAAGCAGTATAAACATTATTATTATTATTAATAATAATACAGTAGATCTGATTTGCAAGCTAACTGCTGCAACAAAGAAGGGTCCAGCCTTCTTGCTAAAATATATTAAAGAGGCAAGTGCTATGAAAGCTGTTGAAGCTGTTGAGTGCATGACAATCAGCAAGTAACAGCATCTCCTCTTTTTTTCTACCTTTGTTTTAGTTTTCATTATGCTACTACTCCATAATCACAACTCCTATTCTTCAGAACTTGTTATAAATGCTGTTTGGGAATTCAGTGAATGGACATTCCTGTGCCAGGCAGCTGTTCCTGTGTCTGGGTTTTAGTGTCATGGCCACATCAACGGATTTAAAGTGCTGGCAGAGTGCCAGTTTCACATCTCAGTTTTTACTGCTATGTTTTTATATATGGTAGTATAGGAGGGAAAGGTGTTTTGTAAAAATGTAAGACAATTTTACAATGTTATATCCAAGTAAACTATAAGGAACTTTTCTTTACTCCCTTTCTCTTACTGTGCAAAATAGGTCATTTTTCGTAGTTGCTTTTCTAGATTTCAATCTCTCAGGCTGTTATCCTGCAAACACTCATGCATGTGATTAACTCTGACTACCCACATGTGTGAAGTGTTTTCAGGCTGGGAGCTTTAATTTGTTGTGACAATGTCATGGGGAAGGGAGCTAAGTGGCAATATGTGAGGAGAGCTGCATAACTGAGGCCATCAAGAGCAGGCTGCGTTAACCCTATAGTGGGCAAGATTTTGCTAATGACTCCTACATCTCCCCAGACCAGTAGTTCATGTTATAATGTGTTTTGTTCCTAGAGATGTCAGAATCACTATGAAGAAGCTCAAAGGAAAACAAAAGGAAGTTCATTGTTATGCAAATTTTTGTTTTGAAGAATTTTCTTTCCCAGTGCCTTTCTGTTACTGATTGACTTGAGATTTACCCTTAGGACTGTAATGGTTTTGCTTGCCTGTCTGGTATGGCAGGACAAAGACACATCCAGTGTTTGGCATTCCTGATGTACACATAGTGAACACTGTACCTTCTGCATTTATGCAGCTCAGTGCTATGGCCTCTCTCTCTGTCCATGACCTCTTGTACCAGAAGCACCTGGGCTGCAGATTAGGGTGACTCCATAGTTGTTTGCATGTATGACAGAAAGCAGGAGAGAAGCCACAGTCACACAGCGTGTGAGTTGTGTCCAGTACTCAGAGGAACCATGCTTTCCCTGATTGCAGTTTAATGCCAAAACAACATATAACTTGCTACAGGACTAGCCCCTACAATGTGAAGATGAGATATCACATGCAAAATAAAATGGTATCCCTACCAGGAAAAGATTACCATGTTATCTCATGTGCTAGAAATACTGATAACCTGACACTTACATATCCAATTCATTTTCAGTCATACCATTTTACAAAATGATGCCTTTTTTGAAATTCTGTGGGCTTTTTTGCCCTAGAAAATTGTATTATTACTGTTTGTTATGGTTTATAATTGTTGGATTCACCATACATGACTATCTCTTCTGTTTCAAATGAAAGTTCAGTATTACTTTCTTCATCTCAAACATTGCATGACAGAGTAATTTTTCATTTTAATCATAATGTAGTGAGCCTTGGTAGACAATGTTAAGGTAAACTTGTAAGAAAATATTGAAATGACACTAGGAGATGGAGAGAGAGTGGGCCACAAGCATTTCTTCCCGACATTCACTAACACAAGGAACTATAGCTTGCTGTTGTAATTTAATCAGAACAATTCTACAAGAGCAAAGAATATAACTTCTAGAAATATGATTAAGACTTATTTATCTAATAGGAATTGAGGAACAAAATGCAAACAGGTAAAATTTTAGCAAACCTCTTATATAACTCCCTGCTTCATTGGGCTGTGGGTGCCTGAGGATATTCTGTCATCACAGTGTATTATCAAGTGCTTTACCTGCATAGAAAGGAAATCAAAACTGCCTCTAAAATAATTTATTAATTCTGGAAGTGTCTCTCACAAAGATACAAGTAATGCCAGAAAGGACTGTCAGGTGTCAAACTGCAAACCAAAAGTTTCTAAGAAATATTTAAATTGCTGCTTAAGAGACTGAAAATAATTCAGGGCACTACCTCACAAGAACTGTGTTGCAATGAGAACCAAAGACATCAGCCTCCTCTGATATACAGTATGTCTACATATGCTCAAGTGTGCCATTGTATAATGTGATAAAAAATGAAGGATGCAGTTTGGCCTAATGTATCTCAGGTTATCCCATTTATGAAGAAGGGAAAATCTGAAAACTCTGTCTGATGGGTCTTACATTTTACAGGATTGAATCATAGAATATCCTGCGTTGGAAGGGACACACAAGGATCATCACAGTCCAGCCCATGCCCTGCCAGGACAGCCCCAATAATCCCATCATGTTCCTAAAACCATTGTCCAAACACATCTTGAACTCAGACAGGCTTGGAACTGTGACCACTTTCTTGGGGAGCCTGTTACAGTACCTGATCACTTTCTGAGTGAAAAGTGGAGTCGGTGAAAAATGTTTAGAATAGCTATGCTCTTTTAAATTGTTTTTGTCCCACTAGACATTCAGAAGCAGCTATAAGCCGGCCAGGTTTTGAATTTCCTTAATCTCTTATTTTGGATTTCCTTAATCTCTTATTTGGCCCATGGTAACAGGATCTGTTTATTGACAAAAGACAAAAAAATCCTTTCTTTTGGCCAGTCAGTACAGTTTTGCCAGATGAAGAGCTGTTATTCTCTTGTAGACTTTACATGAATAAAATGGGGTTATGTTCGCATTAAAGAAACAATTTAGCACATTCACATATAAATGAAGAATCTGTGATGCAAACAAATTCTCTGAATTTGATTTTAGAAAATCAAAATATTTTCTGTTTCAATTCTAAGAGTTTACTCCTTCTGAA
The DNA here is from genome assembly GCF_022539395.1 of Myiozetetes cayanensis. Lineage (NCBI taxonomy): Eukaryota > Metazoa > Chordata > Aves > Passeriformes > Tyrannidae > Myiozetetes > Myiozetetes cayanensis. Next base: position 46,157,695 of record NW_026087631.1, read on the forward strand.
GTCTTTTACTAATCTATTCCCGCAAAATTTGCTTGCAAAACTAGGCTACTTGTCCAAAGATTCAATTTGGACATTCAAATTCAGTCACTAAGTAGACATATTACATGATGCAGTCCAGGCCTGCATCATGATGTTACAGGTAAGGGGCAAGTTGGAACATTTACCTGATCCGACACAGATTAGATAACATGTGGCTTGAGGAGACACAGAGTTGCATTACTACGCTGCTACTACAACTAATCTACCTAACTTCTCTTTGCTGTTTAATTAGGGTGTAGTGCTGTGCTGACAGAGCAATTCTGCATCCAGTTCTGCAGTTAGTTTAGATACCTCTACCTGTCATTGAATTGGAGGGTGTACACTCGGCAAAATCATTTCTAGAGAATGTGATATTGTTCTGTGTTATTCTCTTCTTAAGTTCTAATTCATCAAAGCTCTTAGCATATGCTTAAATTCCAAGATGAAATCTTTTTTTTCCTTTGTCAGAGCCTTTTATCACTCAAACATAGAGACATAGGGAGATGAAACAGATTACCACATACCAGATTTATACCCTCCTACATGTTGCTTGGACAAATTACTTGAATAGCCAGCAATACTTGCCTAATAACAAAAGTAAAAGAAGATGGAAGAAGATGACTTTTCACATCTTGAAGTTTATAGTGCATCCCTTTGGGCCTTTTTACCCATTGCCCTTCCAAAAAGAAACCCAGTGAATATTTACACCACCTCTACTCAATCTACTGCCAATATTCCAGGCAGCATAACAGATACCCAGACAAAAAAACCCGAAACTAAAACAAAAACCCAAACAAATCCAAAACAAAGCAAACAAAAAACAAACACCTCAAAAGCCCCAATTTGTATCAAAAGTCTTTTGGGTTAAGTATTTAGGGTGGGCTTTGGGATATGTATAAGTTTACATCCTGAGTGCCCCATATGAAAGGCTTTCCCCTGAAGATGTTCAGACTCTGAGGATAACTGCTCCCCTGTAGAATATCTCTCCATAGTCATACCTCCAGGGCTATCATTTTCTTCTCTCCTCATCTTCTGAAAATAGGGATTTTAGTTAGATTTTTACTAAAATGTGTCCCCTGCACTGATATGAACACTGAAGACAGCATAAAACAAGCTAACTTGAAAGCGAATAAGTCAGCTAACTTCTGTGTACCTTAGGTCTTTTCCAGCACTAAGACTTAAGTTAGCTGGCTGAAATTAGCCAGTTTAAATTAGCCCATTTCTAAACTCCCTCACTGCCCCAAACACAATGATCATATCCCAAATGACTTTTGGGAATTGTCCTCAAATTGTGTTATTTCCCTTGCAATGGTCAGGTTTGGCCCAGAGATAACTGTCTTGGGTTAAAGTGTGCTCAAGTCTAATGATCTAACCGTATGAACAATCAAGTTTCAGTGCTCAGGACTGCTGCCTAGCACTTTTTAATTTAATTTTATACAGGAGTCCAACAATCTACCGCTGAGAACACAAACATCAAAACAGGTGTATTTACCTTGACTGTCTAACAGGGCTGAGCAGTCTGAACTGAGCTCTGTGGTGCAGCCACAGAACTGTTAATCAAATATTTAAAGACACTCTAAGCTTCTATTTTATAGATATGTCCTTATATCTTCCAATATATCTACTGTTCCCTATCAGAAAGGAAACTGCAAAGACACTGTGGCATGAGTGGCCCCCAAGACATCCTTCAGTCTGTACCCACAGCCTTCTCTAAACCTAAAGTGCCAAGTGCTATGCTGTATTACCTGACAGGAATGACACTGAAAGTCCTTCTGCAGTAGACTACATTAAATGTTCTTGATTCCAGATGAGATAAGGCTATCAGCAGAGGCTCAACCATTTATGTATTCTGATCATATAGGAGTGGCACAGTAACAGAGCAGTCCTGTGGAGACTGTTTAACACTTCAGATAGCTGTACTTTGTTACACAGCGGTACACAGTTAATACCATGGGCAATCTAGATAAACTATCAAAGAGGTCCTTTTGCAAGACTGCGATCAAACAGTGTTTCTATAAATACTTTAGTAGTCATCCCAGAGCTCTTTCTGCCCTAAATGTTAGTCATAGGGATGAGTTACTAAGTTATGCAGACTATGCCCTGCCACACACAATGGCCAGCATTAGACACCGCAAGAAAGAGGTCTGAGAAACACTGTTACAGGCAGTGGAAGAATAACTTCCACTCTCAGGTGATCATCAATTGACTCACATTCTAAAGCAGCAATCTTTATACCTCACCTGAAGAACATGCTATTTTTAATATTATTGTGGATTATTATGCTTGTACAAGAGCCAAGTGGCTTTTGAATTTTTTTCCAAGTCTGCTTCACTACATCTTTTGGCAAATAGTTTCCCAGGCTTAATACCTTTTCCTTTTTAATCTATGCTGCAATTTCAGTGTCACTGAATTCTCTCTCCATGGCATGTTCCTTGATTAGGAAACAGGACCACACAGTTTACTTTCACTCAACTACTTCTATCTCTACCATCTCCCTCTTATGGTTTTCTTGCCTAAGCGTTGATGACATTTTCCAAACTAGAAGGAAACTCTTTCAATAATACATACTTGTTAGGATATGTCATACACTCCCTGCAGCTCTACATCAAGAAGATTTGCATCATCTGTGTGGATTTATAAGCACCATCTGTGTGTACATCTCTAGAATTGTAATAATTTAGAAAGAATTTGGGATTTTAATCCAGGATTTTTGGGTTTCCTTTTTTATAAAGGATGAGAAATCTCACATTGAAGTTCAAAGAGATATATTGTTGGGAGAAATCTTATTTATGTTGTCTGCTCAATAATAATTGTAAGAAAAAACAATAACAGTAAAAACTAACAAAAATAGAAATTATCAAAGATCAGTCATGAGACAACAGAATGCTACCTCTGTCCACATGCATATGTTACACAATGTCTATCTTTATGCTTTAAAAGTCAATCTGAAGTGGAAAGTAAAGAGAATTCTTTTAAAAAAAAAATTATATATTCTGCCTGAGAACAAAATAAACACAGGGTGCTAGCATTGCTTTTTTTGTTTTCTTCTCTGTAAGCTTAGTGACAGAAATAACAAAGGCTGTAAACCCTGCTTGGATATAAACACTGAAGGATTTGCTGACACAGAGAAGTAACCTCAAACAGCTCCTCCACAAGAGGTGTTCTGTGACAAGTGCCTCTTTGAATGGTTATTTTGGAACTATTTCTCCAGGTACAGAAGCTTTTAAATGTCACTTTATTTCCTTTTATCCATCAACTTTAAGTGTAAACAGCGTAAGAATCCATGAAATACAAACACAAATATCTACTGTTGAAAGAATATGCTACCAGAGAATTCAGAATAATAGGCTAAAATTGGTCTTCCGGATCTAAATCTGGTCTCTAAGAAGTCAGCTTTAGATCATTTTCATAGCATAGCATAACTCTTTTCCCTACAAAGAAACATCAACATACCTGTTTTTAAAATAAAGAGGATTTACATGTAGGCATATTCTATATCTTTATTTTATAAAGAGCATTTATGAGGATCAGAATCTGGTCTTTGGTGAATATTGTTTATAAAGAGCTGGAAATATGTACATAGGTCCTTGGCAGAGAGTAATACCAAAGGAGAGGAGGCCTCTGGTAGGTAGAACCTCTTAAGAACATCTTGTAATGGAGGCTTCTGTTTAGGTCCTGTGGCTGCAAGCATTAATCTCTATCCCACTATAAATGTCTGAAGCTCCAGACCTCAGTCTGAAAACTCCATGCCTCAAACAATGAAGAAGAGTATCTTCTCGGACAAAAATCCCATGTATAGAGGACAAAGCAGGAGAGAGCATAACATGGCAAAGATAAATGCAGTGACCAAAGGCTGCTCCTGAAGTGGAACAAACATCACTTTAAATTCAGACAAAAAAAAAAAAAAAGAGACTTCTGCAAAAGTTCATGTCCCTGTAAAGTGAACAGAGCCATATAGAGAACTGGGAGATTTGGTGTATATAATATTATAACATATTGTAATATAATATTATTGTCTACTGTCAGGAACAAATTCACATTCAAAATACTGACAGTTCTTATTTCTAGAAGCCTTTTTTTTTTTTTTTTGAGACAAGTATTTTAAAACCTTCAACAGATAAGAAAACTTTCTGCCATGTTTTATATATGTTTTTGCAGAAAGAAAGTACAGAAAAGTCCAAACTACCAGAGAAAATTTCATGGTGATAATGGTTAATCAAAATGGAAGGGAGAAGATACAAGGGACAAAATAAACAATTTTTTATTGTTTAAGCAGAGAGGAAATGCCAATTTCAAATCTAAATTTCTAATTTCAAATGTATGAAATTTAATATAGAGATAGAGATAGAGAATGTTTGGAGATTATATGACTAATGACACCAACACTGTTGTTTTAAAGTAGGTATTTACATTTCTAGATTATTGGCCAAAGATTTTACACTGTTCTACCTATTTTACTCTGCAAGGTTTTGGCAGGCAGGATATGCATGGCTCTGAGGTCAATTTGAATCAACATACCACATATGCATAGGGATTTGTGTGTTTTAATTTCAGATTATTACATATATAAAACATATATACTATTGCATACATAAAACATATATATTATTACATACATATAAAAGTTCTACAGACCTCAAAGTCATACAAAAGTCAAAATTACTTATGCCCTCTTCCATGTTATGTGTTAAGCATTAGATCAGGAAAAGCACAAAGTCAGTGTCATTTTCCTTTTGAACCTCACACACACTCCCTCCTACTGAAAAGGCAGCAGCAGTACCACTGCTTAATAAGTGCCAGCAGAACAGAGCTCAGACTAATCACTGAATTACCAAGCACTCAGTAGTCTTGCAGTTCATACTGGGCTCTGTGCTATTGATATTCATATCAGGCAGTTTACACTACTTTGTTACAGTTACAAAAAAGGCAATATCAGCTTTACAGACTAATTACCAAAGTGTTAATACAACCAACCATCAGCATTTTCTGTAGGCTACGAGGTAACATCATCATCAAAATTCAGGTAGAAAACAAATGCAGTGCTACAGACTACTTAGCATGGCCTACAAAACTTCTGTGAGCCACAGGAAGCACTGATTGAAACACAACTCTGACTTAATTGATATTCTATGTGAATGGAAGAGTTGGAGGAACTGCAGAGATGGAAGATGGTATGTTGCACCAAAGTACTGCTGACAGAGCTTCTACCCTGTCAGCCAAAGGGCGTATCTGCATCTGGATCACTGAAAACAAATTGATTCTTTGTTTTTATTTGTATTTCTATACAAATGACTACTTTTTTTGTTTGCTTTCAATCATCCTTCCCAGTCTTTGTCAATAATTCATTTTATAGCAAAGTAGGGAAGTCTTTATCAAAGAGGTAGCAAATTGTGAAGGGTGCAATATATAAATAGAGCCATCTCTGGCCTATAGAAATCACTGTAAATTAGTGATAGTTTCAGGATTCGAGATGTATCAGCCTTTAATCCTGGGAAGATGAGAAAATGGGTCATCCTTTTCATGTTGTTCTACAGGGAGTAAAATCTGGTGAAATAACATGAGTTTGTTAGATTTAGTTGATAATTTCTACCCTCTTCACAAACTGTCAAATCAGTCAGCTGAAAAATGCAGTGCTAAGGGTATAAGAGAATAATGCAATCAGGGGAAAAAATACTGGAAGATATTTTTAGACAGCTCAATATAATGAGGAAAAAAGTCACTGTGTATTGTTGAATAGAAGTTACAGAAAATATGTCCATTCCCATATGGTGCTTGAAATCTATAGCAGAGACACCATGTGTTTTATGAGTAAATCACAAATGAATTTAACTTTTCATTACGGAAGGAATTTTTCAAAGGTGGTTGTTAAATGTAAATTTAAAAAATACAACACGTAACATTAAAGAAACTAATTGCCCAGCTCTTCATCTAGAGCAGCTATTTAAACTTCAGGTACATGAGACAAAGAAATTTGTTACCTCAAATATGTGGTGTTGCTTTAGAAACAAAAAGAAACCTGGAGAATAGACTAGGAACTACTAATCCTGAGGAACTCATAAATCTGTCAGTCTCGGTCAGACACAGTGCTTAGTTTTTCCTCTCTCTTTAGTGACATTTGAAATTATTTGAAATTAGAGGCCTATGAGATTTAATGAAATTTAATGAAATTTAAAAATAAAGATATTGCCCTTTTTTTGGTTCTTCCTGTATTTTAGTAAGTGATCAGAAGTCAGCTTAACCAGCAGCAACAAGCAAAACAGCTTCCAGGTGGCCTGATTTGTGGCCTGATTCCACAGCATCCAACAGATTGGAAGTGGCAGCACAGAACCGGAGCATAACAGCCCCCACACTAGATTACCCCCTAGATTACAGTTTTACCTGCAAGATGCTTCCTTTGCTATCAAATTATAGTTGAATTGTCTTAGAGTTGCCTCAGATGTGGCTTCTATACAGTAACCTTACTGGATTTTTTTTTTCGCATCCTGTCTTATGATATAAAGAAATCCCACTGTAGCTAGCAAGGAACTGTGCCTAGAAAGGTTGAGTATCTGAAGGGTGCCAGGCCTGATTTCAGTCCAAATAAGCAGTGTCCAGACTGTTTAAATAAAAGGGTGCATGCACTCCTGCATTAGATACTCACATTGTGTTAGCCCAGAACACAGCAATAAGATGTTCAATTACTTTGGGGGAGAACAAAAAGCTTATTAGCATATTTATCATTATACATAAAAATAAGATTGAATACTCGTTAAACATGCATAAAAGAATGTAAATGAAATTAAATTGTCACAGGCAATTTTCATACACAGAACTTCCCACTTCAACCAAAACCTTTTGCCACAGTGCTCTGTTGAAATTAAACATACATGTAAATGGAAGTTTTTCCACTGCCTCTGCAAAACAGCAATTACATTTGCAGTACTTACCTCCCCTTTTGACCCTGCTACCACCTTTTCATCTCTACTGGTCAGATGATATAAGTAGGCTACAGTCTCTTTCTAGTCCAGCTCTCTACAGCCTCCACTAATAGGTTGCTTTCAGTATCAATTCCTGAAATCATTAGGTATTCAATAAAATCTTCAATTTTTCCCTTTTGTGATTTAGAATCTATTCAGAGTAGTAAAGGGTGATTCAAAAAATCATGTTCCTTCTGTGTACTCATCTATGAATACCTTTGTTAAGGAGAACAAATTAATTGTGTTTTTTTTAATTACTGCATTTAGAAGCTAAATTTTTCCTGAGACTAACACCATGTATCAACAAAATAAAACAGCCTGTTGGTTTATTTGCCAAATTTATATTTTTATTATTTATTAGGTATACAGCTTCATTGATGAACAGAGTGCCTTAAACACAATTACAGATGAGTTCAGTTTTCCATTGGTTTGAGTTGTCACAGGAGTCTTGCATAATAAGTTCAAATGCACAGGTTCAAGCCCAGCTTACTCAAAAGCGGGAATTTTCCTTTTTAAATATCCCTAACTATGCTAAATTCGCATTGCAACTCTACAGTTTATATTTAGTAAGAGTATTCTTTAAACCTGCTGTATTCATCACTAGGAGTTTGTCTGGAGAATGATTGACTAAAAGCTGAGAATTTTTCACAATTTGGACTAATGTCAGTAAAGAACATTGAAGGAGTAATCCTAGCCCTGAAATAATCTCATTATCAAGTATGAAAGATAGAAAATGATGTTAGTTTTGCTCAGTTGGCACCATTTATGTCAAAAGAGTGGTTTGTTTATAGATTAAGAAATTAAAAATAGCCTCCCATTTGATAACATACAATATTCATTTAAATTGCAACTATAACTACAGAAAGGTGTAGAAAAAGACAGTGGTAAATAGGTCAGGGAAGGTGGAAAAGTACTGTATTGATGTTGCTGCTGTAAAGAATTACTTTACTGCGACACACTTCATTATTCATGCTGATGTTGGTTAGGCACAGGAGAACTGTCAAATATGTAAATTTGATCTAAAAAGCAAAGGCTAAATAGGAAGTAGCTTACATTTGCTTAATTAATGACTGTATTCCCGTACAAAACCAAAAAAAATTCAGGTTTTTTAGAAAGAAAATTATCAATATATTTGCAGTAATACTGTTAGAGAATGGATAATTCCATTAGAGCAGGATAATTCCAAAAGATTCAGACTACTAAATAACAGATGCATATACTGGACAGAACATGAAAACCATCTGTATTTTTACAGAAAAAATGATGTTACAGTAGATTTGACCTTGAAAATATAGTGTTTATTATCCTTGTTTTATTAGTATAATGCTTTTTATAAAACTCACAGCAGTGTTTCTTAAGTCTTTGAAATTCCTGATTTTATTATTTCAAAATATTAGGTAAAATAAATATCAAGTTTTTCTCCATAATGAAAGACTTAAAACTCAGTAGTAAGCAGGCAAATTCAATTAATATTCTGATTTTACTGCGAATGTTTATTTCATGTTTGAAACACTAAAATACAAAGATTAAATTTTTTTTTTAATTGCTTCAAAAAGTCAAGCCAGTAAAAAAGGTCCAAAGTAGTCTGAGGGGGAAATTTTGAAACAGATTGAAATGTTAAAATACTGAGCACTGAAGTGTTAAACCTTAGTAGTTTACCATAAGTGTGATCCACAGTCCCAAATTAAGCACAAGGAAAAAGTTCCTCTGAAAGCCTCTGCCAATCAGGCATAGAACTTTGCCAGACTCATCAACAAGAAATATTGAGAGGGAGAAGTGTTAAGCTTCATACTCCTAAAGGATTTGGATAACTTTCCCCAATTTTTCTTATCGGTTAGGAGGTCTGAAACTTCACTTCAAAGTAGCAGCCTTTCTCCCAAAACTTTACCAGTAGCTTCTCTCTCTGTGCCAGTAACTCAATGAACCAAGAAAATCCAGACTGTTGACCATCAATCCAGCAGCAGATATGTACCAAAGTCACATCTATCACAAGTTTTGTTTCTGAATTCAGCTGCCGAAGTTGTACCTACTGAAAAGGGGCTTCCCTTCTCCTTCTAAGAACAGTTTTATCCTTCACTAGCAGAAAGGTCTGTCAAGTACTAGTGTGGATTGGGTAAGCAAAAACTCTTCACAATAATACCGCAGCTCAGTGGAGCATGGTCCACCAGCATGGACTGTGTATAAATCTCCACACCTAATAATCCTTGAGCAGTCTATAACTAGAGAAGTTTGACAAGGCATGCCAGAAAATAGAGAAGGCTATTTCCAGACTGTGAAAGGATAACATTTACATCATATTATCTGACTGGCAGAAAGAGAAAAAAAACGTGCCAGACAGCATCCAGGAACATTATGCTTTTACAATTCAGTGTGGGATAATACTATACATAGCATTTACAAACCACATTTAGGTGGGAAAGATTGTTTAAGTTGTGATCTGGATCAGTATTAATCCAGTTCAAATACCAGCGAAGCAGAGCAGAGAATAAGACTGTGTTGTAGGCAAACAAATTCAGTGTTTTATGAGGAACTCCAGAGAGTTCAGATGAAGGGGAAGCCAAAGGGATGTGCATTCACATCAGAGCTGTGTGATTTCTTTGTAAGCAAACTAAAAAAACTAAGGAATAAAACACCAAAGAATCAGTTGAGATAGCAAGGAAAGCAGCTAATAAAGAAGCACAGAAGAGGTAGCATGCTTCTCAAGTCATCCTATATAGTAACAGGATGTACTGTATTAAATAACTAGATCTTTCTTAGAATCAAACCAAACCAACCAACAGACCAAAAAAAAAAAAAGAAAAAAAAGAAGGATTTTCTCATAAATTGCAGTAACTTGCTACTTTTCCTAGTGTTTAATATCCCACATTTCCCTATCAGAATGGATTGATACAGAGTTAACTATGTTTCCTGTACAATAACTCTAAAGTATCAGATTTGCTGGGCATGTGCAGTATTGTGTATTTGTTCATATTGTTCTCCCACTTGAACACTTGTAAAGGCTGAGCAGCTCTGATATAAGAAGATATTTCCTTTCTAAATTTAACAAGATTTTTGAAATTAATAATATAGCACTCCTTCAGCAGAAAAAAGAAATGGAGCCATGTTCAAATAGACTAATTTACATATAACTTGTGCTTTGGTATCGGAAGGACCAAAATATCCCAGGAGGCTTTGAAGATACAATCAGTACACTTAGCACAGGAATCAGCACAGAAAGGAAAATAAACTTATCAAGAATTTGCACCTGAGTGTGAATTTGAATAATTAGACAGGATTATTTGTATTAGAAGGACTAGTAAAAACTAGGAGAATTCATGAAACAGATCAGGTACAAGCAGCTATCATCACTTTCCACAGCTCAAAAAAGGCAAGCCTTATGCCTCACACGAGACAGTAAGTTTTGCAGTAGTTCTCACAGATTTTCAGAAGCAAAACTTTGATTCTTTGTTCCAGAGCTCCCCTACTGTATATTTAAGCCATGCTACTGGCATGGGAGAGGCATGGAGGGTATTCTTTGAAGTGTACTCCCAGGTGCTATGCATGAATGGAAATTCACACTTCAGAGGAAATGTTTAGAATTTTCCATTTGTTGCAAATTTAAAGTAAAAATACTCTAGATGTGGAATTGAAGGTTTCAGAGTTAGTGGCAGAGTCAGTAAGTTAACATAGATGGGCAGATGATCACCACTGCCTGTTCCGAGCAGCCTGAGTGCAAGCCAGCTCCATCCACAAGCTATATAGCTATACCATAGGTGTCCTTGTCAGGGTGTCCTTGGGATGACAGCTACAAGGACCAGATATGATTGCTTCTGACAGGCTTCAAGCAAAAGGAGTGTGAGCCCATCAGCTTCTGCCTGTGAAAGCATTTTCTCAAAAGTGGTATATCTGGACTTGATCATGCCTTTTATTTATGCTAATGGTTCACTGATCTTATTGGTGTCAAGCCATATCACCACTGAGATGTCTTATTCCCCAGGTCTGTGACCCTGTGGTCTATGTTCCCTACTTTGCCAGTGCCAGCAGCCTCTGTATCTTGGTCCAACAACAATCTCTGGCTTTTCTTCATCTCATGCCCTCTGCACAGGGTACCTATCCTGAATCGTTTTGCAAGCTTACTGTCCTGAAAACTCTAAGGTTCATTCCCTAGACACTTTTCTTTCACAATACCTCAACAATATTAGCAAACGGGACATTACATCTTAATTAGAATAAAACAACAAATAAACAAGCCCTCTTAACTGCATTATACCAAGCACCATCCCTTGCCAAGTGACCACATAATCTTATTGTTGTTTCTCCTGTCATTCCTCACCACCTTACTACCCAACAATTAGTTGGGTAGCCTATAATTAGTTCACACCGCTGCAACAGGAGATACTAACTCAACACCTTGAGACTGCCTGAACATTTCTAAAACCAGAAGGATTTTGCAGGGGACAGCAATGACTGGTGGCAACTGCTTGGAAAATCCCTCACAAGAAGTGGTCCCATGTCCTTTTGCTTCAGAAAGACACTTAGCATCCCTAGAAACCAACAGCACTAGCTGCATTCCTGCTATCTCAGGCCCTTACCTAATGAAATCTCTGGCAATAAATACATCTTCCCTTTTTCAGTGCAGTTCTCCTGGTATCAGTGGAACTGTTAAAAGTAACTCAGGTGAGCATGATTTGCTCATAATAAGCACCTAATATAATAAGGAATGTCTATTCCATTTAAATTAAGTAAAGATTTCACATCCCTTCACTTTTGAGAAGCATTCATCACAGACAGACATTCCTTCTTAAAATGAGACCAGTAAGTCAAGCTTGGCCAAAACGATAAAATTTCTTTACATTTCTTTATTGTTTTATTTAGAAAAGAAATTAAATGTGTGCTGCAATTTGCTGTGCAGTACCTGAAATACTACAAGTTTTTTCTTCTAAATATAACCTATAATCATGTTATGGATTTACTGGCATCAAGATAATATTAGGTAGAGTTATTCTACTTGTTCTCTGTGCCTGCTATAATCTTGCTTTGTAAGCATTCTTGAAAGCATGAGATTTAAAGGACTTAGAGCTTTATAGTTGGTTTACATCTGTTGACTAGTAGGAAATATTGGATAGCTGGTCCCTTCTCTCTAGTGATCTCACAAAGCCTTTTATAAGCATTATTGGAATTACAAACACAAAAATGTTCTTTTTTAGGCTATTAAAGACAGAATTAATTTAATAAAATTTCTAAACGTCTTTTAAGTGATAGACAATACACTGATTATATTTTACTCTATTTTCTAGTTTAACAAAGCCCAAATTGGTTCAAAACCACTATTTAAAAACCTCTGCAAATGAACATAATAAAAATTGCAATGTCCCATACTCAGCCTTAGGAAATGGTAGAACAAAGGTTATTTGTACACCATAAACTGGAAACATAATTACAGGATCACTATTTGTTTTTCTATGACCCTGGTTTCAATAAGACCACTGCATAAATCCACAGTTTGTGGAAAGAGTGAGTGTTAAGTAGAAAATGCCATGTCTGTTCATAGGATCCTTCCATGGGTTTGGTTGCTTTATAATTTCCCTCCACCAAAAGCAAGGTCATCAAGTTCCCTACTCTCCAGGTTCTGACTCTGAGACCTCAGGAATGTGATTAGGAAAAATGCTGAACAAGAAGAGGAGGATAAACAAATTCCCTCTGTACTCCGACTTACTTTTGCAAAATGGGTGTGTTAGTGTCTCTTGTCTGACATGCGTATTCCACAGAGCAATGTGTTAGTATCCAGGAAGAATTTGTGGAGTGGAAAACACTGCAGAAGAACCCTTAAATGCTAAGGAGATACCCTACGAAATCTTCAGCAATCCAGGTGTGAGCTGGATAGATACAGCACTGGTCAGAGCCAGCAGGGCTTTATGAGAGGAAAGGCCTACTTATCAAACCTGATTTCCTCTTATGGCAAGGTAACCCACGCAGTTGATCAAGGGAAGCCATTTGGTGTAATCTTTCTGGATTTCAGTAAAACTTTCAATAGTGTCTCTCACAGGATACTTCTGGACAAAATGTCCAGCACAGCTGGATAAACACATCATGTGGTGGGTGAGCAATTGGATCACGGGTCAAGCACAGGGGTAATGGTGAATGAGGTAACAATCAGACTGGTGACCTGTCACTAGTGGGGTTCCACAAGGCTCCATCTTGGGCCTTGTGTTATTCAACATCTTCATAAATGACTTGGATGCAGGACTGAAAGAGATACTGAGCAAGTTTGCAGATGACACAAAAGTGGGAGGAGCTACTGACTCCCTCGAAGTCAGGGAGACTCTGCAAAGAAACCTTGACAAAGGACTGAGCAATCACCAGCCATATGAAGTTCAACAAGGGAAAGTGCCAAACTCTGCACCTAGGACAGGATAACTCTGGACATATGGACAGATTGGGGAATGACATGCTGGATAGCAGTGCTGTGGAAAGGGACTGGGGAGTCCTGCTCAACAGCAAATTGAAAAAAAGTCAGCAGTGCCCTGGCAGCCAGGAGGGCCAACTGTGTCCTAAGGGTATCAGGCAAAGCTGGTCAAGGGAGATGAATATTGTGTGCAGTTTTGGTCACCACAACATATGAAAAAGATATTAAGCTATTGGAGACCTTCCAAAGGAGGGCAACAAAATGATGAAGGACCTTGAGGGGAAGCCATATGAGAAGCAGCTGAGGTGACTTGATGTGTTCAGCCTGGAGAAGAGGAGACTGAGAGGAGACCTCATTGCAGTCTACAACTTCCTTGTGAAGGGAAGAGGAGGGGCAAACACTGACCTCTTCTCTGTGGTGACCAGTGACAGGACCCGAGAGAATGGCCTGAAGTTGTGCCAGGGGAGGTTTAGGTTGGATATTAGAAAGAGGTCCTTCACCCAGAGGGTGGCTGTGTACCGAAACAGGTTCCCCAGGGAAGTGGTCAGAGCACCAAGCCTGACAGAATTCAAGAAGCATTTGGACCCTCAGGCACATGGTGTGACTTTTAGGGATGGTCCTGTGCAGCATCAGGAATTGAACTTAGTGATTATTATGGGTCCCTTCCAATTTGGCATATTCTGTGATTCTGTGAACATTTAAGAAGTGGGACCAGATCATGAGTCACAGAGAGAATAATCTACAGGCTCTCATTTTTGACATGACCCTTGTTTCATGTTGTTGTTACCCTTTTCAGGTAATTCTGTTTCCAATGCTCACATACCTCCTGGAAAACTGTTTAAGCCACCAACTACTTGTATGAACAAAATTTTTTTGATAACCTTAGCTGTGTGAGCCAGGAAACAGGAAGTTTATTGTTTTCTTTATTTAAGTTTGTCTCATTGAAGAATAGAAGTTTCTACTGCAGTTCTACATCTGAAACTGTAGGAAAAGGGAAAGCTGAGACAAAAGAAGCAATCTATTAAGAAGACACTAATTTCACTTACAGATAAATTAGAAAACAGAAGTTATTTATTTGGGTAGACAAATAAAAACAGTAACAATCAAAAAGTCAGAAAATAAACCATAGTAAAGTACGAGGACATGAGAAGCTCTTTCCATTGCAGGTAGCAATCCAGAACAGGTACAGCACACAAAAAGTCACTAATCACCATCACTGCTGAAAGTTTAGGCTCAGAAAATCAATGACTGGTTCTAAAAAGGGCACCCATACCTAACACATCCCAGGCAACAACCGCCATTTCCCTAGTCACCCCAAATACTCCACATAGTCCATGACCAGTCAGGAGCAACTTCATGGAAACAGGGTGTTTTAGTTGTCATGCCTGTTGTTTAGTCATTAGCCTTCTTTCCTCTGAAGACTTCCATCAAGGATACCAATTAATGCAAATGGCTTGTAATTAGCAGTGATGATTTTTGTAATGTGGATACCTTCTCAGTGTGAACAGGAATGAGCCACCAACTCATTTCACATGAGGCAACCTCAGGAGGTAAAGATTTGCAGTTAATAAAGGCCCATGTGAGAACGAAACTGGTGACTCAGAAGAGTAATGCATTGTCTTGCAGCACTGGTCCCCAGTGCTGGCACCACTAATCTAACTGGATCATTGTTTATCCTTTGTTTTAGTGAGAATGTGAAAATTTTCTAAACACTTACTTCACACATAATTTCCTCAGAGATGTATGTTGTATGTAATAAGGCTGCTGCCTCCTGACAGGGCATCTTCTCCATTACTTGGAGGGGAATTTAATCCCTCAGTATGCCTTCTGTTTTCACCTGTCCGGCTCCACTCCCGTCTCATGCCAGCACAATGCCTGTCTTCTGCCTTCTTTTGCACTGCTAATCCTCCTCTTGACCCACTTTGGCACCACTCTCCTGGCTCTCCTGGAAGCAGATGTACAAAGGCCACTAATAAATAAGTTCCAGTATCTCCCTTCTCTTCTCAGCTCCACTTAATGTGACCAGGGTCTAATTTTATTATGATTTTGAAGTTCTTCACTTGAGTCATTCCCTTTTGTTCCTTGATCCCTGCTACTGTCTTTTCTCTAGCCACAACACTCAGTATTTCACCTCTGGTCCATATTTGCATTTATCACCTGTAGAACATGCTGGCTGCCTTCTCTGTCTTCTGACATCCCCTTAAACACCTTTTTTTGACACAAAGTATGAAATAACACTGGAGCTTGCTCCACTGCCCCAAACATATGAGCTCCCACTCAGTCCTTCCTTCTCTTTTATTGGCTGATCATGGATCAGTTATCATGGATCAATAATCCCTTGTGGCTCCTAATTGCTATTTTTTTTTCTCCCTCACAGACCACTCTGCTTTCTCTCCTCAGCCCAGTGATGACTCTCTTGTCTGTGTAGCAAAGGTGGCTAAAAGCAGACCTCCCCCACTCCAGGTCCTATTGCAAGGGTACCTCGGACCTCCCTGCTCCAGGGTAGGAGCTCCCTGCTACTTGGACCTGCCCTGCTCGGACCCTGCTCCAGGGTGGCATCTACAATCAGAGCCACCCTTGGGCAGCCCCTGGATCCCTCTGGGCCTGCTGTGGGCCCTGCCTTGGACCTGCCTGCCACTGACTGTCTCCTGACTTGCTGCCATCATTTCCTTTACATGTTTGCTTTGAGGGAGGGTTCAAAATGGAGGCCTCTCTCTCCCAAGATTCCACCTCCACCAGCTCCAACCAACCCTCCCTCATGGTTCAATCCCAGGTCTCCCTCCCTGGAAGCATGGCTCTGCAGCACCTTCTCTTCCTCCTGTGTTTTGAGCTACTTCAATTTTTCCAGAACCCCTCTGTAAACTCAAGCTCCCACATACCTGGTCGTGCTATGACTCACCCTGCCAAGCTAACCTTCTAATTATTTGTAATTAACAATAACAAGAAGGAACTGACATGAAGTGGAGATGATCAGGTATGAGTATGAGTTCAGTGCAAATGC
The DNA here is from genome assembly GCF_022539395.1 of Myiozetetes cayanensis. NCBI lineage: Eukaryota > Metazoa > Chordata > Aves > Passeriformes > Tyrannidae > Myiozetetes > Myiozetetes cayanensis. The sequence continues at coordinate 46,174,055 of NW_026087631.1, forward strand.
TTAGAGAGACACAAACAGTATCATATAAGACTGAATAATCCTATAATCATTCTGTGTACTTTCATCTTTCCATAACCACTGCCTGACACCATCATGCCCAGTGTCCTATCATGAAATACCTAGCCTTGATTTTAAGCAGAGGCCATCCACTTTTATATATACAGGTGCTCAACACTAAGAGAGAGGTCAGGACAACTGAAAATCAGGCTAGATTTTTTAATTTTCTATGTAGAACAACATCAAACATAACTGTTGCTGCCTGTGCTAATACATAATACAAGGCATTTCAATTACCTTGAGCTTGTCTCAGCTGCCTTGGATTTCCTGCACTAAAAAGTCCAGCCTTTCCTGTTCTATCCACTTATTGCACCTCTCATGCATCTTTTACTGCAGACATCCATAACTTAATGTAATGGCAGACGTAAGAATCTGGCCTTGAGGAAGATATGCAAATTGCTTTTTTTTTCCATAGAAGATTAAACTTGCTTTGATGGCACAACTTTGCTTCCTTTTTCCCACTCTCATTGACTTTCTTCCTCTGCCACAGTCTACTTCATAATGCAATATACTTTCCCCTTCTTCTCCCATCAGAATTCAGTTGTCTTAATCCACTGGAATCAGAAGCTCACTATAAAAGCCCTGTAATTTTCACTTCTCCAGTGAAGGTCATTCCAAACTCATAAAATGTCTTTGGAATTTATTTATTTATGGAAAAGAAGGAAAAAGTCTTATCATAATAAGTTATAAATTACAGACGCTACTGTATCAGCAGAAAATTTTATATGTGTAGAATTCTCATGAATTGTCAGAGTTTACTATTAATTTGATTATAATTTTTGTTTCTGTGAATCAGTGAAACATGACCAGGAGTAGGTGAGGTCCCCCTGAGCTGGTAGTAAAATTGGAAAAGCGACATCAAAGCTTCTTTTATTTATCTTAACACCATTGCTGTGTTGGTCATTTGATGTGAAATACTGTGAACTGAGTCCTTCAGAAGAAAGGTCCACAAGAATGTCCAAGGTGTTTGAGATGACCAGGTTTTAAAGGGGTTATTTGTATTACCATAGTGCTTTGGAGCATTTTGTTTAGGCAGACCTAGTTCTGTGATAGGTTATCAGACCCAAAGTTCTTAAATCCAGGTAAACAATTTACATGAGCTGGTCTCGTTCCCCAGGGTGAGGAATGAGACAAAAACCAGTCCACCCCTGCCTAAGATTCTCAGAGTATGGAAAGACACCCATGCACCCATTCGCTCACCCATGGAGAACACTTGTCCCACCTTTTCCTTTGTCTGACTTTTGAAACTGTCAACAGAAAATAAGCAGTCATTTTCATGATCACTCAGTATATGCAAGGGAGGCAGAGTGTGGATTAATCTTCATTTCTAGCCAGCCACATAAGGTCAGCCCCACAATCTGGCAAAGTCTGGGTGAGTTCATTCAGTTCTTCCACTCAGAATCCTTAGTGAAGGCAACAACGAAATGCCTTATTGCTTTTTAACCTCTGAAAAAAAGAGTTTAGAAACTGCTCAGCTGGGACAGTTTGGTACTAATAATGCCATTGTGTAAGGTACTGTTTCCATTAACTCTTGTATGTTTTCTTTATGACAAATCAAGGTGTTTCTTCAAATAGTAGGCAGAAAGGGCACTAAAATGATCAATCGGGATAACACCTTACTCCTGTTCTGGTCACATCTACTTGAGATAGATAATGGACAACGGATTTTTTCCCCATGATTTCACAGTAGAGGAAAAAAACAGTTTCAAATGTAGCTTATGCTATATCAGTACGACAGAATCTTTCAAATCAGTTTTGTTTCCATACTGAAGCTAATTTACATGGATAAATCCCGGAGGCTAAATCTTCACTTTCTATTATACTAATTTCCAAATAATCATGATCCATGATACTTGTCTCGAAATTTAAATGGATTTAAATATGTATATTTTAAGGGAGTTTAATCTCTTGATTTGTATGTATTGGTCTAACATTGTAGCAATTCAATCAAAGATATGTCTGCTGGTATTGATATTACTAAGGCATAGAGAGTATAAAACCAGACCAAAAAAAGAAAAAAAAAAGCTGTAGTCTGTGCCATGCATGATTCTAGTTGAATCCTTGGGTATGCTAGGGTTTACTTATAAGGACCTATAATTTTTTTTTAATTCACATTTACCTTTAGAATCCACTTAGTCAGGCACAAAATTCTCTGTTATTTATGGGCAGCTGAAGGATCCATATGACTATTTGCAGAAATAACAAAACAGCTTTAAAGTGACAGAATCTTTTCCTAGTTTCCTAAGTAACCTGGAGAACGTCGGAAACTTTGTTCAGTATTGCAAAGTACCGTACACTCAAGCTCTTTTTTTTTCATATATACATCACATAAAGTGATTTCATGAAATGGAATAATTTCAGAACCCTTAAAAGGATTACAGAATGCCCTAGAATATTTCAGTGACTAGTGGCATCACTGGGTAATATATTTTGTTAGTGTTGAATCATGACCTGTTTGAATAATTTTCTTGACTTATTTGCTACTGGTAAGTTAGTGCTCTGGGTCGTACAAGTATGTCTGTATATTTGCAAAATATATTTTAAAACTTCATAAAGATGTTTTGATGAGAGAGATTTGATAAAGGATTGTTTTTTTCCTTTTTTTCCCTTGGCAATGTCACTTCCTGTGCCCACCACTCACGCCAGAAAAACGTGTGTGCTAACTTTTACCTGATCTTTTAATCCCTACCTTTCCATTCAAGTACATATGCTCCCAAGCTAAAGTTTTATGCTGTGTTTTCTCTTCGTTTCAATAGAAAACATTAGAAGAATTGCCTGACAAGCACAAAATGCTGACCATGTAAGTGTCTTTCAAGAGAAGGTAGGACATTTGTCATATAGAGGATGCAGACAAATACCTTTCTAATATTAATCTTCCAATATGCAGAATTACAACAGGGATGTTATGTGTTTAAGTAAAAAATGTCAAGCAGTGCACCACAGTGTCTTATTTAAGACAGGATCCAACTTGGGAAAGAATTTGAGAACCTTTGTTCCTGATGCAAATTCTAATACTAAGAATTTTTAAGTGGTTTTCCCTCCTTGGGCTCAGAGTCTAGGGCAAAGGTGTACTTTCAAAAAGGTATTTCTCCTTAACCTGATCTAAACATCTTATTTTGCAATATGAAAATAAAAGCAAGGGAAGAATACAGAGCAGAAGCTGCACTAAGCATAAAGTTACATAAGGATTTAGAAACCACTCAGCACCCTGGTTGCAAACATAAACACTGCATACAAATAGCTGATCCACTTAACTTATTTTAGCGAGGTATATTTCAAATGTCCACAACCAACAAGCATCCTACAGCAGGATTTGGGGCCTTTACATTCAGTTTTAAAAATCCTACCTTTAAAGTCTGTTTATTTGCTTACACCAGCCTCAATTATAGCAACACAAACATGATTTTGGTACCCAAAGAAATTACAGTAGCTGAAATAAAGGTTTGTACTTTTTCCAGCACATAGACAATCAAACTAAAAATGCTTTTTCCATGTCAGGAAGTACTATAGCTCAAGTAAAATTTCTGTTTCAAATGCACATAAACTGTATGCTTATTGGTGTCATAAACAAAAAGGGAAATCTTACTTTGTAAGAGAAAAGGACTCAATGGCAGCTGTATGCATGCAGGACAGTTAGGAAAGTCATGGCCTCCCAGGAATAAAATCAGCCTTATCTCTTTAAGAAGGTAGACAGCTGGGAAGCTGAATCCTGCCCACTATAGCACGTATATATTTAACTTCACTGAACTGCCTAGAGTTACATTAACAAATCCATCTGAAGAACTCAATTGGGTCTTCCTGTCTAGACTTGAGAAGTAAATAAATATTACCTAATGCATGGTATTCAATACACCACCACCAATCACGTTTATACACACTTGCTGCAAGATCAAGCAAGCCAGTGATATAACTCCTCTACTCACTATTTTGTGTTGACATCTGTAGTTTGTTTAGTCTGCATTTTATTACTCTGCCTGTTCCTTGCATTCAGCTGCTTTGATCAATTCACTGATGGCAATTGATGTCTGCATTTAAGACCAGGCCCTCACTCTAAGTTGAGTAAGCAACTGAGCTACTGCTTGCTGTTGCATCAGAACAGTTACTTGAAGACTGCTATGTACTTATATATGTCTAGGAGATACGCAATATCTAAACAGAAATCAGTTCAGCTCCACAAGGAGTCATGAGTCCTCCCAAATCCTACCTCTTTGCATGGTTATAACTGACAAATGGCATTGCCTTCAGTTTTGGAAAGCAATTACTCTTTACTCTTTTAAGTATATGCTTAGCAGCGCTGGGAGGGCAGAAAATAGCAGGCTACCACTGTGTTGTTCACAGATATTTTGAGCTCCTTTACAGAAAACTTACTGCATACCATAAATCTTAGTTGCAGTTGTTTAATGGCATCAGTTGGGTAGAATAAGGCCAAATTTGACACTAAGTCACCCTTTAATCTTATTACCCTTTTAATTTTATTTTACTGGGTTTACTATTTGACATAGTAAAACACAATAGAGGGGCAGTGATAAGTATAGTCAATTCATTCTACCGTGGAGGTATCAGGATACTCACTTTTTGGTGGGTAAGAGCAGTGCTTCCACAGCAATTAGAAGGGAAAACTTACATAGTTCATTATCATAGCTACTATACACACCAAGTATTATCCTGAAGAAAGGAGTTCTTTTCAGTGTGAAACGTGAATGCTGAGAGGTAGCGTCTTGAAGAAATCCATGTTTTGGTTTTTAGCCTCTAGGACCATAACTAAGTGTGAAGGCCTACATCATCACCCTAGCAAGATCCACAAGCAGTTGCTTTAGGGGTGTAGTTAGAATTAATAGCAGTGTACTTGTGTTCATGAGGGCAAGTGGGCATAGAAACAGACAAGCTGTTCAGGGTAGCACCTGTCATCCATACCCTGACCCGTAGCAGACTTTTAAAAGATAGCATAAAGAAAGCAAAACCTGCAGCATTTTTTGTACTGCAAAAGCATGGTATGCTGCCTTATAGTGCAGAAAGAGTAGAGAGCGTTGCTTCAGATTTCTATTTTCTTTATTGCCAACAGATATTTAAAATGCCAAGGTCCAAAAAACATGTAATAAATACTTCACTTTAGGCTGTAATAAATTAAAAAAAATTAACAAGGAATGCACTTTGCCAGCCACAAGTGTGGGTATTTTTGAAAAGTAAAGGGGGGGAAAAAAAAGTATGGCCATAGTTCACAGTTAAGCAACCAGAAGCTGCTTGTTACAATTATCCCCAACAACGGAGCTCTCCCTTCCCTCCCTTTCCAGATGTGTATTTCACAGTTTAAATCCATCAGAGATGCTCTTTTGCAGAGCAAGCAGACACTCTCTGCTCCGAGTTCAAGTTAAATATATCTTGAACACACATGAAGCATGGAAAATCATGATCCAAAGAACTCCTTGTCACAACAGTTTAGTCCAAAAGTAGGTTTAGGCTTCCAATAGATGTGTGCCCAGCACACTAGGATAGTCAAGTTTTCGTACCACCACACATCCATCAATAGACTAGTTGCTCCATCATCTCCACTGTAGATTCACAGTGAACAAGAGGGTCCATTTGGTTTAACTGAGCCAGTGCCTTCAGTTATATCGCTGCAGCAGCATGTTCAGAGCATATTCCATTCTGTGTTTTAGTTCCAATGAACATCCAGAAACCAAAAGAGTTGTCAGACGAAACGTTGTTGACATCCTGTCTTCATTGATGTATGTAAGGAGATACTCCTCACTCTGATTGCAAATTATGACTTTTGTGTGATCATGATAGAAATTCACCTGCAAAAGAGAAGTGAGTTCCTGTTTGTATACTTTCTCTTCTCATTTTGAGACTTAGCTAGTTTTATTGCTAAAGTATTTTAAGAAATATTTTCTAGAGTGATGCTACCATACTTACTTGAAATGTGCCATCATTGAAGAGCATCATTAATGCTTTATCAGATTTGAGCCACTGTAAGAGATAAAGCCTAGGCCTGCGTACATCTGTTAGGCTAGGCAAGTCTCCTCCCTAGGAAAGCAAACAGCCTGTGTTAAGTACTCAGTTCACATTTAGTGTACTTTTACAGCTCAAGACCTAAAGGTGCTGAACTTACATCCATGAGGTTCTCCTCCATATAGTGAGAGAAATACTTCAGTACAGTTACTTGGCTAATGAACTGTTCAGGAGCCTCTGTGGCTGAGAAGACAGAGCATTGGCCCAGCTCAGCATAGTAGTGCACTGTCCTGGAAGAGAAGAAAATAAGGAGGTTAGAGATGAAAAACAAGTATTTCATGTCTAAACTGCCTTACCGAGTTGTTGGCTTTGTAATGATTCTTACTTTTTGTCTGGCAGAAGGCTCATATGTGCCCCATTGTTGAAAAGGACACCAACGGTGTGGTCTGACAGCTGGTACCCAAAGCCATACTTGTTAGAGTAGTCCACCCATTTTGTAACCCACTGGAAGGATGCTGTCAGCTGTTCTTTGGGAATGCTGTCTGCTTCTGGCATATTCTCCAGACATCCTCGCAATACCCTTGCAACTGTATCAGCAACACTTCCCATGGTACTGTCTTCCAGACCTGAAAAGGAATGGTTAATTATTAAACTGACAAGAGTAGATAGCAAATTTTAATTCTAAACTTCTCAGTTACCTAGATTTTAATTTTAAGAAGTTTAGCTTTTATGGCTTGCCAATTTTAAATTTTCAAAAATATTGGCTGTAAGGTTTAAAGCATAAAAAATAGGGGATGAAAGCAGACATTTGTTTCAAGCATTAGAGGTATGAAGAAAATTAAGGTGTGATTCAGAATCAGAGAATACATTTCGCTGCACTTACATTCGCTGCTACTGCTGCAGCTTCCTAAAGTTCCTCTGACTATCATCCGAATAGAGTCTCCAATCTGCTTAGTTTCTGGCAACGCTCCCGGCTTTGCTACTGTTGTGATAAGAGGCTGGATCTCCTAGAAGAGATGTCAGACATGTAAACATCAAACATAACACAAAGGCAAGGTTTATACACAAGTTTTGCATGGCTCTCCTGTTTCTCAACAAATGATAAATTATAGGGAAACTAGCATTAATGTTTCCAGCAAGTACAAAGAGCTGCTGTTAGACTGAGCTTAGACCAGCATGCCAGGTCTTTCCATTCTTTAGATCTTCAATTTGCATCTCACAGGCTATTAATCAGTTCTCTGCTCTCCTGCCCTAGCATGGGAACAGCTGTGTGCAGGTCTGAACACCAAATGGCATGAGTTAGATCTCAGCAATATATTCTTTTAAGAAGTCCTAGTTAATCATAAACTGAAGACCTGTATTTGGAATATTGAGAAAGAGCACCTGGCAGACAAGTTACCACATAGCCAACAATGGAGTCTAGGCAGATACTATAATTACTCAAAAGCCAAAATTTATAGTCTCCCTACAAAGGCTACCATACCTTGGAGATGCTTGGTTAAGCCCTCTTAGAGTAACTCGGTTAATCATTTAAGCTTGATTACACTGTGTACAGTCCCAGCTCTGATATACAAGTCAAATGTAATTTAATTATAGCTACTCCACCCAACTGTTACTGGATTTGAATCGAACTGAACTTGCGCATACCTCAACTGTTCTGTGTTTGGGGGGCTGCTGAGTTATTGAGGTCTTCTTCAAATCATGCCTGAGCCTGTAGATTTCTTCATCTTCTTTAGCTAGTTTGTCTGCAATACAGAAAAAAAAAAAACACTGAATTTGGAAGCGCTGTTCAGTTACAGAAGACATAACAAGTTACCTGCGGAAAAAACACTATCCCCCTTCAGTAGCTTCTTCTAAACATCCCACAGTCTCCAAGAATGGAGATGCCATTATACACAAGTCACTAAGAGAATAATCTTCAACACACAGTGCAAACTAACAGATGACCAATTTAGATTGTCAATATGCCATAAGAAGCATTCACTTATGTAAGCTGGCGTAGGTGGGCAGGCTACCATCTATACTTAAGAAAAAAGAGGTCAAAATAACCCACGAAAACTCTGAGACAGATGTAAGTGCTCCATTGGTATCTCATAGATGTATATTACCAACATGACCCTGATGCAATAGAGATAAGTTTTAGGTCTAACTAGAATCCACTTACTGTGTGTGTCAAAGTATCTGGCTTTATCCTTTTTACCACCAAAGAGAGCAGCAGCTGCTTTTTTGAAGAAATTTTTAGCAGGACTCGATAAATGGAAATCCGGAATGGTGTGACAACAGCTAGCAGAAAGTCTATCAGGAGTAAAGCCCTATGGAAATACAATACAAAAAAATTTTAGAACAGTGCATTTTTGTGTGGATACTTTTTCAGCTATAACACTACAGTACAAACCTGTAAAAAAAATTCATGTTGAATTATTTCATCTAAACTGGGCCGATCTTCAGGGTTTTTTGACAACATGCTAGCAATTAAATGTTTTGCAGGTGCCAAGAGAGATGAAGGCAGGCTGTATCTTGCTTCCCTTATACATCTGTATGTTTCTTTAAGATTTGTAGTCTCAAATGGGGGTCTTCCCAACAGCATTGTGTACCTGTTTAAAAGAAAATGAAAATTATTTTATTTTACACACCCACAGTACTTATCTACAACTACAAAAGATGCTTCATCTGTCTCCTACTATGAAGGAAAATTTCTGTACTTAGCCTACACATGTACAAAGGGCTGCAAATGGATGCAGTACTGCATTCCCTTTGAACTCTTAAAAGACTAAGCCAGTGATAGAAATATTTCATTTCAAAGGCAGTGAAGTACTTACATTACACAGCCTAAGGCCCAGATATCAGATTCACAGCCGTGCCCTTGTTTGTTGAGGACTTCTGGAGAGAGGTAATTTGGTGTACCACATATTGTTCTGGAAAAAAAAAAAAAAAAAATCAAAGAGGCCACAGAGCTGGTTAGTATTTCCAACAAAAAGAGGAGAGAAGCTATTTTTCATAAGGCAGGTTTTTCTCTCAAGTTCAGACATGAATTTAAGAGACTCCTAAAAAGGAGCTGTAGGAATTTCAATAGCATACATGTTTTCCATTGTGCTTTATGATACAGGAGGGACAGACTCATGCCTGCACTATTTGTCAGTCAGTGCCCAGCCTCTGGCATTTGCTACTATTTAAAAGTAGAAGTCAAAGCATAGAAGCCCATTTTCTTGACGGAAAAGTCTTAATCTCAGAAATAATTAGTTTTTGCTACGTAACAGGACTTCTCATTTCTTAAATGAATCTGGTTTCATTTACTACTAGACTATGCAGTTTTGATGCTCCTACCTCCTCCTGTGCTCCAGTGGTTCCAGCCTAGCTGCCAAGCCAAAGTCACCCAGTTTCAGTTCCATGTTCTCATTGATGAAGAAGTTACCTAGCAAACAGAGAAATACCATTTCTTGCAACGCAGTAATGCAAGAATTTGCCACAGGTGCTGAGTCATACTTTGTTCAAAGCCAGAAGCGAGCTAAGATTTTATTTTTTTTTCATTAGGAATGCTTAGTGTCATCCCTTAAGCACTCCAAGTTTCCACTGTAAAGACAGACTGAGCTGATTTTACTAATTAAGTTATCAACATACAAGAGTAAAATGCTATAATGCTGACAGAGCTGCAGGAGTGTTTTGAAGTTGGCAATGTGCAGAACTTACCTAGTTTAAGATCCCTGTGTAAGATTTCCTGTTCATGAAGATACTTTAGCCCTGACACAATTTGCCTGAGGTAGTATCGTACTTCTGGTTCTGTCAATACCTTCCTTGCTTTTAAGATGTGAGCCATTGACTGCAGAGAAAAAGCAAAGGCAGAAATGTCAGTGAACATTCATGCACAAGATTCACCTTAAACGAAAGTAAATGAATACATGGAGAAACAACAACTAAAGCCACAAAAAATACCTTTTACACATCACATATATAAATTAGTTGCAGATTCCACGTAAGTAAATACTGAATTTCTCCTAGTTGATGCTCACCCTTCTACTGCAGTATTCCAAAAGAATGTAAATATTCTCTCTGTCTTCAAAATAATGGTAAAACTGCACAACATGTCTATGATTAAGCATTCTGTGCAGCTCAATCTCTTTATCAATCTGAAAAGATAAGATAGGGGAACAAAAAAAGGTGTTAGCCTTACTTCCACAACGTTGAGCTGACAGCTCTATCAGAACAATTTCAGGAAAAGGGCTAGGCAATCTAGCACACAAAGAGTTTGAGAGAAAGAAAAAAACATTAATGCATACACACCTTCTCCCTTTGATGAGGTTTTGCTACTCTGCTGTGAGGAATGATTTTTGCAGCATAAACTTTATTTGTTGTTAAATCTGTCATTTCGTAACACTTGGCAAATCCACCCTAGAAAGACATAGGAGAAAAAGGCAATTAGAGCAGGTATGAAAGCAGTCCCGCACTTAGTCATTCACCAGCTCACGTATTAGTCAAGCAGGGCAACTTCCTTCGCACTGGTCAATTTGCTAAGTATCCTGGGTTCATCGTCTATCTGAAGGTTCACGCTCCCCACTCCGCAGCATGCAACACCTAAATCATTCCCGCGGCTCGCCCAAGCCGAAGGCACGATTCCTCTAGTATTTCGAGGCAGAGACGAATCGGGGGCAGGAAGGGCGGTCGGACCGGGCAGATCAGGGACGGCAGGTCGGCTCACTCCCGCTCGTCGCGGGAGCGCAGCCCCACAGGGACAGGAGAGAGCCCGCCCCACCGAGAAGGGCGGCGAGCCGGACACAGCGGCCGCCGCCCCGGGACGGCTCGGGGCCCGCCGCGGCCATTACCTTTCCGAGCACCTTGCCGCGGCAGTAGCGCTTCCCCGTCGTGGGGTCGGTTATAATCCGGGAGACCTCGGCGGCGGGGTGGCCGTGTTGGTGCGGCTCCTCCGCCTTCTTCCTGCGTGACTCGCCGCCGGCCGCCCTGCCCGCCGCTGCCTCGCAGCACTTGGCACCGCCGCCGCCCGGCGGGTGCGCGATAGTCCGTAGCAGCTCCATCACCGCGCCTCGCCTCGCCTCCGTCCGTCCGTCTTCTTCTATTCTGCTTCACCCACCGTGCCTTTACCTCCTCCAACCCTCCTTCCCGCCCCGCTCCGCACACAACTGATTGCTCTCCACCCCCCCGGCTCGCCTTTATAGTGCGGGTGGCGGCTCCGCCCCGGCACTGTGGGACGGCCCCCGCCGGGGCTCCGCTCCGCCCTCCCAGCTCGGCGGCCCGGCCCCGGGACGGCCCGAGGAGAGCGGGGCCGTACGGGGCTATAGTTCTGTGCTCTCCGTTGCCCTTGCGACGGGAGTGGGGTACCGCAGCCACGCTCTTGTTCCCCTGCATCTGCCGAGGCTCCTTTGACCGCGGCCGTCCCGAAGGGGAAGCTGGGCAAGGCGAGCTACATCACAAGCTGTGTTTTTCCTCACTCGAGGAGTGCTCCGTGCGGGATAGTGGGAGCTGGAGATGGACGACCCGAGCTGTGAGCCTGTTGCTGCACATGAGGAAGGGGTTTTTCTCACCTGTGCCGAAGCAGCTCCATCACAGCAGAGAGACGGGGCCATCATAGACTTGCTCAGACGGTGCAAGTCATCGGGGCACATGCCACAGGGGCCATCCTGTGCATCCTTTAGCAAGGAAAACCCATGCCTAGGGACATCCCAACCACCACCACCACCTCTCTGACAACTCTTTTGATAAGCAGAAACATCTCAAATGCAAATCAAGTTTGAAGACACCTGAAGGCAATTGAGGTAGTAGACCTCTGGTCTAGGTGTTTGTGTACAGACAGTTGTTGAATAGTGAAGTGTGTATCTGGGAGAAAAAGTAATAAAATGTGAAACAGTTTTGCATTTCTCCGTTCTGGAGATGCAAAAATGCTGGAATTCGTTACTTTCTTCGTGTGTTATGCATTTCTGAAGTAGTATTTGCTTGTTGGCACACACTAAGAACTTCTACCTACTTTCATTGTTGGTAAAAGTCAAAGACTAGTTGATTTAATAGGAATGGCTCTCAGAGCATATAAGTGTATAAATTATTTTAGTGTCAGTCTCTGAAAACCGATCATTTCAGATCTCAAACAGAAAAATATACTTATTTTACAGTGTCACCATCAGGATACATGCCTTATCAGAACACACATATACCACCCTCCCCTCCCCCCCAGCTAAAACCAGCAAAAGCATTGAATAACTATATTTGATTCCTTCCACTGGTATTGCAGTATGAAGATAACAGTGCTCAAAGGTTAAATATATTGGATAGTATACACTCTACTTCTACCCATCTGCAGTCTTTTACTGCTCATGTGCTTCTGCATTCAGGTATCTTCCTATCTCACTCTGCAAGGTCTAGTCAGGTTAGGTTAATATAAGCAGTGATTAACCATTGGGGTAGTGGTAAAAATAATAAGAACATAAAATTGGGAAATGCAGACACTGCTCAGTCCTGTCCCCCCTCACTCCTTAGCCTTACAAACATTGACTTCCTAGACAAATGTTTGTTCCCTCACGCATCTTTAACTTTTTCCAAATTAGTACTGGTTATTGCAAAATAAGTTACTTAACGTGAACGTGATTTCTCGACGCTTTGTTTACTGTCAGTACCTTCCAGCAGAAAGGCTTATGGGGAGAGTGGAATATAGTCAGAATAGAAGGGCAAGTTTTCCCTCCACTGGAAAGAAGTGGTATTGCACATGGTAAAAAGCAAATGTAAGAAAAACAAGCTTTGTCTGGTAAAGGTTTAGGGAAAATTGTTAAGCTTGACTTTAAGAGGACACAAGCACTTGGTTAAAGCTAAGTATACAAAGTGTCCTGCTAAGCAGGAGTGGGACTATTTGTTCTTACCTACTTCACTGAATCATAGAATCATAGAACTAACTGGGTTGGAAGAGACATCCGAGATCATCAAGTCCAATCCTTGATCCAGCCCCACTGAGATTACTAGATCATGGCACTCAGTGCCACATCCAGCCTCATCTTAAAACCTCCAGGGACAGTGAATCCACCTCCTCTCTGGGAAGGCCATTCCAATGCCTGATCACTCTCTCAGAAAAGAACTTCTTTCTAATATCCAACCTAAACCTCCCCTGGCAGACCTTAAGCCTGTGAAGAGACCAACCCCCACCTGGCTACAACCTCCTCTAAGGGAGTTGTAGAGAGTCATGAGGTCACCCCTGAGCCTTCTCTTCTCCAGATCAAATAACCCCAGCTCCCTCAGCCTCTCCTCATAAGACTTGTGTTCAAGTCCCTTCACCAGCCTGGTTGCTCTTCTCTGGACCTGCTCCAGCACCTCAATGTCTTTCCTGAACTGAGGGGCCCAGAACTGAACACAATACTCAAGGTGTGGCTTCACTAGCACTGAGTACAGGGGAAGGATCACTTCCCTGCTCCTGCTGGCCACACTGTTCCTGATCCAGGCCAGGATGCCATTGGCCTTCTTGGCCACCTGGGCACACTGCTGGCTCATGTTCAGCTTCCTGTTAATCAGCACTCCTAGGTCCCTTTCTGCCTGGCTGCTCTCCAGCCACTCTGTGCCCAGCCTGTAGTGCTGCAGGGGTTGTTGTGGCCAAAGTGCAGGACCTGGCACTTGGTCTTGTTGAACTTCATCCCACTGGAGTCAAACCAACTCTCCAGCCTATCCAGGTCCCTCTGCAGAGTCCTCCTCCCTTCCAGCAGGTCGACACTCCCTCCCAACTTGGTGTTGTCTGCAAATTTGCTTATGATGGACTCCATCCCCTCATCTAAATCACTGATAAAGATTTTAAACAGGACTGGGCCCATCACTGATCCCTGAGGAATACCACTAGTGACCGGCTGCCAGCTGGATGCAGCCCCGTTCACCAGCACTCTCTGGGCCCGGCCCTCCAGCCAGTTCCTAACCCAGCACAGAGTGCCCCTGTCCAAGCCATGAGCTGCCAGCTTTTCCAGGAGTATATGATGGCAGACAGTGTCAAAGGCTTTGCTGAAGTCCAGACAGACACATCCACAGCCTTCCCCTCATCCACCAGGTGGGTCACCTGATCATAAAAGGAGATCAGGCTGGTCAGACAGGACCTGCCCTTTCTAAACTCGTGCTGGCTGGCTCTGATCCCTTGTCCATCCTGTAGGTGCTGTGTGATTGCACTCAGGATGATCTGCTCCATAACCTTGCCAGGCACTGAGGTCAGGCTGACAGGCCTGTAGTTTCCCAGGTCCTCCTTCCAGGCCTTTTTGGGGATCAGCGTGACATTCACCAACTTCAATCATCTGGGACTTCCCAGTGAGCCAGGACTGTTGGTAAATGATGGAGAGCGGCTTGGCAAGCTCTTCTGCCAGTTCCCTCATCACCCTAGGATGGATCCCATCTGATCCCAAGGACTTGTGTGGATCCAGGTGGCTCAGTAAATCACTGACTATTTTCTCCTGGAACACAGGGGGGCTATTTGGCTTCCTGTCCCTGTCTACCAGCTCCAGAGGGTAGTTGTCCTGAGGGCCACCTGTCCTACTGGTGAATACTGAGGCAAAGTAGGTGTTAAGTACTACAACCTCCTCCTCATCCCTGTTAACTTTGTTTCCCCCCAAGTCCAACAAGGTAGCAAAGTCTCTAAGCTGTGTTTCCTCTGAGTTACAAGAGGCTGCCAGACTGCCCCATGCAGCAGTTACTCTAAGACTGCCTCTCCCAGTTTTGCATAGGGAGGATCATCACAGCTAGGCTTTGTGAATGAAGATTTGAGAAGGGCTCTACCCACACTTGCTACAGGCACGCTGATGGCTAAAAAGGCCAATGCGAGATAGACAAGTCCGGTTGCAGAAGGCACAGCAGAAAGACTCCCCAAGTGATATTGACGAGACGCGATTCTTTCTGCGTTGTCTTTTCTCCTCGAGTGTGTTCTCAAAAGCAGCAGCAGCGTTATAGATGGTGTGTCTCCAGGCCTCCCGATTGGAGGCCAGGGTAGACCAATTGTGATGATCGATATGGCTAAGGCTGAGGGATTGTTTCAGGCAGTCCTTGTATTTCCTCTTCGGGGCTCCTCTCTTGCAGCAGCCAGTGGCAAGTTCCCCATAGAGCACGATCTTAGGGAGGTGGCAGTCCTGCATCCTGGAGACAGTGGGGCGGCCTCATTTGGGGGGCTGCAGGTGGGCACTGCAAGGGGGAGCTTGTGGTGGTATGTTGGGGGATGAGGTTTGGGGTGGGTAGTGGGTTTCTCTGGGGTTGGGGGTTTTGGGTTGGGTAGGGGCTGTGAAGGGTGCCCAAGCCTTGGGTGGATGCAGGGACCTCTTACACGTGTGCCCGCCCTTGCCCAGGGGTATGCCGGGATCGCTTCTCTTCGGGCATTGATGCTGTGGGAGTGGGATATGATGGGCTTGGCTTGCTTGTGGCTTCTGCCCAGGAATGTCGTGTGTTTTTGTTGTTGTCATTGTCCTGTGGGTTGTGGGTTTTTGTGTGTGTTTTTTTTATAGGGAGGATATATTTATATCAAAATGCCAAGGTTAGGATACCATTTACTGTGAGGTTTTACAAAGCAAACTTTTTTCCTTCTACAAGTGGTCTCTGGGATGAAATAACAATACTGTAGAGGCTTGAAACTGACCCTTTTAAGTCTTCCAAGGGAAAGCCCTTGGCTTTCAGTGCTCTGTAATATCCCACTTTTACTTCCAAATTACATTAACAAAGTGCTGAAGCTTTCCTGCAGCATGGACAAGAAGCTCACGTCTAAGCTAGCTAAGAGAGCAGGAGGTCTGTAGCCAAATCAGTAAGCATCAGTGTAGTTACCCTGCCAAGAAACAGGACAAACCTAGCCCAAATTCTGGCTTCAGTCATGTGTTCTTTCTCTGTCTCCAGATAAAAGTAATCACTTAACCATACAGCTTCATTTTGACAGAAGTGTACAGCTGTTCATAAAAGCCTTATTATTGAGGGTCTGGGAAGCCTGGATGTGCATAAATTCCTGATTTAGGTGAGGAATGGAAATTTAACAAAATCATAAGCTGCCTAATTACAGGCTTATGGGAAGAAAGTCTTGGCAGGAACCACATTTTCTTACACTAACATAGGGAAAGTAAGGTGTTCAAAGATGTAAATCTCCAAAAAGAAGTGCATTAAGTCCTGGATGTCCAACTCCCTTCATACTACAGAGGCTTGGCACTGTGTTAGTGGCCATGATTTTGCCAGGGCAACCAAAGTTTTATGTGAAATCAGGATCAACACCATCTACCTGGTTTCCAGACTGACTCTCAGCTGACCTTCCTGAGTATTTGGTGCAATGAATATGCCTTTCCTTCCCCAGTATCCCAAACTGAGGTAATTCACTATGCTCCTACAGGCATACACAGCAATAACCCTGCAGTCCATACTGGGTTCAGGTGTCAGTCCACACAGGTTTGGCAAGCAGCCCTGACCTTTTACCTGGCTGACCTCATCCTTTGCTTTCTGCTATTAGAACATCTCTTTCCTGCCTCCTGTTAGCTTTTGATAGGACTGTGTTTTTCATTTAGCTGGTCATGGAGTGCCCTCAGCTGCTGAAGTGAAGTTATGTCAGTTTGTCCGAAAAGAAGCATATTCTTCTTAAAGATGGGACAGACTAATGAGTTCCACAAATAGCATCTTCACTTATAATATGTGTGAACATATATGGGTGATAAAAAATAAGGAGCTTACTTCTAGAACATCACCCTACAGAAATTATGTTATGGAAACTGTGGCTTTTACACAAAGTGCCTCATGACCTTTAGTGACTTGTCTTGAGAAACTATTGGTAATCTTACTTGACTTTAGATATTGACTAAGTCTCATTTCTCCCCTTGGCTTCTTCTCTGACTTATCCTCTTCATTTCCATTTCCCTACCAGCCTTTTCCCACCACCTGACATGGGTCTGTACTTTCTCTGGGTTTTTTTCGACACTTTCCCTGTTCTCCTGTGTTTCCAGTAAAGTACTGGAAACACATAGTCATCTTTAACAAAATATAAAACACATAAAAGCTGGACTAGATATAAACCTAAACATTTGCTCTGATGCTGCCATGCAGTTTTAGTCCGTCATTTCCCTGTGGGATTTTATTGTCATAGATTGTCCTTACACACAGGCATGATACCATTTTTTCTCCCTAAATCATTGCAGAGCTAATGTAAAGCACTTGTTTCTGCTATAATTCATGTATTTTAATTTCCTTTGTTTGAAGCTTGGCAAAGTTTCCAAAGACCTAAATTCTTTTGCAGTTTCATTTGAAGTGATCTTCTAATTAAAAAGCAGGCAGATTACCAAGAGCTTAAGGCAATCATATGTTTTCCCAGAAAGACCTCCAAAAAAAAGAAGAGGGTGCTTAGCCCAGTCGTCACACAGGCTGTGCTAGCTTTTGGTTTCTTCTAGAGTGAGGTCAAGGTCTGTTCCCACCCTGCCTGTCTGGTGTGAGTTCGCTGGGGCAGGAAGGCAGGGTTGCAGTTGTGGTGGTTATTGATCCTGTATTAGGTCTCCAAAAGACACAAAGCTCAATTACCTGGATTTTAATGCGTACTTACATGGTCAGGATTGATGGATGGCTCTGAAATGTGTTCCCCCAGTGCAATGATAGAATATGGAAAATAATATAGCTCCAGTCAAGTGTCAGTGTCAAGTGAAGACAGTGTCAGAGAGACTCAGTTTTCTTTTATCTCTCACTACTCTTGCCCTCCTTTCTGTGCTTCTTGGGTTGAGTAATGTCTCACAGCTTTATTTCAGGTAGTAGCCCCTGCACTCAGAAAGTGCAGTCACACCTTCATACAGCACCTGCTTCTAAAAGTGAAGTCAGATCACAGGTTTGCACACTGTGTTATTTTTCTCATTTTGTTTTTTCACACCTTGTCTTATTTTTCTTCCATATGCCAAAAGAAAGGTTATACTAACCTCAAAGTGAAGACTACTGCAAAAGTTAAAACTCTAAAGCCTTTGCCTTTACCTTTAAAAGTCAGCAATGTGTTTGCACAGAGAATACTGTCAGATACATAATTTCTTCAGAGAAAATATCTATGGCCTCTACTTGCCCCATTGCAATGCACTGAGGAGAAGAAAGAGTGTCAATTTTATTACCTATCCATAAGAAACCTAATGACCACAGACACATGCAAACACTTCATATTTGTGTCCCATAGGAACCACAATTACTCTGCCTCTGCCTGCAATGTGAATGCTCCTAAGTGCTCACTTAGTCAAAGAGCATCTGTCCATAAGGTATTTAGGGAGACATCCTGGTACCATCTGGTTTGCCAGTAGCAGCTTTTTGCAGATTCTGCCACTGTTTCTGGTGATTTTTGGTAATCCGTTTAAGGTGGTTGAAACTTTGTGAAACCGGGACTTGAGACAGCATGTGCCAGTGATGTAGTTGTTATGGTCAGAACTAGCCTGCCTCCCACATAAATGACCTCTAGACCTATTATGCAACTGCATCAATCATGCACTAGGAACAAAGATCTGTGTGATGGTAAAGCATCATGCCCAGTATTAGAGACACTTAATTTCAAACTTGAGGAACAATCGGCATAGTGTTTTGTGTGCCAAAAGAACTGTCTCAGTTCATTTGTGGGTGTTTATTTTTTGATTGGTTGGTTTTGGTTTTGGTTTGGTTTTCTTTATTTAGCCTTTCTCAATGCCCATATAAATGGCCTCACATACAAATCCTCCTTGTTAAAGGGAACAGTGTGAAAGGGTAGTCAAAATTCTCTAAACAGAACAAAGTCAGTACTTCAGTCAGTATGTTTCCTTTCCATTTTCAGTCTTCAACTACCGCAGGACACAGGACAGGAAAGTTTCATACCGGCTAGGTTAAGTGCTTATTTTCTTTCTATGGATAGGAATGTAGTTTTCTGAATCTTCAGAGCAGAACTCAGTTTTAATGGTGCTCTGATAACAGAGACAATACAGGAACAGTTATGAGATATATGATGCCAATGTTAAAAGATTATCTGTCTCCATGACACTAATTTCTGTCAAGAACAACCATATCTGTTTTTCATACACATGCTGCCAGTAACAAGATGTGCATAGGTGACTTCTGACTATGTATAACAAACACAAATCACAAAAGAAGAGAGAAAGTATTTAGGAGATTGAAAGCACTTGTTGTCTTGTTTTCTCTAATTAAACATGATTGCAGAACAAAACAGCTACAAAGAAATAAATGTTCTGGCAAACAGAAGTCATTATTCCTAATCCTCAATAGTTGAAGCTAATGTTCGAACTAAGCAAGACAATTATGCATGTGTTAAGCATGTTTAGGTTTAGAGGAACTCTGGGGAGTTAAAGTTGAAGATAGGAGAGTACAAAGTCTACAGAAAACTGAGTTACTGAGGAATTAGGTATAAGCCAGCACTTCCTTTCATCACTGTAGGTACAACAGAAGCTCATTGCTACCAAAGCAAGACATGCCAGAAGCAACCCTGATTAGAGCAGGAGAGAGAGTCTGCTCAGGGAGGGAAAGTGGACTGAAAACTGCTGTGGTCAAAGGTAAGTGAAGCAACTACCTCATCTATGAAAGAGGGGTATCCTGTGTTCTTTTGCTCATTGGGATTAGATTAAACTCAGATAACATTTATTATCTTTCCCAGATTTTTTCTATGCACCATTCTAACATCAAAACAATAGGATTAAAAAAGAACACATAGAAAGGAGACTTAACTACATATGTTACCATCAAAGTCACTGTTCATCAGACTTGACATGACAGAGGCATGTGTTCAGAGATTCTGAGGAAAGCTGAGAACCACACTTTTCAATAAGGTTTTTTGTTGGGGGAACTTTACAATATATAAAAAGATGTAGAAGTTGTAATGTTGTTTAAAGTGAACATGCTTCCAATATGGCTCTTGTAACTTGTGCAAACTCACCTTCTTCTTCCCAGGATTCTCAGTCTTCATCTCTACTTTGGAATGTCCTGAGAGATACCTGAAAGTCTTCCTATTGCTTGTTAACCCTTTGTTATCATTGGTTGGTTTGTAATACCTCTTGGGCTCCCAATGGTCACTCTGTAATCCCCCCCAAGAGCTATTTAAGCAATTACCCAGAACAATAAAGCTCTCTCTGCCTGCTCTCCCTGCTTGCTGCTGGTGCCCTGTGCCCTCTGCAAGGGCCATGAGACTCAGCGAGGTGGTGGGGGGAGGGGAAGGGCATGCCCCCCCCCCGGAGGTAGGGGTAAAGGGAAAAGCCTCCTGCCTGGGGTTCCCCCTCCCTATCCACCTTCAATGTTCGTCACAGTTTTTCCTGTCTTACATACATTAGAAGGGTTTATTTAACCTTAAGAAGTGTTTCTTACCTTGTTTTATTCATAGATCACTACTGTTTTTCCGTATAAGAGTACTTTCTACATTTATGTAAATATTTAAAACTGACTGGCACTATATTTAGTTTATTAGAATTGCACTTATCCTGACTGCTCATCTGAAGAGTTGAAGCATGTCATTAGTAAAGCTAGTGTACCAAGTAAAACTAGATCACATGCAAAAAATGGCCTCTAAGAAAACTTGAGGTATCTAGGAAACAGAGACATATAAAATCTGGTCTGCTGGCCTTTTTAAGAATAGAAATGAGAGCAGGTAGTAGTTAAGACAGGACAGATAGAAGAAAAGATGAGCAAAAGGATGCCCTAAATAGATAGTTGTTAAAGTCAAAATCCCCACTAGATTTTTTCCAGTAACTCACTTTTATCTTTTTGTTCTAGCATCCTTCTCTCATTAAAGCTATTTTTAATGACAGCTGCCAAGAGAAGGTAGGTAGACCAGTGCTGTAGTTTCCTTTTCCTGAGTTTTGTTGCATGGTCCATCAGTGGTCAAAGATCTTAAGCAGTTATTGGACATCTGCTTTTTAAACTAGGGAAGCCAATACCTTGAATAAAGCTACTCATCAGGGCAAATTAAAAACATAGGGGAATGTATTTGACACGTGCCAACAAAGCCAGAACTATGACCAAAAACCTGCTGGCAAAATGATAAATGCACTAGCCAGAAGGGTAAATGTTGCCATCTGAACATGGAATATCTGCCTGAGTGCAGTCACTGCACCTCCAGACTGGACACACACTGAGAAGTCAAAAATCTGTATGCCTCCAAGCACCATATCAGATGCTTTTCTGCACATCTGTGCTAAGAGGAGAGAGTCAGGAGTACCCAAAGGGATCAAAAGCTTTCAGTTACACAGCTACAGACTAACCCAAGAATTTTGTCCAGTATAGAGGGAATGTTTGGGGATAATTTAAGTTCTATTTCAAATTGATGCTTTAAGCAGGTTTGGGTTGTGGTTTCTCAATTGTCCTTTAATGTTCCGTATTACTTGACAAGAGGCAGTTGTTTTCAAGATTGAGAGCAGTTCAGATCACCTACCGCAAATTCATTATGTAACAAGTACACCACACTTTCATGTCTAAAGTGCCCAGACTAAAAGCAAAATAATGAAGAAAGATAATACTCAACAGAACTTACAACGAGGTAAAAATGTGAGCATAAATAGTTATTGAGCTCTGCAATGAAAAGAGGAGTTGTAGCATCTGGCAAAGGGGGCCCTAGGAAAAGAAGTGAAATGCAGCAAATACAAGTTTAGTATCAGCCTACAACATGGATTATTGGACTTTTGAGACAGGGCTGAGCTAATTTTAGGTCTCATTTCAAGTAAAGGAGAGCAGTTCTTTCAGTGAAAGAGTAGCAGTGACCTTCACAGTGAACTGTGAGGTTTCTCCTATCAAAGTCTGCATTTAGCTTTAAAATTTTCTGCTTCTATTTTAGACTTCCAGAAGGGCTGGTGTGCCGAAAGAGCTGTCACTTTTTTTAGATGCATCAACCTGAGTATATGAAAAATATTACCTCTCCCTTTCCTGGTTTATATATATCAATTCTCATGGCAGAGATTCTGTTACCAGAAGCTTCCTGATTTTTTTTTTAGTTAAGTTACTAAGTTACTGTTAGCCTTAAATTAGAGATTTAAGATTAGTTGAATCAGCAAACTCCTGACTTTACAAGGCATGGACAGTTTTCACTCATCTGTCAAACAGTGAAAAGGACTCATGGTTAGCATTCCAAATAATACCCACTTGGTAAGTAAAATGTAGGAACGAAATCCTCCAATATTAACTTGCACAAAATATACCTGTTTTTAAAAATTAGAACTTAGTTTTCCTGTCCTTTGGCTCCTTGGTGATGGTATTTCTCATTAGAAGTACAGTGCTGAAGGAAACATGGCTGGCTCTAGACAAGCAATGCTGATTGAGAGAGGCAAAGAGTTCCTGCCCTTGCAGCAGTAAGACAGGATGTTCACACTTGTATGTGTGTTGCAAAAAAAAAAAAAAAAGAAAAGATCACTGAAGTGGAAAACAATGTGGTGAGTGGTTTTTTTTAACTATCTTAGAGCGCTTTAAAAAGTGCCTTTGTGATTGGAACAAATGTTTTCAAACGCCATGCATCACTACAGGCCTGGGGAGGAGTGGCTTGGGAGCCGTTCAGAAGAAAGGGACCTGGCAGAATATGAACCAGTGTGCCCAGGTGGCCAAGAAAGCCAATGGCATCTTGGCCTGTACCAAGAATAGTGCAGCCATCAAGATTAGGGTAGTGGTCATCCCTTGTACACATAGCACTGGTGAGGCCTCACCTCAAACACCGTGTTCAGTTTTGGGCCTCCGATTTCAAAAAGGACATTGATGGGCTAGAGCCTGTCCAGTAAGGACAACAAGGCTTGAGAAGGGTCTAGAAAACCTGTCTTATGAGGAACAACTGAGGGAGCTGGGTTTCTTCAGTTTGAAGAAGAGGAGGCTCGAAGGAAACTCATTGCTCTCTACAGCTACCTGAAAGGAGGTGGTAGTGAGGTGAGGGCTGGTCTGTTCTGCCATGTCTACAGAGAGAGGACATGAGGAAATGGCCTTAAGAAGAGACAGAGGAAATTCAGATTAGATGTCAGGAAATTTTTTTCACTGTTAGGCTGGTCAGCATCGGAATAAGTTGCCCAGGGAGATGGTGGAGTCACCATGTGTCAAGGTGTTCAAAAAGCATCTGGAAATTTGCATTGGACTGACATGCATTCATTGTCGGTTGAGAAAGAGACTTAGCTGTTAAAACTTCTTTGGTAAATCTAATGGAAGAAAACTTCTGGAATAATGATTCTACTGCCTAATTTTTTCCTGCTTCCACCATCTTTGACTCCCTTTTGGAGGGGATGTCTTTTGGGTTTTGTTGGTTTGGGTTTGGGTTTTTTGGGATTTTTTTGGTTGTTTGGTTTTGTGTGTGTGTCTGTGTGTCTGTGTCATTTGCTTTTGGGGATTTTTTGTTTGGGGATTTGGGATTTTTTTTTTGATTGACTGTTTGGCTTTTTAATTTTTTTTTTCCTGCTTTTAATCTGGTTTACCTTCTCTTTTAATTTGGTTTACCTTCTCTTACCACTGTGTCCCTCTTATGATTTTTAGTTGGTTAATATTGTCTGCTTCAGTGATGTCTTAGCTAAGATGGCCTTCATGGGTCAGTCTCTCAGGTAGCTCTCAGACCCTCCTCTCCAGCCTAAAACTTCCTCAACAACTGCCTAGGGGTCTCTCCCGCTTGCATTAATTCAACATGTTCACTTTTCTCTGGGTAAAGTTTGAAAAGAAGCATCATCTTTTGGTGGAGAGATGTCACACTCAGAAGAGTCTTGGGAAAAAGCTCAAAACTGACTTTCCAAACATCCATAATTCTGATGTAATTACCTCCTTAACAGACATAATTTTCACAACGGAATATGTTTTTTTGAGACATAGCCTCCCACAGGTAAGTGAGAGATTCCAGTCCTCTCTGCTGAAGAGCTGGTTCCACCTCACCTCTCCTAACCCAAGGAATCCTCGCCTTTTCTCATATTTGGAAGAAACTATGCAGAAAGGCACAGTACTACGAAGACTTCCTATAGAAGTTTTATGTTTTCATATTCTCTCTAACTTCTTAGCATGGTGCCTTCGTACTGATCACTCACGCTATTATTTTTTGTCATGGGTTTGCTGACCAGCCCCCCTGGGTCTGAAAATAGTTTTTCCAGATGGATTTCCGAAGCAAAGCCAATCAAAAGTTTTAGTAACGCCTCTGCCAATTACACATTTAAGAAAACGGAAGAGAAGCTGTGGGGGCAGAAGAAATTAGGTGCCCCGTAGAGGGAGGAGGCAGGTCCCAGGTGTGGGCCAGGCCCCTCTCCTTCCCCCAGCCCTGGGCTAGGGCAGGTGTGGCACTGAAGCCCCCCCTGGCCGAGACACTAACAGAGTGGAGAAAGAACTCTAGAGAGAAACTGCCCGGATGGGACGTGCTGCAGAAGGAACACCAGGCAGAGAGATAGCACAGCCTCCAATATTAAAGGTGGTAGCTGGAGGAGATGCCTGAGGGGTAGCACAGGCTCCTTCTCTCCCTTCTCTCTCCCTTCAATAGGTAAAAGACTGAAAACTAAAAACCCCTGCCATCTGTGGAAGATTACTGAGTGAGGAGACCCCCTGCAGCTCATGAAGGAGCCCATCCTGAAGCAGGTGAATGCATGTGAGTGCACAAGAAGGCTGTGACCTGTGGGAGGCCTAAGGAGAAACAGATTCCTGCTGGAGACCTGAGGCCCATGGAGAGAGTGACCTACTCTGGAGCAAGTTGTCCCCACTAAGACTTGTGATCCCAGTGAGGGATCCATGCTGGTGCAACTGAATTTGTGACCCTAAGGGACAGCACAGAATGAAAGAACTGTTGCCCACAGGTGGACTCACGCTAGAGAGGTCCGTCAAGGACTGTCTCTCGTGAGGAGGCACCCTGCAAAAAACAGGGATGAACTCAAAAGCCATTACCCCTTGTATTTGTGCTGAAGACCATGGTCAGGTAAGTGTCCCCTTGCAGTCCATGGAGGACCCCACAAGGCCCAGGTAATCCAAAGCCTCTGATCTTAGCCTAGGAGGGGGTAGGCCCAGCCCTGAGGTCGACATAGAGAGGAGAGAGAGAGAGAGACAGTTCCAGCTGCGATGAATCGGAGCTGTCATCCTAGAGATAATAGAAGAGGAACTTTCAAGTGCTGCAAAATTATTTAGAAGACTTGTAGCTCTGGAAATGGAAAAGAGACTGCTTCTTCTCCTAAACTGATGAGGTGAGGAGGGATACTTCTGTAAATACATAGCACTTATGCCTAGTTAGAACTGTTGTATATATATAGTTCTTCAGTTTTTATCTTGCTAGTAATAAATCCTAATATTATTTTCCCCACATTAGATCTCTTTTGTCTGCATAAACCTTATAGCAATTGTGTCTGGAGTGACAGAAAATTGGCCCAAAGTAAACTCATGACATTTTTATATAGGTAAACTATAGCTGCAATAGATAATAACATATCTACATAAGTTTTAAGAAGTTAAACATTAAAATATTACCACAGGTGAATGTTAATTTTTAATTAAACTATATTTGTCACAGAGAGGATGTTGCCTTAATATCTTCTAAATCAAAGGAGAAGAAAACACAGCAGCTATTTATTTAGCAGCTGATTGACTATTCTTTTCCATTCAAATAAGAAACTAGTAAATGGTTTTAAATATGTCTGTACAAGGCTGTTTTTCTTAATAACAACTCTATTACACTCATATTGCATGTCTTGACTTGTCACATCATTGTTTGTAGGTAATAACGTATGTGTTTGAGTTTTCCATACTTTTGAAAGAAGGACTTCGTGAAAAGCAAATATTTACACTAAAATCATACACATATGTCCCAAAAGCAAGATGCAAAAGATTAATAGCCCTGTTAAGAGGGCTATTAACCATTAGTTCCAAGTTGCGTTATATCACTTCCTGATTTCAGCTTATTCGGTCATTGAAGATTGTGGTTTTTTCCTGCAGTATGCAACTATATACCTTTAACTATATATGAAAACATTTATTTTCCTCTTTATACTTGACAGTAGTTCCAAGTCACAACCATACTATTCAAGTCCCTCTATGATGTGCCATTTTTAATAAATAGCAAATTCTCAGTAAAAGCAAGAAGAGCTATTTTTCTCCTTACTCTCCTATGCTGCCCACAATTTGGAGCAGAACATTAAATACTGTCAGTGTTGAGTTCAATGTTTTCAGACATCCCTGAAGTGTGATGGACTATGGTGACAAACATTTTGGAAGAATTACAGAATCACAGAACGAGTCAGGTTGGAAGGTACCACAGTGGGTCATCTGGTCCAACCTCCCTGCTCAAGCAGGGTTATCCTAGAGCACATGGAACAGGATTGTGTCCAGATGGTTCTCGAATACCTCCAGGGAGGGAGACTTCACAACCACTCTGGTCAATCTGTTCCATTCTTAGTCACTTACACAGTAATGTACTTCCCCCTGTTCAGGTGAACTATAATTCTCAACTCACTCATTATACTCACCAAGATATAGCTTGATACATTCTAAGGGTTGTCTCACAGAGAGTGTAACTCCAGCACAGTGTCTTCCTGATGTGTCTCTCTTAAACAGCATTTAGCTCTTCATGACAACATTTCAGTCATGTGAGCTATCCCATCACGTTCACATAATAGCAACGAGCTCAAAGCCCTGTGACTGTCCACAGATCTCCAGTTCATGCTGTTTGCTCCCCATACTGTGTGCATTGGCATACAGGCACTTAATAGAAGTATTTAATGGTGTCAGTACCATTAAGGGCACAAGGTGATGCCCCACAATCCTGTCTAATGGTTGCATCTTTGGCTGCTTCCCTCTTAAGCTTTCTTTTGCTATTAGGGTGTTTCTCTGGTGTTTCCTTATTGGCTTCTATTATCTCAGGAGTCTTTGGCTTGTCTCTGTAAACTGCAGGTGGGCTCCTGCTATTGGCTATTACATCTCAGAGTCACCTGCAGAGGGTCCTGTCCCTCTAACTTTTTCATACTATCCCACAGTTTGCCAGGAACAAGCCTAATATTGTCTTCCTCCCCTATCATATCTAGTTTAAAGCTCTGCCAATGAGTCTCACTAGTTCCTGGGCAACAACTCTCCTTCATCATTGAGAAAAGTTGCTCCAGTCTGATGCAAGCATGCCTGGTACTAAATAGGCCATTCCATTGTCAAAACTCCCAAAATTTGGGTGGTAACATGAGCTGTGAAGACATGTATTAATAGACTCAGCCTGTCTGTTTCTTCCAATACTGTTGCTTTCCACTGGAAATATGGAGGTATCCTAGCTGGAGCAGCCAGGACCAGTTCATCACTGTGTGGGTGTAACCCAAACTGTGTATTCTACACCCTCCATGTCATTTCTCAGAAACTGTTAACAATAGACCATTTGCAGCAGCTGCTCAGAGCACACCTGACCCCTCAGGCTATAAGCTGGGTGTTAAGAAGCCTGTGAGATAGGAGGATGTTCCTGCTCTCACACCCATGACTCACAATCACCCATTGTGGAATGTGCCGCCCCGGGGGAGGTGCTGGGCATTCCTGCCTGAACCTGAGTGTATATAATCTTGGGGTCTTGGGGACTTCTGGTACTACTTCTGGGATCCAGAGGAGGACCAGAACCTCGACCAGACTGCAACCACCACTCCCAACCAGACTGCGATCGCCGCTTTCAACCAGACTGCAACCATCACTTGCACCAACAGGTTCTTCCTCTCCTTCTATTTTTGAACTCAGGGGACCCATGAGGAGCTCAGCATGGGAGCCAACAAATTACGAACGTTGAAGGTTGGATAGGGAGAGGGATTCCAGGCTAGAGGTTTCCTTTTATCTCTAGTCCTAGAGGGGACCGTGCACCCCACCCCCCTCCCCCCAACCACAAGGTCTCCACAGCCCCCGCAGAGACCACAGGACACAGCAGCGAGGAGAGAGGCAGAGAGAGTTTATTGTTCTGGGTAACCACTTAAATAGCTTTTGGGGGTATTATAAAGTGACCATTGGGAGTCCAGGAGGTCTTACTAACCAGTCAATGATAACAAAGGGTTAACAACCAACAGGGAGACTTTCAGGTATCTCTCAGGACATTCCAAAGTAGAGATTAGACTGAGACTCCTGGGAAGAAAAAGGTGAGTTTGAACAAAGACTGTAAAAAGCCATTTTGGAAACATGTTCACCTAACATTAAAAACCTCTGTTTTCTCTTATACCTAAAAACCCACTGCAACAAACAAACACCATTCTGTTGGTGCCCCATGGTACGGGGTTATACATCTGGTTTTTTGTGGGTTAAAACTAATTGTTCATCTGTATAATTGCATTTATTGTATTATTTTATTAAACTGTAATTCTGATATATAATCTCTTTTGAGTTGGGTTAATTTCTCCTGATGGTTTGCCTTTAAACCAGAACAGGAGGAGAAAAAAACCTGTGCCCCAGATTCACTTACAAAATGTCCCAAGGCCCTGAAATTCCTTTTTGATTGCTCTCAGACTATATGTTGCCACTTTCTCACCCCCTTACATGGAAGATCAGTAACAAGTCCATGGGCCTCACCAGGCTTGGAAGTTTCCTGGTGGCGTCCTTAACCCAAACCCCAGAGAGACCCCTATGGGTTAGGCCTAGTTGGCATATCGGGTCCTCTGTTCCCTTTAGCCTGGAATCTCCTACAGCTAAAACCCTTTTCTTTCTCTTGGAAGAGGTTGTAATATGGCTGGAGTGTGACATTTACTTTCTTACAGACCTCAGGCATGTCTTATGACTGCTATGGCCTTTCAAAGTTGGTTGAGAATGGTCTAGCAATGACACTCATGGATGTATCCCATCAGGGCCCATGGACTTGTGGATGTCAGGTCTCTAAATGGTCTCTAACCCAATCTTACTCAACAAAGGGAAAGTCTTCCTTACTCCAGACATTTTCCCTGGTTTTCTGAGTCAGAGACTCCCAAGGGCTGCCTTGTGGAAGCCCTCCCAAGGGCAGTGGAAACTGAAGCAAGGAAGGTGTCTCTGCAACCTCTTTTGAGAAGGACCATGTTCCATTCAGTTGTGAGCCACGTTTTCCCTGGTATTCTTTTTGTTACTGATGTATTAGTATGGGAATCTGGGGCACCAGTTATGATATCCTCTGTATTTCCAGTTGAAGGCAGCGAGATAGGAAGAAACAGATTGGCTGAATCTATGGTTCAGTCATGTTTCCATAGCTGGTGTTATCACCAAAATTTTGGGGTTTTCAAGAATGGAACGGCTCACTTTTCTCACTGAGGAAGGAGAGTCTTTGCTCAGGAACTAGCAGGACTCATTGGCAGAGCTTTAAACTAGATGGAGGAGGGAGAAAGTATCAGTCTTGCCCTTGGCAAACTGTGGGATGATATGCAAAAGTTAGAGGGAAACGGTGTTAGCAAGGGGGATGATATGCAAAAGTTAGAGGGAAACGGTGTTAGCAAGGGTCCTCTGTCTGACTGTGAAATGTGCTGGCCACACTGGAACATACTTGCAGTCTTACAGAGACGAGCCAGCAGCTCCTGTAGCAGAAGCCAATAGGGAAACACCAGGGAAATATCTCAAAGGAATTCTTCTCTAGGTAGCTGACATGGCTGACAGCACAGCTGAAATGCCTTTAAACGAATGCACACAGCACAGGCAACAAAAAAGAGCTAGAAAGGTGACCTTCCTGCCATTACTGACAGTTGGAGGGGCGAATCCCATGACTGTGTGACTGTTGATGGCTAGAGGTTGTTCAGAAGTGACAGGTAAGAAAGGAGAGGTGAAGGGCTTGCCCTCTACATTAAAAGTTGGATTGAGTGGGAAGAGTTGTTTCTGAAGAACAGAAGAGCACATCAAGAGCCTGTGGTAAGAATCAGAGACCAAGGCAGTAAAGGAAACCTTGTGGTTGGTGTCTACTACAGACTGCCTGACCAAGAGGAATCTACTGATGAAGCTCCAGCTACAGGATGCATTGCGCTTACAGGCCCTTGTACTGCTAGGGGACTTCAACTACCCTAACATCTGGAAAAGTAGCATGGTGAGCTGTAGGTAGTCCAGGAGACTCCTGGAATGAATGGAAGATAAATTCTTGATTCAGGTAATAGACAGCTCTACCAGAGAGGATATGTTACTGGATCTGTTGGTCACTAATGCAAGTGAGATAACTGGGGATATCAAGATTGGAGGCAGCTTGGGCTGCAGTGATCATACACTGGTGGAATCTGCAGTCCTGAGGAATGTGGGTCAGGTAAGGAGTAAAGTTAGGCCCCTAAACTTTAGGAAAGCAAACTTGAAGCTCTTCAGGGAGATAGTCAATGGGATCCCCTGGGAGACTGCCCTTTGGTGCAAAGGAATGGAACAGAGCTGGCAGATCTTTGAGGAATTCTTCCATAGAGAGCAAGAGCTAGCAATAGCCAGGAACAAGAAATTGGGCAAGGAAGGTAAAATACCAGCATGGATGAGGATGGAGCTACTGGAGAAACTAAAGAGAAAGAAGCAAATGCACAGGCAGTTGTAGCTGCGACAGGTAACCCGGGAAGAGTATAGAGATGAAGTCTGAGTAGGGGTGGGTCAAGAAGACCAAGGTGGAGCTGGAGCTGAGCTTGTAAAGGAATGTAAAGAATAATAAGAAGGACTTCTACAGGTAAGTTAACCAGAAAAGGAAGATCAAAGAAGAGTACCAACCCCTGTTAAACAAGGCTGGAAAACTGGTGACAAGAGATGAGAAGGCTGAGGTAGTTAGCAACTTTTTGCCTCAGACTTCAGTGCAAACCTCAGGATGGGGACTGAGGGAGCCAAGTCCCTCCCACTGTAAGTAAAGATCAGGTTCATGACCTCCTCATCATGATTCATCAGGTTCATGGCCAACACATAAGTCTATGGGACCTGACAAGCTGCATCCCAGAGTCCTGAAGAAATTGGCTAAGCCATTCTCCATGATATTTCAAAAGTCATGGTAATCAGGGTACGTTCCAGGTAACTGGTAAATGGGAGACATTGTACTAATCTTTTAAAAGTACCCTTTAAAAAGGGTAGGAAGGAGGACCATGGAAACTACTGACCTGTCAGCCTCATCTCTGTGCCTGGGAAGATCATGGAACAGATCCTCCTGGAAGCTGCACTGAAGCACATGAAGGATAGGAAGATGATTCAAGACAGTTAGCATGACTTCACCAAGGGTAAGTTCTGGCTGAACAACCTAGTAGCCTTTTATGATGGAGTGACAACATTAGCAGACAAGGGAAGAACTATGGATGTCTTGGACTTCTGTAAAGCCTTTGACATGTTCCCCCATAACATCCTTCTCTCTAAATGTGAGAGAAATGGATTTCATGAGTGGACTGTTAGATTCATAAGAAAGTGGCTGGACATTCGCATTCAAAGGATAGTGGTCAACAGTTGAGTCCCAGCAGACACCAGTGACAAGTGGTGTCCCTGAGGGGCTCATACTGGGACTAGTGTTATTTAATATCTTCATTAATGACATAGATGAAGGGATCAACTGCACCCTCAGCAAATTTACAGATGACACCAAAATGAGTGGTGCTGTTGAATGCCATTCAGAGGGACCTGGACAAGCTTGAGAAGTGGGCAAATGGAAATATCATGAAGTTTAACAAGACCAAGTGCAAGATGCTGCACCTGGGTAGGGCCAGCCATTGGTATGAATACAGGCTGGGGGATGAACAGCTCAAGAGCAGCTCTGCCAGGAAGGACTTGGGGTTGCTGGTGGGTGAGAGGCTGGCAGCCCAGAAAGCCAATTGTATCATGAGCTGAACCAGACGCAGCATGGCCAGCAAGTTGAAGGAGGTGATTCTACTCCTCTGCTCTAGTGAGATGCCTCTTGAGTGCTGCATCCCCAGCACAGGAAAGACACTGACCTGTTGAATGAGTCCAGAGGAGGACCACCAAGTGTAGAAAGATAGAGCACCTCTACAATAAGGAAAGGCTTAGAAGGTTGGAATTGTTCAGCTTGGAGGAGACAAGGCATGAGGGTGACCTAATTGTGACCTTCCAGTAGGTCACAATTTTGTCCTGAAAGAAGATAAGGATGAAAGAAGATGGAGAGAGCCATAGGAGAGGTCAGCTATAGAAAGCAAATGGGGTTTCTGTGTTTTCTTTAGCAGCGTGCTGGTGTGTAGTCTCAGGTAGATTGGGTTACATCTAAGATGAAAACTTTGAAGAAGAAAGAGAGTATGGTAATATTTTCCTCAGGCAAGTGAAGCTTGGAGTAAAAAGAAAAGCATTTCTGGGTAGATCCTAATCCTTGTCTAACAGTTTCTAAAGTGCTTTGTTTCTCAGAATGTACTAATACATGTTTTGTTTTTTTCCTTCTTTTGACGCAGGAGTGACTCATAATCTCTAAGAAGAGATGATGTTTGTATTCACGGTATTAGTGTGTACCCTGCATGCAAATAAACACGATAAAATAAGCTTTCTATTCTTCTGAATAGACAAGGTGTGAGGAGGAAAGCACAAAGAGAAAGATACATGCTTTATTAGTGACTTTTCCAGAATAGCTTGATTGTTTTTACTGTTACAGCCTAAGCACAATAACACAGTCAAACATGGGTTGGCTGTTTTGATAATATTAAGAAAAATCGAATATATGATGAGATTATACTGAACATATTTTAAAGGGACTAGAGATAAGACTTTCTAGCATCTAAATGAGATTGTGGAAAGAATTAAGCAGATTTTTTAAGTACCATCAGCACCTAGCAGGAAGGTTATATGTCTCAAAAATGGTTTATCTGTTGCCTTCTTCCAAAAGCCTAGCTGCCGACGGCCAGAAAACTAAGCAGTGCTCTGGGCAGCAGGATGGTACTTATAACAGGCAACACTCCCAGTTGCCAAGGATGAACCTGGAGGTCGGAAATCAATGAATTTTACTGTGAGGGAAATACAAACCTTGTTTTGAGCTAAAATGGTACTGGGTTTATTCTATCACCAATATTGCTATGTTGGCTGTTGAAGAATACATGTAGTGCAGGTAACTTGGTGTGCAGTTGCAGCTCTGGGTAGCAGGAGCCCGAGGCAAGAGGCCATGAACCATTTGTACAACAAAGGGCATGAGGACCTGTGACACCAGCCAGGGGACTGGACACTCAGAATCACAGCAAGAGCTGATGACTCCAGACTGTCCTGTGCTTGGACTGTGAGGGGGTCCTTTGTTCAGGGTTCCTCCTTGGATGCAGCAATTTGAGCTATTATTCTGGTTTTGCACCATGATTAAAATTACTTTACGGTTCCAGACATATGACACTCTGCAATGGGAAGCCTGGGGTTGAAGCTGATGAGGAAATGTTTCTGACTGTGTGAGTGTGCTGTGTGTGGAGTCAAGTGCTGTGTATAGGGAGTCAAGCTAAAAAGCAGCTTTGGTCCCAGTAGTTAAAGTCCCTGAAGTGTGACTGTCAGAGTGCCTCCTGGATGGTAAGACAGGAAAGTTTATTTACATGGCAATAGCATTGAGAGAGTCTCCCCAGAATGGCTGGGGGCTGCAGTCAGTGTCTTTCTTTCATACTTTACAGCATCATGATTTATTACCTATGGATGATGATGTTGAATCCAAGGGCAATTTTTTTTATGTGGTTTTTTTAGCAGGGTAATAGTGGGCACAGAATCATGGAATGGTTTGGGCTAGAAGCTGCTTTTAAAGGTCAACCAGTTCAACCTCCTTCTATGTGCAGGAACATATTCAAATAGACCAGGTTACTCAGAGCCCTGTTCAACCTGACCCTTAACACTTCCAGGGATGGGGCATCTAACAAGTTTCTGGGCATTGTGTTCCACTAAGGGTGTTTCATCACCCTCATAATGAAAAATCCCTTACTAATACCTTATCTGAATCTACCTTCTTTCGTTCAAAACCATTGTCCTCTTTCCTACCACAAATGTCTTTGCTACACAGTGAGTCCCAGTCTTTCTTATCAGCCCCCTTTAAATATTGAAAGACTGTAACTAGGCCTCCTTCAAGCCTTTTCTTGTCCAGGCTGAACAATCCCAACACTCTCAGACTTTCCTCACAAGAAAGATGCTTCTTCCCTCTAACCATCTTTATGGTATCCTCTGGACCTCCCTCGTCAAGTCCATGTCCTTCCTGTGAGAGGGACATCTCAGAACTGGATGCAGCACTCCAGGTGGGGTTTCATGAGAGCACAGTAGAGGAGAAGAATCACCTCCTTCAACCTGCTGGCCATGCAGCTTTTGATGAAGCCTAAGATACAGCTGACTTTCTGTGCTGCAAGTGCACATTGCCAGTCATGTCCACTTTTTCGTCCATCAGTATTCCTGTAAGTCCTTTCCTGCAGGGCTGCTCCCAATCCCTTCAGCCTCCAGCCTGTATTGAAACCTGACCCAGGCACAGCACCTTGCACTTGGCCTTGTTTCATCTAGTTTGTTTCACATGGGCCTAATTCTCAAGTTTTCCCATGTCTCTGTGGATGACAGGAACACCTGTGACTTTGTTCAGGAAAGCTTTCATTCAGGTGGGGAGTCTTGATTTGCTCAGTGCTTCAGAAGACGCCTCCATGTTACAGACCTTGATTCACGGCCTTTGCACCAGCTCTTCTTTTCAGAGAAGAAACAGCAATACATTGAGGTTTCTGTTTAAACTCAAGTGCTCTCATTCCTACCTCTTGCCCTGTTCAGGGCTTCTTCATGCTATTGCTTCAGGTTTGATGAGAATGCCCAAGGGTGCAACTTTCTCATAAAATGTTTTTTATTTCTTTTATTCAGAGTTGTAATTGTAGAAATTTTGTTATATGGTGTTATTATTTAAATGTCTTCCTTTTCTTAAAAATGGCAATATCACACATTCAAAAATAATAAAAGAAAACAAAGGTATGTTATGCTCCTGAATAGAATTTAAATGAACTGACTTAAGGACCAGATCTCATTTGTAGTCTGCTCACTAGAGGCCACCAAGAGAAGATTGTCTCCCAGTCTGAGATTTATGTCCATTTGTCTGGACTTCTCAGATAGGCTTCAACAGTTCATTTTCCTGCTCACCAGCAGGCATCATTAAAAAGACCTCCCTCTTGTTTTGGATTGGTAGAATAAAAAACATCTGATACAATGCATATAGCCCATTATAGCTCTGAAAATCAGAGCTGAATATAAAACAGATATCAGATATCTGATCTCTCCTTAAAAATTACTTTGCTCCCCATGAAACCTAATCTAGCCCCTATGGTATTCATCTTAAAGCAGCCCAAAATTATAAGAAGTGTACTTCATACATTATAGAGGTATGGTTGACTTAGACTAAGAAATCCTTATATAAAATCATGCTTCCTATGATGACTAAAGAATTAATATTTTAAGATTGCCAAGATTGCTTGGCATTTATTTTTACTGTTCTCAGCACTTCACAAAAATGACGGTTGTCTCACTGAGGACTGCTTTGACAGGTACAAGAGTGAAATGAAAGTTTGCAGGTTTCTAATGGATACTTCCCCAAGATAAGAAATTGGGTATGTGCAGAGACCATCAAGAACCCAGTGACAGAAGGGAGGGCCCCTTCCTATTTGACAATGCCAGGCTTTGTGACACCACCTGGCTAGCTCTCTCACACTTCCATTTTATGGTTCTCCTGCAGGAACAAGTTGTAAGGAAAGTCTTGATGCCACTTCAGGCAGTTAGTTAATTTTAGGATAGCAGTGGTTTGAGTGGCAGCTTGCACGCCTGGCAGCATTTGTCTGATATCTTCCAGTTCACCTCATAAAAAGTCATATATAAACAATACACTGTTTCATACTGGATCCACCATACTGGATTTGATGTTTTGGCCCTCTATAGGTGAAATTTGTTCAACCCAAATTAGGGTCAAATCATATCAGGTAGACCCACATTTATTTCAAAAACAGGGCAGGCTAAGGCTGAAGGGAAGAAAAAAGGGTTGTCTCACTGAATTTTGTACATCACAAAGCACACTGTTTGAACACAATAAACAAATCAGGGAAGAGAAGAAGGAATAACAAATTAATGTAGAAACTTAGGTTTCACTATGATGACAATATTTTGTTAACTAGTTTAGATTTCTACATACGTAATAACTTCGGCCTGAGATCAAGAGATGTCAAAGGGTTGTGTCCATAAGGCCCCTCCCCCTATATGGAACAAAACTCTTTGCTTGGTAAAAGCAGTCTACCTAAATGGTCTTAATTGGGTAGATAATGAAGGTTTCATTATCTGCCCATAACATAAGATGCACTGTACTTTAGTTAGGTATTATGTTTCATTTAGCAGAATTAGTAAGTGCCTTCTTAAACTTGTATTATTTAATTAAAGAAATAGGTAGATCATCAGGGAAAGATTTGCTAGAAGGTTCCAAAGCCTAACCTATTTTAAAATAAAGGGTAGTTCTCAAAGGGGGCTGACTAGAAAATTAAAAAGTAGAATATATGTGCTGCTGTAATCCTTTCAAATGCTTCAATTCTCCCCCATGCCCCTTTTTTAGGAATTGCAACATTTGATACTTTCCCTGAAGCCCTTCAACGGCAACAGGCCTCTTAAGAGAACCGTAACCTTTCCTGCAGCTTGGCTCCCTCCCAATTCCTTTTCCTAACATTCCTCAGCACCCTGGTCTTGCCAAATACCAGCCTTTCACAGCCAAACAGCTTATAAAAGAAAAAATTTTCTTTTACAGTGCCTGGTGATTCAGTTACCTACCCAAATCATACAGGTGCTGGTCATCAATGATATCTCTGTTGTTAGTCCTTTTCTAATGGTGGGAACTGGGTGATTTGCCAGTTCCTGATCTTCCTCCTAAAACACCCAGATGGTAAACCTCAAATCTCCTTCCTGATACACTTTCATGCTCTACAGTTAGCAGGCTGATCTGCAGCTCTTATGAAGAAAGTTTCTTCTTGTCTCAAGAAACTTTGTTAATTGTTTAAATATCTATGTCTGAGCTTTATTTGAAAGGATAAGCTCTCTTTAGGGGAAATTCTGAGCCCAGAAGAATTGGTGGCTTTGCTGATACAGGATGGATTCCTGATGCAGGGCTCTGTGGCTTACAATGGCTTAGCCGTTTATTCACAAGCAGCTTCCAAGTTTTAGATTACTTTGAAGTTACTGGCAACTATGAAACAAAATTAGAGGATATGAAATATTCAGATCTTCTATTTCCATTGTTTTGGGGTTTTTAACTAAACCCAGCAATGACCCAGATTCCTCATCAGATTTAGTGTTTGTTTTTGTTGCCTGAGAGCTGGAATAAAAATTGCAGCTGTCTGGTGCAAATCATGAGTCCTTTGCCTTGATTCTAGATGTCTAAAAAAGTTCTGACACCTTTCAGAAGCACTTCTGCAAATAGTGAGCAGTATAAATATGCCAATTCCATTCTCTGGTTTTCCTCGGCATATTGAGAAGAGTCAGTGATATTAAAATGCACTTCCATTTTTTCACCCTGGACATTCTGCAGACTTTCCTACATTTACATCTGCAGATGACATATGTTTGTTGTGATGCTGAAAGACATAAATGAGATTTTTATCTCCTCTTCTTATGGAAATATACAAAGAAATATTGGACAAAAGTGTGTTACCTGCTTTTGCTAGATAAAAATTTCAGTAGAGTATTTGAAGACTGTCCCAACTGTTTTGTTTTCTCAGTTTTTAATAAGATTACAAAGAGACTCTGATTTAGGTGGGACCAGTTCTGCGCATTTTGTGCCTCACCTAAAAAATCCACTGTGCAGACTCGAAGGACATATCCATATTTGTAAAGTCCTGTAGCAACAGGCCAGGTAAGTGATAAGGTGCAGTGGAAGCCACAGACCCAACCCTGCAGGGAGGTGGTTCAGGACATTGGTCACCTGAGACTGATCCCGGAGGTGACAGTCTTGTTCATCAACATCCTGAATGACCAAGCAGCCTTTTTCAAGGAGAGCACTGCTTATTCCACACAGAGAGGGACCTAACCAAAAGGTGGCCTAACCAAAATCTCATCTCCACTCTTCACCCCGTTGGTTAACCGTGGCCAACGGGCATCTTCTGTTACGGTCAAATAAAGAGACAAAGGCATACACCTGCCTCCAAAGGTGTGTTCAAATTGACACTCACATGCTGGAACATCAGAACCACCCTTGATACTGTGGATAGTGGACATCCTGAGCATCATTCTGCTCTAATTGCCCACGAACTGTCATGACTTAACATTGACATTGCTGCTCTCAGTGAAGTTCATCTCCATGAGGAAGGCAGCCTTAGAGAACATAGTGCTGGTTATACACCCTTTTGGTCAGGTAAACCCAGAACTGAAAGACATCTTTCAGGAGTTGGCTTCATGATTAAAAACTCTATTGTCTCTAAACCTGAAAATTTGCTGACAGGTCATTCCAATCACATTATCTCCTTACACCTCCCACTACACAACAAGCAACATGTTGTTCTCTTTAGTATATATACCCCAACTCTCCAAGCTGACCCTCCCAAAAAAGATAAATTCTACAACGACCTGTGCCGCTTTATCCAGAAGGTTCCTGCAGATGATAAGATCATTATCCTTGGTGATTTCAACACCAGAGTAGGAAAGAACTCTGAAGCCTGGAAAGGAGTACTAGGCAATCACGGGGCTGGAAACTGCAATGATAATGGTCGCCTTCTGCTAGAGTTTTGTGCGGAATAGCAGCTCACCATCACCAACACTATCTTTAAGCAGAAAGATAGTTTGAAGACAACCTGGATGCATTCTTGATCCAAACACTGGCACCTCACTGACTATGTGTGACAGAGAAATGTTCCCGATGTTTGTCATACCTGTAGGATGCCTAGTGCAGAATGTCAAACAGATCATCACCTTGTGCGTTCTAAACTTAACTTCCACTTTAAGCTCAAACCTAAAAGGGGTGGTATTCCAAGGAGGAGACTTCAATTTAACAATCTTCAAACAGCTAAAGTGAGAGACAGCTTCCAGGTAAATCTTCAAACTAGACTCAAAGATCATTCCTTTCCCAAAGCGCTTTGGCAACATATTAAAAATAGCATCCTGCAGTCCTTTGAAGAATCCTTAGGGTTCTATTTCAAGAAAAACAAGGACTAGTTTGATGAAAACAATCAAGAAATCCAGGAATTGTTGGTAAAGAAGAGAACTGCTCACCAAGCACATCTTGCTCAGACATCTTGCTATGTAAGAAAAGCAGCCTTTTGTCTTGCATGCAGTAAACTCCAACAGAAACTTCGAGACATCCAGAACAAGTGGTGGATCAATCTAGCAGAAAAGATTCAATTATGCACAGACTCAGGTGATTACAGAGGATTCTATAAGGCCTTGAAAGCAGAGTACGGACCAACGCACCAGGTTCAAAGCCCTGTACTAAGCGCACATGGTCAAATGCTTCTCACAGATAAAATTTCCACTCTGAATTGATGGTCTGAACATTTTCAGACTCTTTTCAGTACCAACCATGTAGATCAAGGCTCAGCAATTTAGTGTATTGCACAACAACCGTGAAAAATTAATTGGATATTGCCCCTACTATGGGAGAAACTCTTAAGGCCATACAGCAGGTGAAAACTGGCAAGGCAGCCAGGGTTGATGGAATTCCATCTGAAGTCTGGAAGCATGGAGGCCAAGCACTGCATGCTAAATTTCACGAGTTCGTGGTGCATTGTTGGGAACTAGGCGGTTTACCATCAGATCTTCGTGATGCAGTCATCATCACCCTGTATAAGAAGAAAGAGGATAAATCAGACTGTTCAAATTACCGAGGCATTACTTTGCTCTCCATTACTGATAAAATCCTTGAAAGAATACTTTTGAACAGATTAATACCTGCTATCACAGAAGAACTTCTACCTGAAAGCCGGTGTGGTTTCAGAGCCAATAGGGGTATCACAGACATGGTATTTGTTCTCAGACAACTGCAAGAGAAGTGTAGGGAACAGAACAAGGGACTCTAGGTGACTTTTCTCCAAAACTTTTGATACTGTGAGCAGAAAAGGTCTGTGGCAGATTTTGGAATGATTAGGATGTCCTGCCAAGTTCCTCAGAATGATCATTCTGCTTCATGAGGATCAGCATGGCCAAGTCAGATATGGCAATGCACTTTCTGAGCCCTTTCTAATAACCAATGGTGTGAAGCAAGGCTGCGCTCTTGCATGAACTTTACTTACAGTCTTCTTCAGCATGATGCTTGAAAAGGCCATGGTAGACCTCGATGAAGAAAACAGTATCTACATCTGATATAGTACCAATGGAAGCCTATTCAACCTAAGGCGACTGAAGGCCCATACTGAGACTTAAAATCATCTTGTCCATGAGCTGCTTTACGTTGATGATGCCACCCTCATCATCCACACAGAAGCAGCTCTGCAGCATTTAATGTCCTGCTTTGCAGAGGCTGCTGGGCTTTTCAGGCTGGAAGTCAGCTTGAAGAAGACAGAAGTTTTCTATCAACCTGCACCTCAGGAAGTCTTTCATCATCCCCATATTATCATTGGTGAATCAGAGCTCAAGTCAATCCAGCTCAGTCAATCCTATTTGGGAAGTATTATCTCCTCGAATGGTAAGATTGACAAAGAGATAGACAACAGGTTAGCAAAGGCATATAGAGCTTTCAGAAAACTCCATAAAAGAGTTTGGTGTAATAAACACCTGAAGAAAAGTACAAAGATCAGCATTTACAGAGCCATTGTACTGTCTACTCTTTTATATGGATCTGAATCATGGGTCATTTACCGCCACCACTTGCGTCTCTTAGAACGCTTCCATCAGCGCTGCCTCCGTACAATCTCAAACATCCACTGGACGGATTATGTGGCCAACATGTCTGTCCTTGAACAGGCAGCAGTCACAAGCATTGAGGCCATGCTGCTGAGAACACAGCTGCGTTGGGCAGGGCACGTCTCCAGGATGCAGGACTACCGCCTCCCTAAGATCGTGCTCTATGGGGAACTTGCTACTGGCTGCCACGAGAGAGGAGCCCTGAAGAGGAGATGCAAGGACTCCCTGAAACAATCTCTCAGCCTTGGCCATATTGGTCATCATCATTGGTCTACTCTGGCCTCCAATCAGGAGACATGCAGACACGCTATTTATAGCACTGCTGCTTCTTTTGAGAACACACATGCAGAATCATTCTTGAGAAGAAAAGACAAAAAGAAGGAGATTTCCAGCTGTGCTTTCTGTGACTGGACTTGTCTATTTCACATTGGCCTTTTTACCCATCAGTGCGTTTGCAGCAAGTGTGAGTAGAGTCCTTCTCAAATCTTCGTTTGCGAAGCCTAGCCATGATGATGAAAATGGGGGTAGGAGGGAAATAAAGAAAAGAAAGAAAAAAGAAGTGTCTGATTACCAAAAGCAAGCAT
This sequence comes from Myiozetetes cayanensis, assembly GCF_022539395.1. Lineage (NCBI taxonomy): Eukaryota > Metazoa > Chordata > Aves > Passeriformes > Tyrannidae > Myiozetetes > Myiozetetes cayanensis. The sequence continues at coordinate 46,215,202 of NW_026087631.1, forward strand.
GAATTTATATCCTTTCCCCTTGTGTCCTAATATAAGACCAGTTAAATAAACATCCCATTGTTTCATTTTCTGGTTTCAGAAAATGTACGTGTAGTATGAAAATCACAAAAAAGAACATTTTAGCCTGAAGACCAGGGACTGAAAGGACGATCAGTTATTACATATCTTCCACAGAACCCTTCACTATATGACAAGAACAATCCTGGTTGAACTCTGCGTTTTAGCAATTTGTCCCTTCCAGTCTCAACTGGTGAGTCACCCTTCTGAGAAATACAGAAATCTTTTTCCATGGTCTAGGGTATGAAATGCTGGGTGAAATGGAGGTTAAAGGAGGCAAGTAGTGACATTTTTAGTGTCAATGTATTCACACCATCTGCCATATGTAGGGCCCATTTCAAACTTGTGCTTTATGAGAGAGGTGTAGTTGGTAACATTGAACTAGAATTTGTTGCAATTAGGAAGAGAATCAATGACACCCAGGCTATTCTTTGCAGGTTACTGTCCATCCTATTCACAGACAGACATCATTAATGATTAGCCTTTATATTACAGCTTTCCTTGTGGTCAAAATTTTGCTGCAGTATAAGCCTATTAATCCCAATCCCATTTCTGGTGAATAGAGAGAATTTTTAATTTTTCTCTTTTTCATATATTTGAAGAGTGTTTTATTGTTTCCCAGTCTCTTCTTGGTTAAGTGAACTTAATTTTTTTTCCCTTCCTCACACAATTTCTATACCTTTGCCCATATTTGCTGTCTGGACCCCCCTGGATTCTTCCCCATTTGCCCAGAAGCAGGATCACCCTGTTAGGACTGCAACCGAAGCTCTGTAAATGTAGTATGCAATGGGAAGACTATGTGGTATGTCACCCAAGCTATGCCCTAGGTTTCATGTTTGAGCTGTTTCCTCTTGCTTCCTTTGAGCTCAGTGATTCAAAATACCTCTCTGTTTTTTTGGTGGTAATCATTTGGTACTGTTTATGCTCTGGATACTCTTCAGCAGCATGCAGCATAGTCAGTTCCACAATAAAGAGCCCACGATCTTTATTGCTCTTATTTCCAATTGTGGAAATTACTGCTTTCCCTTTACTCATTTAATCTTGTTTTTTCAGTTGACTCAATCCTGTTTGACTTACGATGTAGAGCAGAGGGAGGGGAAAAACTTTGCACAGTTTTCACAGCTGATATTTTCAATAGTCTAATTGGGAAAAAAAATCCTCTTTCATAACTTTGTTTTCTTGTATTAGGGCAATAAGCGGTAAATGCTAGAGAATTTACCACATGGGGAAAACCTGGGTGATATAGAGGAAAAGGCAGGAACAGGCACACACACCCTGTTAGCTCTATCTGTGGTGATGTTCCACACACGAACATGAAGATCACATCTCCAATTTAGATAGGATCTTTATACTCCAGAAATCCCTACCCACCAGAGAAACCACATGGCCTTCTGTATATGGTCGTTTGCGAAGAGTCCCATGCCTTTCCCAAGACTGTGCCTAGGCACTATCTAAAGGCTGCAGACTGGCTGTGCTGGGGAACATGCTAATACTTACGCACCTGGGATGGCCAGACCCCATTCCTGTGCTCAAGCCCACGCCTAGTTAGGCCTATTGCAAATATGTAGCTGCAGATTCCTTTGTTTTTTCTACCTTCCTTGCTGTTGCACTGTGCACTTATTATTCAACCTCCCTGATAATCATGACTAAGGAGCCGAACAGCTCTGAATCCTAGTTTTGGAAGGATAATATTCATCTACAGCGAAAATTCTTGTAGATAAAGTTGTGGTTGATGCTGGCTTATAAAGTCAGCTTGCTGTCCTGAGCTAGCCAGGACTGACAGTGACCTACAATGTGATAGCACGAGATAGATCTCTGCTTTGTTCTTAAATCAATTCAAAGGTTCAATGTCAATTCATCTGGCACTGGACTATTATAGGACATGCTTCTCCTTACATTTACAGGTGATGAAAATAGCCCATAGTGACTTGCTGGAACAGTGCACTTAGCAACCATTAGCCGTTTAAAATCCCAGAAATAGGTATAAGGTTATTATATCCCCTATCCTTTGCCAATTACTGTCACTTCCACTAAGAGCCATGGTGGTCATTTAGTTTCCAGAAAAGGCATTGTTAATTCAGCAGACATGCAGGAAAAAAGTCCAAGAAAATATCTACACTGAAATGACAAAAGTGTCATGACGGACAGAGCTACCAGATTGGAAAACCAGAATTTATTTAAATACATACATACATATAAATCCTTCACGTCATTTTGCTTGTGTTTTTTTGAAAGTAATTGTACTCATGAATAAGACAATTGTACTGAAACCTTTAGGGTTTCACATGGCCACTATAGTACCTTATTCATCTCTAAAGCATATGCTGATTTTTATCAACAGTTACTGCATTCAACAGGATTCTTTCTCTCCTTAAGAGTAGTCCTGAACAAGACTAACCAAAACATTTGATCAGAAACAAGAAATACTGGTTAAAATTAGCTTAACCTTTTAACCAGAAAATCTTTTCCAGCTAGGGGAACATTTAAAACAAGGTTGTCCTGAAAGGATCTAGTGGCTCAGAGCTGGTTGTTGTTTTCTTGTTGGGTATTGTTTCTTCAGGCAGTTTTGGGGCACTTTGTCCAAAGGCTGTCTCAGAGCAGCTGACAAGTAAGATTGCCATGTGTGAGAGTTTGCATTTATATTCCTTATACTAATGTCAATAATAATGACAAGAGATGAGCTGTAACTCTACCCTTTGACCTACAAAACATTTACATCAGACTTTTTCACTTTCGCATTTTGGGATGATGGATACTATGGGTTGTCTCAAAGTGAAATGAGTGCCATTCTCCCATCATATAACTGTGTGTACCATATATTAATAGCAGTTCACCTCCTGAAGCCTTCCTCCAATAGATAAACTCATGGATAATCTGCTTTGTGTCCCTGGGGTTTTCAATTTTTCCTAATTGTCTTCCTCCCTTCCTGCTGCTGGTCTCATATTTCAGCATTTTCTTATTGGTTTTTAGTCCAAAGAATGTCATTTAGTCTCTTCTTTCCTAAAAATAAAGATCAGAGAATTTTGCCTAGTGATATTTCATTAAGCCCTAACTAACTTTTGCTTGACCTACTGGTTTTCAGTCAATTTGTAAAGTCAACAGGTGATGATGATTGTTTTCAGCCACTTGGAATTCTTTGTATCTTGCTATCACTTTAAATGCTTAATTGTTTTTTCTGTTAATCTTGCATTATCTCCAATTTGATCTTTGATGACTTTGGCTTCAAACTTCTTATGTCTTGCCTTTCTCTACTATACCGAAATAATGTGCTACCATCAGCTGTCAGCAATATCTGCAGAGTGCAATGAAAGCATTCTTACCCTCTTTCTCCCAAGCTAAATCAATTAGGAGTTTGTCAACTGTTAAAAACAAACAAACAAAACCAAAACCAAACAAAACAAAAATCACCATCTAAAATAAAAACCACCCACAAACCACCACATTTTTTTGACATTTCTAAAAAAAAAAAGGTCTTCCAAATCCAGTGTAGTTCAGGGATATTAAAGATACAGGAAGGATATATAAGGGAGACCCATATATATAAAATATTTTGGTGAACTTACATGGTATGGCTCAGTCTCTGACCTTCCATATTACTCTGTCATATGTGGAATAGCACGAGCATATGATGTCACAGTACCCTTGTGCCAAAGGCTTCTTTGTATATTAAGACTGTCTAAAAGACGATAGACAGTGTCACCTTAAAAAGCCTGATGTTTTAATACTTTGAAAGCCTATGTTATGAGTTATTTTTAATATAATGACAGCATCTGCCACTAGAGGCCCTTCACGCCTAGGAGACTGGCTGAGCCAAGGTACTATATACTATTCTTCTGGCTTGATTTAGCACACTCAAAGGGGAACTATCAAAATGATAAACCACCCAGCTAAGAAGTGACATTCAGAGTGTCAGTGTTAGGTAGCTCTGAGAGGATTTCATCTCTTCTCAGCTTTTGTGTTAGTCCAAAAACACCCTTGATATTTAAGTCCCTTTACTCAGGCACATCTTTTCATTTCCATCTCTTCATCTTATTTTCTCAGTTGCTTAAATTGAAGTGTAATTGCTGATCTTTTACACTGCTTCTAGAGTTAGTCCTCAACACACCTTATCTTGAAAGCAGTAGGGGACTCTGAGATCCAGGTGGGAAAAGCAGGATCAAGGCCCATGTCACACTGCTGTATGTATATCCTTCCCCAGCAAAAAAAAATTAGATTGGATTTGTCACAAAATGGGTGTTCAAATCTGCAAATGTTTATTGTGAATGCTTAGATGGAAGAATAAGAGTCATGTCATGGCTCTTTCTGATTTACTCTTGGGAAAGGGGACACATAGTGAATTACAATTCTTTATGTTACTGCTGTGTCAGAGCTTCAATAGGAATTGGGGTTGTTTTTCATGCTGGATGCTTTTAAAATAATAACCTGTTTTGTTGGCTTATGATGCTGGTCCAATTTTAGCTCTAGAGGGTAGAGCTTGGGATGTACTGATATATTGAAAAAAGTGTTTGCCAGAAGAAAAATGATCCTTTGCCTTGTAAAATGACTAATACCTTCTCTAGATCTACTTCCTGAAGGCAAGTAGTGCCTGGTCCATTGTCTCTTTAACAACAACACACAAGTGACAAAGGAAAAACCTAGTGTGTCTCAGCTGCCACCTGTTAGGTTTTTTACTGTGCTTACCTCTATGGTAATTAATTATCATTGCTGTGGTCTTTAGTGTCATATTCATGTAAAAAATTAAAACAATAGGATCCCAGCTGCAGAAACAATGACTTTTCAAGATTTTAGTTAAGTGAAAGAGAAGTTCTTTCAAATGACTCCCACCTTGCTCAGGATCAAAATAACCCTTTGAAATAGCCCGGCAAAACTTTGAAAAGCTGGTGGACCAGAAGAGTCGTTGAGCTACTCAGACCAACAATAAGAAGCAGAAGGTCTATGTGTTATTGGGAATGTTATAACATATGAATGATAGAGTCATTTCTCACCATGCTAACACCACCACAAAAGAAAGCAGATCTGTGTGAAAGAAGGACACCAAGCTTCAGAAGGACTAGAAACACATTACTCAGTAACATTCTAAAACATTGTAAGGAGTCAACAATTCTGTTAAGTGTGGACAGACTGTGTGCTGTAAACAGTGTGATTAATATGGAGGGCCCGGTAGAGATCACCAGCTTTAGAGCTTTATAACAAACAAACCATTCTGTGATGAATATATGTGCCCAGCTTTGTGTTGTTCATTAGTCTGTATTCCTAGCCACAGAATGGACTTTGACTTGCCTAGAAATACTCACTGACTGAATGGAAAGCAGATTGCAAGTGACATGTAAACATGGGGGGCAAAAAAAAAAAAAAGCTACTTTAAACTTCCTAAACCCTAAACGTACAAGTAAAAATCATGGTGGAGGATACCTATTTTACTGCAACATACATGTATTCAGTGCAGATCTACCTTGATCTTTCTCCCTTTCCTTTATTATCCTTCCCTTTACATTTTTCTCCCAGATTATCATGGCCGGGCATAGTCAGAAGGAGGGCATTAAAGGGTTGAAGGTTACCAGCACTAAGTGTAGGAGCTGTCGCACATCAGCTTTAATGACCAGACATGGCACGGCCTGCATGTGAAATATGTCATGAGCTGAGAAATGTTGGTGTCTGAAGGGGAGTCCGTGGACTCCCAGAGAGGTCCTGGGGTTTGTATTGCAATGAAGGTAGGGGGAGCTCTGGTATTTATTCTTTGCTTTATTTAGCTGTGCCCTTCTGAGACCTTCTTTCCTCCTGGAAAATCAAATAAATGTGGCCTGATGAAAATTCAGGCCCCTAGGAGATGGAATGGACTTCATTTCTTTCTGTGTCATGATAAAACTTACCTGTGCCTTGTCTCTGCCGTGATTTTTCCAGTGCAGGCAGACATCATGCTGTGAAAGAAAGTGTGAGATAATTTTCTTCATTCCTTTCCATCTCTGTCCATTTGCCCTGTCCCAAGTGTGTCTGTGTGACATAAATGAGCACGGGTGTTTGAGGTCTTGGACAAATCTCCTCATTCCTTTGGACTCTCCTTTTTAAACACAAGTTGAGGTAAGGCATGTTAGTATTGGGCAGAAGAGCTAGGAAGACTACAGGTCTACAAGATCTCCTAGAATAGAGATGATAATATCTCATATAATATTTGCACAAAACATAGTCATCACTGTGAACGAGTGGAAAAGACCACCATTTCTCTGGAAATATCAATCTGTTTGGAGATCCAGTGTCTTCATGGATTATATTCTTCCAGATCAGCTTGTACAAATGCATATAGTTAGGAATTTTTACAATATCAAACTGCATGGAATGAGTACCAGAAAACATTATTAATAATACATGTCATATACGCCAAAATAATAAAATTGAGGCTGTCTATGCAATATAATTCAATCTCTTTGTGTGACTGTATTTTCGATAATCTTCTCCATTTCAGATTGCATGTGTTTTTTCTACTCTCTTTGCATAGGATAGGCATAGGCAGCACTCAATTATTATGAGCTTATATTTAGTAATTATTGCCCACATGTCAGAGTCTGCCCTGAGGATAATATTATGAATTTTCTCCTTGGTTTTCAATAGCTCTTGTCAAATACATGAACCTGAGAAACTTAAAAAAAAAGCTGGTAGAGTTTACTCATTCCCATTTTATAGCTAGTAGCAGAAGGTTTGGATAAGAGAATACGCACCTTTTTTTTTTTTTTTTTTTTTCTTGTATGCCCAACCCTAGATCTCTTGGATGTAACCTAGAGAAAAGTAGCAGCATTCAGTTCTTGTGACCTAAACAGTTTCATCTTGGGTCAGCTCTGCTGCTAAGCAGATCCTATATTTATGAACTTAACAGTGCTATTAGTAGATTTCATTCAGTTTTGAGAAAATCACAGTGTTACTGGAGGACACTGGATTTTTAATTACATTTTAACAGGAAAGTGTAAAATTATTTTGAGATATTTTCTGTCCACAGAAATGGGGCAGATCAAATTTCACAAAAATTAGAAGCTGATGACAACTGTCCAAAAATGGTGGGTGTCTGGCAGTGCTGGAATAAGCTGTGAGTCCCATTTCCTGCAAATGCAGGACTTGCTGTGAAGCAAAATGAAGATAGCTTCTTCCCTTCTCTCATTTTCTTTTTCATTGTAAGAAAAAAAAAAAAGGAATAGAAAAGGGGGGAAAAAAATCAAGAGTTTGATCATAAAAAATTCATTACACTTTTATCAAAATGTTGCCAAACCCTTTATGAGTAACTCGCACTTTGGACTTGCTACCTTTTATCAAAGCTATGACTGTTAGGAAGGAAACAATAGAAAGAGTTTTACTTCCCAGTTCCCAGTCTTCATCTCTTGAAATTGCTATAGCTGCTAGAACTGAACCTGGGAAACTCATGTCAGGCTCTTCAACTTTTATTGATGTCTGATCTTTAAGGCATTTCTTTTAAAAGCAATTTTCTTTACTTTATTGTGCTTTCCCCCAGGGCTCAAACGTACATTAGTTAACAGTTACTGAGGATGGTTTAATATGGAGCTGTGTTCCTGCATGCAGTAAAAATATACATAGTCTTTGTTGATAAAGTTATCATTTAATTGAATAATCTTTTAAGCAATGTATTTAATGAACAGTTAAAAAAAGTGATCAACAATAACTATTACAAAAATGAAAGTGTGTTTACTGTTCCCAAAATGCGAGTTAGAAAACAAAACCAGCCATTGCTTTGGAAAATTGTATGAAATGAATGGGGTTCAAATTCTTTTAGGTAGAAAAAAAAAATCTTTTTAGCCTATCTTTTAATTGTCTAAGTCTTCTGGCTTGCTAACATTATATATATTCTGGAGTGTTCTTTGTTTTCTTTTGTGACAAAATTCCTTGTCTTAAATTAAAATTCTTCATCAGTGTAAGTTAAAAAACCCAGGATTATCCACATGGAATAGAACTAATCACCTTTACCTTTTCAATTTTTTATGTCTGAGACCATCTCAGGATTGTTTAGTGGATGTGCAGTCTGCCTAACACAGAGTTAAAGTCTACTGATAATTAAGCTCTTTAATAACTGAAAAAGAATAAAGATAGCATGGGCTAGGCAAGATTGGCATTTTTTAAGTTATCAGATTAATTGTGCTGAGGAAATTAGGATGCAAAAAAAAAATTTTAATAAAAGGTATATTTACCTCCCCTGAAGGACAGGCACACAAGACAGTAGGAAGACTAGGTCTGTAAGTTAACAGAAATAAAAATAATAAATGGTATCAGTGTAAGGGGGATGAACATATGAAGAATATATGAAGACACCAGATGAATGGGGTCAACACTGGAAAAAGAAAGAAGTGATTGCAGTCAGTGAAATCTGGACTGACACGTCAGAAAAGGGCAGTGTTAAAAGAAAAGAAATTGTCTGCATGTCTGTAAAGAAATGATATTGACAGGAGCGAGAGCTCCCTGGATGAAGGTATCTTTGCATACGTGGGCATGAAAAGCATTCTCCTCTTCCAAGAGACTGTTATACCAAGCCAAATTTCAGTTCTTTGTTTAGGGATTGATCCAGAAGATGGAGTAATATTTTAGCAAGTATTATACCGGCAAAGCTCCCTGTGCACATTTAACTTCCAGTAAGAAATTAATAAACCCAGAAAATTTTTGCTAATAGATTTGTGAAAAATCAATCTCCTAACTAAGGATTCAGCAGTACAGTGATTACTGACAAAGGAGAAATGAGACACCAGACCACCTGCAACAGGAGAAATAGCAAATAGCTTCTTAGGTATCAGGTTGCTGCAAAACTAGACAGTTAAAAATAAATGAAGAAATTAAGAAACCCAGTCAGCATAGTCTTGGCTGATATGTTACCATATTTTCTCAGTTTGGAGTTTAATGCCACAGATTTTTTTACACATCAAATTTCTGTGTTGAGATTATTTTCTTACTTCCCTTTAACTACTACAGCAACACAGCCTTTAGAAAGGAGAACTGAGAAACACTGACAAATTGTTCATAGGACATAGAAACGCATACAAAACCGAGAACTCTTAAAATTGGATGGGATCAGAATTTGATGATCTGCTGAAAAAAATACTATGATGTGAAACATCTGTGAATACAAACTTCAGGTGAAATATTAACATGACAAAGAGATCAAAGATACAAGTGGTCCAGATGTCCACCCCCTCTGATTTTCACCTGGCTGCACAGTGTGGGATGGAGGAAGAGATTTTCCTTAGGGCTTTCCATCACCAAACTTGGGAAAAAGGGCAGCAAAGTTAAAAAACTGCCTGGGTGTATATTTAAAATGTGATGTGGTATCACAATACTAATATTAATCTTTTCATTAGCTCATAATGAAGAACTCTAAATGAGAATACTGGAAAATAATCTAAAGTAAATACTGGAGAATATTCTGAAGAAGAAAGCAACTTAAGTATTTGAAGGGTGCAAATGGTGCAAAGCTGTTGATGATCTCACTTAATTGTCATCAGACCTGAGTGTTTTGAGGGTAAATTTTCAAGAGAAGAACATTTGTTGAGTAGCTAAATGCAGTGAACACTACCAAATACACTAAAATTGTTTTGGAGATTAAGCTTTCGTTTAGAAAGTGTTTAATTTGAAACTATGTAAACAAGTTGGATAATGAGATTGAGTCAAATACAATGGGAGGTTGCAGGAAGCACTTATTTTCTCTTCTGTGCATTTGGGGATTTCTATGTCTTAGCTAACTCGTGTAAAGCCACAGAATGAGTTAGATAGGAATCCCTTGTGAACCAAATCCCTGTGGCTTCAAAGGGCAAACAACATCACAGAATCACAGAATCAACTAAATTGGAAAAGACATCTGAGATCATCAAGTCCAACCTATGAAGTAACCACCTTGTCAACTAGACCATGGCACTAAGTGCCACATCCAGTCTTTTCTTAAACACCTTCAGGGACAGTGACTCCATCACCTCTCTGGGCAGCCCATTCCAATGCCCAATCACCCCCTCTGTGAAGAAATTCTTTCTAATACCCAACCTAAACCTCCCCTGGCACAACTTAAGACTGTGTTTTCTTGTTTCCTGGGAGAAGAGACCAACCCACACCTGGCTACAACCTCCTTTCAGGTAGTTGTAGACAGCAATAAGGTCACCACTGAGCCTCCTCTTCTCCAGGCTAAACAGCTCCATCTCCTTCAGCCTCTCCTCATAGGACTTGTGCTCCAGACCCTTCATCAGCCTCATTGCCCTTCTTTGGACACACTCCAGCACCTCAATATCCTTCCTGAACTGAGGGGTCAAGAACTGGACAAAGAACTCAAGGTGGGGCCTCACCAGTGCCAAATACAGGGGAAGAATTACTTCCCTTGTCCTGGTGGCCACTCTATTCCTGATCCTGAAGGTCAGGATGCTACTTGCCACCTTGGCCACCTGGGCACACTGCTGGCTCATGTTCAGCTTCCTGTCAATCCCAGATCCCTTTCTACCTGACTGCTCTCCAGCCACTCTGTCCCCAGTCTGTGGTGCTTCATGGGGTTGTTGCCAAAGTGCAGGACCTGGCACTTGGCCTTGTTGAACCTCATCCATTGGATCTGGCCCATCTATCCAGCCTATCCAGGTCCCTCTGCAGAGCCCTCCTGCTTTCCAGCTGATCAAACTACCCCCCAGCTTGGTGTCATTTGCAAATTTGCTAAGGGTACATTCAATCTGCTCATCCAGGTTATCATTAAAATATTAAACAGGACTAGGCCCAGCACTGATCCCTGGGGGACATCATCAGTTGGATGCAGCATTGTTTACCACCACTCTCTGGGTCCGGCCATCCAGCCAGTTCTTAACCCAGTGGAGAGTGCACCTGTCCAAGCTAGGGGCTGCCAGCTTGTCTCAATTTAAATGAGACACAGGTGTTTAATTGAGGATGAGTTATGAGGAAGACCCAGATTCCTCCCTCTAAGCAACTGTAAATCTTAAATTAAGGGGAAATTGAGGGGAAAAAAATGTGTGGAAAAAAGAAAAGTGTGGAAAAAAGAAAAATAACAGCCCTTTATGAAAGATACATGTGTATTGGCAGAAACAATGAAAGAAAACAAGTAAGACAACCAAACAATACTCCTATACCCACAAATAATCCCCTTCAAAACAAATCAATAAAGAAACAAAAAAAAAAGTAAACAGTTCAGTTTGAGCCCTTTGGTGCAATTCTAACCACAGTCAACAGGGGGTGCTGTTGGATCACTGGAGATGCAGAGCCTGCAGTGCTTTGTGCTGGTCCACAGGGGGCACTATGGAATCACTGGTCCTTGCCACGTGGGATGACACCCTCTGGGGTGTATTGGAGAAACTGAAAATGGGTTTCCCTCCCATCCCACACACACTGGGAAAGGGGAGAGAGAGGAGGGAAAGAAACAACAAGAAAAAGTCCTGCCCAATGGGAAACTCACTCTGTCCTGCTGACCGAATCGTGCAGCACAGTTTTTCCCTCTCCCTTTGATGTACACAAGAACCACTGCTAAGGAAGAAACAAATGGAAAAACCTCCCAAAACAGTTCCTCTATGATGAAAATCCAAGCAGAATCCACAGCTGACAGCCAGGCTGAACTCTGAACCTTCATTCTGGCCTTGTTCCAGCTTCAGCAAGCACCTGAACTCCTCCCCCCTGTTTTCCAGGAGATGAGAGGGAAAAAAAAAGTAAAAAGGAACTCCTCCCCCTTCCCCAAAAGCAAGATTCTGAGGGTCATTAACTAGGAATGTAGCCTTACCAGCAGTTTCTTTTGTGTTTCTTAATTGCCCATTTAACAGTCCTCCACTTAGTGGGCAGGAGGAAGGAAAAAATTCCTGCTTAGTTTCTAAGAACCAGCAAAACCATGACACAGCTTTTCCAGGAGAATGTAGTGGGAGCATATGTCCATGAACAAGAACAACATGAATTCTATAAAATTATTCTGCATTCTATAAAAATTATTCTGATTAGAAGTAAAAAAAAAAAAAAAAAGAGATTCTGAGTCCATTTCAAAAAGTGCTGTTCAGTAGCAAAGATATGCTAAACTCATAGAAATTAGTGGAAAAACTATTGACTTTTATGGACCCAAAATTAATTCAGCTGCATATCTGAAGTAATTCTAGAACTAGCTGTAGCAGGGAGAATGCCAAAACTGAAACCAGTACACTGTTGAAAGCTAAACAAAACAATATTTACCACAAAGAAGTAGCCAACAAAAAAAGAAGCAAAGAGACTGGAAAAAGAAGGGAAATAAGCCCACAAGATAACCCCCTCACTCACTCAGGTGTTATTTATGAGGTTGTCTTACCAACCCCAGAATGCTTAAAATTACCCATAGCAGAAGCTGCATCCCTGGAGTGTTGGCAGGCTCACAAAATGGCAGGCGTCCCTGCAGAGGCAACATTGTCCTCCATGTGAAGCAGGAGTTCCACTCCCAGCAGGAGCTATATGCTTTTTATACAATTAACCTATGACATCTACCTGGGCAAGCACTGCCCAGCTACGGGCCTTTGGTCCCTCCCCTTGTTATGTAACATGCGTGTGTACATTGGAATTCCTCTGTACCTGTGTGCTACACCTTGGGGGTCTTTTCTAAATGAGTCTGGGGGCTTACTTCATCCTCCTCATTTTCTCCTTCAAATGTCCTTGGAGGGCCATCGGCCAGTAGTAAGGCCCCAGTTAATTTCAGTTTATACAAGGTGCTTCCTTTAAGGACGAACTTCTCGTTTAGCAGTGCTTGTTTTCTCATAACTTGCCAGGAAAAGAATAGACTCTCAGAGGTGGATGAGCCAAACACAGACCAAAAGTAGCATTTAATTAAGCATAAATACACTAGTTCAGAAGCAGAATGCCATATGCTTTTTAACACAACCTTATTAAGGGCATAATCTCTGCAACGTAAGCAAACCAAGTGTACTGAGGCATCTGAAAAGTCAAGGAACCTATTACACTAAAGGCATGTTCACAGCCATTGGCACTGATGATTTAAAATTCTGACAAATGTTCCAAAAGTATTTCTGGAAGAGCTTCTGACAAAAGAGCAAACTAGTAGCATGAGGAAGCAGTGCAAACTTTTAAAGTCCCAGATAGCTTAGTCTGAAAAGGGGAAATTCATTACTTCATTTAAATATACAATGCTAGCCCTCACAATAGGACTGTCAGCTTGCTAATTAAAAGCATTTGGATATTATGTTTAACTGCACAGTTTGAAACTGAGGAAAGACTGACTTACACTAGCATATGTAACCCAATCATAGAATGGTTTGGGTAGAAGAGACCTTTAAAGGTCATATAGTCCAACTCCACTGCAATAAGTGGAACCATCTTCCACTAGATCAGGTTGCTCAGAGCCCCATCGAACCTGACCTTGAGTGTTTCCAGTGAAGAGACATCTGCCACGCTCTGGGCAGCATAGTGTTTTATCACTAGATAGCCAAGCCAATATAGTTTAGCCTGTATAAACTAAGCATTCACTTAGCTTATAAAGACAGGATTTCTTGGGTGAAAATGTGCAAGCAAAGAAAAAAAAAGTTGTGTTTGGAAATCATAGTTGCACAGCAACTGAACATTATGTTCAGGATCCTAGAAAGAAGAAATTGAAGGAGGTCATCACTGAAGGATAATGAGATTAAAATACTCATGGATTTTTTTCCTCAATTTATCTCAGTTACTGGAGGAGAAATCTTCAGCAGAGGACATTTTGTAATGGCATAAATAATATCTGTTAACACAAACCAGGAGCTTACTTTAGCTGCTTATTATTTTCTTGTTCACTGGTTCAATCTATTTTCTTCTGTCAGTTACCAGAGAGTCCACTAAAGGAGATAGAGTAGTAGAGTTTGAGTTGCAGCCATCCAAGGCACAGTACAGATAAATATATTTGCTGGACATAATTACATGTGAGAATTCAATTCTGATTGCTTGGGGTCAATTATAGGTGAATGAAGTAATGATCTTGCTTGGTAATTTGCTGACAGTTCAGGTAATGCAGATTCAGACAAAATCACATAGTGTTCAAGAATGACAACAATAAGCTACCTTTTCATTTCCTGCCAGGTGAGAACATTTAAAGCAGCAGCACACATGATCCAGCATTGTCAAATTCCAATCTTTTTTTTTTGTACATGAGAAGACTTTTGCTGTTGACACTGTTCCTCCAGAGAAAGTCAATGAGAAAGAACTTGCCAGTTTTCCATTTGAAAGTAAACACAAATGTTTTCTGTTAGCAAATGGAGGAAGAGACAGTACAGGAAATGGAGTAATGAATCTGAGAGCTGCTTAAAGGAGCTATATCATTATATTAGCCAGCTCAGATGTGACATCAACCCTTACCAGAGTTCTAAGAAAGAGCTGGCAGGAAGGGAATGTATAGGATAAAGACTGTATTTTAAAGTATTTAAAAAAAAAAAAAAATTCTGCAATGCCCTCATGAGGTTTAAATAATCTTCAGTACTCTTTTTCAAAAGAATTAGGTTTTATATTAAAAAATTATACTGATACCACTCACATATTTATCACAGCATAATGGCTTGACTCTGACTTAAAATGAACACCCTTTTCCTGAGTCATCTATAATTATAACCTTAGTCAAAGTAATTCCAAAAGATAGGAAACATATATTTTATTGGTGTACACAGTAATTAAACACTGGCTTGCGTTAAACTGAAGTCAGTTTAAATTATACATAGTTAATGGTACTGTCTTTGTTATACCATAAACGCTAGCCAAAAAAACCAAAGAAATATCCTGTGATAACTACACATCTATTTTGAAAGATATTGCTGACTTGATGCTAATAGTAAGCAAAATTTTACTAATCTAGTATAAGCATTAATTTATTACCTTAAAACACAGACTTTTTTGATGCTTGTCTCTTGTGTGTGTAAGAGAAGACTTGATTTTCTTAATAGTTTGATCTTTGTCTTCAAGCAGTTGATATTGCAATGGATACACAATATACCTATATTTTCTAAATTTCCTATCATATAGGAAAATTATCAATGAACAGTTAAATGTTATTAATTGCCTTTTTTATTTCTGATTCTAGCACAGATGCTACAACCTACTACAGCATAAATACAGCACAACTACTAGCATTGCATAATAAAGAGCAGGGAAGTCTGACTTCTGTTACTTAAACTGATAACTGCAATGCTCAAATATGCAATATGAATGTAAATTAAAACCTCTATTTTGTCTGTTCACAATAATGTATGTGTGATCTAAGTCCAATTCTGCTTAGCACAGAGAAAAATTTCCCACATTAACTATGCCATTAGAGCTTAATTCTCTCTCTACTCAGTGCTTTTACCAAGAAGCTGATTATTAGGGAGAGATGACCTAGAGAAAATCATGAGGAAAGCTGAGAGACCATGGCAGGAATTTAATATCATGTAGGTCAAAGTTGCTGGAGGATAGTATTCACTCATTCTTCCTTTGTCAGCTGTGCTGCAATAGTAAATATCCTTTATTACTAAATGCACTCAACAATGTTGTCTACACTGCCCAGGGCCTGACGCATTGCTATGGAATTACATATTAAAACCTTATAGTGCTATAGTCCTATAGCCCCCAGAGCTAAGGACTAAGGAAAAGTGGAAGTAGTTTTATAGGAGCAAAAAAAAAAAAAAAAAAGCTGTGTAACTAGATTTGTTCTCTTATGAGAAGGTGTTGTGAAGTAGATGGCACTAACATAAGTATTTGGATTTGAATTTGAGATGGTTTTGCTAATGATGTGTGGCACTTACAAACTACGTTTGTTCTCAGCATCAGTTGGTCTTTTTTTATCCAGAAAGCATTAAAGATTCTACTAAAGAAGGATCCCGAGGGCATGAAGAGTTTGTAATAGCTTTTCTCTCTTGTGGTAATATGTGCAAAGTGCTCAACAGTCTGGGCAGTAATGTTTATTTCATTTCTTGCATTATCCCACCATCATCTCCCACCCAGATGCAGAAAGGCAAACATGATCAACTTCTGCATAAAGTCATTACAGAAAATCCATTTCCACTGATTGTCCACTTTTGCATGAATTTCCAGTGCCTCAGTTGCTGAAGTGTTGTTGAAATATGTGTGTTTCTCATTCTCTTGTTCATTGAGAGCCTGGGCACTGCACCACTGTACTTTTGTGAATTGTGGAGGCAGCTCAGGTAGGCTTCTTGAAATTCTTCCCTATGATAACC
Organism: Myiozetetes cayanensis; assembly: GCF_022539395.1. NCBI lineage: Eukaryota > Metazoa > Chordata > Aves > Passeriformes > Tyrannidae > Myiozetetes > Myiozetetes cayanensis. The sequence goes on from NW_026087631.1 coordinate 46,231,419, forward strand.
CTCTCTTTTGGTAAATACTGTTGCTGCAAATCCAGTAGAATATATAGCAACTTTCTACTGAAGAATAGGAGCAAGTGACATCTCTGTGATAAACCTCGACTCTGAATCCAGAAAACTTATCTTCTTAAAAACTGTTTGGCATGGCTGACTCAAGAGCTGCTACATATCTACAGAGATCAATACATCTGCTTTTCCTCAGTATAAGTGAAGCTCCTGTTGGCTCTAATCTTTACTTCCTGATGCATTGCTTTTAGAAAGCAACATTATGTTTCTTCCCTATGTAAAACCAACTGTTCATGTAGTGCAACTATGTCCATTTGAGAAGGACTTGCTGCAAAATTCATTAAGCATCACTGATAGAATATACATGGATGTAGCTTTCAGGTAGAATAATAGGTTCAGCCTTCTCATTATTTTCTGTAGAAATTAAATCAAAAAGTTTGAAAAACACATGGAAAACAAGTTTTCTGCTTAGTTACATTCCAAGCTTTTTGATACCAGATTTTTCAGATAAAATATAAAATATATGAGTTTTTTGTCAGGTTCTTTTAGCTAATAAACAAAAGGACAACTGGGTCTAAGAGATGACTTCTTTCTTCAGCTCAGTTCAAAGCAAGTCTTTGCCCTGGTTTCTTGCAAGCTATTAGAGCTCAGAGGTATGATGCTGTTGCAGTTTGGTTAAGGCTTGTCTGGAGCATAGGCCTGAAAAGGCCCCTGCCAGAAACAAGTCAGGGCTTGTCAGAACTAAGTTGGGACTGCTTAGACATTAAGGCTGTGCTGACCAAAAAGAAACAATAAGTCAAGCAGAACCGAGACAAGAAAAATTTGCAACTAGAGATAGGATGTAATCTGGTGGTGGGATTTAATTACACGATGTTTACAGTTAGGTAAATGGATTAATATTTGAATATAATCAAAGTGATATGTAAGTTTATGTTTAACTGCTATGTCTCCTGTGAAATGTAAAACCAATCATGTAACCTTGCTTGGAAAATAGTATAAAAGATGCGTTCAAAATGTGAGTCTTTGGGTACCTGTCTTGGGACAGGAGTCCACAGGGACCCCGGGCCCTGAATAAAGCACCGCATAAACTGACACTCTGTTAGTTTGTGTTCTCATTACGGGCAACAATGCCAAAAGACCAGTGTGTTTAAGTATGTGTTTCTCCGCTGAATGCATTTTTTCTCCCTCTTTACCAATGTCTGACAATGCAGGTTTGACCACTCTAAAAAATACATATTTCAACAGTAGCACTCTTACTGCAATGCTTTGCCTATGTGTCCTTAACCAGAGTGTTCATTGCTATTGTTGACTGACTGAACTCGTCATATATTTCAGTAGTATCATAGGGCTGGAATGATCTGTGATACTGGATGTCTAAAAAAAAAATGTTGCCATTACCACATTCCTTATGTTTTTACTTTACAAAGCTGATAGGTGAATAATTATGAAGGCAATCCTAGTGGCAAATCAGATTACTAGCCACAAATCTACATTTCACATTCTTGAAACTAAAGCCATATGACCTTGTTTTTGTGTTTCTAGCCAGATGAAAATAAAAATGTACTAAAATCTGAGGAAGCAGATACAGCCTTAAGTAAATCCTTCCTTGTGAATGTATCTAAACAAAGAACATAAAGAATGATTCATAAGCTGTCATTAATCATGTAGGGAAACTGCCAACCACTTAATATCTTTACTCTGGTGAACAAATTACTAGCTGCTTTTAAAGACTCCAAATATGTTTATGAAGTTGATCTGACATTTAAGGCTGAGCTGGGGCTCCTTTCTTAGTTTTGATTTTCAGTCTAAATCCTCAGACCTGAGAGAAGGTGGATGCCTCTAACTGAAAGCTAATGAGATCTACAGCATCTCACAGAATTACAACCTCACATCTGACCTCCAGAGGCTTATTTTTCATATACCTGATAAAACAGGACTGCTGTCTGAGTGATTGGTGTTTTAAGTACCTATGCAGAATAGAAAATCAAGCAATGATTCTTTTTCTTCCTGAGTCATTCATAGCTAAGGGATCCAAAAATAGCAATTAGGTTGTTTCATGCCACAACAGGCTCTTCTAACACAGCTGCAGAATATTCATGAGAAGTACTTGATAAAATCACCACGATATCATTAGCAGTAACTGTTCCTATCTTGAAATGATTCTCAGATGTGAAAAAGCAACTAAAATTAAACTATATATGAGCTAGATGTGAATATATTTGTTTCCTCCTTAATTTTTACATTTCTGGCTGAAAACTATATAATCTGACCATATGCAGTTCTTTTAACTAAATGTTTCTTCTTTTCACCTTTTTTTTTTTTTTTTTTTTTTTTTTTAAATTTCAATCTACAGTTACAATAGCAGAAACTTTGAAAACAAAATCTAGTGAACTGGAGAAGAATTAGTGTAGCAGTACCTGTTTCTGTAATTTCCATTATTATTGTAAGATTTATGCTAACATCATACTGAGGGAAGACAGACTAGTCGGATGCAAAATGAATAAACACAGCACTCCTAGAAGACTCCTTGACTGTGTGAATATCTGACGAAGCAGATAAGATTCTTGCTTTAACCAACTGGACTGTCATCAAGAGTAGAAAAAAAAAGCAGCCTCCTTGGTTTTAGAGCCTAAACCCCATTTTTTATGGTTTCTGCTTCCCTTGGCCATTCTGCAGAACTTTAAGCAGATTAATTCATTACACAGCATTTGCCACTATGATGTTTTAACAACTATTTTGGCAGTGCACAAATGATTTGACAGAGGGACTGTGTGAAAATTCCTACCAGAGCAGTAGTCCCAGAACCCCTCTTTCTTGATCTAATTGATCTAAATTGTTGTCAGCACTGAGCTGTTAATGTCATGGGGTGTATCAGAGACCCAACAAAATTATTTTGTTGGCCATATTTAAAAATTTTCATGCTTGATAGAAATTAATGCATGCTCTTCTCCACCATCAGAGCTTCCACTTGTCTAGGACAGATCTTGTGACAAAGAGGTATAGAAATGCATGGACAATAAAAGAACCATTTTTGAACATAGAGAAAATTTAGGATGATGATATTTCACCAGGAATAAAAGGCCTGTTGCAAAAGCATTAAATAAGCAATGCATTTGATATGTAATGTAAGGGTATTTTTTAATCTGATGGTGTGTGCACTGCTAGGAAATATCTCTACAGATATCGCACAGTTCCAAGAGTGCACTTTAATTCCATGAGCTCTATAACTCTTATAACCTGCCCATCGTGATGAATATACACCACTTTGAAGTCCTCTTGAACGGTTCGCAGGCTCTGAGCGTAAAGCCCTTGTTCAGGAAACAGCTGGGCAGACACTTAAAAAATTTGGAAGTTACCAAAATCTGTGTCAGAAGACATAGTACTGCCACCTGCAGCTCCAGCTGGCATTTTCTCCCCTACCTGAACAGGTCTCTGGACATGTAGATGCACAGTGGTATGAGTGCTCAGATCAGGTGGTGATATGTTAAGAGTAAGAGGTTTTTGTTCTTCAGCCCCAGGACACAGTATAGGGAGATGCCTTCAAAGGGAGGTGTGTGAAATGCCAGTTTGACCTCCACAGATTTGCATCACCTTACTGCAGACAAGAGTATTGTACTATACAATAGGAAATTAAAATCATAGCACAGAAAATCCCTTTTCTACATGCCAGTGAAACCATTGCAGAATACAAGGATGCAGGAAATATGATGGTCTATCTGGTGCTGTGACCCAGTAGCCATGGCAACAACAGTGCAAAGACAGATTACCCTGATGCTCGTTTCCATCAATGGCAAGTGATGCAGTGATTTATGCTGGCCCCTCATCCACAAAATGAAAAGCTGCATTTCTGTTTTATGTTACAATTCTAGTGGTAGCAAAGTTAAACAGGGAAGACACCAGTAGTATTTTCTATTCTGAGAATCAGAAGAAAAAAAACAACATCACTGACAGGAACCGTTTGGTTGTCCTTCATTGTAATGCAGACCTGTCAAATCTCATGTGATAAGTATCAGACTTGTTCTTTTAGCAACTGCTTTCTCATTCCCTACTGTGGCATCTCAAGTTCATGCATCAGCAGCGTGCTGTCATATGGCCTGATGTGCAAGCCTTGTCTGCTGGGATTTTAAGGATTTACAGAATTTGTCTAGGCCACAAACCCAAGTATCTATACAGCAGTGAAGCATCTTCATCTGCTGCAAATACAACTTCCATGGTTTACCCCATGACAAGATTCACTGTACTCTGTCTTCTAGCCTGAAAAGAAGTCCCCACAGACCTCAATGGGTGTGTATCTGAGATCTGTGCTTGAGACAGATTTTGTCTTTTTTCAGTGCCACATCTTCTGTCAACAGAATTTCTAGCTTCATTTTAGGACTGTATTTTGTTAATTTATGCTAGCCTTCTTGATGAAATAATGTTTAAAACTGGAAAGAAACTTTCCTGAGATCTTTGATCACCATTTTCTTGCTCCCTACACTTCCTGTTTACCTAGCTAAAAGATCCCATACTTTTTTTTTTTTAAAAAAAGGGAAAATCTCAATAAGGCATATCTCAATATTTACATTTTAAAATCATAATCCAGATTTGAAAATGTGGCAGACTGAGTCAGGGTGAATGGCCTTTATTCTTCATAAAGGACCCGTGATTCTCTTTTTTTTCTGTTCTCTGCATCCAAAGTCCAAGTCCAGGATTAGTCAAATGGCATGCAGGAATAAAATAAGTACTGTTTTCTGAAAGGTCAGCAGGAAAAAGAAAGCTATATGACATTAAGGAAGAGAACATGAGAGAAACCATTGTCAAGGGGTACAGATGTTTCAAAATGGCTGGCTTTTTTTTTTCTTTTTATCTAGCAAGCACCTTTATTTTCTTAAACCAAAAATGGTAAGGATTTCTAAATTAATCTAACAATTACAAAAAAGGAACTATGATCATTATTTAACTGCTTTTGTGTTATTATTCTCCATATTAACTCAGGTTTCTTCTACTTCTCAGTCTTACTTATTTGTGAATTTAACAGCATGGCCTACATTTTGAAAGTTTTGAAAGCACAGAAAATATTTACTCCTGATACACGCACTGAACTTGTGAAGTAAAAGTTACATTGTATTTGCATTATCTTTACTTATACAGACCTCCAGTGCAAACCTGAGAAACAGCTTTGTTAAATCTCCATCATTCCAGAATTCATGCATACAAAACAACTCTCTTGGTCACAAACCAGTCTCCTGTTACCTTTATTAATACAAGTTTTCTCATATTTCATATGGAGCTCTGAAAGTTATTGCTGTGTACTGCAGAATTAGTGTTTTGGGCAAAAAACAAACTGTGTTACAAAGATAGAAAAGTGTCATAAAAATCACACCGTTCTACATCTATATAAGTCAGATTGACTGTGCTAACTGTGTCACAGAAGTATGTTCATTCCAGGTTAGCTTTTGTGATGACTTACATTATTTGAATGACTATTTGCCACCACCTAAGAAGAATCAGTATTTCTCTTATTTTCTTTTGTTGAATTAGCAAATAGTAACTAACTTGTTCTGTGAATCTCATGATCCAGCATTTGGTATGAAAAAGAAAAAAAAAAATCAGTCCTGTGAGTGCTAGCAAATTAAAAGGAGGTAGTACAATCAATACAGCTGAAAATCTGATGTTCATAACTACTTCTGTGGTGTTCCTACCACTCCTGGTTAAATGAATTAGATATTATACTAAACTGGGTCCCTTGTATGTTAGAATTTGGTGAAAATAGCTGGCTCATACTAATTACATTTAAAAGGGAACTTCAAGTACACCATGCTCCAAAAATGTTAACATACTGTGACCCAGTGACTATTAATCAACAGAAACTCCTGCCTGATGAAAACGGTGCTCTGTGGACAGGATTATCACCACAGCATGACACTGGACTAAGATGTTTGAGGTAAAAAAGCTTACTTATCGCTAGCACCATACTATTTAGTTTCAATCCACTTCTTTCCAATGCCCTCTTCAAAAGCCTCTGAAGAAGATAGAAAGGAAAGGGTAAATTTTCTGCAAGACAACAAATAATAGACAAAAACTGAATAGTAAAAAACCACCTCACTATCATCTCTTCAATCAACACACAAAGAAAAATAACAGGGACAGGCTGGATGGAGCCCAGAGCACACTGGTGTAGTGAGTGCCATCCCTGCCCATGGCAGGGGTGTTGAAACCAGGTGATATCTAAGGGCCCTTCCAACACAAACCACTCTACGATTCTATGAAATTTCAGTGTTAATTGTGCATTCTTATGACTTCAACAATTATAGATATAGAAAAGTATTGTTTACGCAGATAAGCTGTTTGACATTTTCAGCATAAAAAAAAAAAGTCCATGCTTTACAGAAGGACATACAGCAACATAAAAGCAACACAGCTTTATATTCTATTGACAGTTCCCTGTATGGAGGTTTTAGGTGAGAGATTACTTCAAAACTTCAGTGCTGAGATAAATGCCAACATTTAAAATATGTGGAGGATCTTTGTCTTGGGATAAATTTCAGAACCTGGTATCATTTAGGTCTTGTAATTTTTAATGTGTCTGCAGACACCTACTTTAAAATTCGAATAGAATAATAAATCCATAGTACCCATTTTCTAAATTCTATAAACAAAAACTTGTCTGAATTCTTGAATACTTGAACGGGTCCAGAGAAGAGCAACCAGGCTGGTGAAGGGACTTGAACACAAGTCCTGTGAGGAGAGGCTGAGAGAGCTGGGGTTGTTTAGTCTGGAGGAGGCTCAGGGTTGACCTCATCACTCTCTACAACTCCCTGAAAGGAGGTTGTAGCCAGGTGGGGGTTGGTCTCTTCTCCCAGGCAATCAGCAGTAGGACAAGAGGGCACGGGCTTAAGGTCTGCCAGGGGAGGTTTAGGTTGGATATTAGAAAGAAGTTCTTTTCAGAGAGGGTAATCAGGCATTGGAATGGCCTGCCCAGAGAGGTGGTGGATTCACCGTCCCTGGAGGTTTTTAAGGTGAGGCTGGATGTGGTACTGAGAGCCATGATCTAGTAATCACAGTGGGATTGGATCAAGGGTTGGACTTGATGATCTCGGAGGTCTCTTCCAACCCAGTTATTTTTATGATTCTATGATTCTATGATCTACTCTTTCAAATATCTATTCAGCTAAGATTGAAAATTACATTCCAAAATGTGAAATGTTTTATGAAAAGCTATAGTTTAATATATTTAGGATTATATTATATATTTATAATACTTTCTAAAAACAAAACCTTATAAAACAAAGCTTTCACAGGAGAAGCTCTGTTTTTCCCTAACTGATTGATAATAACACAAATGATAAAACAAAAATGATAACACAAATTGATAAAAACACAAATGCCCTGCTCACAGAGGGAAATCGGTTGTTACTCATAATTTTTTCCATAGATATTCATCTAAAATCAATAGTAAGAATAAATTGCATGCATCAAATAATAAATCAACTCTTAGCTGTCCATACATGCATGCACACATACAGATAGCCTAAAATGCCGAGCAAATTCATGATTTACATGCCCACAATGGCAGAAAGAGCAACATTTCATGTTTCATGCAGGAAGGAGGAGTGAGCTGCAAAAAGAATGCATGAGGTCTTTAAAAAATACTCCACTTATTTCCTATTTTCATATTATAGTGGGGTAGGTATAAATAGCTGCAAATGAAATTAAAAACAGAGCTAGAATGAAATTTCTTCTGGCATCCACATTCATGTCTCTATTATGCAGTTTGCCCACGTCACAGCTCCCATGGGTGATTGACTTTATGCAATACCATGTGTACATAGAAGTGGATAACACACAGGGCAAGCTGTTGTTTCCATGCTGCCTCAGCCACTGTCCCTGCCCTTTCCTCTGTCTGGGATGTGACCAGCTCTCAAACCTTGGGCAGCCATTGCCAGAGTGAGTCACCCACACCTCATCTTTACCCTTTCATTAGAGCAGAATATGCCAAATCTTCAATTTGGCTGCAACACCCTTTATGCATTTTCCTACTCTCTATGGACCTGCACTTTTGGGCCAAAGGTAAATATGGGTTTTGCATTAGAAGATGGGGTTACATGAAAAGTGCCAAGAAGAGATTTAAAACATCATCTTGGACAATAAAAACCACCACTTCATAATGACCTTGCTACAGACATCAAAACTATTGCCACCCAGAAGCGATGGCCCCATGTCCACGGGGGGGTATTGCCATCGCACAGCAGCACGGCCCTGCCGTCTGCTCCTGTTTGTTCACCACCGCAGAAAATCCAAGCGAGGCAACAGACAGCAAGACATGGGGGTGCGATGAGGACGAGGACCAGGGACTGTCATTGTGCACAGCGCGGACATTGACGAGTCGAAGGGCGCTCGGCCTCGCACATCCCCAGTGCCGGCGGCGGGGCACGAGGCGCGGCCGGCGGAACGGGACCGGGATTAGGATAAAGAGCCCGGAGCGGGGATAAATGGCCGGCAACAGCCCCGTGGCACCGGCACTGCCGGCTCTGCCCTCCCCCGCCCGCAGAGGGCGCTGTGCAGCGCCGCGCCCGGGCCCGGCTGCGCCTTTCCCGCTGCATGGAGCGCCTCCGGCAGCCCTCTAGCGCCGCTGCCAGCGCTGCCCCGGCGGCAGCAGCCGGCCCGGAAAGGCAGCGGGACCGGCCCCCCCAGCTCCTTCCACGATCTCCGCCGCAGCACGGGCACAACGCGACATCCCTTCCCCACACCTAGACCAGCGCGCAAAGAGCCACGCGCGCCCCGCGGCCCCGCCCGCCCCACGGCCGGGCGCTGAGCACCCTGGGAGATGTAGTCCCTCCTCCCCGACCCGGCGGCGGCGGAGCCGGACAGGAGGACTACGACTCCCGGGGGCTCGAGGGGCGGAGGGCGGGGCGGGCAGGGGGCGGAGCGGGGACAGCTCCGGTGCTGACCGCGACGCGGGTTTGCCGGGAGAGCCCGGGCGGGCGGCGGCGGCTGCCGGCGGGCGGGTGCGAGTGGCGGCGTGCGGGCGGCGGGGCCGCGCCCGGCCATGAGGCACGAGGCGCCCATGCAGGTCGGTGCCCGGGGCGGAGCCGAGCGAGGGGAGCGGCGGGACGGGACAGGAACCTCTTCTCTCTTCTGCCGGGGGGAGAGGACGAGGACACCCCTGCCATGTCTCAGGGGTCCGTGCGAGGGGCCGTGTCCCCGTGAGGGCTCTGCCCGCCGCGGCGCGGGGGGGCGGCGGGTCCTCGGGCGGCACAGGCCGCGGGCGGGTTTCGAGGCACATTCGGGCACATCGGGCTCGCAGCTCTGCTGTGACTGGGTGTCAGTTGTTGGGTGTATCGAGGCCCTGTCGGGATGTGCAGAAAGTTGGCAGGACGCCTCCATCTGTTTATTAGAGGAGCACTTATCCATCTGCATCGGGCAGAGGTGGCTCTTGGCTAGAGCAGGGTGTAGCAAAAGAGGTGGCCCCTTTTCAGCAGTTTTTCTATTTATGGAAAGATATAACACCCCTCAGCACTGGAGTAGAAAGTGCTGTATAGATACAAGTTACATCACGCAGAGTTTTTAGCAGTTTCTAGATTGTTGACTCTAAACAGTTTATGCTGGTCAGCTGTACTTCAGTTATGAATTAGGACCTAGTTTGTAATCACATGTAGAAGCTCTGGAGCCCCCAGACTATACATTTGAACACATGACTGGTTTTTAGTAGAAAAGTGGATTGGTAACCATCATTTTGCAATCAAGTACAAAGAGCACTTTTGCAGTCTGCTGTGATTTAGGTGATGAACTGCAGCCCTGTCAGCTAATGTTTTTCATGCTGGATATCTACTCTGACATAATAAAATTTCTGTCTGAAGGGAAGATCTGCATCCTTTTGCATGCTGTGTGCATATATCAGAATTGTTTATGTAGTATTTTTTACTTATTCATGCATGTTTATTGAGCTACTGAAGACGTGTTTAGTGTGTATTGGTTTTGGAGAGCATTTCATTAAATGGAAATTTTGCTAGTAAAGGGTGAAAACTGTAGATTGGTCTCTACCATATCTGACATTTTTGTCAGGTTGTTGAATTCACTAAAGTTCTTAAATAGTTGTGGAAAAAAGTGGTAGTGCAACATTAAAACAGAATCTAAGGAAAGGAGAGTCCAAATATAAAAAAAAACCACAAAAATTGTACTTGACAACCAGAGAATGCCTTCTTGGCATTTTTATGGATTGTCAGAACAAGTGGAATTATTGTTAAACATAATTGAGTAAAAGTCAGTAGAAAACACAGCCTCAGTATAAAAAGAGACAGCAGAACTCTATAACCCTGCCTGTAAATTCTGTTTTTTCAAGACTTCTGACATTGTCAGAAGTCCTTTTTTAAGTGTCCTTTTTTAAGTATGTTTCATCCAAAATTATAATTATACTCGTCTGGATTCTTCCAAGATGTGAAAATGCAGTCTGGCAGAGAGAGAGTTTGATTTTCAGTTGTAGTTTTGAGGGTTTGTTTTTTTTTTGTTTCTACTACTTACACTATTCCTAGCATAATAAAATATTATTCCTGTAAAAGATTCCAGTAAGACAATTTTCTTTTGTGGATTCTTCTTAAGAATCTTGTTTTCCAGCATTAGGCTAACATGGTTGAACCTTTTTCAAATGGGCTTTAGACTGCCTGAACTAATTGCTTGATTCATCTCTTTTAGTTATGTGATTTCCTATTGCATGAAACAAATGTAGTTGCTTCTTTGCACACAACAGTATTATGAAACAGTCCGTTGCAGAGCTATCATCTCTGAATTGTAGAGCAAGGGAAAAAGTGTTCAAGTATATGTCTTTTGATCATGACAAAAACAACTTGGAGGAGAGTAAGCATTTTTTTCCATTTCCACCAAGCAATAATTTAAAAGAAAACTAAAATGTTAAAATATTTCAGTAGGATGAAAAAAACCCAGACTGAGTACTTTCTATATTTGTGAATTCTTTCAATTGCATTTCATGCTATTTCTCTGAAGACAGAAGTGGCCAGCAATTACCACAAAGGCAGTCCTTCCAAGAAAGAGTGGCCTAGTGTGAAAGTTTGCTGTTGTCATCTGCTTCATGTATATGGATCTGGGTCACAGCTGTGACTACTTTTCATTTTTCTAACCATTTTTTAAGAACAGATATCAGTCTTGGTAGTGCTTATGGTGGTGGAGAGGTCTTAAGAAGTCAAAAGTAATGAGTTCTCTTTTCTGTGAAACATTGAATTCTGTATGGTTTCTGCGTATTCTTCTAGGATTTGGTTTGAGTTACTTGAAATGTCTATGTATCTCTCAGTAGTTTCCCTAAGGGTTTCATGGTACTTTCAAAGGTGAAGGTTCAGTGGGAAATTCTCAGTGATTCACACACCCATTCACTGGCTTCTAGTTTCATTCCTTATCTGATTGTCACCATCATGGCTAGGCTTCACGAATGAAGATTTGAGAAGGGCTCTACCCACACTTGCTACAAGTGCGCTGATGGCTAAAAAGGCCAATGCGAGATAGACAAGTCCGGTTGCAGAAGGCACAGCAGAAAGACTCCCCAGGTGATATCAACAAGACGCGATTCTTTCTGTGTTGTCTTTTCTCCTCGAGAGTGATCCCGTGTGTGTTCTCAAAAGAAGCAGCAGTGTTGTAAATAGAGTGTTTCCATGTATCCCAACTGGAGGCCAGAGTAGACCAGTGGTGGTGATCAATATGGCCAAGGCTGAGGGATTGTTTCAGGCAGTCCTTGTATCTCCTCTTCGGGGCTCCTCTCTTGCGGCAGCCAGTGGCAAGTTCCCCATAGAGCACGATCTTAGGGAGGCAGCAGTCCTGCATCCTGGAGACGTGCCCTGCCCAGCGCAGCTGTGTTCTCAGCAGCATGGCCTCAATGCTCGTGACTGCTGCCTGTTCAAGGACAGACGTGTTGGTCACACAGTCAGTCCAGTGGATGTTTGGGATTGTACGGAGGCAGCGCTGATGGAAGCATTCTGAGACGCAAGTGGTGGCGGTAAATGACTCATGATTCGGACCTATATAAAAGAGTAGACAGTACAATGGCTCTGTAAATGCTGATCTTTGTACTTTTCTTCAGATGTTTGTTTCACCAAACTCTTTTATGGAGTTTACCAAAGGCTCTGTATGCCTTTGCTAACCTGTTGTCTATTTCTGCATCAATCTTACCGTCTGAGGAGATGATGCTTCCCAGATCATTAAACTGCTGGACTGACTTGAGCTCTGTTTCGCCAGTGGTGATATGGGGATGATGGGAGACTTCCTGAAGTGCAGGCTGATATAAAACTTCTGTCTTCTTCAAGCTGACTTCCAGCCCAAAAAGCTCAGCAGCCTCTGCAAAGCAGGATGTTATGGAGCTACTTCTGTGTGGGTGACGAGGGCAACATCATCTGATTGTAGCATGCAGATTTCCCACATACCTGCACTTTGCCAAAATACAAAAAGAACTGTAATTTGGATAACCTGTTCTTAGTATTTATTAGTGCATATGGACATCAATGGTAGAAGTTTGTAGAAAATGTAGATAATTTTTTCCTTAGCTTTTCATATCCTGTTGTCACTGGCAGTGGTTATGTAAGATAGATTTATAACAGACACATCCAAACACAATGGAGAAGGGCAATAACAAACAAAAAGGCTGCCTACAGATATTGAAGAAGTATTATAAAATTGTGATGGGAAAAACCAATCAAATCTATTAGATGCAAGAGTTTGCATGGCAATTCAGCTCCCATCACTCTGCAGAATTATTGGATATGTCAGTCTCAATTCAAATTAGAAGCACTGGAATACAAGAGCCTGCCAAGCCACTGACTCCACAGAAAAACTCATATACACCTTTTTGTTAACTGATTAAGCTGCATCTGGAGTCTGTAGTCCTTTTTCTGTCATTACCTACTTTTCGAAGTGTATTGTAGAAACTCACTCCCTTTCTGATTAGATACTTATTATTCTCCAGCACAGAGGCACTCGGGGCTAGTTTATACTCACTTATTAATGTCCGGTGTCTGCTTCAGTTTACACCAGTCCAAATAGTTCTCATTGCATGATGGCCAGATTACTATCTAGAGAAACAAGCTCATGTTTTGCTTTCTGTTTTTTGGACTTTTTGTTTCATTTGGTTTTGATTTTTTTTAATTATATTTATTTTTTTGTCATAAGGTAAGCTCTTCCTTCTTGTAATCTTTCTAATAACCTTTCTGTGTATTTTCCAAAGACAGATAATGGCCCAGCCTACATTTCTGCTTCCCTTGAAACATTTTTTGCAGTGATTTAGATTTTCCTGTTTGAAAACAGGTTTTGTAAATACATTTGACCAGAATTGTCACTAACACTGTCTCAACAGGGCCCTAGACAGTGGCATTAGTGTTTCACTTTGTCTCTTGGCCTGATGGAACTGCTCTGGCAAGTGAAAAGTTGCACAGTCTTTCCTAGTCTCATGCCCCTGAGTGCTGTACTAGGTGGAACAAATGACAGAAGCTTTAACCATCTTGTCTTCATTTTCTTTTATACCCCCTGGTAAATCCAAATTTCTCCTGGAGTACCTGGGCTGACTCAGCTTTTATTTTTTATTTTCAGCGCTGCACTATTTTGGTGGCCTCTGTGTTAGACTAACCTATATGGGACTATATCTTTGGTTTTGCCTCTATTTGGAAAACAGCCTTTTAATGTACTACCTAGACTGGTAACTAGAAATATGGTTCTTAAGCTACCCTTTTCATGGAGAAAGTAAATTTCCAGAACTGTTTTTTACTTACCCTAAATTCTGCTGTTCTGGGCAGCTGCTACCAGTGTGACCACATTCATGATAGTTCTGTTGATACGAAGCAAATAGAGCTTCTTTGAAGTGTTTTAGACCTCACCTTTCAGTATCTTTTTGGTATATCCCAACTTGGCATTTCAGCTACTTAAAAAAACCTTTGCATTTCTAACTACATGATTCAGACTGGGTAGTGGGATGTTTACAGATATACATGACTCTAACCTCATAATACCTTGAAGCAGATAAGCTTCTCCTGATGCTACCAACTACATTAGTTTACAAGCTGTGCTCTGCAGATGTCTGGCAATCAGCAAATTCCAAATAAGTGGCCGGTGCATTGTCTACTGAACTCTGTTAAGCCTTATTAATTGGTAAGTTAAAAAAAAGATAATAAGGATTTGTGAGAATTAGCTGTATTCTGCATCTGTGGATACTTATGTATTTGTTGAGATCCCACCAAAAGTACAGGAGGTTAATTAACTTGCCCAAGACGTAGAAGAGAAGAAAACAGAAGTCATAGGATGCCTCTGAAAGAGTTAAGAATAAAGTCCAATCTCTAGATTATTAGTCTGATATTTTAACTAGAAAATAATTAATTTCTTCATGATTGGGTTATATTGCCACAAGGTATGTGTGTGTGTATATATATATATATGTATGTGTATTTATATGTATATATATGTGTAAGAGTTTTGGAACATTTTAGCTACTTTGATGATGCAATTTGATCTACACATGAAAGACAACTAATGTGCAGTGTCACTCACTTGCACATCCTGTGTACAGTTTGGTGAATTACAGTCATCGAATTTTTCCATCGTATTTCATTGTTTCAATATCCATTTGTTATGTTTGACTAATCATATTTTACAAAGGCAGAAAGATCACCTTGCAAAAGGCTGCACGTACAGGGAACTCTTTTTTTATTAAAATACCAGGTAAAGTCAATTTCTTTTTAGAAGCAATAGAAATGTATATATCTACCGTGTTTCTAGAAAAGGACTGTTGCTCTTTCCACTGCAACCAAATTGTTCTAAAATAAACCTGCCATTTGTGTCTGGTCAATGTCATTTCACTTTAATCCAATTCCAAGGATCTGTTAAAAAGAACCTCAGTTACCCCTCCTTCAGGGATGGGTTGTAGCAACACTGTTTATAGGAAAGTGGTCTTGCTCTTTGAAAAACTGTAAATTACCTAGTCAATGTCTGTCTATCCTTATTGTAGATAGAAATAAGGCATTTTCCCTGGGCTTACTATTGATCTTTTCCTTTCAGACATGCCTGTTATTGGAGTTTTTAAAAGAAAACAGTATATTTGTGAAAGGCATATAGGAATGAATTTCAGTATTTTCAGTCTCAGGTTTTCTTGCCTTTTGCATCATATTTTCCAGGGGCAATTCATCCTGCATTAAAGCATCCATAGTGGAGTGCACATAAAAGTGCAAACTAAAGTCATGTGCACTCCAAGGAGGTCACAGCATGCTGCTGTGCTGAAAAGCTGTTCAAATTCTATCAAAGAATGAGGTCCTCTAAGGCATAAAGAATAACACGGCCAAATGTTTTGTTATGATTATGAAGGTGGCAGGTAAACACACAGTTTTTCAGACATTTGTCCTCAACTCTGTGTTTTCACCTCTTCTTTTGAGATCAAGGAAACAGCTGAGCATGCAACTTGAAAAGTATCTGGATGTGATGTAGAAAACTCTTCTTAATGATTAAACTTGCCTATGCCCATAAATAATCCTTATTAAAGGAATTTAGAGATGTACTGGAAGCAGGGGAGCACAAAAGCTATGTTTTTTTGTCCTTGCACCATATTCAAGCTGGCAACATACCTCCTTCCAGCTTTGATAAGGAACAGGCATGTCAGACTTCTTGACTGTAGGTTTTCTGTTTGTTGTCTTGAGATTAGATTTCCCAGTGGACTCTCACGTCTGTCCTAAGTCCTCTAGGAGGTGGCTTGAGACTGCATTTGTTACTAACACCCTGATGTATGTAGGGATATGAATAGGGACTCATTCTACAAAAAAACTCAAAACAAACCAAACAACCAAGTCTGCAATTTGCTAATGAAAATAACCTTATACATTTTCTCTTCAGTTTTACTAATAAGGACCAAATTGTACCGAAGAGAGAATTCAATGTGTTTAGTTGGAAGTAATGCTTTTTTGATATATTCATTTAATATTTGAAAAAATAACCTTGTCAAAATAAAGGTAAGAGTTTTGCTTTAATGGAAATATAATATTATTAGAGAGATTTATTTCGTTCTCATCTATGTATGTAATGTTTAAATAGAGGTCGGAACAGGACTTTTCTAGTGATTGTTTTCAGCATCGTTTTGAAAGGAGGAACGTAGCATCAGCACTTACTTCTTCACGTTTCTTTTACAAATGCCTCCAGTAGTAGCGACAAGCGCTGTTAGGAATGAACTGACATATTAATACATCAGGGAGTCGACTACAGTGCATTCCATATTTACTTTAAGTCAGCAGCTTTCATTTAAGAAGGAGAAGCACTTCTGGCTTATTCACAAAGCTTGAGAGGACCAAATACGTAGACTTCCCTTGCAGCAGAAAAATAGAGATTCCTCTGGAGTATTGTTCAGAATGGGAGCCTAATGTAAATTGTGCTTGGAAGAACATATCTCTTTGCTTACTACAAAATGAGTGAGTTTTGGAAGTAATGGCAAAGCCTTAGCACCTGTACGGAGTTTGATGTGTCTTGACACTAGTGTATGCACTAGTACTTTTCTAAAACTCATTTGGCCTTTGGACATAAGAAAGGATTATTATCCATAGTCTAGCGAGACTGGCTCTCTAGGCTAAAGTTAGTCTCTCCAAACAATTTGAATTGCTAACAATACCTCACTAATCCTGTTGGAGAAATTAGTCCTTTCTTATGCCTTTTTTTAAGAAATTTTAATCAAACTATTGCATGGATAGTGCACATAACCACATTAATTTAGAGGAGCTCTGAAGTTTCTCTGTAGGTGAAGTCTATGTTTAAAACTATCCATGGGAAGCACATTCTTATTCAGGAAGGCTACACAATGTATGAGATTTAGTAGGACTGTTATTAGATTCCAGATCTCCCTAGTTGTCTGCTCACTGAATCATACTGTTTCTGAAGTGTTAGGCATTAAAGTAAGTGGGGATGAATTGTAAGCCACATAGGACTGAGGGCAGCAAATAGAATGGAAGATAAAACCTCTTTTTGTAAATCTTAAGCAAGTTGAAGAAGCTACATGGAAGTCTTCTTAGGAGATAAAATCAAGAAAGAATATGATGCTCCTTCTTGTAACAAATGGTGACTCTTGGCTTCAGCTGCTGCATAGCAGAGAGAAGCCAGGAGGGTGATGAAACAGGCTACTGGGGCAAGGACACAGGTTGCAGACCCTGGCATCCACAGCCACTGCACTCTTTTGTCGGATGGACTTCATTGACTTGGTGTAAATTGTACGCAACCTTAGCATGGCCTTTACTGTTTTATAATCAGTTGTAATTAGACTGCTATAAACAGCATTTGATTTTCTCACATTCTCAGCAAAATATCCCCAAATAGTTATACATTAAGGGAGAGTAGTGAAGGTTTTTGTCTTTTCTATAGAAATCAGAAAGCTAAAAGATTAGCAATGTGTATGTTTGGTAATATGTAGGGTTTTGAACTAAAGCTTCTTTGTTGCATGCCTGTGGAAGAAGTGATTAAATTTCAAGGCCAATGCAAATACTCAGGTTGCAAGCATGTAGGTACCCAAGACTACATTTAATGAAGAAGGTAATTCTGAACTCAAAATCTGAAATCAAATGCTCACTACTGTATTATATATTAAATATATATCTTACACTGAATTTTTTTTTAAAAGCTTCCTACTTCCATTGTCTTCTTCAGGACTTTTTGTCCCTACTATTCCTATAAGCCTCTTCAGTAGTCCAAAGAAGCTGGCATACTGTTATTTGTGCTATGAAACAGCAGAATTAGCTCAGAAAATTTGTGCACTAATTAAAATTCTGATGAGAAGGTGCGTCAGTGTACAGCCGTCACCCTGGTTCTGGCTGTCCCTTCTGATTGCCCAAAAGGACTCTGAGATGCCTGACTTAGAAAGCTTTTACATGAACTGTGTTTCTGTAAACCTTTATGTTAGGATACGGTGGCTGTCCTTCTGTCTCAAATCAGTGTGTAAAATCACATTCAAAAAACTTAAGGTTTGCCTTAAGGATTTCAAAATACTTGAGATTTTTTTCTTAAAAACCACGTGAGGTGTCCCTGTGCATAACTGCCACTTATGATGATGTTGTATTAACACTGGAAATTCAAAAAACTGTAGAATATACTAGTACTAGAAAAAAGTCAAGACCTTATTTCAGATGTGTATACCCAACTCACTGTTCAATCGTATAATAATTAAAATCTGGTAAAGGCAAAATGCTTCGAGGCATGGAGAAGATAACAACATATTTACAGTAAAATGTTTCAAGAATTTTATTAAGTGTAAAACTTACTCAGCTTTTGCTTGGAAATACACCTACAATGTCATAAAGCTGCACTGATCTCTTATTTCGTTCTTGTACAATTGAAGTATCTTCATCTATACTCTGACCGTCTGTTTCATTCATCAAGTTTTCTGAAGTCAGATCTTTTTAGTTGTATACTCATAAACTTCCGTGCCCTGGATTTTTAGTATTATTGCTTTTTGTTTTGGTACTAGTCACCAGTGATGCTTACATCCTCTTTTGCTACCAGAACTATTACTACATAAATTAATTATAAAAGAAGAGTTAGACTTCTGTGAACTTCTTCTTGAAGTTTATATTGAAGTGTGCACATTAGTAATATTTCAAGTAGGTGTTCTTCTTGAACTTCATTGATACATGGTATGAAAAACTGCAATAAAATCTAAATGTCTCAAGTTTTGTATGATACAAGAAACCATAAACTGTTTCTTTTTATTTTGAATTACAGATGTCATCCGTTCAAGATTCCAAATATGGCCAGAAAGATACATCTGACCAGAACTTTGATTACATGTTCAAACTGCTCATTATCGGCAACAGCAGTGTTGGGAAAACCTCCTTTTTGTTTCGATACGCTGATGATTCCTTTACGTCTGCGTTTGTAAGCACGGTTGGGATCGACTTCAAAGTAAAAACAGTATTCAAAAATGAAAAAAGAATTAAGCTACAGATTTGGGTAAGCTAAAAATAATAATTCTGTGAATTAAGAAAGCTGTAGCAGTCTGATAGCATTTACGCTACTGCAGGTTTACATTGAATGTCATAACTTTATATATAGACAGCGAGAGAGCACAGTATTGGAAAAGCACTTAATTATTTCCTGTGTAATCTCTCTATCTTGAATAATAGAATACAGACAGTATTTTTAAGGTATTGAAGTAGAGTAATTATATATTCTGAATTAAATTCCTTTAGGAAATAAAACAGGTTGACACATATTGATATCTGTGAAGTGAGATACAAAGCACTGTGCAATATATATATTTCAATGTTATATTGAAATACCTTGAAATATCAGTTTTAGGTCTGGTGTATTCCCATAAAAAATTATGAATTCTTGTAGGAGCTATGATAATGAATGCGTAACAGAAGGTGTAATTTTTTGCTCTGTTAGTTATGTTTGTCATCCTGATCATCTGAAACATCTTCCTTCTTCAGCTGAGGAATAGTGCAAAGGTATAGTGTTGCTAAGGCATACAAAACCCATCATTCCTTGCCTACACCTTAGAGATGATAGAAGGATACCCAATGTAGAAAAGTGTGATGCTAGGGAATAGGTAAAATGAAATTATATCCAAAAATTATTTCATAAAATCATAGAATATTTTGAGTTGGAAAGGACCCTCAAGGATCATTGAACGCCTCACCTGGCCCTGCACAGAACAGCCCCAAGAGTCATGCCTTGTGCCTAAGCACATTGTTCAAACACTTCTTTCACTCAGACGGGCTTGGTGTTGTGACCACTTCCCTGGGAAGCCTGTTCCAGTGCTCAGCCACCCTCAGGATGAAGAACCTTTTCCTAATATCCAACCTAACCCAACCGACTCAGCTTCAGGCCATTCCCTCAGGTCCTGTCACTGGTCAATACAGAGAAGAGATCAGTGCCTATCCCTCCACTTCCCTTCGTGAGGAAGCTGTAGACTGCAATGAGGTCTCCCCTCAATCTCCTTTTCTCCAGGCTAAATACACCAAGTGCCCTCAGCTGCTCCTCATATGGTTTCCCCTCAAAGCCCTTTGACATATCGGTGGCCCTCCTTTGGAAGCTCTCTAATAGCTTTATGACCTTCTTATATGGAGGCATCCAAAACTACACACAATATTCAAGGGAGGCATCTAAAACTACACAAAAAACTACACCAGTGCAGAGCAGAGCTGGACAGTCCCCTCCCTTGTCTTGTCAGTGATGCTGGGCCTGATGCACCCCAGGATTTGACTGGATTTATGGCAGATTTGCTGATGCTTACATCTGCTAGCTCTTGGGTGAAACTCAGTAAAGGAGAGGGAGGAATAGCAGGGCATTTCATAATGTGAGACCTGGAGTTAAAGCTTCAGATCTTTACTATCTTCCTGGGGTGCTTGAAGATTTTGAGCAGTATTTCCTTGGTGAGACATTCATAACAGCCTTAAACCACACATTTTTTGTTTGAGTTATTTTTGGTTCATGAATACAAGTAATTTAAAATTCATTTAATGATGGGCAGTCATTAAATCTCAGAAAACCTGAGATCAAATCTGAGCAGTTCTTCTAACATTATTTGAACAGCAGATATATTATGTATCTTTTTAATATGGCACAAAGGAGAATTTTCCAGAGCTTACTAGGGTCTGTCTCATTCATGTTTTTTTAGATAGGCTTCAGCCCTTGGTACATCAATTTGTTGTTCTGTGCCCTCTAGGACCAAAGAATTTTGCTTCTCAATCTTTTTAAGCTTAAGTTATTGCTATTATCATTAGTGAAATAGCATTACATACTAGGTTACTGTATATCAAATGCATGGTTTCACTTTAGTAACGTGCTAGTTTCATTGTAGTAATGTTGGAGATAATGTCAACATTGCCATTTTTTTATAAAGGAGCAATTTAATTGTGTTCATATTATAGTCTTCACACAGTTCTTTAATCACCAAGTATCCACTACAATAGATTTTATTGTTCATGTCTCTCCTAGCAAGAGCAGCAACGCTAGATTATAATGTTGTAGTAATGTGATTAGCATACTTTTCATCTCTTCATGTCAGACTTCAAATGTGTGCTTGGTTCAAAGTTGTCCAGCGATCTAGATGTGTTCAGGTCTATCCACAGCATAGAGGGGATGTAGCAGTAGAAATCTTTCAAGCTGGACTGAACTTCCAGGTCTAGCAAAATCTTCATTTTGTTGTTCTTTGCATGATATTAACGTTCAGAGTCCAAGCAGGACTCTGACAGTCCTTGCCTGAAAAAACCTGCAACCAAAATGAGTGAAACAAACTCAAGAACTCCATGTCCCTTACAGAAGAGGAATGAGAGGCACAGAGCATAGAAGAGACCTTCCTGCTTCAACTTGAGGTGAAGAGTCACATACCAGGATGTAGGCACATGATGTAGGATTAGAAACAAGACTTCAGATCATACTTTCATGCTAAAGGTTTTTATCCTAGCCAGTGTTGTATCTTTCTTTGTGGTGGTGGTGGGGCGTTTCCCCCCCTAAATTTTTAATGCCAGTTCTTAAAAGGCCTTGTCATTGCCAAATCAACTCAAATTGCACAGCTCACTATAGCTGTTTAGATGGAGTATTTTGCATTGGAGCATTGTTTTGCAGTTAACCTTGCTAGTAAATTGGTTGACTGTTGCACTTCTGGGACCTTCAATAAAGTCAGTAAATAAGTAAAGAGTCTCAGAAAGCTATTCTAGTGCACAAAATCAGAAGTAGAGCACTATTATCCCATCTCATAAGTTATATCAACAGCAGTATTGTTCTTAATATCTATATATGTAACTTGTGTCTGTATTATATTATACTTTATTATTTTTCTTGCGTTATGCAGATACCTTTCTAAAACGAAGAGTACTCCTGTGATATCCATTTCAATTTCAAACTGCATGTTTGAAAGAGCATTTATATTAGATAAAATATAAAATTGAATGAGTCATAGTGAGTGTGATTTGATGTTAATGCTGAGTAGAACATGCATGAGGTTATAACACTTCCTTCAAAATCAGTGGCAAAGTATTTGATAACATCATGTGATAATGTATTCAGCATAAATGAAATAAAATATTATCAAAAATCCAACAGTTTTATATAGTCAGAAGAAACTGGAAGTGCAACTTTAAAATATGTTCTGAATGACAAGATCAGAACTGAATTACTTTGCCATACACTTAAGTGAAGGAATACATGGAATGATGCTGCTCTGATGTCCTTGCCTGGCAGTAGAATGCAAAAAGTGTAAATAGTAATGCTGTTAAGCCACTAAAATTCCCTAGCTAGAGCACAGTTAATCCAACATTTGTCCTGTTAAAATTTTTACATATTCCTCTAGGGTAGACATTTCAACTTCCTGTTTAATAGTGCTTTCAGCATGATACTTTGTCTTCAACGTGGAGTATGTTTCCAGAGAATAAGATTCTCATGTGCTTAGCAGGGAAGGATGCAAGTTTGTTGAAAAGTCAATATAGGCATTCAAGGAAGCAGAGTTATTTACTTATTAGTTAATTTCACAATGTGATTATCACAGATGAACTAGGAAGCGTTAACAGGTTGAAGGAGGTGTATTCTTTCATATTCAGATGCCCTGCAGATCTTTTGTTTGTTTGAGGTTTTTCTTGCTTGGAGGGAATGGTATCTTATTTTTGAAGTTAATTGTCTTCTTTCATTGTTCGAGTCAGGGAGGATGGGTCTCAATCTAGTCCTTGTTACATCTATTTCATATGGTCAGAAGGAGCCTGCTGGAAGCACTGTAACATTTGCTTGTTTTCCTCCTGATCCAAACACCTTCTTTCAAACAATATTTATTACTGGGTTTGAGAGAGGTACAGAGTTCAAGTACAATATTCATTAGTGATAGCACATTACCAAATCATAGGACCACCAGCAGGTTCTGAAATTTTGTTTAATTGCATATTATAAATGTGACAACCTGGTATGGATATTAGGAAGACATAATATTAACATATTTCTTACCTTTTAGAGGAGAGCAATCCATAAAAATTATGGGTTTACATCAAAAGGTATTGATTTCTCATTTGAAACTAAAGAAAAAACAAATTAAAGAAATTGTGTCTGGATGCAGCACATACATGCATAGGATAAAAGTCTACTAAAGAGCTTTAGGGTGCTTTACAGAGTCAAATAATAAGAAGCAATATATTTTCCCTCCCTTGAGCTAGTAATATTAAAGGAAAGGGATGGAACTAGAAGGCCGTAAGATTCTCTCACTTTAAAATGCTAGATTTCACATTATGTTGAATTTTAAAAAAAATATCAATACCAATTCAGACAAAATTGCACACTAAATAAAATTAATAAAAGATTGAAGAGGTGCAAATTAGAAAACAAAAACAAACTTAACCTTATAAATCTGTCACTGTACTAACTGTATAAATCCCTATGCTCAGTATATTCTGTAGCTGTGATTCTAGAAAGGTTTACATTACCTTTGTGAGCTCTGTCAATGGTATAATAGAAATAATAACCTGAAACAGCTTATGAAGAAAATACAGACTTATTTGAACAGTAGAATTTGTTAGCTACTGTGTCAAAATAAACCATAGAAAAGGGAGGGAAAAAAAAAAGAAAAATAAAGTCTGGTTCCTAGAAGAAAGAATAAGATTTACAAATACAGCACTAGCCTTAGACTTGAAGGACTAGGGGCAATGATCACACATATATCCTCCCAGAGAAGGCAGGGTAAGACCTGCTTGTGTCAGCATATCCTTCTTGGAAGTGTTTGTGATAGTTTCATTTGATACCCAAAATGTTGCTGCCTTCACATCAACAGTTTTCTATAAATTATCATAGGCCTTAGGGACTAAGTGACTACTAGGTTTTGTAAGTTGACTGAGGAAATCCAGTGTTATCATTCAATAATTAAAACTATAGTAGCTGTTAAAAAAATCAATAGGTGTTGGGCACCTGTTTTTTTTTCCCCTAAAGCTTCCTAGCAGCCCTTTATCAGCAAAAATAGTTCACTAAAAAGAAGAGTGTGTGTGTGTGTGTGTGTGTGTGTGTGTGTGTGTGTGTGTGTGTTAGAAGGGTGTGTAAGAGTACCAGTATCCACGAAAATTGCCTTGATACTGAAGTTTTTAAAAGTAAGTTACAAGTAAGCTACAAGTGTGGAGGCAGTAAAATATTGCAGAAATACCCTGTAACAGTGACTGGCTATAAGGATTAGTGCAAGAATCCCTAAATACACTGGTTCAGCAGAAAGGTGGTGGAAACTGAAGCAACAAAAGTGGAAATTAGAGTAACATGTGGAGACAATGGGTAGGGAATGTGGGAAGAGTTTCATAACTGAATTTTCAGGTCCTGACTTTGTCACATCTGACTCATCTAAGTGTTTTTAATTGGCATGACAGCCACTGCAAAGTTTATTTCATGAATTTATTTTATTTTTTAGTTTATTTTCAAAGTTTCTTTCTCAGCTGCTGGTCACAATGTGTAGCTGATACTTTGAATACATAGCCTTTTTAGATGAGGATAGTAAATGTCTAATATTGAAAATGAAATTTCCTCATCTCAGCATGAAAATCCAATGTGTATACTGTAATAGACAAAATAATTCCAAGTAGTGCAGAATCTACAGTAATACAGAACCATAGAATCAGAGAATATACTGAGTTGGAAAGGACCCATGAGGATCATCAAATCCAACTCCTGGCCCTGCACAAGATACCCCAGTTATCACACCATGGGCCTGAGAGTGTTGTCAAAATGCTTCTTGAACTCAGACAGGCTTAATGCTGTGACCACTTCTCTGCAGAGCCTGTTCCAGGGCTGAAAACTGCAGGGATTTGGGATTTCTTTGGATCCAGCTATATTAGTAAATTGAGCGTACCAAAACCCTCCTTTGGCATTGAATTCAGTTGGCATGGAATAGCTTTTGTTCATTTGTTTAAACTCTTTCAGTCTGTGAAAGAGGATGGACACATCCAAATCTGTCTTTAGGTAAGTCCTGGTCCCTCCCCAGGAAGTATTAGACATAGCGCTAGCAACCTGGGTCAAAACCATGCCAAAAAACATGCTAGCAATATCACAGAATAGACAAATTCAATAGCCTTGAAATGCTCCTTGGCACAACTGAATTTGCTGTTACAGACATGGCCTGAAAGGGCAGCAGCACCAGCCATGGGTAAGGGTGACCTGTTTGTTGTTTGATAAACAGTGCAACGTGTTCACAAATGTTGGTCTGTCATAAGGCCCTAAAGGAACCATTCCTGAGAAAAGATGGGTAATGAAGAATGTAGTTGTGACAGACACAATGCAATCTCTTTCTGGACTTTTCCTGTTAGCTGAAACAAGGTGAGATTCTGGGAAGCTTTTGTTTAATTTTAAGCTACCCATCAAGAGATGAATGTTACCCCAGTTGTAGTTGGATATAGTTTGCCTCAATTATTTCCTGTCTTCTCCTCTGCTTATTTCTACACAATACAAATCTTTAAAGAGTCTGAAAGTTTTGAGATAGGACCCTATTTTCATACTGCCGTATTATTTCATGTGGTGCTTCTTATATATTCATTGTGAGCAGTTCCACTTATGTACAAGTCATATTGGGCATACTTTATTTCTCAGATAAAGATTCATTAATCATTATTTTTCATTATTTTCCATTATTTTTCCATAATTGTTTTTTTCCTATTTTTCATAGCATCTGGAATTTTCAACAACAGATACTGAAGAGTTGTACAGCCAAAGGACAGCCTATTATAATATAGACAGTACTATTTTGTTCAGATCTCAGTCAGAGAACTGCCCTAAATTTTTAACCTTTGTAAGCTTGAGAGGACTCTTAGTTACTTCCAGAAGTTGTATGTTTCCTGAATTTAGGGATTTGTAGTGCTCTCTTTACCTTACCCTGTTTATACTGTTCTTGTTTTTCCATTTATATTAAAGTTACACACATGGATCAAATTCAGCTCAGATTTCCATTGTTTTAGGCAAGTAGCCAAGAAAAAAAATGGTTGAATGATTCATTCTCACCTATAAAAGTGGAAATGAACAGCTAGGAAAGGGAGATACTGCTTACCTAAAAAGCAGAAAAGACTGCTTGTCTTCTCTCTAAACTTTAGTAGATGCTAGTAATTTATATAATCTTTATAATCTAAATAATGTATAAAAATGTAAAGAATTTATGTAACTTAGATGTTAAAAGCATCAGAGCATAGGGAAATATAAGTAGAGACTGGAAGACAATATATGCACCGCTATTTGAAGTTTGACTGCAGTTGCTCATACAATGAGGCATGATGTGAGACAAAGCACTGAAGAGTGTGAGTGAAAATGGGACTAAGAATTTATGAGACAGGGCACCATAAATGGTGTAAAAATCAGGAAAAAACATAAAATAGTGTAAAAATACAGGAAAAAAACCCCTGCACTCATTGAAAGTTTTTTGCAAGAAATGCTGCCTTGGCATCTACTCAATGGGTAAAATATAGATGCATCCATTATAAACAAAACATGTCTTGTAAAACTAATTCTATTTCTTTTATAGAACCAGGGCTCGATCTGCAGTGTGAAGGAAGATTTTGTAAATGTGAAAGTCATGTTCATCTCAGACAGACTTCAGAGCAAAGAGTGCATGCTGTACACTTTGTGAAACAGGCCATGCTGGCCAGTGATGGCACTTTTAAAATTGGTATGGTTTTATTTGAAGTCTAGCACTGGTTGTTCAAATATTGATGAGATATGATTTTATTGCTATAAAAAGTGCCTGTCTTGAGGGTTTCATAACTGACTCTAAATCCAACTCAGAAAAAAGGACTGTGCCTATTAATTCAGCACCCTATCAAGAGAGCCCTGTGTCCTGATCCTATGTGCTTGCTCTAAAATACACATCAAAGTGGTTGCAAACTCCTGGCTTCACGTAGTTTGGAGAGGAAATGAGAGGTAAATGTGAGTTCTCTAACTGCAACCAGCATTAAATTCCCCTATTTTCTCAGATATGCCAATGGTTTTTTGAAAGCCTTCTATACTTTTTGGTCAAAGCTTTCACTCTTTTTTGAAGTTCTGTGCTTTACACAACCCTCCATTGCACATTTAAACAGTTTTGCTGCATAGCTGTGCTTGCAGCATAGAAATCTGGTCCCTGTGACCAACTTAGCACTATATATATATATATCATTGCTGGACTTTTAAAATATTCTCTGACAAAGACTCCTGTTATTAGTAAAATATGTCTGTATTCAAAGGCAAAAAATAATTGTAAAGAAAACGTGGCATTTAGCATAATTTAGATTCTACATAAGGCTTATCTCACTGTTGAAGTGGAAACTTACATGGGAATTCTTTAAAAGAAACTGAGCTAGTGCAAGATGCTTTCTAGAACACTTTTCTATAGTGTGTCTTAGGCAGTTTTCTTCATTGGACTCCTGGGAAATACATACTGCCATGATTTAGGCCAACAAATTATCAGACTGCCAGACCTCAAATAATAGCAGCTCCCCCTAACCTTTGACCAGGCAGTCTGGCATAACATTTTTTCAGCTGCCTTTGCCTTCCACATTGTTTTCCTTATTGTTCCACAATGATCCACATTGCCTTCCACATTCCACTTTGACTTTGGCAAGTCAGCAGCTTTTCGCATGCCAGGAAGCATATACCAGTGGAAGAACTGTAGTGATCCAGCACTTACATGTGTGCAAACATCGTGTGAATGCTACATAGGCTTCCTAAAAACTGGTGATGAGAAATGGAAAGATAAGATAGAGTGTTTCATACATGTGTACCTGAAGAGCAAGATCTTTGATATCGCTTGATGGGATTTTCCTTCTCATCCTTCCCAGTCAGAATGGGAAGGAAATAAGGAACAGAATGAGTTTGCTGTGACAGGGGTCTGAATCAAGAACAATAACATTGTATTGAATATGAAAAACAGTTAAGCTATTTTAACTGTTCAGGCTCTATAAAATCCAGAGAAATCTGACTGTATACTTTAAACTGTCAGTGTAGCTTATACTTACTAAGCTATCATTTTAAGAAGCAAAACTAAGCCTATTTCTAAAATTAAATTACTGTTGACAGCATTCCTTAAAGTGCAGTCAACGGTGCTGCCAGTTCCCCTGAATGTTAGTTATGATATCTGTACAGCTGCAGTGAATTGACAAAGAAAAAAAAAAAGTCCGTACAGGCTCTTTGCTGAATTTTAATAGGATTCGCGTTGTAGATTAGAGTGAAATGTTGCACTCTTACTGTGCATTTGCTTCTTTGAAGTCACAGGACCAGAGCCTTGGCCAGGAGGCATAATGTAAATATCATGAAAATAGGAGTGTAGAAATAGTATTTAAAACTCACTTTTGCCTTCTCCTGCTGCTCAGTACAAGCTATGATTGAACAGCTTGAAGTCAATCTGAAATTATGCTGGGTTGAAAGGGGCACGAGTGACTGAGGGAGGATGGTGGGGGTCGCATGAAAGCAACTCATTTTTATTTTATGTTACTCAATTTGCATTATGTTCTGGAAGTAAGCTTAAGTGCATTTTTTAAGAACCCAGAGCCATAAGGGGCTCTGTTGTAACATCAGAGTGTTTGTAGTAGCTTACATATTATGGCCAGTGCACACAGATTTTACAAATAAAATTATGATACTAAACAAAACAGCATCCCTGGACAGCTGAGCTCTGTATTGACATTGCTATTTCTTGGTTCAACTAAGAAAAATCAGTTAGGATATTAGTTGTATTTTTTTTCTAGTAGAGAAGTTGCTTTTTCCACTTTTACTTTCTTTCCAGTGTCATTGAAGGCTAATCTCCTTCAATTTTTTTCTGAATAAATATATTGTTCTTTTGTAATCATCCAGGTATTTTCTAGTTGAATCCAGACTGTTTTATTATTCACTGCTCATAAAAAATTATTTCCACAGTTTTTACCTGTTATGACTGTATTTATTCATTAGTTGCAATTTGAGAAATATAGAGAATTTTACCTCACTGAATTCAGTCAATAACACAAATGGAACTTGTAAGTGGTATAATTTGCTGACTTATTTACTCTTCAATTAGGATGGTACCTATATAGACAGTTCTTACTTTTCTGCCCATTAGGTTTTTATTTATGTGTATTTCTAAAAAGAAAAAGGAATTTCCTGTCTCAGGAAATCAGTTGTTCTGTTCTGACAGCAAGAATGATACTTGGTGGACATTTTTTGCCCTATATAGATTGGATAGTATTGGCTTTGGTTTATTGTATTTGGAAATAAAGCCAACTCTGCAGAAAGGAATATGAAGTAACTCTCACAGGGCTTTCTGGTTTTCTTTTCTAGGTGGTTTGTTCTGCCACACTGACTAGCCTATATTCATATTAATGAATGATTCTAGAATGAACTGAGCTAAAAAAAAAAAAAAGACCTGGATGTATAATATTTCATAATTCTATATTCACCTGTAATTAGGATGTACTTTCTGCAATGTCTTGAAATATTCTGGGATTGCTTATTTCTGACCTCTTCTCCAAAACATATTCAAATTCTAGTCACCTTACAAGACTTCCTAACAGCCATTAGTGCAATTTACCTCAACTGTAACTGCCTTGGAGAAATCTATGATGAGAGTTTCTAGACTTTAGTGGATATGATAACACATGAGATGGCATCACCTATGCTAACAGTGAACTAAAAAGGTAAGAGTAAAATGTGGAAGCATCCCAGTTGGCTGGAATTTTTTAACTGTGGGAACAAAAGGAACCAAGGTAATTTCCTGGAGAAGACTGAGTTTAGTAATTGGAAGAAGGGCGGATAAGGACCTAAGGACAAGCTGTTTTAAAAGTGAGAGGACATCAGAATTAGAATGCATTTTGAAAAGGTTTTAGGACTCAAATAGTGAACTTAATAAATAGTAGGTATATGCTAATAAAAGTTGTTAATGTTGAGAAGTCGCGAAGTATAGAAGAGGATCAGTATATCATACATTAAAAAAAGACTAAAGTGTCAGGTAAGAGGAATAGAATTCAATTGAATGGTACTAAATCAGGTTCTTTAGCAACAACAATAAGAAACTACTTTTTAAATTAGAGGTTATTTAGTTAGCAACAACTGAATAAAGGCACATCTGGGTATATGAGAAAATAAAAGGATTCTTACTAACCATCCAAGGAAAAACAGTTGATATGGCTCTTGCATCTGCCTGATAAAATATCTTTAGAGCAAATAGGACTTTTAATTACATTACGTACTGCACTGGAGTTATTTCATATGGAGAAAGGAACTTCAGCTGAAGGCAGATGCAGAAAAACTGTATTGTATTGCATAGAGGAACTAAAGGAAATAGAAGGAAACAAATTATGTGAGTTTTTTACTCTAGAAAACAAAGGCTTTGCTTTTTGATAAAGTTCTTTTTTCCCCAATAAAAACACTTAATTTTGTCCAAAATGCACAGTCCTCCTTTGAGAAACAGTTTGGATGAGAAAAAAATATGTAGACAGGCTTGTTATTTACCTGACATCAGTGTGCTGAAGAAACCTGTAACAAGTGAAAAGGATGGTCTCTTTAACAGACAAAGGCATTCATTGATTGGCTTAGAAAGCATGTTTGGAGTTGAGCTGACAAGTGGCGCTTGAACCTTTCTAAATGCTCTCCATTGTGTGTTTGTGCAATATTTTGAATGTAGTGGTGGTATTACATACAGTACCAAAAGAACTCAGGTATTTGTCTTGATTCTTGTCCAAGGGCCACTAACTTCTTATTTAAAACCAATTTGCTTTCAGAATGTCCGTCCTTTCAGTTACTAGTAATGGTTTTTTTCACAGTACTTCTTCCTTTAGGAATTTTGATGAACTGAGGGAGTCTGAAGAGTGTCTGTGCCTGCCTGCATCCCATAAGATAGAGTTGGTAGCATGTAGAAGAGTCATGACAGAAGTATGACTGAAGGGTGATCAAAAGGAAATCAATTAGGTTGCTGGACATGGTGGTCTGGTAGGCAAAGAAGCTCTTTAGACAGCAACTGAGCGTCAATGTTTCTGTCTACTGTGTTGCAGGGAGGATGTATCTATCAAGGCAGGAAGACATTAAAAAGATCATGTAATGGCAAAGGGGTTATAGTGCCTTTGGCTGGGAAATGGAAAGGCTGAGAAAGCCAGTATCGTGCTAATTAGAGGGGAAGAGAGGAAACAAAGAGTCCTGTGAAAATTAATGTCAACCTGAAGCAAGATAGTAATTATCAGTCTGAAGGATAAAAAGACCTCACAGAAAAGTCAGATAGTTCAGGAGAAATGCGTTTATGCTGAAATAATGAATACCATTATGATTGTGCAGTAACAGGAATCTTAAAAGCTAAATGGAAGATGCAATGATAGAAGATGGTATTTCTGTATAACACTCTTAACTGTACATCTGTCTGGGGATTAAACTCACATATATTTAGAGCTAAAATGAAGAGCATTTCTTGCTTTATTTGAAAGGCTAAGCCTCCCTAAATAAATTTCCTGCTGTAAACCAGCCATCATAAGGGCTGGTCTGTATGAGAAGAATGAGCCTGTGATTTTAAATGGGTAGAAAAAAAAAAACCTTGGAATTTTTCATGCATTCTGTCAGTCTCTTACATGTAGATAAGCAATGGAAGATCTTGATAAAAGTTTACATGAATTAAGAGAAGTCGGGGCAAACCCACTGAGATACTTAAGAGATATTCACTGAGCATATTTATTAGACATAGAAACTACTTCTAGCTCAGGAAACTATATAACTGCATATGGTTGGAAGTTGGGGGGATGTTTAAAAGAACGATCATATATATGTCCACCTTATTGCAATTTTCTCTAAATATTTAATCAACACTGTTGCAGAGGATATCGACTAGCTGTATTGTTTTTGATCTGACCCAACAAGGCTGTCCATACATATATGTTTATTTACCTGTAAAACAGATCAGTTCTTTGCCTTCTTCCAGGAAGGGCTTCCCTGCTTTTTACGAAGCTGTGTTTCCTAGCTAGAAAAGTGCAAGAAGAGTCAGTGACATCCATTTTAGTACTCAGACTCTGTCATGTACAAATGAGTCTTAATACTTTGAAAATAACAAGATCCAGGCAAGTAGGAATTTTACCTGCCTGTCCCTTACAACAAGTTTTTTTGGGAGCTATGTGGTAGGAGTACAGAAGTAATCACAGAAGAGGCTGAAGGTGAGGCAGGGCAGGACTGTAGTCTCCTTCTTCCACCATGATGAAGGATGCAGAGATGGGAATTGGGTGGATTCCAGGAAATCTTGTGGTAATACTTATGCTTTGATTCCCATTTTTAAATATTGCTAAGAGGATAAATTTTGTATACATATC
Source organism: Myiozetetes cayanensis (assembly GCF_022539395.1). NCBI lineage: Eukaryota > Metazoa > Chordata > Aves > Passeriformes > Tyrannidae > Myiozetetes > Myiozetetes cayanensis. The sequence goes on from NW_026087631.1 coordinate 46,263,641, forward strand.
TTGTAATTCTGTATAAATTACATAATAGCGCTTTTTTTCTAAATTATAAAATTTACCTTTTTTGATGTCTCAGATATCCCAGTCTACTTCTATCTGAACTCCTTTAGAAACCCTAGGCCCCAGTGCACTGGTTCTTAAGCATTTGTATTTGGGGAAAGCCATACATGGTCTGTGAAATGACTGCAAATATAAAATACATTCTCACACATATAAGCATGGAAACAAAATTATGGAAAATTAGTACTTTACATTAATAATAATAATAATAAATTAGCCCAACTAATACACAAATAGATAATACACTAGCCTAGTGTATTTGTCTAGAAATAAAACCTCTTGTGGGGCATCTCAGAAAAATAATTTGAGCAAGCTTGACTTATAAAACCCTGTTTTCCCTCTGCAAAGATAGGAGCACTACTGTCTCCTACCTACTTGCAGTGGCCATTCTCTCTTGAGCTCTCAGTTTCTTTTTTTCTTCCTTTGTATAAACTATGGGGTTCACTCTGATCACAGAACAGCCCTTGGGACTTAGTTTTTTAATATTTTCTGGTTTGTGTTGCCAGTTAGGAAGTGAAATGACATTGCATGACTTTCCTTTTCTGCATGTAAAATAAGTAAATAGGTACACCTTCTTTAAGAGTGGGAGATATTCATGGAAGACTGGCTTAGGTATGGATTAGGAGATTGTTGTATTTTTAGTGTATTCTGGCAGGGTGCTGGGAGCTGTCTCTGTTGGCAGTGATGAAGACACATTCGTCTAATACATCTTTTGTCTCAGTGCAATTGCTGTGCAAAGCAATGTTTCCAGCACACGTGCTGCCACAGGAAGGGTCTCAAACATGAAGCAATGAAATGGGAGCACAGCATGACAATCCTCCCATAATAGAAACTGAAGGTGTTTTTCTAAACTTTTTTAAGTTTGGGGACTTTTGCTTTTTGCTTTTTTTACCTGATTTACTTAAATGTAGCACAGTGAGAACATAAAGAGTACCCTGTGGTTGTCCATAATTTACTGCCCAACTCAGATAAATTGCAAATGCAGAAGTAAATTTTGGAGTTTTTGCCCTGTGTACAGGAGTTCTTAGAAAATAGGGATGTTCTCCACCCCAGGAGAACTCACTCCCTGCAGATGTTTCTTTCTGATCTTGCAGAAAGGGGTCTGTGTTAGTAATATGCCCAGGTATAACCTTCAACAGACTAAAATAAATGTATGCCTCTTGTGAGTTTTCAAAAGTAGAACTCACCTCTTACCATGGCATTTCTTTTGGAACCATATAGTTAAATCCACAGGTACAGTCCAGTAACACAGGAATATCTTCTTTACTGTAGTTGTAGACATGGCCTACATAGAATAGAAATACTGAAAGTTTCTTTTATTTTACAAATTTTTAAAAAGATGGATAGGGTCACTCACATAATATGTCCATTAGTATATTTTCCATTGTTTTGTGTCATTAAATATAACTACAAACCGATGTAATACAATATCAAAGGTTTACTTGTTCTAAAAAACCAAGCAGGGGATTTTTCTTTCCCCTGCATTGCTGTAAAAGAAAGATGTTGAACGAGGGAGGGTAGTTTGCCTTGGGTGATTGGCCCACACAAAAGAAGTAGACAACAGATCCACATTCCAAGCTGATGGCCCTTTGAAGACTGTGGGGAGGGGTGAGGAGGTTTTTTCTTCTCTACTTGGAAACAGAGGCACTTCACTTTTGCCATGAACTCAGGGAAGGTGTGTGTTGTAGGGGTCCAAGGTTCACTTAGGTTTTGACCTGGTCACCTAGCTATTTCTGGCCCCGGTTTGCCTCTGCTTTTCTGTGCCCTCTTCTGCCCCCAGCCCAGACTTGATTGGACTTCATCAGAGAGGCTCCACCTGCAGAGGAACCTTTTGGGGAGCAGGTTTTCCTTTCCCTCCTCCACTCCCGTGTTGGCAGTGGCTTCTGCCCATCGATGAAAGGGGAAAATCCCAGCCACAGCCAGCTGCAGACAGTGTGAGGTCATGGGAAGAGCCCCTTTCTTTCCTCTTTTCCCCTTTTCAGTGTGGGGGGGAAGATCTCCATATTCGGCTTCTCGCACGCACTGGGGCCTCATGCAGCTACAACCAGAGCCCACCAGCGCCCCTGCTGGCCAACACGAGCAACTGCAGGCTCTGCTCCCCCAGTGATCCAACACTGCCCCCTGCTGACTTTGGTGAGAATTGCACCAAAAGGCAGAAAGTACTGAACTGCTTCCTTTTTAAAGGGGAGTTTTGGGTACAGGATTATTGTTTGGTTGTTTTTGTGTTCTTTTGTTGTTCTGCTAGTACACATATGTCCTTTAATAAAGGGCTGGGTTTTTTTCTTTCTTCCATACTTCCTCAATTGGAGCCTCTTAATTTCAGATTTACAATTGCTTAGAGGAGGGAGTTTGGTCTTCCTCATAACTCATCCTCCTCAGCAAAACACTTCAGTCACATTAAACTGAGACATACAGGATTTTTTTTCTGACTGTCTATGGATTTTGTCAGTGGTGTATGAACAAGGGTTTTAAACATTGTTGACTGTTTCATAGTTTTTTATCATATATGTCTTTTAATAATAGAACAAATCTTCCTCTATGGTAAGTCACTTCCAAGTCTGAAAGAACCAATGTTGTTGAATTACTGTGATTCATCCCCTTGGTAACCCAAACTCAAGGGCTGCCAGATTTCCAGCATAATAGGCTCTAGTTTCTATTTCTGAAAGGGAGTTTGAGTAGGATAGAGAGGAAAGAAACAAATTTAACAGCTTTTAATGCCCTTGAAAGTCTCAATTTAAGTGATTGACTGTACTTCATCCAGAACTCAATGACCTGTAAATCTGGCTTAGCTATTACCTTATACTTTACATATCTTGTATCTTGTACATCCAAACTCCTTAAAATGAAGTAAGAATTTAGGAAATATTTTATATTTCAAAGTGTAACAGTTTTATTAAGTGCTGTGGCAATTGTGATTGAGTCAACAGCTACATTATATCAAAGATGACCTCTGACTGTTGTATCAGAAGAATTTTCACTTACACAGCTAAGTTGAACGATATTTTCTGGACCAATGCCAAAGAGATTTCCACCCAGATTTCTCAATCTGGTAACCTCATGGACAGAACTTCCAAACCTGATTGTATGCATCCCATCCTCCAGGTGCGTCAACCACACCACGCAGCTTAGTGTCATTGGCAAACTTGCTGAGGGTGCACTTGATCTCAACATCCATGCCATCATGTGTTGTTTGTGATGAATGCTTCCCATGGAGAAAGAGGTTATACTTCCTTAAATTTTATATTTTATAAAAATTTCTGGGCATGATTTTTCATCAGCAAAAGCTACCTTTTTTATGGTCAGTGACCCAGTGCCTTATAAACAACTTGCAAAGGAAGTTGCATGATATCTTCAGTTTCTTAGAATTTTCAATTGGTCATTTTTTAAACTGCTTTTAATAGCTGTCTTCTTTTACCAAAATCTTCTACAATTGTGTATGTTTTCATATTTGGAAAAGGATCACATACCTTTTGCCAATGGCGGTAAATTAGATCAAGAAAGAACTTTAGAACAACCTGGCAAAAATTGTTTTGTTTTCACCTGTTATCTGTAGGAGTGAGCAGGAATCTGTGCTTCATAACCATAGCTTAGAAAGAAGATTCGTAATTAATTTTCCCGGTGGTGAGTTCTGCTTACCAATTCATTTTCTGATTTGTTTATATTTGTCAGAGAACACTGTGTAATGCTTGCTGCCATTCCTCTTACTGTTCATTATCTGGACCGTAATTTAATTTTTTTTGTAGTGTTCTGTATTAGAAATATTAAATAGGTTTTTTTTTCTAAAAACCAGACATTTCTCTTGAACAGAAGCCAAGACTTTGCAGCATATGATTTAATGAGCTGCATGTGATACTAATAATTTTTGGTTTGTCTTTTTCAGTCCCTAATAGGCTTTGGCACAAATCTGTACTTTTCCATGTCTTTTCAAAATTATTTCTGGGGCTCTTCAAAGTCATAAATCATTTGGCCTCCTTGCCAGTATGCTGCTAATGTGCATGAAAATAACATGCTTGCCTCTACCATCCACAAAGTACTGTTCAGAAGAAAGTATGTTCTTTGTCTTTGCACTACTTCCTACTGTCCGGAGCTTCCACAATCAAAATCACTTACAAGTGAAAATCTTAATTTTAGATCTCAGTTCTGCATCCTCTATGACAGTGATTCCTGCTCCCACAAATTGGACTATTGCAAATAAAGAGTTAACTTGGGCGAATAAGGCTGAAAGACAGGTCCATATTACTTACCCCCTGAGGTCTGCAAATGTTATCATCAGTTTATCTCATTCAATTCATGATTAAATATATTTCTGTCTAGTAACAACTAATTCCTGGTGGCAGCTACTGTTCTCAAATCACATTTTGCACCCATGTGCCTATAACACATGTAGTTAATTATGACAGAGGACCTAGAAATGTTATTAAAGTCCAGCCACTTAGAGACCCTCACTAATTTCATGCAGGGCTACCTGTAATTGGTTACATTGGCCATTGAGTATGATCTGTGTAGTATTGAGTCTGTATAGAGAAAAATCAAGAGAACTAAAATGGAGAAAGGAAGTGTCTACTTTTTACTCTGTGAAGGAGAAGAATGCCTAAGGATCTTAAAAAGTAGGGAGAAAATCATGTTTATGTTTCTGGAGCATCTAATTTGGGATGGAATATCTGAAATACTGATGTTAGATGAATGCATGTGTTCCTTTCTCTTTGTTATAAAGAGTTACTGTGTCATAAAAAATTACTGTGTTTTGTGAGGAATAGTAGTGCTCTTTGGGCTCCCTACTGAGTTTTTGAGAAAGGAAGGAGGGGGAATAACATTAGGTAAGAGATGGACTTACACAGACACGAAACCTCCTGCTTTCCACAGCAGAATGTCATATCTTCAGGACTTCTTAGTTTTGTTGTTTGTGCACACATCACCTGTTTATGTAGAATAGGGCTAGGGTGAGACCTTCTTTTAGCAGAAAAAAGGTAAACAAAGACAGAATAGCAGCTAGGTAGGATGAAATAAGAGACAAGAAAACATATTTAGGGGTAGAATTATACTATGGAATTTTTTCCCCCTCTTATAATATTCTCAAATTTTGAACTGTCTCCTCTTTCATTACCATTTCTTTCTGTCATTGTAACCTCATGTTACACTGGATAAAGGAGACTTAGTTGCTGAGAATGGGCTTTTGGCAATAAGGTAGATAGTAGTCTCTTCCCCACAACGTTGTCAAACAACTGAGGCCCAGAAGATTGTCAACAACTTGTTCAGGATTACAGATCAAAGCTGTAATCTTCTGTTTTTTTAGGCTGTTCTCAACATTACCATTAACCTCTCAGAACATCTGTGAAGAAATCAGCATATGGCCTTCCTATGTGATTGCTAATGAGCTTTTTAAAAGCTACAGCACAAAATTAAAGTTGCAGGTGATTTTTGCCTTAATTTACATTGGGCTTTTAATTACTAAATTTCATAACTTGTTCACTTTGCTGTGTTATTCCCTAACGTTATTTGAAAATAGGGAATTAAGTGTGCAGGGTGTACTTAGCTTGACAAAGAAATTTGGTAACTTTTACTTAGAGTACCATTTCTCCCCAGATCTTTGCTATAAAGAAATTCTAGACAACAATCCTAAGAGTAAAACAACGGATTCTGTAGAAGTTAGGTGCACCAAAACAGTGTATAGATCTTATGTTAATTCTTTGTATAAATAAATACCATTCTTGATCTTAAAATGACATCTCGATATCAGAGTATATTCATCATCATCATCATCATCATCATGGCTAGGCTTCGCGAACGAAGATTTGAGAAGGGCTCTACCCATGCTTGCTACAAGCGCGCTGATGGCTAAAAAGGCCAATGCGAGGTAGACAAGTCCGGTTGCAGAAGGCACAGCAGAAAGACTCCCCAGGTGATACAGACGAGACGCGATTCTTTCTGCGTTGTCTTTTCTTCAGAGCATATTCAGGGACTATTTAAATAGTGAAGAATTTCTAGCAAAATTCCCAAGGATTTCCCATAGACTAGCAAAAGTCGCTGAACTGGCAGATTACAGGTTTGTTGCCACATTGTGTGTCCCATATGGGCAGTACAGGGGATCAGTCTACTGTATCCAGGGATGCAGTCTACTTAGTTATAGGTTGTCCTGAGAAAACCTCTGCTGTGTGCTGCAGTACTGAAGAGCTTGATTTTACTAACAGCTCTTATCTCACTCCTTTTCCCTACAAGATGAAAGGAAGACCAAAGAAGGACTTGCAGTGTTTGAAAGGGTTGGAATAACAACCTCTGAGAGGGGAGCAGTCTGCCAGCAGGTAGAAGGTTTTGAAGCAGCTTTTGATAGGAAAACAGATAAAGCAGAAGAGTGGAAAGAGTCGTGGGAGCCAAATTTTGTTGCCCAAATTGGCAAAATTCATAGGTATGTTCCTGTATGATGTATATTATACAGAGGCACTCAACACCTTGTAGCAACCAACTCTATCTTATTTATTAGAAAATTTAAGTCCTGCCTCAGATGACCATGTTACTCATACTGAGCCACCTGGATTTTAATATGTTGGTAAAATCTACCTAATGTAAGCAATGTTGGAATGAAATGGTAGAAAGACTGTTGGCTTAGACACAAAGAATTGTCATATAATGCTCAAGAGATGACAATTCATAAAGACTGGTTCTGTGTCCAGCTTTGTCACTTCCTTTGGAGAAGCAATTGCCTGTTTGTTTGTCCCGTGTTTAAGGAGACTTTCTTTAGCGGTGATCTTCCAACTCTCTGATGCAGTGGGGAGGTCTTTTAACCAAACCTTTTGAATTGACTTCTCCTTATGGAGTAGAGAAGACCTATTTCCAGAGGGACATTTTTGGTTGTTGTATTTTACTCAGCCACATTTGGATTTGGGGTTTAGTATTTCCTGGGAGAACTTTAGGTGGAGGAGAGCAACAATTCATTCTGTAGTCAAAGTGAAATATGGATGATATTTTATAGTTCTGTTGAAGCTCTGAAGTAAGAAGAAAAACAGCTGGGTGACATATTGGTCCATTTCATAAAAATTTGAAGGAGAAGTGATTTTATTTTCACCTGGTTTCTATCTGTAGGTTCCTTTCTGAATTTAACATTTCTGTAATGTGAGATGGAAAGCTTTCCAACATATTTGGCATATACGGGCATGTTTAATCATGTGCTGTATATAGCATTTATATTACACATAGTGCAGGCAATGGCAGTTCCACAGAATTTATGGCAGCACTGTCCTCTGCACGTCTCCCCAGAAATTGTGCCGATGTTGCCTTCATCATCTGACATAAGCATGGGAATTGGAATAATTTTTCTCTTCTCATCTTGTTCATTTAAGTTGAGAAGCTATATATATATTTCACACTTCTCAGAAACATTTTTTGAAGCTGCTTGTAACAATCATGAGTTTTATTTTTAAACCTAATCCCTGTTTACAGAATGTATGTTGGCTATGTGTTTAAAAAAGGGGGGGCCTGATGAGAGGAACAGAAGAATATCCAAATACTTCATAAATCAGGTATTCAGTGAAAGTATTGTAACTGTGGAGGCAATAGCAGAGAAAGATTAAACCATCTGCCCTGGTTGGTGAAGGCTTCCTTCTCTGCTAAGATTCCGTATACTTTTATTTTTTCACTCCTTATTTAACGGGGATTATCAGTGGACTTATTTTAGATGAGGGTATTTTTAAAGGCATTCATGTTATCTGCTCTAGTGGCTTGTGATGAAAATATCATTATTTAATCTTTACAACTAAAAATATCCTTTCATATAAAATGTTTTTCAAGTCACTCCCAATGTAATAGAAAACTATTCAGAGGCAGTATGTGTAGAGTAAGCAGCAAGCAGTGCAGTCAGTCAAATTTATATTCTAAATCTCTGATTGCATCATTGTCCCAGAAGTAAAAAACATTTTAATTATTGAAAAAATAATAATCCATATTAAAAGGTCTTCTTTTTCTTGATACTGCCTGGATAATTTTCAGTTGATTTGATAGTGATTAAAAATGGACTTTCTGTTACCTTTTTTTTTTCCCACTGTACAAGGGATTCTTTGAATAAAAAATATTCAGCTTCCTTACCTTATTTTTTTACTCTAGGTATTTTTCTATATTATCATTATATCAATGGAGAAATAGTATCTTTTCCTTTTATGATACTTTTAAAGTGTTTCCCCTTTGCTAGTAAATGGAAAAAGGGCTTTTCCTCAAGGCAACATTGTTCTTGCTGCTTCATCTACTAGTCAGTTTTGAGTCAGAGGCAGTTACTGATAATAATGCAGCAAAAAGAGGTAATTTGGGGACAGATGATGAATCCCCAGGACTATTCCCACCTTAGTGTTCCTAAAACTGCTAACAATACAGATCAGTGATATCTTTCAAAAGGTGTATTTTTGTACATTTTTTGATCCAGAAATATATTGTACACAAACCCTGTTCTTAAGTAAGTGAAATACATTCTGGACACTTAGTAAAATTGATGTTCTTAATTCACTGTGAGCAGAAAGATGATGTAGGCTACATTAAATCTCATTCCTTGACTGATGATATCTGCTTTTCAAACAGCTCAGATATATTCTTAGTGAAGTACACTCTCTGTTTGGCAGACATCATTCCATGAGGCATCATGGCTGAAAAAAAACCCTCAAAAATTTATTTGAATTCTTTAATAACTGTTAATGTAGTTCTGGCCCCTCTCATAGCATCACAGAATCATTTAGATTGGAAAAGGCACTTAAGATCATTGTTCAACCACTAACCCAGCACTGCCAAATACACCACTAAACCTATCCCCCAGGGTCACATCTACATGTCTTTTAAATACCTCCTGGGATGTTGATTCAAACAGTTCCCTGAGCAGCCTGTTCCATGCTTGAAACCCTTTCCATGAAGAAACTTTTCCTAATATCAAATCTAAACCTCCCCAGTGGAACTTGAGGCCATTTACTTTCATCCTGTTACTTGGGAGAAGACACCAATCCCTACCTGGCTGCAACCTCCTTTCAGACAATTGTAGGAAATTGTAGTCTCCTCTGAACCTCCTTTTCTTCAGGGTAAACACTCTCAGCTCCCTCAGCTGCTCCTCATAAGACTTATTCTTCTGTTGCCCTTCTCTGGACTCACTCCAGCACCTCAGTGTCCTTGCAGTGACGGGCCAAGAACTGAACACAGGATTAAATGTGCAGCCTCACCAGTGCTGAGTACAGGGGACAATTATTTTCCTGATCCTGCTGGCCACACTATTTTTGATACAGGCCCAGATGCCATTAGCCTTCTTGCCCACCTGGGCACACTGCTGGCTTATGTTCAGCAGCTGTTGACTAGGTCTTTTTCCACTGGACAGCTTTCCAGTCATTCTTCCCCCAGCCTGGAGCACTACCTGGGATTGTTGTGACCCAAGGGGAGGGTCTAGCACTTGACCTTGTTGAACCTCATGACCTTGTTGAATCTCATACCATTTGCCTCAGCCTTTTGATCCTACCGGTCTTGATCAGTGCTTGAAATCAGTAATCTTGTGCATCTTCATTCTGTGAGCCTGTCCTTCGTTTGCTTAGTTTTGGAGTTTGGTTTCTTTGGTGGCTTTGTTTTGTTTTGTTTTGTTTTGTTTTTTCAGAGGTACTTTCTTCTTTCCCCAAGTGGTAATTTTGTAATGAGGACATGAGTGAAGACACAAAGATAGCTGAGCAAGCAGTATCATATTTCACATATAAGCAATCTTTCCTCACACATATTCCTATGATACTGTGTTGTTTTCATAGCAGTGACATTTCTTCCCCACAAAAAAATGTAGTTCAAGGACATTTGTGGAAGAGGCAGAAAAAGGAGAACAGAAGCAACTGCATTCCAACCAGATTCAATTTAACTTGTTTATGAGTAACTATTTTCCCTATTGTTCTGGATCTGCTCCTCAATAATTAAAACTGAGGAAGGCCCTAATCTTTTAATTAATATATGAATATATTACAGAGTTGAATACTAACTCTGCGTGTGCAGATAGCCATCTGCACTGTGAACTGTTACACTTTAGTTTAAATGGAAAAATGCAGGATAACTCTCTAGAATATAAATGTCTCTATGGACAATGAGCTTACAAAAAGTAGTTATCTGTTCTGGCAGAAAGAAAGGTAAAACTGATTATTTGTGTCCTGTGAGTGGCTAAGATGAATGGGAAGCAGAAGGCCCTGAAAATTCTTCTGATGATAGAGACTGAAAGTTTCAGAGTTCAATTGGTATTTCTGTTGACCTTAGTTTGGAAACCCACAAAAAGGATATGATGTTCTGTTTATAAAGCATCCTTGTTTTATTACAATTATTCTCAGAAGAATAATTCTGCAACACTTTGTGGAACATGAAAACTGTGTACCACTTAAAGACTCTCTCCATCAGGCTTTAACTCAACTGCCAGCCTTTCAGATAGCTTCAGCTGGCATCCTTAGCAGCTGACAGTCTAGCAAATCCCTCCCAGCTGAGGACGGGCTTAGACACCTGACTTTGTCTTCCTCCTAATGATAAGGAAATCGCAGTTATTTCACATTGTTATTCAGATGGTTTCTGGATTATATTCTTTTCAGCTTTTATTTTATTGCACCTGTCTTTGGCTCTGTACTGATCTGTATATCAGCTTCCACACTGTGTTCTCCCAACCAACTTAATTCTTACCTTCATCCTTGCTCCTAATCTTGTTTTCTGTTACACTGGTGGTGATACATCTTCCTGACTGACTTTCTTAGCCTTTATTCTGTCATGTCTGCTTCAAGCTGAGGACCCTGTGTTATTCTGTAGTTGGCATTCCTCTCATTTTACCTGCCTTCAAACTGTATCTGGCCTTGCCACATGTATTCACCTCTGCTTGTGCACCTTAGCCAGAGCTTTCATAATTCTTTCTCTTGACCATTTAGCTTTTCCTTTTAATTTGGGCACACTTTTACTCCTGCTTCTTCTCTCTAGGGCTTCTATTCAAGTTGGAGAACACTAACACTAAAAATTTCCCATCCCAAGTGCTAGCTTACTTTGTTGTTAGTTAGCCTTCAAGTTCGAGCTCCAGCTGTAACTGAGGATGAAAATCAGAGGATGTCAATGTTTAAAAGATAAGGCAAGAAGTTCAGCAAATTTATGTGGAGAGCACTGTTTATGTGCATATATCTATGAATTGACTAGATATTATCAGATCTTCTTCTGGCCTTTATATTTTCCTAACAGCACGTCCATAAGTTTTCTCAATATTTCTTCTACAGCTTTATTTTTCAGGCCCCTCGAGTTCTGTACAAGAGTCTTTTAATGTGGATGAGCTCTCACTTATTTTCTTTCCACTTCAGAGCTTATTTTCTGTCCCCTTCAAAGGTTATTTTAGACCAGCTTTAAGTGGAACATCCAATTCTGGTGAATTGGGAAAATGCTTCAGGCATTGTGGATTTCTGAGAAAACAATGCTGTGTGTAAAGCGCTGAGTATTGAATTACAGTCACGACCACACCATTGCTTATAGAAAGCACTGATCTTGTATAAACCTATGTGGTACCAAATTGGTTTGATAAATGTTTGAGATCCTTTTGGATGAGACAGTTTTATGTCATATTTACCCAAGTTACTTCAACTTTAAATTAAATCAGTAGTGTCTCTCATTCTGCAAATTATATACAATCATGATATCAAATTGATCTCTGTAAAAGTTCATTCAGGATAATTCAGTTGTGTTGAGGTGCCTGTTCAGGGTCTGAATAAATTTTATACTTCCATGTGTTCTCCTATACTTGTGGAAGCATAAATATCATTAGCAAATAACACAGAAGTTCCTAAAAATGTAGCTGAAAAAGACAAATTTCTAGCAGAGTCCAATTCTTCTGATAACTGCATGTGTTTCCGCAAGTTTTGGTAAAACAAACTTTATTTAAAGATCAAGCTGTAATGCACCAAAAGACTACCTTTGTAGTATTTAAGATCACTAAGGAGAGCAGTGGAAATGCATTAATTTGTTACTATCCTTGGGACACAGACAGATGCAGAGAAGATGGATATTTGCCATACTGAAGTATAATTGCAAATATAAGCAAATTGTTCATCACCTTCAGGGGTTTTGTCTACAACAAAAACAAACTAGAAAGACACCAAAAAACCCCCAAACAAACAAAGCAAAACAAAAAGGCTCCAATGTGTATTATCACTTTAATATTCCTTAAACATAGGTGTCATTTATAAAAGGAAAAAATGGAAATTCAGTATTTTAGTAGTCATAGCAGATTGAATTAATATAGCATGTGTTTCTATATATATCTCTATATTTGTTAGGTATTCAGTGAAATATCCCGTACACATCTCTGAGAATAAATATAAGTAATATAATAATGGGAGTCATCCCTTTTTTTCTGCAATTAGGCATTGTGTTTTAAATGTTTTCTTTATTAGAGGAAAGATATGTAATGATAGCGTACAGTAGATTTTACTGCTTTAGGAGCAAATGAACTCTATGCTAAGGATTTAGTCACTCTTCTCAGGAAGAGAGAGAGTTGGAAGGGAAAAGCTGGCACAGTTATAAGACGTCTTGGATTTAATATTCTATGCCAGTATACATGGATAATTCACTCAATCTATTCTGTGTTTCAAACACTCCACCTGCGAGATATTCAGTTTGCTTGTACTTGCTCTTGTATTATAGAGATGAACACTTTATACATGCTCTAAAAGTCAGAAAGACAGAGAGGAAAACATATAATGTTTAAAATGAAAAGTATAGCTGTTGTATTGAGCCTTGAGAAAGAAAAAAGTGCACCCTACCCAGTTTTTTCTTGCTTTAGTCTTCAGCATTCTGTTATACTAATTACTGAATTAAAATATAAACAAAGAAACAAACCCCAACCAATTCTGTACATTCTAACTTAAGTGAGGTTTTAATAAGCCACTGCAGCGTAGTATGAATGATCTTAGTTCATCAGTAAAGACCCATGTTCATTTATTGTCCCTGGTTCCTCATGATGTCGGACCCTTGCCCATGCCTCATTCTGCATTTGAGTCAGTTCAAACTTCACTAGCCCTGATTGTTCTGCATGGATCCTGGGGTGATGGTCAGTAGGGAAGATATATATTTGTTTGGACCTCACAGGTTGGAAGTATATCACCTACCTTAGAACACTATATTTGTCCTCTGGCTCCCTGTCTTTGGTAAGATTTAACCTATATTATTGTATATAAAAATGAAACTGACAACTTTATGTTTAAACCTGTATATTTCTTTTTTTTTTTTTTTTTGAAGGAGGGCTTATGTATAATATATAATTATATAGAATAGATTTGTTGCTAAGCACTTTTCTACTTGCCAATCAATTGGAATTGATATAATGGGCTATTTTCAGCAATGGTTCCAAAGACTTGTTAATTCACAGTATTTTCTGATAAAATACAGGGTGACTCTGACATTCCAATTATTCTATTTTAGATAAACATATGTTAAGTCTATTTAAAGATTCAAGAGCAGAGAATGATTTTTGTGTTTAGTAATTTTGATCCAAGTTCAGTTAAATTGAGCTGTGAGATTAAGATCATTCTTGGCTATATTGACTAAATGGAGTGTATTTTCCTTAAATTTGTGAATATAAGAGTATTAATTAGTTAGTAATTAAATCTACTATTTCTATATATTATGTTATAAAGTACATGTCATACTTTATTTTGAAACATCCATACTGGAACTACTTGAACCTTTGCTATATTCTGTCTGGTGATGAGTCAATGGTTTGTTTAATCCTTCTGTAAACACTCAAGTTGTTTTTGCTCTTGGTATATGTGCTTTGGAAAAGGTCTGACCTGAAATAGCCTCTTTAAAACAAACAAAAAAAACCCCAACCACCACATAGTTTTGCCTTGGAAGTTAACATAATTAAAACTGCACAAATGGAACACTACATTATACATTATATATTATATAAAAGGATAAATGTTATGGTGAGTCCATCATCAGTGGGAATAAATTACTCAAAATTTAAATTCTTTCATTTTGGAGATCTTCACTTTGATTTGTCTAGGTTTCATTGCGCTCTATATGTTTGTTTAATTATTTTGTGTAACTAAGAATAGAATTGTGCCTCCTTTCTTTTAGATTTCAAATCCTATTAATCACTGATAATTCTTTAGTTTCAGTCTTCTTGAACACCTAATGATGACTTACAGAGCTGTCCTCATTCACAGTTTTGAAGACTGGTTACCTAAAGTACTCAATTCCCCCTGTACGTAAGGGAAGTTTGATTTTTAGAAGTTTATAAGTTTGGAGAACATGTAACTTCCTGCAGCACCCAGTAACTTGGCATCAAAGCAAATGTAGTACAAAAGAAAAGATTGTAGGACATCCATCTTAGCCAAAATTATGTGTCGTACAGATCACATTTTCATCATACTGAAGATTGAAAGGGGAAAATGGTAGAAAAATCACTTCCCCACATTTATTTCTTGCCTCTCCTTATTGGTAAAGGTGACTGAAATCCAAAGCACATTTCAGTTCTTCTAGAACTGAATATAATTTCCAGGTTTAAGAAGTGAGTTCTGTCATGTTCTGGGATTGCTGTTTGTGATGCAGGTGTTTGGAAAGGGCTAATTCTTCTCCCTCCCCAGTTGCTAGCAGGAGTTAGACTTAGCAAAATTAACAACTTGTGTTTGAGCTGTGTGCCGCTGGCTGAAACACAAACCCCTGGGAGCCTATATGGAGCAGAGTAATAAACAACCCTGGCAAATTATCCTTAAAGCAGCAGTCTTTGATTGTGCTTACATGTGAAATTAACAGAATTAAGATTTTGTGGGGTTTTTCCCCTCACAGTATATTAGAAACTATATATTAAAAAAACCCCAAAGTCTCCTTTCTGGGGTCAGTTCTCACTTTGATGTTTATTCAGGTCTCCATTTTTGCCCATCTGCCTTGTCACTCACAGTAACATTTTTTCAGCTGATGGAGGATAATTCAGTTATGTCTGCACAATGAAAGAACATGTCCCACAGTTTAATCAAATCCGGGTAGAAATAATCTTCAGTTTTTATCTAGGATCAAAGAACACATGGTTAAATGTCTAATAATGCAATTTCCAGTTAATGTGCTGGTCAGTATTATAGTCAGTGAACAGATTACTGGGCTTTCTATTAAAGCTACAGCTGCCAAATGCAGAGTTTGCAAGAAGGAAAAATACATGTCTGCCCAAAAAGATGTCTTTTGTAGTAAAAGAAGCCTGGAAAGGTGTTGTTAGAAGAACTTGAATTATGTTAACTCTGCTATGTACTTGATACCTGCTTACTCAAGGGATTTCTTAACATGGCTTTTGAAATTAATTTTGCCTAATTTGTATTTGAAAAAGATTAATTTGATTTGCTATCATTTACATTTTACTTTATGTTTGATTTTCTTTGGTAAATAATGTATGAATCCAAAAAATTTGCAATGCCTTAGTATGCTTGCATATCCAATTCACAATCCTGAGTATAGCTCTTTGGTAAGATAACTCTCCTCTTTGTTTATAATTAATGAAATGTGAATGTATAGAGGAACAATTATGCATAGGTATATTTTCTTCTTCTCACGGTTTGATAAGGTCAGTGAGAATTCTGGACTGTAGACAAAAAATTGCCCTGTGAAAAATTTGCTTTATTCTTCCCTGACATAAAGACATAATACTTAGGTCGAGATTGCAAAAAAAATCTTTATATCACAATAGAGTAGTGTAATATATATATATATATATAATAATGTGTAATATATATATATCTTTTGTTTATGTTACACACATATTGTCATATTATATACATATATACTTACAAATTTCTGTATATACACAGAAAAATGCACCTTTCGGACTATATTGTTGACAAGTTAAGGAACCCTGCTACTACTGTAAAACCACTATTATGTGACTACTAGAGGACTGGGAAGGAATGGGATAGAGATGCAGTGGAATATGGTGGCTTCCAGGAAGTATGTCTTAGTTTTACTGATTTTTTTTAAATTACAGAAGAAATACCACAGTGTACAAATAAAAGCAGAATTGTTGTGATCAAACATCCACTACTTCAATGTAGTCAGTGCTGCACCATAGGTAGCGAATCCCTTTGAAAGTTATTTTACACTCAATTTGCTTTTAGACTGTTCTTTGACTGTATATAAGCCCAGTGTCCGGTTTTGCAGTAGCTAGTGCTTTAATGTAGCTCTGATTATAATTGTACTTGCTACAGATTTCACAGCTGGTCATTTTTCTGCTTCCATTAGATGGTAATTTACTATTCCTTTAAGACAGAATAACTCTGATTTCTGGAAGAACACCTGTAGTTCGAGAATCACAGCTGAAGAATAGCACTATTGCATGTGATCTAAATCCTACCTCTAGAAATTATTTATGCCAGCACATTTTATTTTATTGAAATATTTGCATTCAAAACTTTAAATAAACTATGGCAATCATTCTATCTGGTAATACAAATAAGAATTATATAATTTTTTGGAAGGAATTATACATTTCAGTCAGGCCTTCTTGCCTAACAAGTCTAAATTTCTTCATTGCATTTTGCATTGGTATTTGATTTCATCTCTTGTGATGACGTTGCTATTTCAGGATTGATAGAATTGTACTGCTTTAATCAACATAAATGTTTTTGGATCTTCTTAAAAGGTTAATTAATTTAGTAATATAATGGTCTAAGTTTTCTGAATATATATTTCATTAGTAAAAATAAAATTTGTGGATATAATGTTACCATTACACCTACAGAAGCAAGAAGACTTTTTTCTCTAAATGTATTGTGCTTGAAAATTTCATGTTAATTGATCCCATAATTCACTATTTCACTTGCTTAAAATGTAAGGCAAAGGGAGGTAATATCAGCAGTGTGAAATTGGAATTTTTGTGAGTTCCTCAGGAAACTAAGAAATCTATCTGCTTGGATTCAAAAAGGATCATTTGTTTTTGGGTGATGTATAAAAGTGAGTTGCCAAAATCATTGCATAAATTCTCAGGTGTAAAGTGATAGTGCGCCTCTTGGGCCTTTGTGGATGTTGTTCTTTATAAGCCTGTAAATATGAACTGGAAAACAGACGGAGATAGTTACGTCTGCCATATCCAATAGTGAATGTTTTTCTGATTCTGCTACTCCATGGATCTCTACAACCTATGACCTATTTCTGGAGGGAGTTTTTTTGTGGTTTTGACCATTAATTCCTTGATGCGCTGGATTTGATCCAATTACCTGCTGTAATCAAATTTTTCATACAAACATAAACTGAGCAAAAGTTAATTTGAGTAGTCCAGCATTTGCCAGTGAAATAATCTTGCATCAAAATCCAAAGGTCCAGTATTATTTCTTCAGTCAATCTATAAGTAAAATAATGAGGATTTTTAGTCAATGAAAATTTTGATTTTTCACAGCAAACTGGTCATCACTTCTATGTGACTGACAATTTCACATTCTTTTTCTGAGTTTCTAAATGCTAGGTTTTATAAACCATTTTAATCCTCCTCCCTGTTTCTTTTCTTATATCTAAAAACCCAGATTTTTGTAAAAGTCCGAAAAAAGACTCATCTAAGATTTGATCCTAGAATATGATTACTGTTTTAGTCATCATCTAGCAAAGCACCTGAAAGCTTGAATTCCTTAGAGAATTTACTTCTCTTTGTTGAGTCTTCCAGATATGTCTCTTTCTCAAAGTGCATCAGCCTACCTATGCATTTATAAAGTTTGTCATACACTTTTGTTAAGAACTGATTCTAGATTCTCTTGTCAAGTTCCAGAGGCACTTGTAAAGTTTCAAATCTTATTCTTTGAACTGTAGAAATTTTACTGTTTTGTTTACCTGATGCTTTTTGAAATATGAGGAAAATTTCCTAATTAATAACTTCATCCTTTAATACCTGTTCGTTGCTTCACTTACCACTCTGTTGAAGAAATAAATTTCTTTTTCTGAACTTTTGTTGAAACAACTGTAGTTCATCCCTCTTTGCAGAAAAAAAATAAAATCAGATTTTCTAGCAAGATTTTGATAATAAATGGTGCTACATACTAGTTTTGAGCTTTCTTGAATATTTTTAAGATCATAAGAATAACTATATTGTGTCAGACTAAAACTCCAGTTAGTCCAGTACTACTGCTATGGTGTTTGCCGGTAATGGATGCTTAAGAAAAATGACTGAAGAACAGGTAAATGTATTTCTACATAAATAGACTTTAAAACTGCCTGTCTTTTAGTAGTCCAGAGATGTGAATTTGCATACTCACACCTACCTATGTGCTTATGTTTTTCTCACAAAGGTTATAGTTTGCGCAGGAAAGTGTTGAAACCTAACAGGCAGGTGACAAATGTACTGAAGTTGTATTGGCTTCAGGAGGCTGGAAAGTGGCCAAATATTTAAGCCCAAGTATGCAAATTATTTAGACATTTAAAAGCATGGCACATGCAGTAAATCCCACTAAAAATATTTCATTCAATTTATATGATTGTTCGTTGATAAAATCAGGATCCAACTTTAATGACCATTTTTTTGGAAGAATATTGCCAGTGGTGGTTACAGTTGGAGTCAAATCCTTATGAAATGAAATTAAATGAAAGCCTATATAGCATTTTTAATACCAATGTGATTTAAAATGCTTTTAAAAACGAAAAATAAATCTCTGAAGTAATAAAATAAATTTGCAGTGATCAAGAAAGTAACACCACGCATTTCCTCTACTTACTGCTGGATCATGAACTGTCTTTGTGTTAGTGGGGGTGTTTAATGTTCTGCTTACAAAGATAGAGGGAACTTATTTGTAAAGTAAAATTTGCTAATTTTTTCAAGATTTCTTTGGATAAAAACCTAAAGGAAAAAAATGTGACTGTTTCTGAGAGAGTAACTGAATGAGATAACAAATATTTTATTCTGATTTATATATAAGCATATATGCCTGTAATAGTCGTACCAATACCAGCTACTGTACTACGATCTGTTGCACAGTGACCAGGTCTCCAAAATAGCTTCCATATTTAAAAACATTTAATTTGAGCTATGAAAATAATTCTTTCCTCATGACAAGGAAATATGACTGATAGTATCAAAATAAAGCAAGAAATGTAAATGCTTTATTTTACTGTATTTAGATTTTATTAAAGTTTATAAATTAATGATATCTATTAATAAATATATCACTTTTAAAAAGGAAATTAAGGCATTTGAATACATCGACAGGAGAGCAAACTGCTTGAAGAGCTAGAAGGCATTCCCTGTGAGGCGCTGCTGAGGGTTTGTCTAGTTCGGGGAGAAGGAGTCTGAGGGGGAAACCTGATTGCTCTCTGCAGCTTCCTGAGGAGGGGAAGTGGAGAGAGAGCTGCTGGCCTTCTCTCCCTGGTGTCCAGTGATATGACACATAGGAATTGTTCAGAGATGAGCCAGGGAAGGTTTAGACTGTATTTGAGGAAGCATTTCTTTACTCAGATGGTGGTCAAACACTGGAACAGGCTTCCTGGAAAGGTGGTTGCTGCCCCCAGCCTGTCAGTGTTTAAGAGGCGTTTCAACAATGCCCTTAAACAATGCTGTAGCTGAAGCAATCAGGCAGTTGGACAGGCCTTTCCCTTCCCTTTCCTCTTTCCCTTCCCCTTCTTCTTTCCCCTTCCCTTTCCCCTTTCTCCTTTCCCCTTTCTCCTTTCCCCTTTTTCCTTTTCCCTTTTTTCCTTTTCTCTTTCCTTTCCCTTTCCATCTATTCACAGTTCTGGCAATTTTGCTTTCTGGTGAGACTGTTTTCCTCCAAAAGTCATTAGAATCACTAAATATGCTTATACATATGCTAGGCACACAGTTCTCAAATAGTCTGACCTAAAAGAAAAAGAGACCAGTGGGCAAAAAAACCAGCAGCTTAAATGAAATCTAATTTAATGATACCACTTTATGGCAGAACTCCCCACAAACAGAATGCAAAGGTTAAGGACACTGTACTTGAAGTAATGCAAGATTCATAGATTAGTCACATATTTAACTTCTTCTTACAACTCTCTCTTTAATAATTTACAGTTTTGAACTAAAACAACATAAAGGACAATTGGTGTGCATTAAGCATCATCAGCTGCTGACACATTTTCAGAGTAAATGAATACTTTCTTGTTGGAATAACCTGTGCTGTCTTCAATTATATGTTTCTTTTGAAATACCAGCACATTAGAGAAGTGTTTTAAGCATAACCTTTTGAAATGTATCCATAGGGCAGAGGTATTTACTGACAAGCAAGAGAACACAGTGGTCTTTTGTTTAAATAATAGATTTTTTACATAAAAACTCATCCTCTTATCATGTAGTAGATTAAAGGGTTGTTTCTTGTTGGCATCTTTAACCTTTCTTTTCTTTAGTGAAGAGATTTTAGGGGTGCTTATGGTGTATGTAAGAAATCCATCTTGCTTTGAGGAGACTTTTTTCCTTGGTGACCTCAATCCAATTTAAAGTTTCCACAAATTAATAGCT
This sequence comes from Myiozetetes cayanensis, assembly GCF_022539395.1. Lineage (NCBI taxonomy): Eukaryota > Metazoa > Chordata > Aves > Passeriformes > Tyrannidae > Myiozetetes > Myiozetetes cayanensis. Next base: position 46,284,135 of record NW_026087631.1, read on the forward strand.
AAATCCTACCTAGGTGTAGGTAATTCTAGCAGTACATTGATAACCAAGGTATCTTTATGTTATAAGGTATGTGTCCTCTTGATTCTTACACAAGAAAACTAAAATAATTAAGAGCAAGAAAAATATGTTTTTCCAGCATCTTGTAATAGTAGTTAATTAAAAATTAGCTTTGAAAAAACTAGAGAAGCCATTCAAAGTCTAAAAGCTGTAGAACCAGGTTCTTGGTCTTTCGTGAATCACCTTTGTGTCACAGACTGTCTGGATGCCATGGTGGACTCCTATGCTGTAGAAAAAAACTTTCAGCATCTCAGGCTATCATCAGCTGTCCTGTGCCACATATCCTTTCTCTGTCTCTCCCTTTAACACAGAAACATTCTGGACAGGTTCATCTGTATGTGCTGAACACACTGTATACCACCCGTCATTGCAAACCTAAATTATTAATCACTACAGTCAGACCCAAGAAAAAGAAGAAAACTATGGTGATGGAGAATTGAAATATCCACTGTCAGGTATTAAGGAAGTGTTTGGTGATGGCAGACTGTTGTAAAGCAAAGGGGTTGGAAGTGGAAAAAAGGAGAGTTTTATGGAGACTGTCCTGCAAACACACCTCTGTAGTGTCAGTGGAAGGAAAAGCTCCCTGAAATGCCTGAAGGAACTGCATTGCAAGTGGAGAGACGATGGTGGCATTCTGTGCCTTCAGTACATTACTGGTGAAGTTCTCCAGGAAATAGCAGGTGCTTTTTCATCTGAGCCTTTGAATCTAAAACTACCTGCCTAAGGTATGACATGTAAAGAGCTTCCATAATTTCTTAGATACCTTTGATGCCTGCCCCATAAGACGATGGCTGCCACAGTCATAGAAGGAGTATATAGAAGTATATAAATCTTCCTACAAGGAATCCTCCAGACACCTCTAAAGAAGCATTATGTTGCCAAGGCAGGAGGAAACTGTTTCATGACAGACCACACTGTAGCACAGTACTTTTATTCAGCAGGTATTCTAAAGCACTAGGGTGTGCCTTTTACCATTGCACATCTAAGTTCTGGATTGGATTGGACTTCAGCCATAGCTGAACTCTTCCAGAAATATTGCACTTAAAGTTTCTAGCTTAAAACAGTAAAAATTTGTCTAGTTCTGTGTTGCAGATTGTCTCCTTCCATTTTTATAGGTAATTGAGATTAAAAAAAAAACTATGTGAAAAGCATAAGTTGATAGTAATTCTAGTGAGCCTTTAAACATGTTTTTTATACTTAATATTCTGCCCAGAACTGCATTCTTTTACTCATCAGAAGTTTTGGAAGGAATTTAATATTTAATAGGAACGTTTCTGTAATTTGTTCTAAATGAAACTTCACTGCATATTTAAACACAGAGGTTTATTGCAAGGAAAAGCAGAGGTGGGGAGAGTTTCTGGTAAGAACGCTTGGTTTATAGTTTAAAAAATGTCCCTTTTACTAGTAACTCTTTTTTCTCTTAGAGTTGGAGAGTTACAGAACTGTGCTTCTAAAAAAGGCCCAGAATAAATTGTGCCTAGCTTGCCATTGCCATGAGGAAGGGGTTGTTTTCATAGCTCTCAATAGCTAAGAGGTACTGTCAGCTACTCATTGTCCAGCTAATCAGTGCACAAGGATTTGCATAATATTGTAATATGATGACACTATTATGCAGATTTTTTCAGTGTAGTGAGCCATTAACATAGACCTATTATCAAAATGGCTGGGCAAACTTTTCTCTGTCCATGGATCCCAACTCATCCTGAATAATAAGGATAAATTAATTAAATATGAGTAATGAATATTAATAGAGAAAGCTCTGTAAGAGATGCAGAACAGGACAGAATAACAAGAGGGAGAGAAAGATGAAAGGTTATTATTCTTATTTTATAAATAATAAGTTCTAGAGAGAAGCAGTTAAGAAGATTTATAAGTACATAATCAAAGTACAGAAATGGGAAGAAGAATGTACTCTGGCACTCCAATATACCTCTACATTTTTCTCTGTTTATATAATAATAATCAACTTGACTCTAAGCCTTGTTTTGTAGCTTAATTTTATTTTTTTTCTGCTCTCTGCTAAATGAAAGGCATCTATGCCTATCAATGTTCCAGCTGTGTATGAAAAAGCTCTACCTCTCTTTTTCTAAGTGTCACAGCATTAGGACTGACCTTTCCAATCTATTCTATATCACTGTAAGTATGACAACCACTCTTTAGTGTCTATATTACTGAGTACGAGACTCTCAAGGAGAAAAGACAACGCAGAAAGAATCGCGTCTTATCGATATCACCTGGGGAGTCTTTCTGCTGTGCCTTCTGCAACCGGACTTGTCTATCTCGCATTGGCCTGTTTAGCCATCAGCGCGCTTGTAGCAAGCGTGGGTAGAGCCCTTCTCAAATCTTCGTTCGCGAAGCCTAGCCATGATGATGACTGACTACGACCCTGGAGCTCAAGGAGACTTTCTGTCAAATCTGAAGATTGTCTATAGTATATCTGAGTGTCAGGTTTCTAACATTACCATTCCTTGTAATGTTATTATGGGTCTTTAATTTCTTCCTTCTTTCATTCAAAAGCAGGTTGCTCTAATGGTCTCAAGATTTGCCAGAATTCAGTGCCTTCCAAAATTTTTTTTGTTTTAGTAAAAGTTTTAATTCAGTAATTTCAGTTCTTATTAAAAGCCTTTTAGTTTTTTCATTATACACTAGGACACATTTTTGGTGTCTGACTACAAAGATTAAAAATAGAAAAAAAAAATGTTACTGTTCTTGTACCATCTCAGGTCTCTGGGAGCAGAAGCTTTAAAAAATAAAATATGACATAACTAAGAAAAGCACATGTTTTCCCACTTCTGCATCCCATATAGTAATAACTTCCTGTAGAACAAAAATACTTAACAGAGCTTTGCTGGTTTTGTTTGTATATAACTATTTTTTCAGAACGTCTTTCTGTTGCTTCATTATTTTTCTGAAAAATGTGATTTACAACTATTTACAACTATTTTAAAATAATACAAATGGAAAGATATTTAAGTCATTTTTTTTTCTGTAGCTGTAGTGACAAGCTGGGCTCCAATATTCATTTAACTTTTCATTTTACTTCTAAAATATACTTGCATTATTACATGAAGTGCAAATTGGATTTTTTAAATTCATTGTTTCCACTATACATTTTTGGTTGCAGTACTTAATCTTTGTTTCTATAACACACTTCATAAAATGAAATTAAAAAAGGAACCTGAAAGCAAAACTTGAGCCTTTCAAGAAATTCTTCTCAATCTTGGTTAAAATATAAAGTGGTGCCTTAATGTGTTTTACTTTTGAAGATAATGTCAAGTTTAACTGATCTAAAGTATATCCAAAGCTGGGAAAGAAGGACAAGAGAAATTGATCCTCACACCCAACAAAGTAGGGCAGGCTACAGGACCAGGAGAAAGCTGCAGCTTGTAGTGGGAAAAGAGGGAGGCATGAACTGAAATGGCACTGGGACTCAAAATTGAGTCTAGAACCAATGGCAACTGAAGTCAAGTTACAGTGGTCTAGAAACGAGATAGTGCTACTCTGGCTTTCCTGAGTTGCTTCTAACATAACCCCTTAGCTACTCTTCCTGGGTAATTAGTAGCAGGCTTCAGGTAGTTTCACTTCTGTTTTCCTTCTATCTCAAGAAGATTTTGGAGAAGTGGTCTCCTGCCCCTCCTACTCTCTTACTGTATGTTTGGTTGGCTTTTTTTTGTTTTTTTTTTTTTTTTGGTTGGGTTTTTTGTTTGTTTGTTTGTTATTGTTTTATTTTTTGTTGTTGTTTTTTTTTTCTTTTTGTGTGTGTGTATGTGTGTGTGGTTTTTTGTTGTTGTTTTGGTTTTGTTTATTAGTTCCAGCAGAGTGGGCAGGGCACTGGGTTTTGGTAGGTTGGTTGGTTGGTTGGTTGGTTGGTTGGGATTTTTTGGCGGTTTGTCATACCTTTATGTTTATCCTTTTTTCCTGAGATCCCAGAGATCAGAGGCATCTTTTGTGAAATTAGACAGAGTTACTTTGATGGAATATATAAATAACCTATGTGTAGCAACAACAGCAATAAAAAAAAAAACGAAGCTCATTAAGGAGCTGAAGTTATTGATTGCTGGGCCAGTTTTGTTTACCTTAACAGAAAAATTTGGCCTGCAAAGTGAGGATTCACCCAACTCATATTTCTCATTTTATCTTTCTATTTGCCTTGTCTTCAAATATTTTGGATGTGAAGCAGAGATATAAACACCATCCAAGAAATCCTCTACTCTTGCCAGGTTTTTGGCACCTAGCACAAGCTGTATCATGATATGAGTAAAACTTGCAGTGAGGAAGTGGATCTAAAAAATATGTATATTTAATATGCAGAACAGAAATGCAGAGACAGAGTCACTCAAGCATGCTAGAAAACAAGTTTGTGTTTTGCAGAGTGAATTCCCTCATGACAGGCTCATTAAAAGTTCTTGCTGCCAAATGCTGTTTGCTTTCACTTTCAGAACTGTCTGTCAATAATGAGCAACTCCATTTGCAAGTTATTTACATAAATTATTATTCCTGTCAGCGGTGTAGTGCTACACAAGGGTGAGAGGGGAGGCTCACACTCAGCAAATGAATTAGAGGGCCTAATTTAACTTATAGCTCAAAAATTTTGGTGTAGTCTAAGCTGGTATGGCACATTCTAGATGAAGTCTAGCTTAGGAGGACTTACCAGTGAGGGAGATTTATTTCGGCTGACTGTACTTGGCTAAGTGTACTTGGCAAAGCTAAATAGTTAATATTTTAGGATTACTATCAGAACCTTGGTTTCTTTCTTTTGTATTTTGATAATTTCCAGTCCCATAAACTCTTCACTTTATGTAACACAGATTCTTCTTGAGTCAGCAAGCTTGCTGTCCTTAAGTGTTGCTACTTGCACAGGTGGCTATTACATGATATCTCCCAGTTCCTCTGGGACCATTGTTGTCAGCAGCTGGTGCATTCCCCATACACTAAGGACTCCAATGATATGGCAGTTCCACAGTAACAATAAGAATCTGTAGGAAATTTCCTATAACATTATTAGGGGATTGATTCAAAGGAGGAGAACAGGAAAAACGTAGTTACTGTAGTTACTGTAAAAATAACATATCTTTCTCTTTTTTATTGTACTGTCAAATTTCACAGTGTTAAGTTTAACTCAAATGAACAGCCAAGGTAATCTAGAATTAAATACAATTTGATACATTATGATAAAGGAGAGTTGGCCAAATACATACCAGATTACTGTGTTCATCACGAGCCAGAATCAGATATTTTTCACACAGTCTATACCTCTACCATTCCTCTTTCCCTGCCTATAGATGTAGATGCTTATTTGAGGTCTTTACTGGTGGAAAAGCTTTCGTGTTCCTTTTAACTATTGAATATCTGGCAAAAAAGCAATGAATTTTTCTATTATGAAATTACGCATAGTAGAATCTGGAACATGAAAATGTTTTAAAATAACTAATTTCAATTATAAGTGAAAAATATCAATTAACAAAAAAAAGCCCAACGAAACATACTAGAGACATCAGAGCACACAATGGAAAATTTTGCAAGTCTTCCAAATAGTTGACTATTGTAGGCAATTAGCCAGTGTGCAATGTTTAGAAACTGGGTAATTTCTAAAGTACTATGACCACTAAGACCTCATAACTCTGTGATTTAATGTTTAAAATCTAACTCCTACTAAAAAATATTCAAAAGATAGGATCACCTAACCAGAAGCCAGAATTTATGGAAGTGATTATAAGATTTGAAAATACTTCTTGCAGCTCCTGAGACCAATTTTTTTTGTTGCTTTGGCTAAGATTTTTAAAATACCTCTTTTTGTCTTCTGTCTGTGATACTTTTCATAAAGCATTCCCTCACTCTCATTCATTCCCCTCTGTTTTTCCACTCTACTTGTTTAATCAGCAATCATCTGTTCTTACCAGGCAATAACTACATGAAGGAAAAGGCCCCCAAATGACTTATGTGTCTTGTTTTCTGCCTGTCAAAGATGGAAATTACTTGCTTTGATTAAAATGCCAGTCAGTAATAGGCAAAATTTTATTCTTTCTCAGGCTTATATTACTTAGTTTGCTTAGAAATAAACATCAGTCAGTGCAAATACATATGTTATATTTCAGAATTTAAATCTAAGAAGACAGTCATCATATGAATTCTGTGGTCTTGCAAAATGGACTATGATAACATAACAGCAAACAGTAACTATACCTGAACTGGAAAAGGTTTTCTTGAAGTATAAGTATATAACAATACCTGAGGATACATGGTGATTTACAGCTATAGTGATTTACAACTATAAATATTATAAAATATGGAAATAATTTCTTTTCTGCTTAGTTCTTCTATAAGAATAAAAGCTAATAAACAGAAAGACCATGTGCGTTGTTGCAATACCTGTTTCAAATAAATGAAATAATTGTAATAAAATACAATATTTAATATTTAAATTATGTGATTTTTCTTTTGTGCTCTCTCTGCTGTCAAAAGGTATTTTAGTTCCTTAACAGTCATACAGAAGGATCTATCTTTAGGGCACTTACGCATATATTCTGGTCTGAGTACAAAGGAGGTGCTTATGAATGTGTGGAACAGAAAAGTTTTGACACGTTGTTACTGATATTTGGGTTTATTTCTTACATGATCATAAACAGTGCATAAATTAGGCCTATTAAAATGTTCATTAGTTCCTTATACCAAGTGAATATAAAATAATAGCAACAGGAATCTGTATCTATATTTGAAAATAATAAACTCCACTTTATTCATAGTCATGAATAGTATAGCATGAATATAGCATCTGTTATATACTGAAATATCACTTTAGAAAGTCTTTTTCTTAAGCATCCTATTCACATACCATTACCTATGAATTTAGAATTATTAATTAGAATTTGAGAAGAATCCCAAATATGTGGTTCCTTCTCAGACTGACACGAATCAAATGCCTAGCTTCAGAAGAGCACCTTCTGTCCCAAAGTCAGTCAGTGTTTGGATCTTCATCTGCAGCTTCCTTACACTTTGTGTAAAATCATTTAAGAACTTTTCATCTTGATTTGTCTTCCTGTACACTCATTTTTTATCTTCTGTAATCAAGAGTTCCTAAGCCCACCCTACCTAGCTTTAATACTGCGCAGAAAATAGTTGGTGTCTCAGAAATGAAGCATCCCTGACTTATGTCTTTATTGCTATGGCTGTTCACTCTTACATGCAGGAAGGCTTCAGTAGAAATCATATGTAGCAAAGTAAGATTTGCTTTGGTAGCAGTGGGCTCCCACTTCTCATACTGTTGTACATACTAATCAAACATGCCTCGGACTGAAAACCAAGCTGATAGATGCTGATAAAACTTGTTTGAAAGTCATCTCTCTTCTGTACAGAAAGGCTGAATGTGTGCTATAGGCCATATTTCCCTTTTTCCTCCCAGACATTTTCTCTAATAACAAACCAAATAAATGAAGCTGAAAAAAAAAAAAAAAAGTGAGAGTAAACCTCTTTCATAAATGAAATACAAAGAAATTCTGTTAAATAATAGCAGATGATGTTCTAATTTCTGTTAATAGATCATTTTACTCAACATTTCAACGATACTTTTGTCTCGTTGTCAAACTGACTTATTGAGAAAGAACTGACCTCTGAGTATTAGAATATGGATAGGCTTAGTGCAAGTTTTAATACCTTAATATTCAGTAACACAAGAAAATCTGGGTGCAGCTATCCAACCTCCAGGCAACAGTTGGTACAGTCTCAGCCAGCTCAGAGCATAAGTAGAAAAGTTTAAGTTTGTCTGGCCTTCTCACAAAGACATGACCTAACTTCCTGTGAGACCTGTTTTCTACTTCAGCTTTTCATCTTGAATCTCTGAAACCACATCAAAGTAGCAGCTGTTGTAATCCAGGATGAACAGCAATTATCTATTTCACCTTTTTTGGATTCACTAAACACCTTGGATATTTTTTGTTTAATCTAAAAGTTTTCTATTGTGTGTAAAATCTCCTTATTTTATCAGTTTATAAGATGAATTATATATGTGTAAAGAAGGAGGCCTGCTTAATCTATTTTTCTGTTTTTCACAAGAGACTACTACTAGCCTAGGACCTATCTCAGAAAACACACCAAATATGTTTGCCATTTTTTATTCTTTTTACTCTATAGGAAGGTAAATTCAATAAATTTAATTGTTTTGTTAAGTAAACTATTTCCTGTCTACTAAAAAAATCAGAAATTATATTACTTTTCAGTTTGTTAAAATTAAATATGCACAGATATAAATATGTGAGTTACAGGATTGCACTGAAATGTTACATATGTCTCATCTAAAGTTTTTAATGTTAATGGCTTAAAAATACTAAATAGGTATGCTGGAAATAGTTATGTGTTTCCTGTATTTCAGATATTGCTTTTTCTCAATTTTTGTGCAGACATAGGTGACGGTATCACAGAATCACAGAATTGATTGGGGTTGGAGGGGACCTCTGGAGTTCATCTGGTCCAATCCCCCTGCCAAGGCAGGGTCACCTAGAGCAGGTGACACAGAAACATATCCAGCTGGGTTTTGAATGTCTCTAGAGACAGAGATTCCACAACCTCCCTAGGAGGCCTGTTCCAGTGCTTTGCCATCCTCCTTATGTTGAGATGAAACTTTTGTTTTAGTGTATGGCCCTTGCTCCGCATCCTGTTGTTAGGCACCACCGAAAAGCGTCTGGCACCATCCTCTTGACACCCACCTTTGAGATATTTATATACATTAATGAGATTCCATCTCAGTCTTCTCTTATGTAGACAAAAAATTATGCTAGGCATTGCATATAAATGTATTAACAAGTAGTCCCTACCCTGAAAAACTTTTATATGGTAGTAAGTAAAGCACAGAGTAGGAGAAAGGAGAACTTATATTTCTTTAAAGGCAATTGATTGAGTTGCAAAGACTGAGGAAGAAAAGTGGTTTGAGGTAAGAGACTAATAGTATACTCCTTTTTTTTGTTCAGATATCATCCTCATTTTAAAAACACTGCCATACAGAGTTTGGTATTTTTGTGGGGGGTTTTATTTTTTTGGTGGAGAGAGTTGTGGGTTTTTGGTTTTGTGGGGTTTTTTGTTTGGTTTTGGTTTTTTGTGTTTTGTGTGTGAGTGTGTGGTTGTTTTGGTGGGTTTTGTCTTTTTTTTTGGTTGGGGGTTTTTGTTTGGGTTTTTTGTTTGTTTGGTTTTTAGTTTTTGGGGTTTTTTAAGTAAGCAAAAAGCTGTATTGGTGCTAAAGTTGACATGAGCACCAGTGGCTTAAAATCACAAGAACAGGACAATCAGACATTGCCTTTTTGGTCAGGATGTTTCCTGATTTCAGGAACCATCCTGGTCTTATAGTGAAGATCTTAAGGATGCTATTTTGTTTCAGCATTCTATCCAGCACATGAGATTTTACCACTGACAGACTGGGAAGGTACAGGGCAGGAAAGAAGGTTCTTGCCTGACTTTCAGATTGAATAACATGAATCAATGATGACTCAGGATATAGGGCCTGACAGGGGGCCATGCCCTTCTGCTTCTCTCCACTCTCAACCTCATGACATAATCAGTGTGTCCCTCTTATTGTAATCCAATGTAGAATTCTTTTTGTTGTTTTTCTCAGGATTGCAGAGTTGTACAATAACTGTTCTCAGAGTTTTATTTCTATTAAAGAAAAAATAATTTTTCAATTTATTTGCAATGTGTAAAAATTTTGTTTGTTATTGTTTCAGGACACAGCAGGACAGGAGAGATACAGAACAATTACCACAGCTTACTACCGGGGTGCAATGGGCTTCATTTTAATGTATGACATCACAAATGAAGACTCTTTCAACGCTGTGCAGGATTGGTAAGTAAAACTTGGAATTCATAGTAGATATCAGAGAGAATATGTGCTATCACTTTTCTGCTGTGACAGTGTAAATTATTTTGGAAAACTTATTTCCGAATACAGTGCTTGAGCATTCCTATACCCAAATAGGGGCATAGGAATGTTGTGGGTTTTTTTAATTCAGGAAAGACAATAATACTTTAAAATGTGTTACATATAATTAATTGTAATAATCGTGTTTGCTGTGATTTCAGTTTAATTTATATTATTTATACCACTGAAACCAGCAACATGGTAGTGTGGAGGATAACTTCTAAGATACCAGAAAGTGTTTCTATATTTCATGGGAAAATTGAGATACCATGTGTGAGGGTCATCTTTTAATTTTTCATCATGTTGCTTTTAACCATATCTAGATATACATTATGCTGTCTGTTTTGTTCCTCAAGTGTTAAAATGAGCAAACTTTATCACAGTAGCAGAACTTGGAATGGCTGAAACTTACATTATCTTGTGTTATGTGAATGTCCAGATGTCTCCATAAAAGTGGGTTTTTTTAATCCCACAGGGGTCAGTCAGCATCCAAACAGTCTAAGGCTTTTTTAAGTAAAGCTAACCTCAGTGATTTGTTCCTTAACAAGTTATTTTAATATCTGAGAGCCTTCCAGGAGTGCTCGGAGTAATATGAATAATGTTTGCCATGTGTGGTCCACATGTCTCTTGTATGCAGTTCCCATGAGAGAACTGTGTTTGTGAGAGGATTTTGTTCAGAGTTGGTATGATTTGTTCACTATGTTTCTTAGGCTTCCTTAAAATTTATTTTAAGATATGCTCTACTGTGGACTTCTGTCAGGACAGATAAGGTCAGAAACATGTTGCACACATGATGCTGTGATGCCTGTTTTTAGCGGGAGTTGTTGCCCAGCCTCAGATTGTCCAAGAAAACAACTTTTTGTCTTTCACACTCTTCTGCTTACCATTGTTATAGAAAGTGTCATGGAGCCTACTGAGCACCTTCCCTGTCAACATCTGGAGTTTTTTGGTCTATATAAGCTGAGAATGGCCATTTATCACTCTGAAAGTAATAACTGAGAACCTTAGGTTGATTCTGGTCTAAATAGGATCTTGAGTTGCCTAACATTTCCTTTGTAAGCACTAAGGACGTAGTCATTCAAAGTCCTCCAGGGAAAAGAGGCAACTCCAGACTGTGTCCCACCTTCTCTACGTTGTTACCTGTACAACTCTACACCAAATTGCTCTTATTTATGAGAGAATTTCAATCTTTCCATTTATGAGAGAATCAATAAGCTTAACTGACTAGTACAGACTGGACAACTGTCTTTTGGACAATTGAATGTATCTGAGTGGAATCTCTGCTTGATACTACAAGAAGATGGCATGTTTGTTCCATGTTACTTGTTATGCCAAAGGGATGCTCTGCCCATGTTGTGCAAAAGCTGGAAGCATCATGCTGAGTACTTGCTGTAACACATTTGTGCGAACTGTTCCATTCAATAGCATGAATCAGAATCTCCTCCTTAAGAGAAGATAGCTGAAAGCATTATTTATAGATGCTTCTATGAAAGTTTAGCAAAAACAGGGAATCAAGCAGTACATCAAAATCCTAGCTGAACCTGCAGGTGTGACTACCAGCACCACTGCTTCCTGTCCCTGCCAGCTGAAGCAGTCTTGCTCTGCCTCTGCTTTTCTTTGTCCATGGGCTGATACTGTTCAAACACTGGGTTAACTGGGTGATAATGGCTGTCTAGGATGAGCTGTGATCAGCAAATCTCATTGTCCCATCTGTAGGCAAACCAGATGGCATGCCATATATTATCTAGCTTCCTCTAACACAAAGATTTCTTTTATAGCAAATGTAAATAGGAATACTTATTATTAATTTTCCCACCTGTTTGTTTTCCAGTCTCCTCAATCTGGTGTGTTTGGCACTCTTTATCTCCTGGCAAAGGAACAGGGCTTCATACTAATTAAAAAGTCATTGTAAAATGAAGCAAGAAAATGTTTAAAAGCTATGGAGTTCTTAAGTAGGTTTATAAAATATGAGTTTTGCATCATTTTTATCTAGAACCTTTATGAAATGTTGGCAGATATTATAGAAATTTGGTGGAAAGATGTGGTTGCAGTATTATGTGTCAAGATCTACAATCATCTGCAAGATGAAAGGAATGACAGATATGCTGAGTTCCTCACTTGTCAGAATGAGACATAGATTTGCCTGTTACAGATTTTTAATATGATACGCCCAGTTGATGCTTTGCTGTTCTTCCTCTGTTTTGTTCCTCCCATCTCAGAGCTGATAATTGATTTTGATTACCCTTGATGTCAATTCTAATAGTAATTACAAAACCAAAGCTTGCTTCTGAATGTGAGAAAAGTTAAGAAAAACTCAAAATTACCAATGCTGCAGAAGAGCAGGCATGGGTATGTGCAGGTACCTGCGTCTTTCTGAAAGATATGGGGGAGAGAGTGGGAGCTGTTAAGCCTCTCTGGGGCTTCAAATGCTTTTCTCTGGATAAATATGCCTCTCCAAGCAGTAGTGCCACTTCATATACATGCACAATGGGCCAAATCTAAGCTCAAATCATATCAGCTTCAAGACTTGATCTAGAAACTGCCCTGAAGTCAGAACCATGAATCTGCAGGTAGCTTTAGAATTGGATAAAGGACTTCAGTTTAAAGTGTGTGTTGGGATGATTCTTTATATTAAAAATAATTTTTTTGAGTCTGAAATCTGACTGACATTTCTCCTTTATAGCTACAGATCCTGTAGTTGTATCTCTAGATGCTAATGCTGCAAGATGTGTACCTGGAAGTAGTTTGATGTACATTTATCATGCCCCCCTAAAAAGATTTGGTCAATATATTTATTTCCTGTAAAGAGGAACCTATTGTAGAGCATCATTTTCTGCTTGCCTGAGTTCTAAATTAGAAAGAGGGTATAATCAAGTAACCAAATGTTCCCATTTAGTTGAATTGTTTAGACAGTGTTGACATGTTTTAAGTAATTGGCCTAGTGGGATCTATTTTCTTTAGAAATTCCTTCTTATTAAAGCTGAAGGGGAAATGGAAAAAGAAGTGGCACTGTGACACTTCAATGCTTATTTTTTTAGTTCAGTTGTAACATCCAGTGCTTGCATTAATTCCTGTTTTATGCTACCACTTGTAGCATCTACATTTGTTAGCCTTTTCCATCTCTACATTTCACTAGGAGCTGTTATGTCCCTTTTCCTCTTAGTGTTTCCGTCCACATAAGGTGTGACCTTTATGGCAGTGGTACCTTTTGGTAGGAAGGAGAGGGTAAAGGCTTTATACTATCTTTGCAAATCAGCTTTGCTATCAACTCAATATACTGAGTTCTACAGAAGTTCCAGGAAAATAAATGCCTCTGAGTTGAAGTTAAACCTAATTTTACAAGTACAACTTTTCTAGTCTTCTAATGACTGAATTGGAAGGAACTGAAATATCCTTATACCCCAGTTATTTCTAATGCAATATCTCCACCTAGGTCAGAAACAGCAGGTATGTAAACCATGATCTAAAAGCCTGAGGGTTTTTTTCCAGGTTGAAAGCCTAGACTTGAAACTTCTCTTTGTCTGAAGGCTAGACAGGGATAGAGGACATTGTATATATTTGTTTACACAAGTTGCTCCTCTACACCTGAAAACATTATCCCAGCTACAAGTGTTTGTGTGGCAATATCTTTATAACTGTCTGGTGACTGCTAAAGGCGCTGTTGTGAAGGGCTTCACTCTGTAGGAATTCAAAATTTGAGAATTCCACACTGCTGAAATCTCAGGTTCAGGAATGCTTCCTCAGGAAACACATAAGGCTGAAGGAGCCTAAGAGGCTTTGAATTATTGAAGTTTTTAGATTATCTGTGTTTTGTAAGCCTGTCAAGGTCTACAAAGAATCAGTTCTTCCTCCATTTTTGGCTAAGGCTTATGGGAGCAGGGAAGTATTCTAGGAAACACTTTGATTACCCTCACCCTTTAAAAAATAAAGTTTTTACCAAAAATTTTATGATAGTTTTTTTAAATGCTCTGGTGGAAAGATTATGGTTACACACATTCTTAAGATATTCAGAGAATCCTCCATGCAAGATACTTCTCTTTTTCTCTAAATACTGAACTTAGTTCTATCATTTAAGAAAAATCCATTATTTGCTGTATGTCAGGGAACAAATCTGGAAAGTGCTTCTACACAAATTTAGCCTCCACCTGCTATTGCCAAAACACGTGATGTGCTATGCAGCGCAGTCCACATGGTTCTGCTGCACAGCACACAGACACATGCCATGTATGCCATTTCCCATGCATGTTCTTGGGATCCCTGTTCTGAGGGACTCTGTCTGGACACAAGCTGCACTGTGTACAGCAACAATCTACGCACAAACTGGGTGTCTGAGGAAAGCTGTGATGTAGTCGCCATCAGTAGCAAAAGGAGGGGCGAGGAAAACCTCCATTCTTTGTTGGACATGGCAGGGAACACAGTCACCAGACATGAGGAAAAGGCTAAAGTACTTAACACCTTGTTTGCCTCAGTTTTCAACAGTAAGATAGGTTGTCCTCAGGACAATTGGCCTCTGGAGCTGATAGACAGAGACAGGAAGCCAAATAGCCCCCTGTAATCCAGGAGGGAACAGTCAGAGACCTGCTGAGCCACTTGGATCCTCACAAGTCTGTGGGACCAGAGGGGATCCACCCAAGGGTGATGAGGGAGCTGGCACAAGAGCTCTCCAAGACACTCGTCATCATTTACCAACAGTCCTGGTTCACTGGGGACGTCCCAGATGATTGGAAGTTGGCGAATACCATGCTGATCCACAAAAAGGGCTGCAAGGAGGACCCGGGAAACTCCAGACCTGTCAGCCTGACCTCAGTGCCTGGCAAGGTTGTGGAGCAGATCACCTTGAGTGCAATCACACAGCACCTACAGGATGGACAAGGGATCAGACCCAGCCAGCACAGGTTTAGGAAGGGCAGCTCCTGTCTAACCAACCTGATCTCCTTTTATGATCAGGTGACCCACCTGGTGGATGAGGGTAAGGCTGTGGATGTGGTCTGTCTGGACTTCAGCAAAGCCT